>NC_086384.1:9460194-10660194 GCF_036588685.1 Mytilus trossulus
TTAACTTTTCAATTTTGAGCTTTACAAATCATGATCAATAGACATTATTTAGATTTTGCTTTATTTCTTCTCATAAAATGTACCGTTATTACGGGATACATTAATCATAAGAAAAAGAAAAAGTGGGCCTTTAAATATTCCTTTATATATCAATATATCAAAATTGCGGGTTTGTAAAAATGTCCAAAAATACAAATATGAGTATCATAATATAAACCAATTTTAATGTGGGTTTGCAATTAATCAAATTAAGGAGTTTATTGTATTCTAATTCTCCTTAGTTTATTTTAGCGGTTAAATTTCAAAGTATAATTCAGCATAATTTTTTTTCAAACTTTGAGGAATGTGTCGATACATAATTCCGACGAAATATATACTGTAGTTGTAGTGTAGATATATACGATATCTTTTATACCGTCACGAATGTTGAAAGATATATTGAGACACTTCTTAGACTGTGAAGAATGTATGGAGACATATTCAGACATCATTGATGATGTCAAGAATATGTGAAGACTAATCGGGACAAAGGAGTAGGTCCGGTAAGGACCGATTTTGGACTCAAATTTCAGGTTCATCTGACAAAAGATTTTAACCACTTTTCAAACACTTAAGTGTCTATTTCATTTGAATCAATTAGTTTATGTGAAAGATTTGAACTGAGTCAGTCATTTAAAACGATCCGATTCAAGCTTAAATATGAAAAATCAACCAAATATGCCGAAAAATGTCACTTTTCGGATGGTTTTTGTCAAAAATGAAAGTGGCTGCATCCGTGTTCATCCTAAACCTTTATATATATTATGTATTATCACAAAATTCAACTTCCATTTCAATATTAAGGATGAACACGAATGCGGCCACTTTCGTTTTACACGAAAACCGTGTAAAATTTAACGAAAATGCTAGAATTTTGAAGAATTCAGTACTTTAGCATGACTTTAAGGTGCCAGTACCCGATATATGTTCATTGTATAGTCAAAAATAGCCCATATTTATGTAGCAGAAGCACTCTACTGTTCAATAAATAACTGAAAGTTTACATTTTATCAATTTTGTAAAACTGCTATATTTTGAGGCCAAAAAGGGCTCTTACTGGTCCTACTCCTTTCAAACAGTCGATAATTGGTCTAGACTAATCAAGAAATTGTTTAGACTGTCCAGAAATTATCATTACTGACTAGGGAGATACTTTAAGAATAAATTATTCTAAAATGACACCATTTTGGTAAATTGTATAATTAATTTCTAAAATCTCAAATCTACGTCAAATAATACTTCAGATGTGCAATAAATATTAGTGTGTCACATATCAGTATATTGATTTTATTATGTGTCCTACGTATTTGCATATTTGTTTTAAATGTTTTAAACACCAAATAGAATGTTTTGCTTCAATTAAAAAGCTTTATAGAATCAACTTTTGCTATTCTTTTTATTTAAAAAAGTTAAAAACAAACTATAGTTACCGAAGAAAACATCTTCCACCAGTAACATTTTTTTCTTGCTGACTTGAAATCCATATGTGCATGAATATGATATATTCAAGTCACCTTGTGTTATGTTACGTAAAATTAGGAACCATCCTGTCTTTTCTGTTCCACCGCCATACTTTAAGCTTCTATCATTAATAGAATCTTTTACATCAATAAATATAGTATTGAACTTATCATCGGATGTCCATTTGCCCCATCCAGCCGATTTTGTACAGCAGTTTTCCACTTGACAATAAAGGCGTAAATCCTCACCATACTGCCAAGCTTTCTTTCCAATCCTCCAGTTTAGATTATCTTAAATAAATATATATATATATATATTCATTTTGTTTAAAATTTGTTAACAACATCGGTCATGACTGTTGGCTATCACTATTAAAGTACACATTTCAAACTGACCTAACTGAGTAACGTGAAATAACGACTGATACTGACACTTAAAAACTCTTTACTGACAATGTCATTTTTCGTCAACTTATTAGATCTGCAACGTATCAACAATTCTTGAAAACGGCTATTGAGCCACTTTTTCGTTAACCTGTTATGCTATATGGATTGTAATCCAGTTTTATAAGCTGTTACCCTTCTTTTTTTCGTCTTAAATTCCAGTAGATGTTAGAATAACTGATAATTTTATTGTTAAATCATGCCATTTGGTAATGTATGTGAAGTTAGCAGCCGGTTCGTTATTCGATATTCGATATTCCATATCCAACCGGCTGCTAGCAGTCGGTTGGATATTCAAAATTTTGTTGAAAATCATAAAAAAAAAAGAAATACTTGATAACATTAAAAACATTATTTTCATAGTTAAGATGACTGATAAGATACGTAGGAACTTATCAAAATGACCTCTTCAAGCTGTTGTAAGTTCTCGTTGTCCTCGAATATAAACCCTTTTCTAAGTTGCAAATTTGTCTTTATATAATATAAATTGGTGTCAATAAAAAAAATGCAAAGATTTACTTTTATACATGATAATTCTTAAAACAATAAGAAGAACCGCTTACTCTAGAAAACATTAAGAACTATAAATAGAAATATTTATGGAACGCCCAAAATAGAAATATATAGTGAAAACCTACCTGAGATCGCTTAAATGAGGTTGAGACCCCCCTGGTCTTTCAATGACTATAAAAGTCAACCAAATCATTGACTCTGTATATATGAAGGTTGTATTAGATGGATTTTTGAGAATAACGTCATCTTCAATATCTACGGAGGGCTAAGATTGTCACTTTTCAGTCAAAAAATGTCAAATGTTTAGGACAAAGGGCACAGGGTTATGGTGAGAGCCCTCTGATCTCTCAATCTTTCTAATATTTTACAGACATTTAGTCAATAGGAAAATACAAACGTGACTAAAAGGTATTTGGATGCACTTCCTGTCTTCTATGTTTACGGTACGCCCAAAGTGCCAGTTGGATATTCAAATTTTATATCAAAAATCGACCCGAGACCGCTTAAATGAGGTTGAGACCCCCCTGGTCTTTCAATGACTATAAAAGTCAACCAAATCATTGACTCTGTATATATGAAGGTTGTATTAGATGGATTTTTGAGAATAACGTCATCTTCAATATCTACGGAGGGCTAAGATTGTCACTTTTCAGTCAAAAAATGTCAAATGTTTAGGACAAAGGGCACAGGGTTATGGTGAGAGCCCTCTGATCTCTCAATCTTTCTAATATTTTACAGCTATTTATTCAATAGGAAAATACAAACGTGACTAAAAGGTATTTGGGTGCACTTCCTGTCCTCTATGTTTACGGTACGCCCAAAGTGCCAGTTGGATATTCAAATTTTATATCAAAAATCGACCCGAGACCGCTTAAATGAGGTTGAGACCCCCCTGGTCTTTCAATGACTATAAAAGTCAACCAAATCATTGACTCTGTATATATGAAGGTTGTATTAGATGGATTTTTGAGAATAACGTCATCTTCAATATCTACGGAGGGCTAAGATTGTCACTGTTCAGTCAAAAAATGTCAAATGTTTAGGACAAAGGGCACAGGGTTATGGTGAGAGCCCTTTGATCTCTCAATCTTTCTAATATTTTACAGAAATTAAGTCAATAGGAAAATACAAACGTGACTAAAAGGAATTTGGGTGCACTTCCTGTCTTCTATGTTTACGGTACGCCCAAAGTGCCAGTTGGATATTCAAATTTTATATCAAAAATCGACCCGAGACCGCTTAAATGAGGTTGAGACCCCCCTGGTCTTTCAATGACTATAAAAGTCAACCAAATCATTGACTCTGTATATATGAAGGTTGTATTAGATGGATTTTTGAGAATAACGTCATCTTCAATATCTACGGAGGGCTAAGATTGTCACTTTTCAGTCAAAAAATGTCAAATGTTTAGGACAAAGGGCACAGGGTTATGGTGAGAGCCCTCTGATCTCTCAATCTTTCTAATATTTTACAGACATTTAGTCAATAGGAAAATACAAACGTGACTAAAAGGAATTTGGGTGCACTTCCTGTCTTCTATGTTAACGGTACGCCCAAAGTGCCAGTTGGATATTCAAATTTTATATCAAAAATCGACCCGAGACCGCTTAAATGAGGTTGAGACCCCCCTGGTCTTCCAATGACTATAAAAGTCAACCAAATCATTGACTCTGTATATATGAAGGTTGTATTAGATGGATTTTTGAGAATAACGTCATCTTCAATATCTACGGAGGGCTAAGATTGTCACTTTTCAGTCAAAAAATGTCAAATTTTTAGGACAAAGGGCACAGGGTTATGGTGAGAGCCCACTGATCTCTCAATCTTTCTAATATTTTACAGACATTTAGTCAATAGGAAAATACAAACGTGACTAAAAGGAATTTGGGTGCACTTCCTGTCTTCTATGTTTACGGAGCACCTAAAGTGTCAGTTGGATATTCAAAATATGTAGTGAAAACCTACCTGAGACCGCTTAAATGAGTGTGAGACCCCCCTGGTCTTTCAATGTCCATAAAATTTTATTAAATCATAGAATCTGTGTATATAAAGGTTGTATTAGAAGGATTGTCCAGAATATTGTCATATTCGATATCTATGGAGGGCTTATATTGTCACTTTTCAGCTAAAAATTATCAAAATTTTAGGACAAAGGGCACAGGGCAACGGTGATAGCTCCCTGATTTCTCAATCTGCCTAATATTAAGCAGACATTTAGTCAACAGGTAGATACAAACGTGACTGAAAGGAATTTGGGTACACTTCCTGTCTTTCATGTTTACGGAGCGCCTAAAGTGCCAGCTGGATATTCAAAATATACAGGGAAAACCTACCTGAGACCGCTTAAATGAGCGTGAGACCCCCTGGTCGTTTAATGTCTTTAAAATTTAATCAAATCATATACGCTGTGTATATAAAGGTTGTACTAGAAAGAATTCCCAGAATATTGTCAAATTCGATATTTATGGAGGCCTTTTTTGTCACTTTTCAGCTACATATTGTCAAACTTTTACATGTAGGACAAAGGACACTTGGCAATGGTAAGAATCCCCAATCTCTCAATCTTTCTTATATTATGCAGACATTTAGTTTATAGGTAGATAAAAACTAAAACCTTATTCTTGAAGGGGGCAACTATCCCCACTTGGGGTTTTGAGATATTAAACAAGCCGCTGACCACCAATTTGGCAAAGAGAGGGACCGAATGAGCTCTTCAAATTGTGAGCTATTGGATGAAAGAAAACCAGGCGTACCGGGTATGATTACCATGAATTTTATATTTTTTGACGATAGGACCGAAAGATCAAAAACAGGGTCTAAAAACATTGAATTGGGGATAGTGGTTTTGGGTGACCTAAATTGATTTTATCTTGGATTGTTAGGATAAAGACATTGATCCAATAGCTAAAAAAAGATCGATCTTTTCAATTCAATTTTATTAAAAAACAAGCAGAAATGCATGTGATTTTTTTTTACCTTTTGATAGATGTATGCCTATGGTTTCAGAAAACCAACGCTTAGGGGCGTTCAAACAAACGCTTAGATGTGTTCGAACCATCGCTTAGGGGGGTCATGACAACACTATAAATAAATGACGTTATAAAAATTACAGACACTAAACAGTGTGAGGCGCTGGCCAAGGAGTTGCAATAGATCAAGCGGAAGATTCAAGCAAGTAACATGCAGCCTCGCCTCGAGAAGATTGTACTCAACCAGGACCTTTCAAAGGTGTTAATCCTGTGGTTGAGGCTCAGCGAGAGGCAGCTTCAGCAATACCAAAACGATTGTATACCTTCCTGCAGCAGTGACAGTCCTCCCTCCTCCAACACCAAAGTTTGCCTATCCACTACCCATTGCACCACCTTCAGACACCATCCTCGGACTTCGAGCACAGCAGTATTTGCAGCTCAGTAAAAATCCTTCCGCGGACCACACCTTTATATCGCGATCTGAAAACGATGGTATCGTCATCGAAAGCTAACCAGTTACTTCTGACGGTGATGATATTTCAGGAATGCTCTGAGGTACAAAGGAACCCTTTACCTCTTGGAACTCATGGTGAAAAAAGAAACCAGAATCGTTTGAGCCCGAAGTTTTTAAAACCTTGTCGACTATGCAGAGATCCTGAACAGATTCGGTGCCATAAATCGACAAGGCAATTGACCCTCTCTAGAACCCGAAGGCGATACAAAGTTACAAGTGGACGAATATTGTGTCGCACATCTAAAGCAAGATAAGCATTGTAGCGGACTGCAAACCGGTTTTCTACACTCTGACTTTAACTAGCTCCTTCATATATCACCTGGATCTGTGTAACGCTGCCGACCGTGCTTGAAATAATGGTGTGCGCAACGAGATTGTGGCGATCCTCGATGCCATGAAGAAAGGTGAAGACATCAGCACCAAGGAATATAAGCAATTCCATCGTAGTATCCTGTAAATAAGTGTTTAAGGTTTTGCTCGAAATTATGCCTACGGCGGTAGTTTGTTTGACACTATCGCCGGTATCGCTGGTCGCATGTTCACCTCCTCTGCTGCCAAGGCCTTGGAAAGTAAGACAATGAGCGCTTACACCAATGCAACCATGATAGGAGTTGAAAGGGGGTAGCCAAAGTCGTCGACCATGTCGTTGAAAAAGTTACCCGCCTTCGAAAACCCAGTGTCCAGCGCAGCAAGCCCAATCAACAGCTCAGTATTAAACGCAGTAAGCCCCACAACCAAACACAGTTTAATAATCTCATCTCCCGTGGCATCGCTACCGTCCATGAATTTGTCTAAAGCTATCCCTAAATCCATAATGTCTGACATCCTTACAATCACAGTAGGGTTAACCTACGATGGAATTCTTAAAAAATATTAATACCAGGTTCACGAATTGGTACCTTAAGCCGGCGCCCTACTTACCAACTCTAAAGCGGAGATCCAAATCAACATCGAAACGCAAGACATGTTCCTTCACCCAATAGAGCGTTATTTCTTAGTAGAAGGAAGACTTCAAAATCACGACGGCACTGCATATGCAGACGTTGATCTCATTCACAATGGTATCATGTATCTCTTCAAAACTATATGATATCGACTCTCCGGTCAGCAGATTGAACACATTAACGACCCCGGCATCGCCACCACTATGGAATGTAAACCTTCCTTGACGACTTCTTCAAAACGCAGGGTCTAAACCGACTGTGGTATAAGGATTCTTCTACCGATGCCGAGACTGACAACACTGGATTTACAGCCTGGCATGAATACATTATCACCAAGCCCACCAACAAAGGATCGTACTCGTTTGCCATTCCCCTGAAACATATTATGGGATTGTTACTATAAAATAGTGTACGGGTTCAGGCACGAACTTCCACTCGTTCGCTATTCAGATGCCAATGCCATTACGAGGGCTGCCGCCGTCAATAACGTGGCAAAAATAATCCTGTATAAGATTTCTTGGGTCCTCTCTCACAAAGTGTCCATGTCACCCTCAAAGCTGAACGCGACTCAGCCGTCGACTTTAATGCGTGATTTTTACAAAACAAGGTTGCCAGAGTGTTCAAGGAGGCTGTAGACTTCGAAAGAAATTCTACAACATTGAAAACCTTCTCAGTAACGGTGGTGTCAACCCCTCTGATTTTATTTACCTATAGCCGCTGTTTGTGATCGAAGTAAGTCATTCGCCCGAGTGGACTTACAGATTCGAGCGAAATTATAGCGTAATGTTCCCGCCAACACCGAAGCTTTTTTACTTCCAATCTCCAAAGGAGTCCTCCAGTTCGAATCGGACGGTCAGAAGATGAACGTCGTTATTTAATGAATACTAGTAAATGGACACCACACTGTTGCAGCAAATCGTCGACCACACAGACTAAAAGCAAGGGTTTTCCATCCTTGTCCCTGGAAACGATAGCCGCATTTTACCTGGTTCACCCACTACAATTTAAGGAATCGAACACCGTATTGGAATTTAAGCGACAGATCTACACATTTGATCAGGTAACAAACGGTTACGAAGAGATTGAATACATTGTTAGCATCGGCAGTATCAACAGCATCTTGGTGAACAGTGGCATCATCAATGTAAGCTACGTAAACTCCACCCAACAGTCCAATATCTACAGCTTTTTAATCGCATGCAGACATACCTAACCGACCAAGACGGTGATCCTATCAATCTCCGCAGTAAACATACTAAGTATCACCATCCGCTTTCATCTTCGAGAGGTATGAGAATATAGTCTAACAAAATACGGGTTGAATTTCATAAAAGGTCAAGCTAATAAATTACACGATTACACGGAGCAGCAAAAAAAGGTTGCCCGGTCACCATTCGTTTATCCCACACAAACCTGCATTGTAAACACAAGATGTGCTTACCCCGCAACAGATTGAAAAGCTCACCAAGTTCCTACGAAACGTTTCTAGTGGTACGACTATGGAAATAAGCACTACCCAATTGAAGAAAAACATTCAAAAAAAAAGTGGATTCCTACCCATGTAAGCGGGAAGGGCAATGCAAGTCCTTCCTATGTTGGCGAACACAATTCTGCCAGCATGAGGTGTTGAAGCCCCTGGTTAAAATAGACGTCAGCAATGCATTTGGACCTGGGATTTACATCAAAAGGGGTGCTTGAGTGAGCTGTGTGAAGGTGCGTTGTAAAGGTCTGTAAATCTTCCACGTCACCTATGGTGCCTGTTTGTACTTGAAACAAGGTCCTCGATTCTACTAGGGTTCTGCTTTGGTCCTAGAAGCAAACAGCCCGTTCAACAGCATTCCCCTTTTAATACAATATTTATATACTAAGTATATAGAATCTATAATTTGGTTGAATTTAATGGACATTAAAAAACTAGAGGGCTCTCCCCATTACCCTGTGCTCTTTGTCCTAAAATTTTGACATTTTTTGACTGAAAAGTGACAATCTTAGCCCTCATTAGATATTGAAGATGAAGTTATTCTCAAAAATCCATCTAACACAACCTTCATATATACAGAGTCAATGATTTGGTTGACTTTTATGGTCATTGAAAGACCAGGGGGTCTCAATCTCATTTAAGCGGTCTCGGGTCGATTTTTGATATAAAATTGAAAATCCAACTGGCACTTTGGGCGTACCGTGAACATAGAAGACAGGAAGTGCACCCAAATTCCTTTTAGTCACGTTTGTATTTTCCTATTGACTAAATGTCTGTAAAATATTAGAAAGATTGAGAGATCAGGGGGCTCTCACCATAACCCTGTGCCCTTTGTCCTAAAATTTTGACATTTTTTTACTGAAAAGTGACAATCTTAGCCCTCCGTAGATATTGAAGATGACGTTATTCTCAAAAATCCATCAAATACAACCTTCATATATACAGAGTCAATGATTTGGTTGACTTTTATAGTCATTGAAAGACCAGGGGGGTCTCAATTTCATTTAAGCGGTCTCGGGTCGATTTTTGATATAAAATTTGAATATCCAACTGGCACTTTGGGCGTACCGTAAACATAGAAGACAGGAAGTGCACCCAAATTCCTTTTAGTCACGTTTGTATCTTCCTATTGGCTAAATGTCTGTAAAATATTAGAAAGATTGAGAGATCAGGGGGCTCTCACCATAACCCTGTGCCCTTTGTCCTAAAAATTTGACATTTTTTGACTGAAAAGTGACAATCTTAGCCCTCCGTAGATATTGAAGATGACGTTATTCTCAGAAATCCATCTAATACAACCTTCATATATACAGAGTCAATGATTTGGTTGACTTTTATAGTCATTGAAAGACCAGGGGGGTCTCAACCTCATTTAAGCGGTCTCGGATCGATTTTTGATATAAAATTTGAATATCCAACTGGCACTTTGGGCGTACCGTAAACATAGAAGACAGGAAGTGTACCTAAATTCCTTTAAGTCACAATTGTATCATCTATTGACTTAATGTCTGTAAAATATTAGAAAGATTGAGAGATCAGGGGGCTCTCACCATTACCCTGTGGCCTTTGTCCTAAAAATATGACACTTTTTTTTACTGAAAAGTGACAATCTTAGCCCTCCGTAGATATTGAAGATGACGTTATTCTCAAAAATCCATCTAATACAACCTTCATATATACAGAGTCAATGATTTGGTTGAATTTGATGGACATTGAAAGACCAGGGGGGTCTCAACCTCATTTAAGCGGTCTCGAGTCGATTTTTGATATAAAATTTGAATATCCAACTGGCACTTTGGGCGTACCGTACGCGTAAACATAAAAGACATAAAGTGTACCCAAATTCCTATTAGTCACGTTTGTATTTTCCTATTGACTAAATGTCTGTAAAATATTAGAAAGATTGAGAGATCAGGGGGCTCTCACCATTACCCTGTGCCCTTTGTCCTAAAAATTTGACATTTTTTTACTGAAAAGTGACAATCTTAGCCTTCCGTAGATATTGAAGATGACGTTATTCTCAAAAATCCATCAAATGCAACCTTCATATATACAGAGTCAATGATTTGGTTGAATTTGATGGACATTGAAAGACAAGGGGAGTCTCAACCTCATTTAAGCGGTCTTGGGTCGATTTTTGATATAAAATTTGAATATCCAACTGGCACTTTGGGCGTACCGTAAACATAGAAGACATAAAGTGTACCCAAATTCCTTTTAGTCACGTTTGTATTTACCTATTGACTAAATGTCTGTAAAATATTAGAAAGATTGAGAGGGCAGGGGGCTCTCACCATTACCATGTGGCCTTTGTCCTAAAATTTTGACAGCTTTTGACTGAAAAATTATTTTTTATGGCTTTCCATATATATTTCTTTTTATAGTTATCAATATTTCTAGAGTTATGGGTTTTTCTTTTTGTCTTTAGAAACATTATACACAAAAGTACATCTTTGAAGTCGTTTTATTGACAAAACTCTATATTACATAAAGACAAAATATATAACATGGAAAAGGGTTTACATGCGAGGACAACGAGAAATTACGACATGCAGCTTAAAAAGGTAATTTAACGATTTTTCTACATATCTTATTAGTCCCTTTAACTATGAAAATCATGCTTTTTATGTTATCAAGTATTTAATTTTCGTATAATTTTTCGCCAGATTTTGAATATCAAACCGGCTGCTAGCAGCTGGTTGGATATTGAATATCGAATAACGAATAACGAACCGGCTGCTAACTTCACATACATTATTTGGTAAAGTGAAATCCGTATCTCAGAAGAGAGTGCATAGGTTTCTTATGTCGTTACTACAATCCCATTCCCTTTTCGCAAATGTGACCTATATAATTCTACGTATTACCGGAATTATACTTACATGAGCAACACGACGGGTTAAACATATAAACGAAGATGAATGACCATGTTAGTTTAAATAACATGTTTCATTACAACAATGATACATTGATATTGGCTTTACTCACATACCTTCTGCTTTATTGAAACATATCATCACCATAAACAGGGGAACCAAGAAATTCATCAAATGACTTTTTCCAATTTGATTTCTAAAAATATATATCATCTACAAAAAATATATATATATTTTATATTTTGTAGATTATAGAAAACTGTGAAAAATCAAGGCAAAGAAACAAGATGAAATGAACAATGAACATCGTGTACGGATTTTGTATCTTGAATGGATACCATATACTTGAAGAAAAAAAACCCAGGTACATTAACCACAAATAGTTAGAACATATATTGCGCATTTTGTTTTATCAAAAATGTTTGAAGGCATATATGAGTTATTGCCAATTGTGTTAACCTTACAACTTTTTATTCAATATTCTTTAAAAGATTTAGAGAAGAAACATGCGATATAGAACTGCATGGCCTATAACATTTTTAACCCAATGTTGATTAAAAGTATTGAATCTTTGTGATTCACATCGTAATGGAAATCATTCTATGACCTACATGTGTCCATTTTTCGTGCACACTTATTGCAACTTTTTTTCCAATCTTGATTTTATAATTATACATATATTTTCTTATTCAAATTTCCACATAGAGTAACAGGTTCGTTGTTTACATAAATGACGGGAGACTAGCAGAAATTAATGTAAACACCATTGCATTGTTCATGGTGTTGTTTAGAAAGCGTTATAAAAATTGACATGTCTTACGTGCATTGGGAAGGAACTGAATCCACCATATCCATGCATTTTCTAAACATCTAAAATGTACAGTGTGGCAAAATGTTTATTGAAGTGCTGTCAAACATATCCTTAAGTCTTAAAGTAAGAATGGAAATCGACTGCAGTGTATATATAGTCGTTGACGCACGATATATGTTACACTTGAAGTGAAAAACAAACAAACATATTTAAAAACAACAATACTTGTGATCTATTATTTATTGACTTAACACAGATTTTATGTACGGTTTACAATAAAATATTAACTAAAAATGGTATCATACCTTGTATGTAACAACTGTGCAACTATGAAATTGTTTACCACAGTCTGCAGTTTTATTCACTATAAGTGAATCATTGTCATGGTTTGTTTGCGATGGTAATATTGGTGGGCGAAATATAAAGCATAATGTTTGGGCAGGTTAAAAAAAGATATGGTATAATTGCAAATGAGACTACTTTCTACCAAAGTTTAAATGTTGGTGTTAGCGTTAAATATGCAACAGTCCTATTGAAAAAAAAAACTGACGTCTAATTAAAACAATTTATTCCAAAAACTTATTTGCTGGCGCCAAACACGCGTGGAATTGAACTCGATTTTATAGCTAGCTAAACCCTCTCACTAGTATGACAGTAACATCCAATTTTATTTTATTGACACCGATGCGTTAACAAAATAAGTAGGAAAGAAAAAATAGTGGTACAGCAGTCACGAGTGTGTTATAATCTGACTCGCTATAAAAACAAACAAATGTTACAACGAAGCACAAACAAATTTTACATCAAATTTTACAAACTCATTTTTTTAGTATTGATTCGTTTGTAAATTCCACATATAAAGGATTGAGAATGTAAGTATTGGGGCCAAATTCTTACCCTGCCAGACAGATGGTTATATATAAACCTTAATTCTGATTTAGAATCGGGCGTCTGTCGTCACACATGTAAAGATAAAGTAATTTTGTAGTTCAAAGTATGATGGGATGCATAAGAACAGAGCTATGTCAAATGATTATATATCAAAAAGCAGACACAATAGTTAAAGCAATATAAATAAACAAAAATAAAAGATTACTTTAAAACGTTTTTAGCAACATCAGTACGCACTGGTGAAGTTTAAAAGTCTGAGGTGGAGCTGCAAGCTCTCAAATACAGATGTATATCCCTTATGCAGGTGAAGTTTGTATATTGCTACTAAGTTGGGGAAATTGATAATATCACAATTAAAAACGTCTCGTTTGTCATAGATTATTGACTAAGACATGTAGATGACTTCCAATGCATTCATCGATTTCTATGTTTTCCAACAAATATGAATAACTTACGAACGAGATGCTATGTTCTGCTCCTAAAATAACAGTAAAGTTGACGTCTGACAAGTTCAATCGAAGACAATTTTAATTTGTTAATATTTTCTTGGGGTGCGCAAAGTGTTCTTTGTTGGACGTTGTTTTTATGTGAACTTACGATCTTTACAATTTAATTGGTATTAAATCATGTAAAAAGTCGATTTGGTGATTACAGAATAAACACATCATATTTTTTTTTATAGATTTTTCATAAAACAATTGACCTCGGTCCTCTTAACAAAGATAATACTTATAACCGAACAACACCTATCTTTCCCTTGATATTCTGAATATGTAACATTCATGTGACCCAAAACAGCGTTAGTACACGATCAACTGCGTGTAAAATACATCATAAAATTGAAAATTTAAATAGGAATATGTCAATGAGACATCTGTTTTCTGCTCATTGGTCGAGTTTTTGTCTCCTTGACACATTCCCCGTTTTGACAGTACATAATGTATATTTATTTGTATGCACATAAATATTATTCGTAATAAGTCATTTCTATGAATAAATTGTAGAGTGAATTTGAATTTACTTGAAACATTCATACATGCAACATTTTTCTCCTGCAAAAAACTTCAGAGTGTTCTTTGTAATTGTAACAAAGTAAAAACTATTTACCTGTGCAATTCATTTCTATTTTTTACATCCTTGTTGTAACTCACGTGAACTGACAACTTGTGATTTGAGAATATTTATAGATTATTACATTTTATTATTTTGAACTTTATCAGCTCTAATCTCTTCTATCGGACAGAGAGATTAAGTCGAGAGGTCGATATAAAAATGCCATGTAATGATCTATAATAATTCATAACATGTTTAACAAATACAAAAAAAACCTCTTTTTATTGCTTACTTTTTATTTTTTTCATTTATTTTTTTATCGCATTTAAAACGATCTAAGTTTTCCTCAAAAATTCCCGTAACCATTGTATTATCTTCATATGAAAAAAAAAAGCATTATGTGCAATATCTCACAACATAAATATAATTTGAATAAATAAACCTACGGGTAAATCCTACATATTCTATAACATCATTTACCAAGGACGAAATATTACAAAATCGCAAATCTGTTCTTCTTTCTTTCAGTATCAACATCAAGAAAAACGAAGAAATTTTCCTACCGTCATTATACTGAATATAAAAAATTCACACAACGCCATATAAAAAACCGATGCATAGCTGGGTCATCATAATGTTCGACTAAACATTAAAAAAAAATTGATTTCTATTCCTTTTACAGTTGAAGATAGGCTTTAAAGTATTGTGATGAGAAATATTTTATCGGTGGTAGGAAACCAGATGTGGATTCTAAAAAAATCGAAAGATTTACTGCTTAACCCTTTACCGTTCCTATCGGTCAGTTGTGCTATATCACACGAACAGCACTACAACAATAGAACATAACATCGAGTTAATTTTGAGAGACTGAGACTTTAACCTTTTTTGTACCTTGTAACAAATATCTATTATTTTTTATAACTTATTTAATATTGTACATATAACATGTATAATTCCTCATTGTTTTTATTTCCTTGAACGGTGCAAAGTACACTAGAGAAATATTCAATAATATAAACCAAACATGGTATAATATTTGAGGATGTTCACACATCGAAACTGATAGGCAAGTTAGAAAACCTTTTTTTGTTAAGTTGTTAATTATAATTGTTCAAATTGGATCTACTTAACTTTAAAAAAACATTTTAAAAAATCAATAAATAATATGCTTTTACCAGAAGTCAACTTTTACACATTCAGTGCAAGAAACACGAAATCGTCGTATGATAGTATACTAGTACCTCTTCGGTAATTTTTGCAAACTTCCTTTGAAGTGATTTCGCGATAATGTCAGTTAAGGTGGACTGGTCGTGATAAAGAAGTTATCGGGTCAGTTTGCATTACTTTCTACGTTAAGATTTATGACGTTTATTTAGACTTTTTGAACGTTTGTGTGAACATTTAAACATAAAATGTATTATAAACCCGATAAACGTTCGAAACTTGCACGATCTGCCGTGGTATTTTGCGATAGCAGCTTTCCTTATCATATTACTATTCATAAGAAACTTATTCACAAAAATACCGAACTCGGAAGAAAATGTAAATTGGAAAGTCTTGAATTTAATGGCAAAATCAAAAGCTAAAACAAATCCAACAAACGGATAACAATTATCAAATACATTACTTTGTACAAGCATTTTCCTATGTAGAAAATGATGGATTCAACATAACATATCGTCCGACATGCTCTTCCGATTTGTGTTTTATTTATACATAGACTGGTGCTGTTCCAAGTTGTCTTCTTTTTTTCTGTTTCTTGAGAAGTATTTGACCAGCCTTTCAGCCACTACAAAGTTTTATAATTATTATTAGTATTTAGACATAACACATATATAGTGACGAAAAATGAAACGCTCTCGCATGAGAGAACCTAGAACAAAATGAAATATACTCATTTTCGACATTTTTGGGACCACTATATACAACGTTAAAAGAAGATGTGGTTTTATTGTCAATATATAGTCAGATATGAAAAGACCAGATAAGAAATGAGCAAACCAACACAAATGCAGATCCACGAAAACTTTTGAAAAAAAGATGCTCGGGGACCCAAACTAGACTTTGTTTAATGATGAACAGGTTTATACAGGATTAAACACATTTTTGTCTAGATGTTATGAATGTGTAAACCGGGGCGATTAACTCACAAGCCGAATAAAGTCCACAGTTTGTTAGAAGGAGACCCGGTGTACACATCAATCACCACCAGAAAAAAATTGTTTAATCTTTAAAATTCTTAAACTAAATATTCACGATTTTTTATCAACGTTTATTTTGGGTAAAGGCTGCTAAAATTACCATCAAATGCACAATTGACAGGTCGTAACTAAGGAGTTATTGATTTCGATAATTACAACGGAATATTCTAGAAATAAAACCTACCTCCAAAACGTCATTCCAATGAGTAATTTTGTGAATTTGAACCGTACAAGTAACGAAATAAGCATTTCCTCGAAAGTTTGCATTTGTATGACGGCGTCTGTAACCATGACGTAAATTGGCCAAATCATTCATAACAATTCGCGGAACTTTATTTTAATTTCAATTTCTTACATTTTCAAAGCTTAAGGAAATTTATTTTATTTCTTTATTAATTGTATATGCATTAGAATAGGAACAACTGAATTTTTTTTAAATTCCTCAATTTGCTGAAAATTCCGGAATCCTAATAGGCAATTGTATCGCGCATGAATAGAAACGAATATAGTTCAGGAAACATGATGTAAACCAAGAGAAAAAATTCTAACTGACTAATGCAGTTCAAGGATTTATGGATATGCATATCATATAAGAATTATAAGTCTGCATTGACCTTAAATATAGCCTTTATAATAGGTGTTCTTCTCCTTAATCCGCATCTGAAATTAAAAGTAACCACTCAGCATTCAATGTTTCATGTATCTTATTTCTGTTCCGGGTTGAAAAATATTAAATGAACATGACTTTGAATGAAAACAAGATTTTTAAACAATAGAAATAGTTGTGGGACATTTACAATTATTAAACTGATTGAATATAGTCGACAAAAATTACTTGTTTAAATAATGTACAGTTGATTCCTTCTTGTAAATTAAAGGATGCTTACCCAGTGCTTTCCTTAAACATGTTGAATGATTTAAAATCAATGTGATCGTTTTAATGAGGATGAACACTGAGCATATAATGGCAAGATAAATGTAATGTTATCCACCCAACTATAAGTAAAACAGTTAACTTGTCGTTGAATTAAAAAAAACAGGTAGAAAAAAGTGATTCGCCATGAGTCCAAGCGAAAAAGCAGTTCGTTTGTTATTTTCTCTATTATTGTAGTGATTTGAATTTTGTATTAATAACAGATAAAAAGAATAAAGGACTTTTTGTTTTTGATACTGACTTTATCACGGTAAATAACAGGCTCACCTGATATTTTACAGTGATAAAGTTAATATCATATACAAAAAGTCCGTTATCCTATACTCACTGTCACAGCGTAATTCTATATGTAGTATGTCAATTTAACGGAATGACCGTAATTCCTGTAACTTTATATTTCAATCAAGATTTTGTAAATAAATCCCTTACGTGTCTTCAATACTTTGTTCAAAGGGCAATTGGCAGAATTTACTTATTTAGTACCCTTACAAAAGATGCATTGTATGAATTAACTATATAAAACAATTAGTTCTTACAAGAAACGTTTATTCATTTTCAGTAAACAACATGGAAGTAATAGTTTCTTTTGCTTTCTTACTACACGGTAAGAGTAATTAGTATCAATGTACATTGTGTGTAAAACTTAAACTAAAATAATGTTAATAGATTTGTATTAAATCTATTGGATTTGATATTGAAATGATCGGAATACCAGAAATATATATTAATCTATAATAATCGGTCCTATATTCAAAAAAGGAATTTAAATAAAAATTTGATGAGAATGACCAATTTGAAACGTTTAACAACATGTTGAATATATTTATGAAATTATTCATTCAAACCTAGACACATGGAATGGCATTTGCAAATACTTGCAAAAATACAATTTGACTTCTTCAAACGATAGATTTGGAAAATAATGTTTTTTTTACTGTTGATTGTAATGAATGAAATCCATGTCACTATAATAGATATTTCTCTCATGGTCAATCATACCATATAATCTCAGGAAAAGATCACCTATTCTAAGTTACCTTTATTTGAAATAACCTTCCGGAAATTTTGATCCTAAATGTTCTTCATCCTCATGCATTATTTATATTTTAAACATTTTGGCAAGCATCACTATTGAGTGTATTTTGGAACTTGATGCGACTGTCATGTAAGTGAGAAGTCAAACAAGCTGTGAAACCAGATTAAATCCACTATTTTTTACATAAGAATATGCCTTTATTTAGTCAGGTATATTACTGTTGGTATTTATTCGTTTGATGTCTTTGAGCTGTAGATTTTGACATTTGATTAGGGACTCTCCATTTCAATTTTCTAGACAGTTCAGTATTTTTGTGATTTTACTTTTGATTATTCGATGATATACACTAACAGTTGTCTTCTTTCAGCGTTATGCTTCACGTTAGGAGATTCAGGAACAATTCAGTATGCAAATATTGGTGAAAATGTTATATTGATATGTCAACAACCTAAAGGGGCAAAAAATCTTAGATGGCTCCGAGATAACGTTATTCTAACTGATGGACATGAGATGAACGAGTTGATTCCTTGGCACACATTGTTCACGATAAATCTTAAGAAAGACGAGAGTCAGTACAACCTTATGATTGATAATGTTACTGCTGATGATTTTGGGGTATATTTATGTGAAATGCAATTTAACAAACAAGTTTCACAACAACAAGTAACACTTACAGATAAAGGTAAAAAGCAAGCAATTCAAGTTTATGATTCTAAAGATGAACTTCAATGTATTAAGGTGGTACCGAACACTTTAACTAAAATTAATTTGGCTCGTTTTATTTTCATAACATTTTGACAAAGTATTTACTTTGACCTTTTGGAAAATATATAAAAAATTCCAAATATTTTAACCAATCGTTTTATTAGAAAATTTACACTGGTTATATAGCAGTTTGAAAAACACTTATTTAAATCATTGAGAAGTTTAATATTTCCCTAACGACACAACGTAGTTGAAATGTTTAGCTGAATTTACAGAGTTATCTCTCTGTAGTGTTAGGTACCACCTTAAGGATGTACTTAGGTGGATTTGGTGAAAATTAATGAATTAAGAAGTTAAAATTGATACTTTAAACTGATGGAGCATCAATTAAGAATAAAAATAAGCAAACAATATTGATAGGTCATGACCCTCCTTTTCGAGATATTTGAGATTTAAAATATGGCGGGAAAAAGCTAACTCGGACTTTTACCTTATAATTGCATTGGTATTATTAGGTCTAAAAAAAAATAAAAGAAAATTAAGAATCTTCTAAAACTTTGGAAAATGACTTTTCATGAGCTATTATATGAAACAATAAATGGGTGTTATGGACCAAATTTTTTTTCATTGTATTGTATGGAAAAACACAAAGGAGTCTGAATATTTTACACAAATTCTCAAACCTCACCTAAGTATATCCTTAATGTTAAACATAATTCAAACAACGACAAACACAACGATAAATGCAAATCGTAAACCTGGTAATTGTTATTATTTGGAATCATGATTTGAAATTTTTACAAATCATGTATACATGTAGTCATGCTGCAAAAATGGGTCTTATCTTGCTTTTACAATTAGACGTTAACCTAATCTTTAACTAACACGTGTTGCTTTTATGTTCTCGAATTTATTTTAAGACTTGTAAATCAATTGGTGTCGTCTGTCCAATTTTAGATTCAAACCAACATGGTAGTTTCGGTTAAGAGAGGGGAAAAAACCTTTCGACATTTTTCCTATTTACTTTTTTTTTGTTTCATCGAATTTTAATGCTGTCTTTAGGCCATGTGTCTTCTTGGGCGTTGTCGCAATGTAATATACCTTAAATCGCCGTATAAACTATAAAAATCAAAACGACAACACTCATCACGAATTACAAAACACCAACGTAAATATTGCACCTCCACTACTGCAATTAAGTGACACTTAAATCATATTTTAATGAATTAAATTTTGGTAAAATTGTATTTGATTAATTAAAAAAATATCATTTGAGTCAGCAATGTAAACTGTTTGTTTGTAAAGCAAAACACATATTAACTTAAGAGGTACAAATTTGTTTACTTTCGCGGTTTGTCCTATAATTTTTTACCTCGAGGACAACATTTAATTTTTCTGGTGTTTTTCTGATATTTTGATTACTTCTTTTTCAGGGTTTTTATCAAAGTTTGCTGTAGTGTTACCTTCGATATTTTGTGCACGGAGGTCTAATTAATATTATATAAAAAAAGAACAATTCATTAATTAAAAATAATTTTTAAAAAGTCGTGTGATAAAGAAATTTGTCTGATATTATTTCACAAATCTTCAGTATGGGCTTTGTTCATTGTTGAATGCCGTATGGTGACCTATAATTGTTAATTTCTGTGTCATTATGGTCATTTTGGTCTCTTGTGGAAAGTTGTCTCATGAGCAATCATACCACATATTTTTTTCTTAAGTCAATTGAGAATTGATAAGTAAAACCCTTATATCGAATATATATATATATATTTTTTTTTGCATTCAGTAAGGTTACAGAGGTCAAGTTTTTACATAGAAAAAGTGTAACTTATTTATTCTCGGTTGTAATATGATTAATTTTACTTCTGAAAATTTGTTTTCTTTCAAAACGAAAAGCAATATTTTGGTGTATATCATAATTCTAAAATCCCCGGATATCAAATTCTTTAAAGACAATAATAAACTTTAAACATATGGTGTGCAAAGTAATTTACATCACATACATTTGATTATTAATAAATTTGTAAACTACTAAAAACATTGACAACGTAACAAATGAAGGTCACAAATGCCCACTAGTGAAAACCGTAGTTCAACATTTAGTAATGCACTATTGTGTGTTAGTGACCTAGTACGATTAATTCAGGGTCGCTTGCTTTCATGCAATATAGAAAATACAGATCCTGTATACATTGTATCATCTGACTATTGTTCTATTATAGCCATGTCGGACATGTTGGTAAAGTTGTATACTGTCAAAAACATTTTTTTTTACATCACTGGGTCGATTTCTCTGCTGGTGGACTATTAGTTCCCGAGGGTATCATCAGCTCAGTAGTCAGTGCTTCGGTACTGACATAATTTAACAAACTTTATTTAATTGTCCGTTTATAAATTTTAAAATTATAATAAAACTAAGGTTTCAACTCCCTCAGGCAAAAATGGCTTCTGATCAGAAAAATTTGGCTATTATTTTATGTATTTTTGATATATAGTTCTTCATTGATTTTCGGTACTTATCCATCTTCGGATTTCAAATGTTTGGCTTTGAGCGTTCCTAATGAAGGTTAATCCAAAAAAGCACTTCAGACGCAATAAATTATAAAACGTGTCATTTCCCGTATTTTAAATGATCAGATATCTTCCGTTATTATGTAATAGGCAATGATCGATTCTGATCTCAAATTCAGTATGCACATTTTGAAACATGAAATTTAGGTTAAGAATATTGTGTGATGTATCGAACTATTCCCCATGTTTTCCAATAGTTAATACGTTTCAGTTTAATCTACTTACACGTAGCCATACAGGGGAGATACGTTAAACCTAACTTGATAATTGAATGTCCATAATGTCTTCCTGTTTGTTTTTGTAGCAAGAAAAAATATCCGAGATTCCATGTTTTTTTTTTAATTTTGAAAGCATATTCTTAAGATGAGCATTTGCTGTATACGCTAAAGAAACTATCTGCGTTCCTTTGTGAAGAAAAAAGTGTAACTTACCACTTCAGAAGTGTTATATTATATTTATTTCTCTCAATCATAACCTAAAATATTCTTCTTGGGAAGTCCAGCTGTTAAGTATTATGATCTGTTAGCAAAAGTAGCATGTCATGATGAAATGACCTCAAAGTAAACATCCTGAAATCTGAATTTCATGAGTAAAAGACAGGGCAAACCAATTTGAACAGAGACTGATTTTTTTGGTAGCTCATAGATGTAAGACTAATTCATATAAATGTGATTGTTTGTGCTAAATAAACTCATCATAGATACCAGGACTAAATTTTGTAAATACGCCAGACGCGCGTTTCGTCTACAAAAGACTCATCAGTGACGCTCGAATCCAAAAAAGGTTAAAAAGGCCAAATAAAGTACGAAGTTGAAGAGCATTCAGGGCCCAAATTCCTAAAAGTTGTGCCAAATACCACTAAGATAATCTATGCCTGAGGTAGAAAAGACTTAGTATTTCAAAAAATTCAATATTTTGTAAACAGTAAATTTATAAATATAACCATATCAATGACAATTCATTTCAGCACAAAACTGCCTATTCATCTTTTGAATCTCCAAGTTATCCTCAATCTGTTGTTTAAAAATCTACATCCAGTTTACCAAACCTAATCACTGTGTATGATGATCTAGTCCTTGTCATGCATTCTTAACATTAGTTCAACATTATTCAATATTTATATATGTAACCATTATCTAAAAATCCGAGAAAATTGTGAGTTTCTTTAATATATTTCAACTATAATATTACTTCAGACTTCTGTCAAGTAACAACATCAAAGCCTGCTTCAAGCGAGTTTAAAAGGATGACAGGTAAATACTTTTTTAAAGAATTTTTTTTATGATTTTGTTTAATTCTTTGTTAAACACTAAAAACTGAGATCAAACTAAACTATCATTATTTGTGATGATCACATGTACTCTGATATGACGAAAAATTCTACGCATAATATAACAATGCAAACATTTTTACTTAGCTTATATCTATCGCACAGTGTCTTTTGATTATAGTTATTCCTAATAATATATTTATATCGATTTACATGTTTTCATATATTCCAAAATAAAATCAAACTAAACTATCAACATTTGTGATGATCACATGTACTCTGATATGACGAAAACTTCTACGCATAATATAACAATGCAAACATATTTACTTAGCTTATATCTATCGCAGAGTGTCTTTTGATTATAGTTATTCCTAATAATACATTTATATCGATTTACATATTGTTATCTATTTCAAAATAAAAATGAAGAAACAACGTTCCCATCTGATGTATCAAATACACGAAACATCCTGACAACTCTGTCAAACACAGAAAATACTGGTAAGCATAGTACTACTTGTTTCCTTCTAAATCATTTTATAACATATAATTCACAAGGTTAATAAAAAAAAACGTCGATCATACAGGACTGAGTAACTCATAAATTCAAGAGTAAGTTAATTAACTCTGTATTGACTGTTTTTGGATATGCAATCCTTTGTTTTCTCCTCTGAGTATTTTCAGTTTCTTATAAAAAAACAATAATATGCATAAGAGTTTTAAGGAGCAGGTCCTATTCCATGCACGTGTCGAATTCTCGCAACATATATGATTAATGCAGTCATTAAAATGTTGTTCTTGGCGACAGAACATCGTCAATTTCTGAGGAACACTAACAAAAGAACTTTTTTAGACACCTTTTTGTTTGCCTAGTGGTTCTCTTCATATATATTTAACGATATCTAATAAAATAAACCAGTGAATATGTATACGTTTAACATATATTTAATTAAGCACCGGTAGTGTTAAGCGTAGTAAATTAAGGTTTTAAATATTACTGAATAATGGTTGAGACTGATATTAAAAATTTCGTTAGTCTTAATGTTTAACAATCAACAGTTAATTGACACCACTGGATAATAATACCTCATCAAAAGATGTCTGAAGGCAAACTTTTACTATGGTAAAACACAAGAAAGATATGTTCTCAGTCAAAATGCCAAACTGGTTATATATATAGATCCATTAGACCTATGATATGTTTAAACTAAAGGAGAAACAGAAAAATTTGCCATTTTTATTTTCGTAAATGATGTCGTGATATAAGTCACCGCAATAGTTTTTTTAATCGCTCAAATACCTATGAATTCAGAAACATTTTGGAGCGACATATCCCCGTTTTAAAACTGTTCAATGTTTCATTTACAATTAATGATAAATAGTTGTGCCTGCATGTTAAAATTATCAATAAAAAAGTAATATTTGAAATGTCGAATTAGGCATTTATGTTTTTGGTACATGCGGACTGCAAACGAACTTGTGTTTCGTTTCTTCATATATTGAAACAGGCTTTGTAGTAAAGCAAATAAATATGACATTCAATAAAAAAAACAAAAATTAACTAAAGGATTAATATTCATACAATTTTTATCTATCTGTATAACCTTTAATGTATGGGTTTAAAAAAAAGAAATGCTATTTATTTCAGTGTCAACAATTGACCAAAAGTTTACCTATGAGCTATTTGCTGCAGGTTTTGTCGCTGTGTTATTGGTATCTATAGGGTGTAATATTTGCATAAGTAACTACAGAAATAGGTTGATACAATCACATTTAGGACAACCAAACATTAATAAACAAAATGTAAAAAATCCTGATGAAAGCATACAGGAAATAGGATCAATTGATGAAATTAGTAATGTCTCGTCCAAATATGAGACAATAAATGAACATGACTTGGCAGTGTTACATAATACAAGTCATGGAATTCCGATACAAGCCCAGTCGTTTAACCAAAACATATCACCTCTATTTGAACATTCATACTTAGAGGTGATTGCAGATGATGCTGTCTTTACTGAAGAAACGATAGAATCTCCTAGTAAATCAAAGCTAAAAATGAAAACGTTAAATTCAGAGGAACAATATACATATGATATAGATGCTGAGGTAGACTCACATCGTTCTATTAATTTAGAAAACGGTCAGGAGTCAAACATATCTTCATCATCGAGTACATCAAGTCATGTGGACATTGAATGTGTCAATAAACTTATTGATAGGAAGATCTTTTCAACAAAGAAAAATGAATTCATAAACCCTTATTCAACGCTAATTACAAGTGAAATGTACAACTGTCAAAGCTACTACACAACGATCAAACCCGACACGAAAAGCTCAATTACAACGGAAAAACCGTCGTTCAAAGCGATCAAAAGACATTCTTGTCCCTAAATTTTATGCTGTATGACTCCATATATTTAATTGGATATTTATATATTATAGGAGACTAGTATTCATGCATTTCAATTGGACTGTTTTTTGTATTGTAACATGCATGAACCTGCATTTTTTTATTTTATTTTAAAGAAGGTTATACCACTGTGTATGCTTTGTTTCCATTGTCATGTGTAAATGGTAAAAATTGATGAACGGGTGCGGGAATTTCTCGCTACATTGAAAACCTGTTGGTGACCTTCTGCTGTTGGTTTTTTTTCTACGGTTGAGTTGTTGTCTGTTTGACACATTCCCCATTTCCATTCTCAATTTTATTAATGTATTGTAAATAAATCTGTCTGTCAAGAGTATTTCACGAGGATTGTTTGTGAAATGTGATTCTTTTTGAAGTTTGAGACTTTATGTAGGATAGTTGTTTCTTTTGTTTAATAATCACACATTAAAAATAAATGTATTTCTTTCAATTAATGTCATCAGAACAAAACAACACATCAGAGGAAATTAAAAAAATGTGACATCTTTTTTTAATATGATCAATATTTATCAAAGACAAAATTATATCGATTGGTAGTCAGAAAGTCCAATTCGGCTAAAAATTAAAGAAACAAATATAAAGTTTTCTTCTGTACGTAGTTTATCAAAATAAGGACTAAATTGGTCTGTATGGAGCACAAAATAGTGTTGAACAAATTAACTAAATTACAAAAAATTAAAATATACAAAAAATCATATTGTGTAAGCATTCATCTTTACAGCTTTACGATAAGACATGGCACGGTACTTGTCTATCCCAAATTCATGTATTTGGTTTTGATGTTATATTTGTTATTCTCGTGGGATTTTGTCTGATGCTTAGTCCGTTTCTGTCTGTGTTACATTTCAGTGTTGTGTCGTTGTTCTACTCTTATATTTAATGCGTTTCCCTCGGTTTTAGTTTGTTACCCCCGATTTTGTTTTTTGTCCATGGAATTATGAGTTTTGAACAGCGGTATACTACTGTTGCCTTTATTTACAAAATGTATGATACATCTTTTAGGAGGGACTGTTAGTTTCTGAGAATCACATTAACTCGGTAGTCAATGCATTTGTACTGAAACTATTTCCTCAAATGATCTGTAAGTGGAATACCAACTCTTTGGAAATTCGTATGAACTTACTATGTCCAAAATCCCTGAAGCAAAATTAACCTAAGATAAGTTAATGATTTATTGTTTCATTTTTAATAAAGCTATTCATGTCTTTTGCTTATATAGATGTTGCCAATAATTGTATTTAGCGTTAAATGTTTTGAAAAAAGATCAAGCTGCAAATTACATTAAGTAGTACAATTAATATCCATATTCAATATTGAAGTCAAACACACAAAAACCAACACAGTATTGACAAGGTTGTTGAGGAAGAACAAGTTATATCATCAAATTTAAATTATCTCTTAATGACCTAAAACTTGAGTAACACGACATTTTGGCGTTAATATTGATTCACGTATAGTGTCTTTGCATCGGAACTAAACACATTAATTCAAAAACCAGCTGTTGGCATGACATGGGTTATATTCTTCTCATATATCTTATGATAGTATGATACTAAACCCCTAACTAGTCAGTTTAATTGAAGCCTGGAGCTGGCATGTCAGTAAACTGCTAGTAGTCTGTTGTAATTTATGTATTATTGTCATTTTGTTTATATTCTTTGGTTACATCTTCTGACATCAGAATCGGACTTCTCTTAAACTGAATTTCAATGCGTATTGTTATGCGTTTACTTTTCTACATTGGCTAGAGGTATAGGGTTGAGATCTCACAACCATGTTTAACCCCGCCGCATGTTTGCGCCTGTCCCAAGTCAGGAGCCTCTTGCCTTTGTTAGTCTTGTATTATTTTAATTTTAGTTTCTTGTGTACAATTTGGAAATTAATATGGCGTTAATATCACTGAACTAGTATATATTTGTTTAGGGGCCAGCTGGAGGACGCCTCCGGGTGCGGGAATTTCTTGCTACATTGAAAACCTGTTGGTGAATTTCTGCTGTTGTTTTTTCTATGGTCGGGTTGTTGTCTCTTTGACACAATCCCCATTTGCATTATCATTTTTGTGTAGGGCATATACTAGTGACTGTACAGGAGCACCTAAATCACTTCTTGTTAAGGATTATTTTTAGCAATTTTTTTTTTAAATTTTATGGTTTGTTTTTGGGGATTGTTTGTTACAAGGTCGCTTTTAGTGTATTTGTCATTGCGTTGTCAGTTTATTCTTGACTTATAAGTTCGAATTTCACCTTGGTATCGTCCGCGTTCCCCCCCCCCCCCACACACTTTAGTGTACTATTCTCATCGTTATATACACCGTCAGGACAAATACAATTGAGAATGGAAACGGGTAATGTGTCAAGACGACAACAACCAGATAATAGAACAGAAGTAATTGAAGTTGAAGAAATTAACTCGGTATTGCACCATATATTTGTAAATAAAATAACCTATTAAGGACAACTTTACAACATTTGTTTGTTACATGAATGGTAAATTTTCCTGTGATCGTGTTAATTCGTTTTTTAAAGGACTGCGTTAACTGAATGATTTTTTAGTTGTTTTACTATCCAATCCTGCCGTTAATGACGTTTCGTTTGAATAGCAAAGAATGGAAGGAATTTAAACCAGTGAATTATCTTCCATCTCAAAAGTTGGTAATGCACAGTCTACCTCATCCTCATAGGGATAGTAATTAGGGGGCAACCATTTGACCCGAAGGGGGCTTTGTTTGTTTTGTCTGAGTCGGAAATTTGTTTTCGTGCAAAGCGCGATCAATCTTAATTTGTCTTTCTATGCTATCAATCAAATTGTTTTCTTCAATATTAAACACTATAAGGTATGAGGGAAACCTGGATTCAGATAATTGTTTTGTCATCTGCTTGACAAGAATAAGTTTGTCTCATCAAATTGGGGGATCAGAAGAATCTTTTAGAAGAAGTAAAAATATATTCCCTTCTTAAAATATAATGTCTTTCCCTAAATGAAAGATTAAAACACAATGAAACAAAAATGACTTTACATTTCCCTACAGTTGTTTTGCTTGGATACATGTTTTATCATGTCGAAATTGCTAGTAGTCTTAACATATATGACACTTGATGTTTAGTTATTTTCGTTATTTCAAAAGGTGTAATTCTGTGTACCTAACAAGCATCAACCATGTGTCCTTTGACCTTGCATGCATTTAACATACAACCATTGCAATCAATTAACCGATCTCCCCAAGTTTTTTGGAATGAAAGAAGATTTTGATTTACCTTCAAAACTGGTACATTGTATAAGTGATAAATTTCCTTTTTATCACAACGTCCTTTGAAACTACAAGTCTTGGTTTGGGGTTTTGAGAGCAAATAAACAAAGAATAAAATTTTGCATTACCCCGCAACCCACCCTCCCCTTTTAGCTCATATTTCCTCAAAGGAATCCACTCAAAGCTACGCATTTTTTGAATTACATAAATTAATTCGTAATAGTCCTACTATATATCGAATATATCATTTGGAACATCCTCGCATTGACATAATATATGTATTCATTTAGGCAACTTTGCAGATAAAATATGTTGTAATCTATTGAGAAATTGCATTTTCCTTAGTTCATACGAAACTCTTGAGTATGGCATATAAACTACAAAAAAAACCCAACCTTATAATAAATCATTAAAACAATAATGTATTATCACTATGAAATTTTTTATTGACTGCATGCATTGGCACTGTTTTGTCAATCAAGGGGATCAACAGGTGTTCCTATCATTTGTACTTTTTGGTTTTAGTTTTTTCAAAGAATGACATATCATATAATCGGAATGCGTCATAACTGACATGTATGTTATACAAAACATAATGTTATATATGTTCCGGACCATATGAGTATTTGGACCATACGCGTATGGTCATGACCATATGGGTATATACTCATATGGTCCGACCATACGCGTATGGTCGGACCATACGCGTATGGTCGGGGTAATTAACACTCTGTTATAGTTAACTTTTAATACTTCTAAACTTTTCATATGGTATGACCGTTCATTCAAAATACGCTATCATATAGGTAATTTTATCATTATATTATAATAAAAAGATAAGCTAAATAAAAATAAGAAGTTTAACATAGTTAATTTTACTTAATTGTCAAATTTAAAGTAAACACATTTTATACCGATGGTCATTACCGATTTGTTATTTCGAGTAAATGGCAATATGTCGACTAAAAAATTAAATTCCAAAAATTTCTTAATGAACTGTTACATAGTCACTGGAAAGTAGTATACTATTAGTTTATTTAAGTTGTGTTGTGAAGATGGTGTATTGCAGTCATTTTACGATATTTGAGATCTAGAGCTTCTTAAAAACACCGTAGACATCAGAATTGCAAAAGACCTCGGTATCACTGTACGCAGCTGCAAAAAAGGCTTGTTTTTCACTCGCAAACAAAATGTGTAAATAAAAAAGATCGTGCAAAAAAGCTATGATACCGTGTGGAAGTGAGTGTCATCCAAACCTATATGCACGAATGTAACTAGCGATGAAAACTAACTATGGCATCAATATTAAATTTTTACGTAGTTTTTTGGATTATAAAATTAAAAAAATTGTCATGTTTTAAACCATCACTGTTTTTTAGATAATTTTTTTTGTATTATTGAAACGTTTATAATGTAATTTGAAAAAATATATATACCTATATGGTCCAAATACTCATATGGTCCGGCCCGTTAATAACCAAACGAGTATTATACTCATATGGTCCGACCATACGCGTACGGTCGGACCATATGAGTATACGCATATGGTCATGACCATACGCGTATGGTCCAAATACTCATATGGTCCGGAACATATATAATGAATTATAATGCAACAACGTTTTTAACGTACATTTTGATTGGATAACGTCACTTGCTTACATGGTACAATTGATGCTATGGGACGAACGCGGAAGCGCAGACGGCATATGACAGATTTAAAATACATGTTTTAAAGTTGTTTTCTGTTAGTTTCATTAGAATGGAGATAACAATATTGTATTTTAAGCTCCGACGGCATCAATTTTGGATTTGATAGTCGCAAATACCCGTGAACTGTCTCAGCTAACGCGTCGCCAGTAAAATTAATTTGCGACCATCAAATCCCCAATCGATGCCGTTGGAGCTTAAAATACAATACAGTTATCTCCTAATTTTCATGAACTTTTCATCATTGCAATGAAAACTTCCGGTTTTGTTACAAAGTCGTATACAACGGAACCCATCACTTTCATTGTAAAACGGATATATGCCCTCACTGATTGTAGACTTTGACCTGTGTACCAGGAAGAATTTGTTTACAATACAGACCTTTTATACCTTGCACAATGTACATGTATATGAATTTCCTTTAGAGGTCAAGTATAAATACATTTCTTTATACCATATCCTCTTATTTAACAAAACAACAAATGTATTTGGAATCAAATACAACTTGTTACGGGTAAAAAATTATATAGAAAACTGAATGACAAAAAAAAAATATTTGTATTATGTGGTATTTGTTTACAGTTTGTCTAATTATATTTTGATATGAGCGTCACTGATGAGTCTTATGTAGACGAAACGCGCGTTTGGCGTACTAAATTATAATCCTGGTACCTTTCATAACTATTTACACCACTGGGTCGATACCACTGCTGGTGGACGTTTTGTCCCCCGACGGTATCAACAGCCCAGTAGTCAACACTTCGGTGTTGACATGAACATCAATAATGTGGTCTTTTTAATGAAGTTCCTGTTTTTAAAACTTTGAATTTTACGAAAAACTAAGAAATTTCTTATCACAGGCATAGATAACCTTATTAGCCGTATATGGCACAACGTTTTTAGAATTTTCGATCCTCAATGCTCTCCAACTTTGTACTTGATGGGTTTTATAAATATTTTGATATGAGCGTCACTGATTATAATTATCTCCTATATGAAAATTAGACGTCGAAGACGAACTACACTCTACCAAAAATGTAACCAAACTCAATGATTTGAGAAATATTTTTTTTAGAATATTTCAGATTTCCATCTTTCAATAATCTTCTAGACACCGAAATATTGTATTTCATATTTCGAAGTATTAATGATGTCAGTAAATGTTTTATAAACGGTATTAAAGAGATGTGCAGACGTTAACGAACTTAATGTGTTATGAATTGTATTACTAGTATCTAAAACTGTATCTCCTCAGTCAAACCAGAATTGAAAAATTACAAGATTATATATATATATATAGATCTATATCTTTATATTATATTGTTCTGTATTGATATAAAGTTGATTGCAATAAATAATGTCTGTTCATTGTTTGTTTGGTAATGATAATCAAGATTTTAGGTATGTACTAATAACATCTCCAACGTTGACTTTGACTTTGTGCTGCAATATGCCAAATTTTTTCATTTTATTTCACCAAAAGTAGAAATGTTCTTAGCAGAAATACATATATCAGGTGCCTGTTGTTTATTGGTTATCGTTTCATGGTGATTTAAAGGAGTTTGTCTTTCTCGTTTTATTATATAAAATTGATCGTTGGTTTTCGTGTTCAAATTGTTTACACTAGTTATTTTGGGGCACAACATATCTGGATGTTCGGGCCTAGGTGTGTTGAAGGCCATATTTTGACCTATGATTGTTATCTTTTATACATTGGGACTGGGATAACGAGTTGTCCCTTTGACACTTATATCACATTATTTCTTTTATCATATTGCGACAGTGCATCAAAATTTACTTTCGAATAAGCAAAACTTTGTAACACTTCCAAAGTATATGATTTTTGTTTCACAAGCAGAAATAGAAAAACTTACAGAAGTTACAATGTTAAAACAAGACAATGTTTTGAAATAAACCAATTATGTATATATTGGACTTTTATATGATTTTTGATAAAGTGTGTTGTATGAAAAAGTCACATATCATATTACATGTATATCCGTTCAGTGGTTATCCAATCTATATTCGATATTGTCATTCAAATGCTCCAAACTTCATACATCATTTGTACATTGTTTGTGAAATATTATTACTCAATTTTGATTACACTTGAATAACCAATTGCTTTGAATACCATTTGGTTATTAACATTAAGGGCATACGATACAGTTACAGTGAAGGTAATATCGTTGCTAACGTAAAATGTTATTTTCGCGACGTTAAACTGTGACATATCGGGAAAAAATGCATTTTTTTTACTAATTTTTATCATTTAAACGTATTTAATTTAAATACGAGTGCATGTACCCCTATTTTTTAAAACGACATTTTGTTTCATATTGCAGGGCGATTATGTGGACCAAATTTCAAACAATAGTGCATTTTTTTAAAATTTTCGGGAACAGTAGAATGATCTTGAATAGAACCCAGATGGAAACAAGAAGTTATGTGGCTATAACCAAACAACCCGATGTTGAACCAGTTATTACGGCTGCGAACCAAAGAACCCGGATAGAACCGATGATTGGAACTAAAAAACCCAGGTGGACCCAAGGTTTAGAACCAGAGTGCCCGGATAAAAAAAGGTATTTAACTAATGCGTAAAGACAAGTCTTGGAAATACATTTCTTTATAATATTGAAAGTAAACTAATTAAGGGGAGATAACTGATGACACGACTGTTCATTTATGACGCGTATACTATTGTCGGGTTTTGTTTTATTGTTCGATTTATATCGCGAAATATTTAATGTATAACTATGACGCAAAAGTAATGTAATCTGTATTGTAACTGTTGTAAATATTTATTACACTGTGAACCAGTATAAACATGTAGTTAGCAAACTGGGTTGTCTTTAAGGTCCCGGTGTCATGCCGATTTCAAGCTAGTTCCCAAATAATTTAACAACAACGTGAGCGGTTCGCCGCAAAAAGAATTGATAAAACCATGAAAGAAAGACTACAAGACAAATTACAAAAACAGGACCAAGTTCCCGCATAATATATCTTAGTGGAGGCAAAGTGGTAAAATCATCGATACCTACAACAATGAACAACATGTGAAGATGGACTTCGTCAAAGTTCGACAAATTTCAACTAGCAGTCAACTGTTGGACAACTAAAGAAAAACACTGGACAACATAATAATATCAAGAGAACGTTTAACAGCATGACCGAATCACATGGTAATGTACAGTTAAATCATTTTATCATAGTTACACCTCTTATGTACAATGGTTCGGAAACCCGACAAATTGGTTATTACACTTAAGAAAATGGATCAAAATTAATTCAATTTTAAACAAAAATGCTTGTCATTACTTGCCGCTTTATTTGAAATAAAAACAGCTAAAGTTTGGTTTGATGGTTTAAATGGAAATATTCAGAATAGTACAGAACATTTAGGAAAAGGTTTAGTTGAACGTTTTTTTAGAGATGAAGACGATATTGAATTATATGTAAAACAAGAGGCAAATGAATCTGTTTTATAATTTTTCGACGGACTAAGAATAATTGCCAAGGATTCAGAAATACCTGAAAATTTAGAACTCATCATTGGTAAACAGAGATTACTATATAAATTAACTACAAGTATAACTTTGAGTCAAAAGAAAAAAAAATGAATTAAAGCAAGCAATTTCAATAATAGCTTAAAATTGTTCTAACATACTTAAAATAATAAAAGCTTCTGATTGTTCAAATTGAAATGTTTTAAAGTAAAATAAGGATCTAGATGAAATAACTGAGAAAATAGAAACATTAAATTCAAAAATAAAAGAGCAAATGCCACAAATGATTGTATATAGAAAGAATGCTGTAATGGTAAAAGGGTATGCCATTAAGCAAGAGTCTGTTTTACGAAATCATTTATAAAATGTGGTAAAAACTAAAAGTTTTAAAAGTAGACAGAAACCACACAAGCAGATGAGAGAACATATTTATATAAATTTAATGACTGATATTGAAGGAAATACTGTAAATGTTAGGAATAATAACAAAAGGATTGATTGACACAGGAGCTTCTGTATTCTGTATTTCACGTTACTTATTCAATACATTAGACAAAACTGCAATAAAAGTAAAGTTGCAAAGGATAAACAATGTGTATGTTGTAGACGGTGACGGAATTTCTGTCAAAGGAAAAGTAAAACTTCCCCTTAAATTTGATAAAGAGTCAGTTGTGTACCTGAATTGTTAATAATTGGAATTGAATTGTTGGAAAATAATAAAGCTAACATTGATTATCCTACTAAAACTTTAAATTTGTATGATGTAATTGCACAGATTGCACTATTAAGAACTAGACAAAATGAAACTAAAACTCAAAAATACAATAAGCTTCCAGATAGCAAAATAAAAGCATTGTAGGTGCTGTTTGTCTTGTGTTGCCTTCAACCCAACAAGCAGTAATGCAAGTCATAAACCCAAATGAAGATAAAGTAGTGCTAAACAGAAATGAAATAATGACACTGAAAAGGGTCATTAAAAGCAAAAAACAAAACTTAAATATTTATCATTCTGAAGCAGACTTAACAATTGAGCAAAAGGATAAATTAAGATTTTTTTTTTATAAAAACATGAAAAATAGAAATGTGTTTTCAACAGATTTGTCTGAAATTGGCATGACAGATGTACACTTTCATGAAATCGACACAGGGAACAACCCTCCTGTAAATATACCCCCACAAAGAGCTGCACCGTATGTTAGAACATAGATTGAAAGACAAGTTTAAAAGATGTTGTAGAACAAAATTATTTAGCCTTCAACTTCTATTTGCCATAGCCCCGTTTGTCTAACTAAGAAAGACAACAGTTGGCGATTATGCGTAGATTAAAAAAGGGTTTATGCTCTTACTTCCCCGATCCAGGCTACGCTTGGAAACATGCATGATGTCTTTGATACTATGGGAGAAATGCAACCACTAATGATTAGTTCTATTGATTTATCTTCATCATTTTGGCAGGTGCCCTTGCACCCTAATGCAAAACTAGAAGCAGCGTTTGTAACTCATTCTGAAAACTATAAATGGAATAGAATGCCGTATGGTCTACGTTATAGCATTATAGCTATTTCTCATGTCATGTCACAAATATAAAGAGGGTTGCACTGGAAGTATGTAACTGCATATATTGATGATATTTTGATTTTCAGTAAAACATTTGAAGAGCATCTGCAACATCATGAAGAATTTTTGCTAGATAACGAAAAGCAAATTTTAGTCTTAAGCCACAAAAAGGTCACTTTGCTGTTCAGAAAGTCAATTATTTAGGTCACATTATTTCAAAAAACGGTGTCAAGGTAGATGAATCCAAAATTACTATAATGAAAAACTATACGAGGCCTAAAAATCAGCACGAGGTCAGACAGTTCTTAGGTATGTGTAATTACTATAGACGCTTTGTAAAGCACTATGCTAATCTTTTTACAAAAGACAAAGCATATGTTTGGACTGATAAATGTCAGATTTTATTTCAAAATATTAATCAAGCGTTGACAACTGCTCCTGTTCTGTCGTACTTAGATATGTCAATACCATTTATTTGGACTTGCGATGCATCAGACTCAGCCATTGGCTATATTCTAGGTCAGCTAGATGAAAATGGTAAAGAAAGAGTAATATCATACATTGGTATGTGTATTGAGAAATAATTAATTAAACTGGACTATTACTGAAAAAAATGCTTAGCAGTTCTTGAAGGTATCACTTAAAACAAAGTTTATTTGCTAGATTCAATGTGTATATTGATCATCAAGCTTTAGTTTGGCTACACAAATCTAAAGATACCAATTCATGGTTAGGTAGATGGGTTGTTGAATTGCAAAATTATGATTTTAAAATTATTTATGAAGAAGGTAAAAAGAAGACAAATGCGGATGCTTTATCAAGAACTCCATATAAAGAAATTCAAGATGAAATACACACAAAATTGTCTGTAAACACTTTATTGGAAAATAGAATTATAACTGAAATTACGTTCGAGTATGCAAATAAAAAGCCAACAATTGCAGCTATTGAAAATAATGAGGGCAATCTGATTGAATGATGTTACAGATATTTCAAAATTGCAAAGAGAATGTGATCAGTTGATCACATTGATAAAATACCTTGAAACCGGCGAGTTGCCCTCAAATCAAAAAGAGGCTGGCAACATATGTTATGAACGGGACCACTATAGATTAAATCAATCAGGTGAGTTAATTCATTTACACAGGTCGTGAACAAAAGGAATACCTAAAGCTGAAAGCATGATTGAACAATTGTTTTTATCAAAAGTAAGTCTTAGACAAGATGCTTTGTTAGTATATCATGATCACAATGGGCATACAGGCGTCAAACGCACATACGCTGGTATACATCTTCAATATTGTTGGTCAGGTATGTATCAAGAGGTTCACAATTATGTGACGTCATATGTTAAATGTCAAAGGTCAAACAACCAACCCACCATCGTCCGGCACCATTGCTTCCTCTTCCTATTGAAGACGCTTTATCTAGATTGCACATGGACATTCTTATCAGAAATCAAGCATATCTTATCTTTTACGAGACAAATTCAACGTAAAATTACAAAAATACTTAATTCTTAGGAAAAGTTAATACGGAAAGTCTCCAATCAAATGGCAAATTAAAAAGCTTAAACACATCAAACGAGTCGACAATTGTCATATTCCTGACTGGGTATAAGCATCTTTTTTTTGTAGAAAATGGTGGATTAAATCTGGTTGCATAGCTAGCTAAACCTCTCATTTGTATGAATGCTGCACCAAGTTCAACTATATTGGCAACGATGTGTGAAAAAGACAAACAGAAGTAATTTATGTATTACTGGTAAATTATTATCGTTACCATAAATTGCTTAAAACCTTTACTTGTTTTGCCATATATGTAAAGATTTGGTTTGAAGTTTGGTTGTACCTGTAAAAAACTTATTTAAAACGGGATAGTACATCCTCATTTTTAACATAAAAGATGTTAACCGTGCACGGAAATCTAAAAATGATTTGTGTAAGATTATCGTTCCTTTACATTTACTAATTCTAAAAGGTTGCCAATGCAACACTGTATTATGATCATTAAATATTGTTTTTATTGGTATAAATATTGATTTTTTTATCAGTATATTAAAAGAAAACGAAATATTACTTGTATGTCATATAAACATTCATGGATGTACAATCTGTCGATACCTGTATCTTGGCATCGTACAAGGTCATGTTTTTCTCTGACTGATTGTTAAGACTTTACACCAAATCCGTTGTATGCGGGATGGGTAAGGATTGACAGTTAAGTCTTAGATGCATGATGTGTTTTTATTAGTGGTAAAAGTGGCTTTGAACTAGCTGCCAGATAACTGCAATCAGATCTGTTCCTAATGTTTTGTGCTGTTGGGATGTACAAGTGCCCGGCCATATTCACATTTTTGGCCTTTTAATGAGTTGAGTGTTTTGCAACTGATTTTTATAGTTCGGTCTTATATTGTACTGTTATACCGCTGTCCTAGGTTAAGGGGGGGTTGAGATGCTGCTAACATGTTTAACCCCGCCACATTATATATGTATGTGCCTGTCCCAAGTCAGGAGTATGTAAGTCAACGGTTGTTGTTTATTTATGTGTTATATTTTTGTTTTCGTTTTTTTTTGTACATGAAAAAGGCCGTTGGTTTTCTCGTTTGAATTGTTTTACATTGTCATTTCGGAGCTTTTAATAGCTGAATATGCGGTAGGGCCTTGCTTATTGTTGAAGGCCGTACGGTGACCTATAGTTGTTAATGTCTGTGTCATTTTGGTCTCTTGTGTACAATGTCAAAAATATGAGTACAGCAGTCAACATTGTATTTTGATAATATTTTACACATTATAAAAACAATCAAAAAAACATTTTAAGTAACAAAGGAGCACACCAAATCATATAGACAAAAACTAAAGACAGGATTGAAAGAAATGATCATAGAACAAAACACAATGATGAGATGTATACGTACAGATTCCCAAATATACATAAAGACAAATAAAAGAATACTTAAAAGAACACTTTAACACGTTGTTGAAGTGATAGATAATTTATTGCACTAATTCTCTAATTACAGGTTTATATGATAGGACAGTTACAGTAAGTATATGTTTACAATATAAATGATGCATAACTGAGATTGTAATATTAGCAGATTGTAAAGATGTGAACACATGATTAACCGTGTCCAAACAATGACTGACGATGAGCGAACAATTGTATCCACCAATCTCTCAGCTGATTTTAATTGATGCCAGTGACTTTTCGGTCTTTTCGTCGAGTTACATGTATGAAGGTTTTTCCTTTTTTTCTATTTAAACAGTAAATATTTTGTTAAAGGTTGCTCGTGTGTTGGAGTAAAATGTTTCTTTTACCAAAAATAATCTGTCACTTTCCCATTTAATAAAACAAATTAAATAATTATGCGTTTTCTATTAACAGACAATTTATTTTTTACAGATCCTGGATGAGTGTTTGAATAGTTCTAAAATAAACAGCATTTGAAAAAAAGTTATCATTTTAGTGTGTGTTTATATATGGAAAGATGTGATGTAAATGCCAATGAAACAACTATCCATCCAAGTCACAACTTATCAATGTAAACAACACAGAGCCAAAGCTTACATCGAACAGGAAGCTATAAAGGGTTAAAAAATGCTAGCGTAAATCCACTCAAACGGAAGAAACAACGGTTTTATTTTTATTAAAAAAACACTTATAAACCACATCAACAAATGACAACCACTGAACATCAGATTCCTAATGACAGGTGCAAACAATTGCAACGGGATTCAACGTTTTTATTCTATCAAATCTTCTCTCTTATTTGAAACAAAAGTGTAATCATACATAACAACATACGTAGACAGACACACTGTAAACTATCAATTGAAATGGCTTAAGTCAATAAAAACTAGAGGCTCTAAAGAGCATGTGTTGCTCACCTTGGTCTATGTGATTACCGTATTAAACAAAGGAAACAGATGGATTCATGACAAAATTGTGTGATGGTGATTTGTTTATAGATTATACTTTACTGATCATTCTTGCTACTTACTTTTTTCTCTATCTGCAAATAACTTGACCCTTTAGTTATAGAGGAAAATATTTTGTAAAAACTTACCAAAATTTACCAAATGCATGAAAATTGTAAAAAATTGACTATACAGGGCAATAACTCCTTAAAGGGTCAACTGACCGTCTTGGTCATAATGACTTATTTGTAGATCTTAATTTGCTGGACATTTTGCTGTTTACAGTTTATCTCTATCTATACTAGTATTCAAGATAATGATCAAAAACAGATAAATTTCTTTAAAAATTACCATTTGGGGGGCAGCAACCCAACAACCAGTTGTCCAATTCATCTGCAAATTTCAGGGCAGATAGATATTTACTAAATCAACAAGTTAACACCTTTGTTTAATTTGCCTTAAATGCTTTGGTTTCAGAGTTATAAGCCAAAATCTACATTTTACACCTATGTTCTATTTTTAGCTATGGCGGCCATCTTGGTTGGTTGGCCGGGTCATCGCACATATTTTTTTTAACTCGATACCCTAATGATGACTGTAGCTAAGTTTGGTTAAATTTGGTCAAGTAGTTTCAGAGGAGAAAATCTTTGTAAAAGATTACAAAATTTACGAAAAATTGGTAAAAAATGACTATTAAGGGCAATAACTTCTTAAGGGGTCAACTAACTATTTTTATCAAGTTGACTTATTTGTAGATCTTACTTCGCTGAACATAATTGCTGTTTACAGTTTATTTCGATTCATAATAATTTTCAAGATAATAAGCGAAAACGGACAAAATTTCCTTAAAATTACCAATTCAGGGGCAGCAACCCAACAACGGGTTGTCCGATTCATCTGAAAATTTCAGGGCAGATAGATCTTGACCTGATAGACAATTCTACACCATGTTTGATTTACTCTAAATGCTTTGATTTTTGAGTTATAAGCCAAAAACTGCATTTTACCCCTATGTTCTATTTTTAGCTGTGGCGGCCATCTTAGTTGGTTGGCCGGGTCACGCCACACATTTTGTTAAAGTAGATACCCCAATGATGAATGTGGCCATGTTTGGGTAAATTTGGCCCAGTAGTTTCAGAGAAGAAGATTTTTGTAAAAGTTAACGACGACGACGCCGGACGCCGGACGCCGGACGCCGGACGCCGGACGCCAAGTTATACGAAAAGATCACCTGGTCCTTTGGGCCAGGTGAGCTAAAAACCGTAGGAAGATTTAGATGGATGCTTTGTGCAGAATAGAAACACTAAAAAATTGAAAATGATTGACAACAAAAACCCTTACTTATTATGTAATTATATATTTGAACTGTGTTAACAAGGCTTCGTTTATTTTTTAAGTAAACTAATATTTTCAATTATATTGAGGTATATGATTGTTAGGTGTTGCATTCACTACAAACCACTTAAAGTCTGAAATGGCCTATGTCTGTACTAGACTGTACTGGTTTTTACTCGACCAGTCTGAATTAGTCTGTTATTTACTTGATAATAATCGACAGTAGTCTGAACAATACTTAACATTCTGAATTTGTACTTGACCAGTTCATAACCATATATACAAGTCTGAACCATGCTCGACCTAGTCTGAACAAAACTCGACCTAGTCTGAACCGTACCCGACCTAGTCTGAACCATGCTCGATCTAGTCTGAACCATACTCGACTAAGTCTTAACCAACCTATGCCAATTCTGTGTATCTATCAACTGAATTTTATCAATTTAGGAAGTATTTTTAATAAAACTGAAGTTTGAACAACAACTTGATATTAAAAACATATTCAATATAGTAATGAAATTAAAATTTCACAATAACCAATCATAATATAACTTCAACACAATATAAATCAACACTTATATGATAAAATATAGATAAAACAAGTTGATCAAATAATCTCAAAAATGAATTGTGACTAATACTTTCGATACCTTTCAAAGTTTGATGAATATTTCTGAAGTATTTTATGCTAACTGGACCATTTTCACCATTAACTTAAGCCTATTATAGATTTATGTTGTCAGTTGACTTTAGTTAAGAATGCAGTGAATGTTTTTTTTATTTATTCGTAATTATATAAAATAGTATATAATACAAGTTAATAAATTTGAAAAAAAATTATCATAAAAAATCATGATACATGTGATAAAAGAATTTCCATAGCGATCCTTGATAACCTTTTTGAAAAAGGAAATGTGTTCCAAAGTGTTCAACAGTAAAAATATATTTCAATTGATTTAAGTATTTTTGTCAAATTAAAGACATGGCATTCACAAAGCACTTTAATATGGTCTAATTGCCTCAGTACATGTGTGGTTACCTGTAGGTAAAAAGGAAGCCCTATTTTTCTTAAATTCGTGGATAACTTATCTGTATATTGGACAGGCCTTGTTTTTTTAAAGTTAAACAGGATATTGCAATTTTGAATAAATGTTATTTATAATTTAATACCTCTGACCAGGTGTGATCTTATTTATGAGTCAGCCCTAAGCAGAGGTTATACTTAATATTTCACCACTACCCATAAAAACAATTTTATTTATTTATTTAATTTTATCCCTTTAAGATATAAATTATATATAATATATATTTTTTTTATCCTTAATATAATAATAGATATATTTCTTATGTAACATGTATAAGGTTAAATTAAAAAAAATTGTTGGCTGTTGTTATGTATCTCAGTTAAAAAGAAATTTATTTTAACAGTTAAAAAAGTAGAGGTTATAATAGGCTAGTATGATTCAGACTGGTCGAGTTCTGTTCAGACCTTTAATTAAATATGGTTCAGACTGGAAAAAATAGGTCGAACACAGATCAAGAATGGGTTAAGACTGGTCGATTAATGGTTCAGACTATTTTCAAAGGCAAAGATAAGGGTCAAATACGATTCAGTACAGTCAATGGTTCAGACTGGGGTCGAGTAATGTCAAGTAAAAGTCAGACCAATTCAGACTGGTCGAGTAAAAATCAGTACAGTCGAGTATAGATATAGGCCATTTCAGACTTTAATGGTTTGTAGTGATTGATATACAAATCTACAGAATGATGTATTAAAAAGTTATTAATATTACTAACATTCATTAACCAATGAGACAACATATTTTTTTTTATGATAAAATAGATCGAATTATGTATATGCCTTCCGACTTGAGCATGTTTAGTTGCCGCCTATAAATGAGAATACGGATAGAAATGTAGATATTGTATCTTAATAAGACTTTACACTTGTCAAAACAAAATGCAAGTGTTTGTTCCAACATTATAATTCTTCAGTCATAAAGTCATCTTCTATAGTTAGTATTTTTTTTCCTAAACACTAATACAATAATGCATCACAAGACATTGAGTGACGTTGATGTTGTTTAGCATCTTTTCTAAGATTTATCCAGATCTTCTAGATATGATTAATGCAGTAAGCTACAACTATTTGTATTCCGTCTACGCCGAGAACCACTATAAGGTTGCTTATCTGAAAACAATCAAAGAAATGCATAATTAAATACTTAAGATGATAAAGTATTTCATATCAGTCATTATAAGAATAAAACGGACATGATAACCGATCGTTAGGAATCACGTATATGTTCATGCTCGATGGGGCGTGTTTCTATGTTTTAACATGTGAATGATCGGTAGGGCTTGGTTTCTCTGTAGATATCGCTTTGATAAATCATTTTCCTGTTTTCAATTTTATATTAAGCTGTTGAATTGTTTACTTCATGTTTTCGTTAATCATAAAATAATAGAAAACTTTATTTAGTATGCATATACTATAAATGTGCACTTGAACGAATGGCAGTGACATAGCTTTTACTATGACCGGTCTTCATTCTTTCCTATGAACTCGTACAATTACTCGAGTTTGCTTTTAACAATTTGAATTTATGAGATTTTTTTTAAATATGGTTTCACAATAAATGAACAAAATAGTAATTGACGAACTTGTCATTATCATTATACATGGACTGACCGTAGAACAGTGGTATTGACTACAACATATAAAACAACCACGCCTACAGCTCAGTCATTATCGCTGTCTAAGTCAAAATCACTGTCCTGTGGACAGTTCACATGTCACGAAAATGTACAGTTTTGCAATAACTATTATGTAAATACATAATAATACAATCTGAAAATTATGATACTATTTGTGCTATGTAATCTTGCTAATGGTTTGTTTAAACCAAAAACCATTCCTGTTATTTTTAATGAGATTCGTTTGCAAGTTCCATTTTAATTTAAACGAATTTTGAGTATAAACGAGGTCAACTGGAATGATTTAATGCAATCAGTTAATACACAAATTGTTTTATAATAGAAGTGGTATTAGAAAATGTGGTACAACATTTCCAATGACGCAGTTTCAAAACGATGAACAAATTTAATTGATAGTTTTATTAAGCTAAACAGATGTGGTTATCATTGCTAGAATATTCGATCCACTTGACTTTTAGTAACATTTTGGAAAAAATTGATTAATATTAGTTAGTTGTAACATTTCTTTGATTAAAACGAAATACTTCGGCAATAACTGGTAACCCTGATTATATAAGACAAAACAATCGAGGACGTTCTAAATTTCAAGGGTTCTTGCATGTTAGAAATACTTCATTAAGACAGGTTAAATTAAGTTTGGTAAACAAGGAACCTGTTTGAAACACCAAGGTTAAAACTTATCATTTTGATTAAAATGCAAATTGCAGATTTAATTGTATGTCATTATCCATATAGCAAGTATAAATAAAATAAGATTTCCAAATAATATGAACACAGAAAACAACCATAAACGTTGTACTGTATGCACCAATCTTAAAAGATTAATGATAAAGGAGCAGGTTCAGTAAAACCCCTTTATGGCATAAAAATATACAAAATTGTTAAAATGAAAAGGGTTAGTTATTTATTGGAACGTAGAATGCTTCTGTTGCATATATTTGGGCTGTTTTTCATAATACAATGCACATATATTGGTTTACAGCATCATTAAGTCATGCTGAATTACTGAAATCTTCACAATTTTAACATTTTAGTTAATTTTTGACGGATTCCGTAGTAAATGAAAGTGGCCGCATTTGTGTTCATTCTAAATATTGAAATGTAAGTTGTATTTGATGATAATACATAACATATATAAATATTGAGGATGAACTCGAATGCGGCCACTTTTATTTTTTTTAAAAATCGTCTGAAAAATTACATTTTTGCCTATTTGATAGATTTTTTCATATAAAGCTTGAATCGAAGCGTTTTAATGACCAAATCAGTAAAAAATCTTTCACATGAACTAATTGAATCAACTGAAATAGACACTTTAATGTTTAAATTCGTCCAAAATCTATCTTCAGATGAACTTGAAATTTGAGGCCATTATCGGTCCTTACCGGACCTTCTCCTTTGTGGAATTATGATGATATTCGTATTTAATCATAACTAGTGGAACATGTAAAAGAGGGACGAAAGATACCAGAGGTGTCAACGTATATGTGTTCCGCCTAACAGAAGTTCCATTTTAAACTTTGTTATAATCATTGTCATAATATATGTTCCTGCTGGAACTCAATAATCGAAAATAAACTGACAACGCCATGACTAAAAATGGATAAGACAAACAGACAAACAATAGTACGCATGACACAACATAGAAAGCGTAATAATAAACAACACGAACCCCACCAAAAACTAGAGGTGATCTCAGATGCTCCGGAAGGGTAAGCAGATCCTGCTCTACATGTGGCACCCATCGTGTTGCTTATGTGATAACAAATATGGTGAATAGTCTAATTCGGTAGGTCACATTAAGTAAATTTAAGTTATTTATGAATTTAAATACATACGCAGGAAAGAACGATGAAAAACAAATCAGTTGCTTGATAATAACGTACATGTATAGTTTGATTTCTTATACCATAATTTAGTGTGTAACAGTGCTAAGCAGTAAAAGAGGGACGAAATATACCAGATGGAGAGTCAAAGTCATAAATCGAAAATAAACTGACGACGCCATGGCTGAATATGAAAAGGACAGACAAACAATAGTACACATGACACAACATATAAAACTAAAGAATAAACCCCATCAAAAACTAGGGGTAATCTCAGGTGCTATGGAAGGGTAAGATCCTGCACTACATGTGGAGTACAGTTGGAGCAACACAACAAGGCATTGATGCTATGTCTGTCTCATGAAATATTTTTGGAAAATACAATGAGAAAATATAATAGCAAAATCATAAACCGGGGTTGGCGATTAGATAACAGGAATATTTATTATATTTTTAACATATAATGGTGTATACCAAATCGAAAAATTGAAATATTGAATTGATTAATACAACTAAAGGCTCTCAAGAGCCTGTGTTGCTCACCTGACTCTGCTTTGGTTTCTGAAATCATGTAAAAGAATTAGATAAAATAAACCATAACTGATACCCAAATAATGATTGAGGTCAATTTTTGTTAAAAAAAATGGTTTATTATTATTTAAATAAAAAATCATGTTAGCAATCTTGAACAGTAAATTGGCAACATATATCAACACTTCATTAGTACATTATAAAGAACATGTATGCCATGTTTGGTTCCATTTCATTCAAAACTTCTCTAGAAGAAATTTACAAAGTTAACGACAACAGATCACGTAAACTAAGAGATGACGAAGGTCACTTGGTACTTTGGGTCGTGTGAGCTTAGAAGTAACATTGGTGATTTTCTATAAAACTATTATGGTGTGTGTAAAAATAAACATATTTCTTACCTATTATTTTTCCACTGTCATGTGAACGGTTTTCCGTCGGTGAGTGCACATGCTTAGAAATCCCAATCAGAGGACATTCCTGTTCAATCATTTCTAATCTATCTGCTGATTGACTAACTGTATTACCCTTAGCTGAAATAAAACGAAGACAAGGATTTTATATCGAAACCTAAGAGTATTTTATAAAACAAATAAAGTGTCTATGGACGATAACAGAATAACAAAGAACTATTTGCGTCATTTAAGGAATTAACATAACAATGTACTTCATTGTTGAGTTTATCCTATAACACCTTTCTATAGATGGACTATAGATGGTTTATTATGAGCGAACCGGTGAAACCACGCCCAGTCAAGTGAAAAAAAAATCGAGTAGTAAACACGTCGATCATGTTCATTTATTTACTACACTATAAGGTTTTGTTCGAGTGTGTCACTTCTCCAACAATCATAAATATTATAAATAATAAGAAATATAATATTATTCTTTTCAATTAGAAAAAAACGGTTATCAGTCATATTGAAACAAGTAAAAAAATATGAGATCAAATCAAGGAGGATTAATGGTGTTTGAAAGGGATGAATAAAACAAAACAAAAGACGAATTTTAATTATTATGTTTAGAAATTTATGTGTAATGAATAATAGAAATATTTAATTATTTCTTACAAGATTAACACGTTCTGACGTAAAGCAAAATTAAAAAATATAAACATTGAACCGATTAATGCAAAACATAACATATATGTCATATACTAAAAACAATATGCAAATGCTGTACGTGTTATTATTCCACTGTCATTTGAACAGTTGTCATTCTCTGTATCTACATAATCATATGTGTCGGACGCAGGACATTTCTGATGACTCATTTCTCGTTCAGCTAAAATAAGATGTTAAATATGAAATTATTTCTTAACAAGTACTTTTCAATGTTAAAAACAAATAAAATGCGTATAAAAACCACAAAATAACAAGCACTATAGTGAAAAGTAAATCACAAAAGTACTGAACTCTGAGGAAAATTCAAAACGTAAAATAGACATCAGGTACGGTATGCTTACATATGTGTATATATCTAGCGGCTCAATGGAGACGATTTGGTGTCACGATATCTTAGTATCATGGGTTCGAATCCCCGCGAGGGAAGAACAAAACATTGCGAAAGCAAATTTACAGATCTAACATTGTTGGGTTGATGAATATAATTTTTCACTTTTTTGGTCTTTTGGAAAATGTTGTTTGTGCTGTATTTACATCCTTCTACAACGACATTTGATTTACATGTACACGTATATAAATTGTGGTTTGTATCTAATGCAATCATAGGTTTGAACGTAGTTTTCAATTAAGGTTTGTTTATATATATAATAATTCGTCTAAATGAAATACAATTTGTTGTACTTCCCTCGCCGGGATACTTGGATATCATATTAGCAAATCAACTTGCACTTTGCCCGATGCGCTTGACCACTCGACCATTCAGTGTTACATTTCCCCGTCAGTTTTAATCTAGCGTAGTTACACAGTACATGATATATAAGGCACGAAGATGGAGTTGTCTTATGCTATGTTAACAATTAAAGTCAATATACAAATTGTAATTCATTCCTGCTTTTAACTTCTCTTACTACATGTAAAACGAACATTAGTTGTTACTGACGTCATTAGTTGTCATACGAAGTAATAATTTCTATTGCTAAGATATTTATGCAATTTTGCAGTACCCAAAATAAATAGTTTTGTGTTGCACACATACAGTGTATTTATATGGTATAATAAACCAGATGAGGTCAGGCGTGATCTGTAAATGTCAGGATTATTGTATCGATGGTTATGAAATGCTGATTCAAACCATTAATACAGAAATTTAAAAAAAATACAGGAATGAAAAGGTTGTGTATAGCCTAAATTCAAAGTAGTTAAAATGAGCCCCCCCCCCCCCCTTTTTTTTTTTACTGCAGATACACTCTTTTAAACAAAGCTACATTGTTAAATTGGGCCAACGAAAAAGGTGATCCCATCAATTCTTGCTGGAGTTATTTGAGACTTGGAAAACCCTTAATCTAAAAAAAAAACCAAAGATGTATTCACGAAGTTTTATAACATGAATTTGGAAGGTAGAAAATAAGGTAGAATTTTTAGATTATAAACTTGAACAATGTTACTTTTGCTACAAAGAGAAAATGTGGAATCATTTCAATATCAACGGCCTTACATTTAAAAACCCACCTTTTATGTATAAAGTATCCTAGATATCCTTATGTCTACCGATTCAATTTTGGAAACGAATATTCTATATTATTTGATGGACATAAACACAAGTAGTTATATAAAATATGTACAATCTGCCTGCATATAACTGTTTCGAAAGATTAATATAACAATTCTTTGAACATTGATAAATTAATACCAAATTCTTGTTGTAGTTGTTTTTCGTTGTTCTTATTGTTTCGAATTATTTCAAGCACTATTCATCGTGAAAACAAATGTTTAGGGAAATTTGTGCAAATACTTCGTCTTTAACATAGTCATCTACTTCGAATATGTGACAGTTAATTGTAATTTTTAACTGTGCGTATTGCTATGCGCATTTTTATTCTATATTGAGTAGAGGTATAGGGGGCGTTGGGATCTCATAAAACATGGTTATTTTGCACCTGTTCCAAGTTAGGAGTCTCTTGTTAGTCCTGAAATAATATCTATGTTAGTTCATTTATATGTTTTGAAAAAAACAATGGTAGCTTTCGGCTGTTGTATGTTCCTTGGTTGAGAAGTTGTCTCTTTGACATATCCCCCATTTCTATATCCAATTTCATACATTAAATTTGTTATTAAGTTATACCTTTATAACTGGTGTTCAGAAATTTCTGTCTGCTCTTTACAAATATAATTCCCACAATTATAAACATGATAACTGATCCAATGACCGAACATCTTTAAAACAAAATTGTTTATAGATATTAACATTACATTTATTTTCAGTCGTTATTTGTGTTTCCTTTCAATATGTTATTCAAAGGAATACACAAATATGGCATAAGATTGTCTTAGTTATATAGATTTGAATGTGTTTTATGTTTGGTTTAACTATTTGCCACAGTTACCAAAGGGGTAAAATGGAACAAAAATAAAATAGCAGTAACCTTACAAAAAATAAAAAATCTCTGTAATTGAAAACAATGATAAAGTGTGTATAGTCATAATGTCTTTTTAACTATGTTCTTCCTGAACTGTATATATATCGGATTGTGTTATTTGAAGTAAGGACAATGTAACTGTTGTCGATTATCATTGCAAATAACAAAATTACTTCACAAAGAGTGGGTAAGTTACGTTTTATGTACCGTTTGTGTATTTATTTTATCGCTTGTTGCTGTATATCATATTTGTTTTCCATCGTTTGTTATACATGCAATTCGTTCATTTTGTCTTTTAAATTGTTTAACATTTATCATTTTAAAACCTTTCAAAGCTGAGTATTAAATAAGAGTTTTTCTTCTTGTTGAAAACCTTGCAATGATATATAGTAGTTTATTGCAGTTTAAAATTCACTAATCGATTAATAAAAAACAAATCCGAATTACAAACTAGAATCGAGGGATAACATCGACTATAAAATTTACTGATGGAATGGGTTTCAACGCCACTTTCAACACTGCTGTGCTATATCATGGTGGTAATACATTTATGACTTAAACAATGGAACCACAGAAACACTGAACTGCAACAAAAACAAAAAAGCAACTGTGATATTTCTCAATTGGTAAAGGAAATTTAAAGAAAAACAAAATTACTAACTTCTATTTAATTTGGTCTCTAGTGGAAATTTGTGTCATTGATGGACTGAGTTATGTAAAAATAAAAAAAAAAACCATATAGACGGACGAAACTGGGTATTTCTCAATGCCTGCAGCAAAAAAAGACTTCAAATATGGATCTAGGAGTATTTGCAGTTACGTACAGCTAGTTCAATGTCCAATTAACTTATGAACTTCAAGAAAGAAAATCTGTATCTAAGACTAATGCTTCAATCAGCAGACAACCGAAATCCAATATGTTTAGTGTAAATCAGGTAGAAAAAAAGACCTTGTGCAATATCACACTACAAGTTTCAACAAATTATAGAGCCATGAATTTGGAAATGTATATGTCGATTTATATCACTACAAAGCAGTAAAAGTCTGAAATGGCCTATAGCTGTACGTACTTGACGGTACTAATTTTTACTCGACCAATCTAAATAAGTCTGAAATTTACTAGATAATACTCGACTGTAGTCTGGACCATACTCAATTGTCTGAATTTTTACTTAACCATTAGGCATCAGAACAATGCTCGACCTAGTCTGAACCATAGTCGACCTAGTCTGAACCATACTCGACCAAGTCTTAACTATTCTATACCTTTTTTGTATCTATACATGGTATTTTATCAACATAGGAAGCGGAAATCTAAACAACAATTTCAAATTATAAATGTATTCATTGTAGCATTTAAACCATAATTTCACAATAAACCTACAAATTTCTAGTAGACATAACGATATATAACCTTTAAAATAAAAATAAAACAAGCTGATCAAATTATCTCAAAATTAATTTATGACTAAAATTTTCAATGATATTCAAAACTTTTGAATTGTTCAGATACATTTTATTATTTAATACCGGACAATTTTAATCATTAAAACTTAAGTTTAGTACAAATTTAGGGTGTCAGTTGAGTAAAGTAAATAATGCAGTGATTTTTGTTTTTATTTCTTAAAATACATAAACATTTAAGATAGTATACAAAGCATTTAATCAATTTTAAAAATGACACCTTTGTTTTGCAAAACAATGAATTTATAAAATCATTATAAATAAACTTTCATAGCAATCCTTGATAACCTTAAAAAAAGAAAATGTATTCAATAGTTATCAAAGGTATTAGGAATATAATTTTGTACGACAGACGCGCGTTACCTCTACAGAAGACTCATCAGTGACGCTCATATCAAAATATGTATTAAACCAAACAAGTAAAACGTCGAAGAGCATTGAGGATCCAAAAATTGTGCCAAATACGGCAAAGGTAATCTATCCCTAGGATAAGAAAATCCGTAGTTTTTCGATAAAGTGTTGTAAACAGGAAATTTGTAAAACTTATCACATTATTGATATTCATGTCAATCAACACCGAAGTGTTGACTACTGGGCTGGTGATACTATGTTGCAGTAAATTAAAAAAATAATTATTTCATTGAAATCTCAATCATTTTTTTGTTTGCCCAAATAAAAGACATGGCATACAAGTAGCACTTAATAAGACTTCAGAATTGTGCACACGTTGAGGTATCTCGCCTTCTTTACTTTACATTTTTATTGTGTTGATAGTCCTTAATAAAGAGCATTATGTCAACTGTCACATTAACTAAACATTAATGAAGAAAACTAAATATTGACCAAAAACATGAAAATAAGGTCAAGGTAAGATGAACCATGCCAGACAGGCATGTACAGCTAACAATTCTTCCATACAACAAATATAGTTGACATTTTGCTTTTAGCTTAAGAAAAAACAGACGGAAACACAAAAGTTTAACACTGAACAATGAACCGTGAAAATAAGGTCAAGGTCAAATAAAACCTACGAGTCTGACAGATACTAGAAAATATTTCCATACACCAAATATAGTTGACCTTTTGCATGTAGTATAAGAAAAAAGACCAAAACTCCAAAACTAAAAAGCTTAATTTTGATCACTAAATCATGCAAACGAGGTCAAGGTCATATGACACCTGCCAGCCAGACATGTTCACCTAACAATCATTCTATACACAAAGTATAGTAGACATATTGCAAACAGTATAAGAAAAACAGATCAAAACACAAAAACTAAACTTTATTTAATCATTGAACCATAAAAATATGGTCAACGTCAGATGGCATCTGCATGTTGGATATGAACACCTAACAGTCCTTCAATAAACCAAATATACAAGTCCTATTGCTTATAGTATCTGAGATATGGACTTGACCACCAAAACAAATCCTTGTTCACTGATCCATGATATAAGGTCGAGGTCACCTGGAAACTGTCTGACGGACATGAGTACTTTGCAAGGTACGCACATACCAAATATATCTATCTTATTACTCATAATAAGACAGAATTTAACCTGACAAAAAATCTTTTTTTTTTCTCAGTAGTCACTGAACCATGGACATGAGGTCAAGGATATTGGATATGTGACTGACAGGAACTTCGTATTATGAGGCATCGATATACAAAGTATGAAGCAGCCAGTCTTCCTGCTTTAGTTGTACAGATGTTGCAATTTATTATCAATGTTGATTAGAATTTTAATACTCTAGATATTTTTTAATAAGTTTGCCCCAGGCAGGAGGCACTTTCATTAATTTTAATAATTTTATAAATTTCTTTAATGTTTTTATTCTTTTTTTTCAATTTGATTTTATCACATATAATGTATAATATTAACCTTATTGAAAGATTATGATTTTATCATATGAATATCAAATCAAGCAAAATCCTTCTCTTTCGGGGCTTAGTAGTATACCATCGTAACATATATGAGAAGAACATAACCCGTGTCATGCAAACAACTGTTTTTGAACAAATGTGTTAAGTTTCGATGCAAAGACCCTATAAGTGAATCAATATTTACGCCAAAATATGCAACCTTTAATGACCTGATAACCGTGTCATGCAAACAACTGTTTTTTTAATAAATGTGTTTAGTTCCGATGCAAAGACCCTATAAGGGAATCAATATAAACGCCGAAATATGAAACCTTTAATGACATGACAACAGTATTGTTGTTTACATATCTACACTTAGACAATTCACAGTTTCAGTTAAAGGAGTACTATTTTCTACATTATTTTCATCATTCACAGTCTGTTGTTACTGTGGTTATACGATATAAAAGTAGAGAGGTATAAAGTTTTGAACCGTGGCATTGAATATACTAAATAGGTTGATAAAATCAATACCTCTGCTTATAGATTTAATTTTCGAAAAAAGACGTTTATAATCTTCAGGTGTTGATACACGGGAATAGGCTATGGAGGAAAAGCTGTAATTATACAAGAATATTCATACAGTTGGCTGAAAAAAGATTGTGTCACAATCCTTGAAAATTTCGTGTAATTTACATATTGGCATTTTACCAAGATTACATAATAATGTATGTCTACCCTTATTTTCAAATATAGATAAGAGATTACAAAAGAGGAACACAGGATACTAAAGGGACAGTCAATCTCATAAATCTTAAACAAACTGACAACGCCATGGCAAAAAATGAAAAAGACAAACACACAAACAATAGTACATATGACACAACATAGAAAACCGAAGAATAAACAACACGAACACCATTAAAATTTATAAAGTATACGATGTTTAATTCGTTGATTTCATCGATACGTTTGCCATGAGACCTATTAATTCGTTGTTTTTTCATCCATAATATTCATGATATCGATAGAAGAATTTGCAGATAAGTTCCCCTGTCCAAATATATTATAATTTAGACAATGGGGATAAGCTGTTTGAAGTAGTCTAATCCAAGATAGTTCGATAATTTAAATGGAATTTTTATATAGTTTGAGTGTTTTGGTCAATTTAAGATATTATTATGCTTAATCAATAGGTCTTCATGCTATATTGTAAAAACATGATTGTTTGTATTGGTAATGATTATGGTTATATCACAATATTGATAAATGTACCCGAATTGTTGTCATTTTTACATATTTTGTCGTTTTGGTTTGCCTATATATTCTTGTCAAAATAAGATAATTCGATTTGAATTTCATACAAATGAACAGTTAACTGGATACAAGAATTGAGGGTAATTCACCATTTTCTACGTAAGGTAATGTCTGTACCAAGTCAAACATATGACAGTAGTTTTTCATGCTTTGAATAACTTTTCAGGGATAATGGTGGTCAATATTCTTTTTTATTTATTTATTTTTATTTTTTTTATTCAATGGTGGTATTTATTCTTAATTTAAGAATGGCAACACACTCATTTGCATAGTAGTCATCATGTAGTAGTCTGAATTCAGTTCCCTCATCAATTGACTGTAATAGCCTTCATAATGCATGACTTAAAACATCAGCTTAGGGAATACAATACAAACAAAGCAAGGAAAGCAATCAAATATTTAAAGAATTAAAAAAGGCTCAGATAGATCCATCATATCCACCATTTTCTACATTTGAAAAAGCCTGTACCAAGTCAGGAATGTGACAGTTCTTGTCCATTCGTTTTTTATGTGTTTTGTAATTTGATTTTGTCATGTGAATATGGACTTTCAGAATTGATTTACCTCTAGGTTCAATATTATTGTGATTTTACTTTTTAAACAGTGACCACATTTCCCAATAAGGAATATATGCAAACAAGAAATGACACTAATCAGTGTCTTCCCTCTCAATCAATTCAAATGACAATTAATTAATTTGATTCTGTACTCACATAATAATCAAAGGTATTTTTTCAAATTCTTGTTTACTATCTATGCTACTGACATCAGGAATAATATCTGTTTTTTCTTTAAAAGAGGACATATTTAAAGATTTTAACATAGTGAAATCAAGACAACAATGTGATTTACAATTTCTTGCATATAATGCAGCAATTAAAACATAAATGTAAATATTTTTGCAGATATGACACATGTTGTTATATATAAAAAAAAAAAAAAATAGAAAAGATAAGTATTAAGTAGATTAAAAATACACAAACAGAATTTCACGAAAAAAATTAAAACGAAGAATCTATAAACAAATTGCCAATGTCAAACACATCAACCGAATGGAAAACAACTGGCATATTCTTAACATGAAATTTGTTCAGGGGACCATCATGAAGACCTGTTCCTTAAATTTGAATTATTTTCAAACTTTCATAACAAGTAATGTGTTTTCAGTGAATTTATAGTCTAACTTATTTTTTTAACTTTCAAACCTAATAAAACATTGGGGAGCATGTAATACCAAAACGTAATATAAATCATTTCAAACAAGCTTCGTATATATTACAAGACCTGTTGGGGACCTTCTGCTGTTATTTTTTTATTTGGTCGGGTTGTTGTTTCTTTGACACATTCCCCATTTCCATTCTCAATTTTAATCATTCGAATGTTCATGTTTGTTTTTCAAAATCAATGTTACTAAAATTATGCTACCTCTAGTGACTTAAAGAATACAAGCAGATGTAACAATCAAGTTATGTGACAACATTCACAAAACCAATTTTACTACATAAGATGCAGTTTTTGACTATTGATGCCTCGTCAGTGATTCTCGCTAACACTAACTGTTCAAATTCTAACCTAATGCAAACGTTGAAAATCTTTTTAACCACGAAATAACCTAAAGCCAATAACAATAAAAACCAAGGAGTAAACAAAGACTCACACAATCAAAGGACATTAACATAAACAATTATAAATACTAATTAGGAAACAACACTCACTCCACTAAAACCTACGAGTAAAATCAGGTGCTACTGAAGGGTATGCCTTTCCTGCACCGTATACGGCACCCGTCGTGTTATTTTTTTGTTCAGTTCGGTAGTGTAGCCAAATCCCGAAAGAAATCAAGAGCTATTAACAAATGATATTTATCTGTGAGTAATTTAACTACTTAGAAACTATACAAACTTTAATCCTTCTATGGTTTTTTTTGTGAAACACGTATAGCTACCTATTGTTGTTCCTTTATGCTGCATTTGTTGTTTGGTGGATAATTTGTATCTTATGCAATAAAAACTAATCTTCTAATTTTAATATTTACAAACCTTTGAATCGGTTTATTGTTTCAATCGTTTTTGGTGGACCTGCAACATTGAGACATTAAACATTGATATAAGTTATATTTTAAGAGTAATGTGGACATATGGATTAGATAAGTACATATGAGACTGCGTTCTTCGTTTGATTTTTTTTATATTTTTCATTCGAGGTCAATAATAGCAATTCGATTTCAATTCTCCATTTTCGACTTAAACATAGAATTAAAAAGTTTTCCCATGTGTTTAATCTGACCTTTTAGTATTGTATTATAATTTCAATTTTAGTTTCTTGTGTACATTTTGGAGTTAAGTATGGCGTTCATTATCACTGAACTAGTATATATATTTGTTAAGAGGCCAGCTGAGGCACGCCTCCGGGTGCAGGAATAGCTCGCTGCATTTACGACCCGTTGGTGACCTTCTACTGTTGTCTGTTCTATGGTCGGATTGTTGTCTCTTTGACACACTCCCCATTCCAATTCTCAATTTTATTTGAAAAGGTTTACTTTTGTTGAATGAAAATTCAAATAAAAACCTTTTTTCAGCCAAGTGACCTTTTTATACAGTTTTTTTTAAATGAGATGTTTTAGTATTTGTACATGTTGGCTTAGCTTTACAGTTACTGGTTTTCGACTAAATGCTATCATTTTTTATATGATATGCACTTTAAACTTTTGTGTATAGTTTTACGAATATTCTGTTTATGAGGTGTGTTAATTCATAAACACTTCTAGATAGCAATTTTTTTAACAACATTATCAAATTTACATTGTAGTGTGTGATACTTTTTAATATTGATACCGGGTTTAAGAAACATACAAATATTGATCTATACCTATCTAATAAACTATATATTTCCTCCCATGTTATTTTGTTGGCGATTTTACATCAATATTTGAATACAAAGATAGTTTATCCTAAATTGAAGTAAAATTAAATACCGTTTATATTCCTATCATTACTGAGTAAAATACAAAAGCGTAATATAAATCATTTCAAACAAGCTTCTTTCGAATGTTCATGTTTGTTTTTCAAAATCAATGTTACTAAACTTATGCTACCACTAGTGACTTAAAGCATACAAGCAGATGTAACAATCAAGTTTATGTGACAAAATTCACAAAACCAATTTTACTACATAAGATGCAGTTTTTGACTATTGATGCATCGTCAGTGATTCTCGCTAACACTAAATGTTCAAATTCTAACCTAATGCAAACGTTGAAAATCTTTTTGACCACGAAATGACCTAAAGACAATAACAATCAAAACCAAGGAGTAAACAAAGACTCACAAAATCAAAGGACGTTTACATCAACAATTATAAATAATAATTAGGAAACAACACTCACTCCACTAAAACCTAGGAGTGAAATCAGGTGCTACTGAAGGGTATGCCTTTCCTGCACCGTATACGGCACCCGTCGTGTTATTTTTTTGTTCAGTTCGGTAGTGTAGCCAAATCCAGAAAGAAATCAAGAGCTATTCACAAATGATATTAATCTGTGAGTAATTTAACTACTTAGAAACTATACAAACTTTAATCCTTCTATGTTTTTTTTTTTGTGAAACACGTATAGCTACCTATTGTTGTTCCTTTATGCTGCATTTGTTGTTTGGTGGATAATTTGTATCTTATGCAATAAAAAATAATCTTCTAATTTTAATATTTACAAACCTTTGAATCGGTTTATTGTTTCAATCGTTTTTGGTGGACCTGCAACATTGAGACATTAAAACATTGATATAAGTTATATTTTAAGAGTAATGTGGACATATGGATTAGATAAGTACACATTAGACTGCGTTTGTCGTTTGATTGTTTTTATATTTTTCATTCGAGGTCAATAATAGCAATTCGATTTCAATTCTCCATTTTCGACTTAAACATAGAATTAAAAAGTTTTCCCATGTGTTTACTCTGACTTTTTAGTATTGTATTATAATTTCAATTTTAGTTTCTTGCATACATTCAAGTATGGCGTTCATTATCACTGAACTAGTATATATATTTGTTAAGAGGCCAGCTGAGACACGCCCCGGGTGCGGGAATTGCTCGCTGCATTCAAGACCCGTTGATGAACTTCTGCTGTTGTCTGTTCTATGGTCGGATTGTTGTCTCTTTGACACACTCCCCATTTCAATTCTCAATTTTATTTGAAAAGGTTTACTTTCTGTGAATGAAAATTCAAATAAAAACTTTTCTTCAGCCAAGTGACCTTTTTATACAGTTTTTTTTTTAAATGAGATGTTTTAGTATCTGTACATGTGGGCTTAGCTTTACAGTTACTGGTTTTCGACCAAATACTATCATTTTTTATATGATACATGTATGCACTTTAAACTTTTGTGTATAGTTTTACGAATATTCTGTTTATGAGGTGTGTTAATTCATAAACACTTGTAGATAGCAATTTTTTTTACCATCATTATCAAATTTAGTGTGTGATACTTTTTAATATTATTACCGGGTTTAAGAAACATACAAATATTGATCCATACCTATCTAATAAATTATATATTTCCTCCCATGTTATTTTGTTGGCGATTTTACATCAATATTTGAATAAATATATAGCTTATCCTAAATTGAAGTAAAATTAAATACCGTTTCTATTCCTATTATTACTGAAAAGACATTAATTGTCAAAATTCATATATGTGGTAATATTTGTCGTACCTTTTGATTCCGGTTTACCATTTTTTCTTGAAGTTTATTTGTTATAAATAACAATAAAATCCTTTTTGTTGCATCTAATGATTCTTTTATAATACAGTCAGTAGGATTTTAGAACATTCGTTGTTCGACCTACTAGTCAAATGCGTTTTGGTTAAATACACTTGCTACCATGTTTGGTCTTTTCGAGAATGCTTCTTGTGCTGTATTTAAAACCCTTCACTACGAAATGTGTTTTCCATGCAACTGCACAAAAACTGCAGTTTGTATCAAACGCAATCATAGGTTTGAAGGTTATTTTCAATTTGATATTATCTATATTTTCTCCTTTTGTTTTGTATTTCAGTTGTCTTACGATTGAAATGATCCGTTCATGATATTTTGACTCTACAAAATTTAGGAGTCTATTCTTAATTATGGTAAATTATATGGCTTTCCAAATACTAAAGTGATATTTGTAAATGCGGATAAGATGTACCCATTTTAGCATCTCTTCCAATATTACATAAAATATGAAAATCTTCTATATAGTTTGTTCTGTACTTTATACAATAGCAGGAATGATCAAATACCAGATTGACAATTAATGTATGCCTAATCAACCTGCCCTTGCTCAATACAAATGGAACGTAGTTTATAATAAACTTTTGCAAAAAACAGAATAAGCAACAAAAGGATTACTGGACTGTGATATTACAGATAGATATTACTTGAGAATTGATAGATGTTAGCTAATCAAATTTAAAATCATTAAACTGAGACTTCACATATCTCAGTCTTTCAATATATATTAATATGCGACACATATGTATATATTTTCCTTATAATTTTGCATAACAGTTTTGCTTCAACCTCAGGTGTCAAACAATGGATGTGCTTATAACATCTGTGACCCGGCAGGGGAAAGTAAAAAGGGAGGGAATTCTAAATGGTGGTGGAGTTATCATTTTGAAATCCCTGAATTGCTACCAAGCTTATTGTGATCTTATTTACTTTATATATTTTTTACAGATATCTGATATTGTTTATTTGTCATTATGTTAAAAAATTAGGAATGAAATACCATCATAGTATACTTTAAACATTTGACTATTGAATAGAGTAACATATTACACCGATTGAACTGGTTGAAAAATGGCTACTAGTAGTTTGAAAATATGATCTCTTAACTGTAGGGGTCTGTCAGAGGAGGTGAAGAGAAGAGATTTTTTTTCAAGATATAGGAAAAGATATGATATAATTATATTAACAGATGCACATTGTACTAAAGAAAAAGAAAAGCAGTGGGCACATGAAGGGGGAGGGGGGCGGGGTATAGGGCATTCTTTAGCTCTGGTTCCAGCCGCTCAAGAGGGGTGGCAATTCTCATAAAAACTAGTCTTACATTTACTATTCACCAAGAAAAAAGGATCAGGAAGGCAATTTTATCATTCTAGATATGACCATAAAAGATTATCGACTTTCTCTTGTTGCAATATATGGTCCGAATGGTAACTCTCCAACTTTTTTTGAAAATATAAAAGGTCTAGTATCTGGTATAAAAAAATGCTCCATAATAATGGCTTGAAACTGGAATGTGGTGCAAGACTTTGATAAGGACACCTCAAATTATAGTGCGAAAAACAATATAAAAGCACATGATATAATGTTAGATATGATAGAGTCCCTGAACCTTGTTGATATATGGCGAACATTAAATCCAGATACTAAAAGATTTACATGGCGTGGTCCTGGGCTTAAGCAAAGCCGTTTGAATTACTTTTTAATTTAATCTGATCTTGAACCATTTGTAAAAAATGTAGACATGGTAAAGAAGTTACAGGTCTGATCATTCTCCAGTGTACCTGACCGTACAGTTTTACAATCAAATTAAAGGTAAAGGCACATGGAAGTTTAATAAAAGCTTACTACATGATATGGTAAGTGTAACTGAAATAAGAAATTGCATTAGGGAAACTATAAATTAATACTCTCTGCCTGGGAATGACCTTGAAACAGAACTATCAGTAAACCCATACATGTTTTGGGAACTCTTCAAATGTATGATAAGAGGGAAAACAATATTATATGCCATATTATATGCCAGTTATATAATAAGGAAACACACAAAAACTGAAAACGATTTAGAACTCAAGTTAGCTAAATAACTTAAACATTATGAAATAGACCCCTTCTGAATTGAATTTTAGAAAATGAACTTGTTTAACACAGAGAGAAAATAGAAACAGGTATAATGGTAAGAGCAAAGGCAAGATGGGAAGCAGAAGGTGAAAAATGTAACTATTTTTGTAATCTTGAAAACAGAAATTATAATGAAAAGATAATTCCAAAACTAATTAAGAATAATGGGGAGGAAATTTTCAATCAAAGTGAAATTTTAGAAGAACAAAAATCATTTTATGAAAAACTGTACTCCTCTACAAATCCTATTCTTCATCAAGAACATAAAAATCTAATTTTGGATGAAAATAATCTTTTTATACGCAAACTTTCTGAAGAACAAAGGTTACAGGCAGAGGGTAATTTGAATACTAATGAATGCTAAAAAAAACATTGACAAAAATGAAAAATGGTAAATCTCCAGGAATGGTTGGATTTACAACAAAATTTTATATTTTTTTTTGGATAGACCTCCATGAGTTTTTTTATAAAATCTTTTACATGTAAATATAGCTTAGAAACTGGATCTTTTTCGGTTATTCAGAAACAAGGAGTAATAACATGCATTCCAAAAGAGGATAAATCAAAATTTCAATTAAAAAACTGGAGACCTATCACTTTATTAAAAATTGATACACAAATTGCATCAGCTGCATTAGCAAATAGAATAAAACCTTTTCTTGGGGATATAATTAGTGAAACACAGCAAGGTTTCATAAAGGGAAGGTTTATTGGAGAATGTACCAGGCTTATTCTTGACATTATGGAAAAGGGAGACGATGATGATCTTCCACTGTACCAGGTCTTTTACTTTTATTAGACTTTTAGAAAGCCTTTGTTTCTCTTTAGTGGTTATTTATAGAATTGGTTTTGTCTTTTCTGGGATTTGGTCCTACTTTTTGTAGATGGGTCAAGACCTAATATTCAGAATCTCAGAGCTGTATTATAAATAATAAATTTTATTTTTTTCTCAATTTTTTCATATTGGGCGGGGTGTAAGACAAGTTGATACTCTATCTCCATATCTCTTTATATTATCTTTAGAACTTATGAGTACTGCACTTAAAAATAACCCAGATATAAATGGTATGCAAATAAATGATTCTGAGTATTTACTTAGTCAGTATGCAGATGAGTCATGTCTCTTATTAGAAGGGGATGAGCCATCTTATGAAAAATGTGTATATAGAAAAAAATCCGAGTGTGCGGGGCGTAGGGCTTATTTTGATAAAACTGAAGCGATATGGATTGTTTCAAAGATTCACCCAAGGGATAAACTAACAACTGCAAGAAATTTAAACTGGAATCATTCAGGAAAATTAAAACTTTCAGGAATAGAATTTGATCTGTTCAATGAAAATAAAACGCTTGTAAATTTTGAAGAATAAATTAAAAAAAATACAGAGCCTGCTAAATTCCTGGGTTTATAGAGATTTAACATAAATGGGGAAAATCACTGTCGTAAAATCACTTGCTCTACCTATTCTAATTCAATCATTGACAGTTTTGCCAAACCCGCCGGATGATAAAAAAAAAAGAAATCCAAAATATTTGTTTTAGGTTCTTGTGGTCAGGAAAACCAGACAAGATTAAAAGAAAAGTTATGATAGGGATATTTGAAAATGGGGGGGGGGGGGGGTTGGAAATGCCAGATATAAGATCCTTTCGTTATTGATTAAAGATGACATGGACATAAACTTTAAGATCCCTTAAATATATCACCATGGACAACATTGTTAATTTATAAATACAACAGATTAGGAGCAGACAAAATATGGTTGATAACCCCTGATGGTATCCAAAAGTTTTCTTGAAATTTAAATAACTTCTGGAAAATTATTTTACTAAACTGGAATATCCTAAACACTGTCACTAATGGCACTGCTGAAGGGATAATGAAACAATCCATATGGCTAAACAAGAGTTTGAAAATTAATAATAAAACTGTCTTTCACCAGAGGTGGGTTGAATCAGGAGTTTTCTTTATAGGTGATTTACTTGATGAAAACAGTAAATTATTTACTTTGAAAGAATTCTGCGAAAAATATAATTTTGATATTAATTTCTTGGAATACCATTCTTTGCTGCATATGATACCAAAAGAATGGAAAAATTTAATCGCTACTTCAGAGAAAATTACGCACATATCTAACGATAAATTTGAATTTAAAAACAATAAAAAGTCATGTCAGTTCTTTTATAAAAAATTCTTGTCAATGTATACAGAATGTCCTACAAAACAAGAAGACAAAATGTGTAAGGAACTAGGCACTCATATAGAAAATTGGGATTTCATCTATAGTTTACCCTTTTGTTGCACTAAAAACAACACATTTAGTATGTTCCAGTTTAAGATTTTACATAGAACTTTCGCTAGAAATGCATTATTGCAGAAATATGGGTTAGGGGACTTTTTTCAAGTTGAAAATAATTTAGCTTTAATTCTTAATGTGGAAAATAGATTTCTTGGGTCAGAGTCTTGGGATCTTTCCCTAAACTTATTTACTATTCTGGTTAAATATTGCATTTATACATGTCGCTTGAATACTTCATTACCGACTATAACAGGTGTCATAGCTATGATTAAAAATTCCTACCAAATAGAAAAAATATCTACCTCCTTTTACAGATCCCCTAGAGCAAGAGATAAATTTGATTGTAAATGGGAATTAAATAAAAACATAGTTCACATGTTAAGAGAGATTTTTCTATTTTGTACTTACTTAAGGCTTTATAATAGTTCATGTAGAATCAATTATATGTTGATGCACATCACAACTGGACAGTGATTTGTGTGCATCTTAAAAGTACTATCTATGTTTATTGCTACTGTTATATATATATTGAGATACTAGTTTTTGTTTGATTGTATTTGAATTATCTCCCCTTGACTTAGGTTAACATTTATTATATGAGTCTGTCCAACATGTTGTCTGTTAATGATCTATGGTGGCCTCTCCTGGTACCTCTCATGTTCAACCTCATTGTATAGAGGAGAAGGCTGATGCAATCATTAACCTGATCAGCATATTAAGGTATTCTAATCCAGAGTGATAAAAGATGTGTATGATCTAGTAGAAAATTTAGAACAATTAGCATAACTAACTTTTTGATTTTAGACTGTTATTGAAAAATTAAATATCAACATATGTATTATAAAATAACTATATAATTGTATATCACAATATATACTTGGTGCATTTCAGTTGAAATAAACATAAATTACAAAAAAAACCATCAGTGACCCTTTCATTTTTTTTAAAGCTGCAAACGACAAACTATACTTACTGAATAAAGCATCTTCCATCAGTAAGTTTTTCTTTCTGCTGACTTGAAATCCATATGTACATGAATATGATATATTCAAGTCACCTTGTGTTATGTTACGTATTCTTAAAAAAAATCCTGTCTTATTAGTTCCTCCACTGTACTTTAAACTTCCATCATTATGTAAATTTTTTACATCAATAAATATTGTTATCAAGTGATCATCGGATGTCCATTTCCCCCATCCAGCCGATTTTTGACAACAGTTTTTCACTTGGCAAAACAGGTGTAAATCATCACCAAACTGCAAGGCTTTCTTCACAACCTTCCAGGCTAGATTATCTTCAAAATAAATACTTAAAACTGTAAAGAGTGTACATATCATTACATGTAGTATAATACATATATTTGTTATTTGTAAACAACATCGATTATTCATGTTGTCACGGTTTTTTTTCATGAAGCCAAAATTTAAAACTGTCCTTGCAGAGTTTGTTTAACAAAAAAACTTGAATCGGACAGATAAAACAGTTTTACGACGACCATTATGATTGATACTCTCGAATCACTAGAAATATGTGAAGAGTGCTCAAATAACTTTCGATAACACAATAACAATTTGATTTGTAATTTATCATAATGTGTTTTGTTCCAAATTACGACATTTTGACCGAGTTTGTATGTGTTGCATACATAGAGGCTGAATTCTGTATAAAGATTTCACACAATCTTGTTACTGTTAGTCTATTTTAACTTTGCATAAATCTTCTTTTCAGATTGACTGGATTTGAACATCGACAGAATCTCTACATAACAATACAGTGGAAAAGACAAAACGTTTGATTTTTTTCGCCTTTCAGTCCAAAGATCGAATACTACAGAGCTGTTTTACAAAAAGGATTCACTTTAAAGTTTGACATCCGAAAATTGACAAAAATAAATCTATCGGATACTAAGTATAGTGTTTAACTAATTTAGATTGAATCAATACAATTAGCAACATCACTGATTAAAATATTTTGCAAGACAGATCTCATATTTGTAACAATACACACTTCACTTAAACACTTAATGAAGATTACTTTGTTAGACCAGAACCAGTCTATGTTAGTATACCAAAGATACAATGTGTCTGATTGACTTAATTCATATACCATCTGCTTTAATGAAACATATCGTCACCATCAAAAATAGAATTAACGACTCCATTGAATGTCTCTTTCCTAGGTTATTCCTGAAATAAAAAAATAAGTATTAAAAACTAGTTATAATTATATTATAAAGTCCATGAGCAAACAAAATAAAATGAACATCTTAAGAATACAAATTTCCACACATACAAATACTACTTAGTAATAAAAATATTTAAAAAGATACTCTGTATTCGATGTTATGACCCTCCACCTTGGAATCATTAAATTGTCAAGATCAAGAAATTGCAAAATGTCGCTAATTTCAACAACTGTTATAAGTTTGTAATAAATCATCAATGGCCTAATAGACTATTGGTTCATTTCAAATATTATCTCAAATCTTCACTGTTCAAATTGCGTTACTCTCGCACGACAGGCTGGAAAATTGCTAATTAGAAAGAAGCCTTTATTTAACAATGTTAACAATAGTTTGAAACTTTGATAAAAAATAAAGCCTACTGGAAATAATGAGCATAATGTTGAGATTACACAATTCTTATGAAGAAAGTTCAATATCTCTTGAAAGACACATGTGGACATCTAGAAAATCGAAATAGAGATTACTTTGAACAATATAAACCAACAAGGTCGGTAAGTTCGCGAAAACATATAACATCAAATTTTAAATAAAACACAATATTTGAGACAACATTTTTCATTAAAAAAAGTTTCATAACTCTAGAATGACAAAATGTGAAGTCACAGACGGACAGACAACATTATACGTTTCAATACGGCCGTATAATATACATATTGTATTTAAAGTGGTTTTTCGTGCATCTTTTAACTTGACTCACTGTGAACGCATAATAAATATGTTATTTAATAGAATCGACCACTTGTCGCTATTTTCCTAAAAAACAAAGACGTAATTTTGACATGCCATAGTACGTTAAAAAAAATACTTCTTGCTTGAAATTAAGGTTTTGAATTTTTTTAATAATTAAAAAAGAGACCATATTTTGTGTTGTTGTTTAGTACGTATATACCGTATATTCCAAAAACAACTACCTTTATTTCCTTTATAAATTCTATTTTCTCAATGACGCCTTATTCACACACTTTTATCTCAAATTCTGAACAAAATAAGTACAATCTGGTAAACGTTTCTTTTATTTTCAGTATGCAATATTTGTGGTAGTTTCAATACTGAACAATTTATATCGTCAGGTTTTTTAAAGAACAAAATCTCGCGAGTCTCTTACTTTTTAGTTGTCGTCTTTACTTCATTACTGAATCGACTTTTCAACTGTCAGCTATATTTGCCTTTACGGCAGTTTTATTTCTGCTTCGTACGTAAATAAACACAATTTTAACAAAACTTGTGCGCAAAATTGTTCAAAAGGTTATCAATCTGGTACATTTTATTTTACATATATTGGCACTTAAACTTGGCCTATCGCTTTACAATGGAAATAATTGTTATTGAATTCAAGATTGTTTTCATAAAGAAATATATTAAACAATTTCTATTTATAAAGCGAGAACAATTTGTAACACTTTAAGAAAGATATTTAGTTGAATACAAATACGACAGTGCATTTTAAAATCGATAACGAGGATTTTTGTAATTTTGCGTGTATAAACAAGAGAATGAGGATTTGAAAGTTATTACGTTTTAACATATAAAATAGCTAAAAGGAAAAATAACTGCAGTGGCCAGATTGCTGCAACAAAACGCAACACGTAAAATCATAATTTAAGAGGGGCGAATAATACCAGAGGCACAGTAAATCTCATTGATTGAAAATAAACTGGCAACGCCATGGCTAAAAAAGAAAAAAGACAACAGTTAAATAATAGTACATTAGACACAACATAGAAAAATAAAGTCTCAAGCCCAATAACCCCACAAAAAAAACTGGGGTGATACCAGGTGCTTCAAATTCTCCACATGTGTTAATCATCCTATTACAAACCCGGTAAAAAGTCGAATCAGTGAGAAGAATTTTTGCGATTTTTGTTTTGTTTTTGGTAATTACATGGCCTGCTGGGTAATAAAATAAGGAAGTTCGATGCTTTTATAAATTTTGAAAAATTACAACCACAAAAATACTAAGAACTCGGTGGAAATGTCAAAAGGGAAAGTCCATAATCATATGGCAGAATCAACCGCTCAAACACATCAAACGAATGATAACAACTGTCATATTCTTGAATTAGTACAGGTATTTTCAACCACCACTGTCACTCGGTATAATCACCAACGGTTAAATGTATCCTTATCCTTGTTATCTAATCATTCGCTTAGAAAAACACCATTATGTGCAAATACGTAGGTACCAATATATTAGTAAATGTAAAAACATGTAGTTTGTCTTAAACAATGAGTAGAGAACCAGGCCTTAGGTACCTATATACGGTGGGGATAATACACATTGCATATTATTGCATAGATAATTTACTTGAGAACATTACTTTATTGATAAGAAAAAGAACAATATTTTCTTTAAGGTCTTATCTACATAAAACAGGCACTTCTGAGCTGAGCAATTGACAAAATATGTCCTTTTGTTTCATTTTCTATATCGCTCTTGATGATTTCGACAAAAACTTTGTTATTTGGTAAAGTGAACTCCTATAGTGTGTTGGAATGCATAGGATGTGGATGGCATTTTACTCAAAATAACAATAATTGAAGGTAGATTCATGATATACCGCCATCTTGGATTATACAATCACAGTAAAAAGTCGTTCAAGTTATTTGACTAAATCAAAAATTTGGAGACAGAATCGCAATTCAATGGTTAGACTGTTAATTTACTATATAGTATATAAAGAAAACTCGTTATTGTTTTTGTTTTATTCAAAACTTTTTTACAAATATCACATATTTTGATTTTTAACATCATTGTTTTCAAATGAGCTATTTAAGGAAAGATAACTCTTTCAGTACAAAATTTATACTGGGCTAATTTGGATTTATTTTTATTTTTACTTGTAGCAAGAAAACTAGTTCGGTGACACTATGTTTTCTTCTTATTTTCTTAAAACATACTATGAAACATATCTTCTCACAATTTATTTCAAAATTCTATCTCATAGAATATATCTAAAAAAATATATTCTTATGATCTACCTTAAAACATAGAAATTGCCATGTCAAACAGCAGAGAAGTCATAATAAAGCAGCAAATAAAAATAATTACATAAACATTATTATGGTTTCAATTATGTTCATTGACCTGTTTTACCATTGACGTTGTTTTACCACGAATAGTGCAATTCTGATGACTGTAACTGAAAGGATAGCTACTTTCGTTTATAGGATAACAATTTCAAAATCAACATTTAAGTTGGCCTTGTAGTAGAACTATTCAAATAACAATTACAAGGGAGATCAGAAATAGAAGATAATACAGTATACAATAAACCATATACTATAACGTAATAAGGCATTCAGCCTATGGCTATACTGATTCGCCGTTGTGCGATTATTTGGTAGATTATAATTGTTTTTATAGTATAAACTAGATCTTTATAGATTTACCTAGTACTTGTGTACGTGTTTACATTATTGCATTACCTGTTTCCCATAGCACATTGCTTTGCAGGGGACAGTCTTAATGAGAGATTTTGTAATCCAGGTGGCTGAATACGGACAGAAAACGGTGAATAAAATAACTATGATAACGGGAGAACTGTAGGTCAATCAGTGTCTGAAAGTTATGATCAGATAAAGGACTTCCACCAACACTTGTCGAATAATCAAAACGAAAGTAGCATAGCCATTCGTGTATATAAAACATATTCGACTTTTTTTTATGTTTTTGATACATGGTATAGGTGAGAATCGGGGTATTTATCGACTGCTGTACTCGATGACAGGTAGTTATATAATTATAATTGAAAAATAAAAATAATGGAAAAATCATTTACCTGCGCAATGCTTGTTTGGGTTTAACATCCTTGTAGTATCTACGAACTTTGAATTAACACTTAAATTGATAACATGTGACACGAAATAAGTATGATCTCATTGGACATCGTCATGCTGCTAAAAATAAGTTCTTATGAATTTTAAATTTGCTTTCAGTATAGATTTTCTATCTGAATGGTGTATTTATTTAGGAATATGTTCTTTTTAACCACAATAAACACTGATTTTAGTGGAAGGATACATATATAATGGCCGACACGTATGGGAATGTGTTATAGTTTTTATATATATATATATAGGCGTAAAAAAAAAAATTCACATGTGCAGATGTATATATTCATAAAATAAAATAGTAAAATAAGTTAAAAAGTTAACAGTTCCATTCAATCGATTTCATTCTTCCATTGGGACTCTTCAGTCTTTAGTATTTTAGTATTTTATTTTATGAATATATACATCTGCACATGTGAAATTTATTTTTTACGCCTATATATATATCAGTCTAAAGATTTGCACAACGGTACTGATATAAGATGTTATTATACGAAAATGTTGTTATTAAATCGTGTTGACAAATATTTCGGCTCAACAAATGGCCTTCTTCAAGTGTCACAAGTTTTAACTATACTGATACATAATGTATAAGGTATTAAAATAGATCAGTAATAATGCAGGTAAGTTTTGGTCGATTGATTTTAATCCAAAATCCTGAATATCATAATATAAACAAAACACTATAACTCAATATACGTGACTGTGTATATTAACAATAAAAATGAGTGAAAAACAAAACTGTTAGTATTTTTAATTTATATATATATCGAATTGTTAAAAGTCTTGAATATAGATAAATATATTTAAATAAAAAAGTCCAACATTTCCGGATAGTGCATATATTATTTAATATTCACAAGTACTTTCATGTTTTACAACAATCTTCAGGTGAAAGGCGAATAATTGAGACGGTAGTTAAGTACGTAACGTCATAAAACAATTACAAAAGGGGGATAAACGTTCTAAAGTAAAATATGGAAAGCCAAATGTAACGCTATTGAAAGCCTAATACGCATTTAGTTTTGGCTTGAATTTGTTAAAAAATAATGTTCCGTTATGGATCTTCTAATGTCACATTCTACATTAATTTTATAGAACGGGAAAATTTTAAAAAGCCCTCTACCACAACGATTTAAATGTTCACTAAGAGGGATTTTCTTATATTGCGGCTGCCGGATGTGTTGTCGATAAATGCGTGTTCTTTCCACTAAACTATTACCGGTTTGTCCGATGTAAATTTCTTTACAGCCGCAGCATTCAATGCAGTAAATCAAATTTTCACTTTTACACGTCATGTTGGTATTGACATATATCGTTTGTCCGCATTTTGTCTTAAATTCGCTTCCGATATATATGTATGCACATGTACCACAACGAGAATCTGTGCATTTCGACACCTTGAATTGTTTTTTCCTTTCGGTTGGGTCGAACTTGGCACGGGTCAATAGACGTTTTAAGTTCATAGGTTGCCGTTTGCCTTGTACCACCGTTTCTTGGTTTATAAGGGTACTTAATTTTGAATCTTGTCCAGAATTTCTAAATTTCTTCTCGCTACAGAAAATATACTCTGGTTTTGAGGATTGTGTGTGACAACAAACGGTATCTTATCATTTTCGTTGATTTTTCAATTGTCGCTCGTAGTTGTTCAATTGGGATTTGTTTAGCCATTTCTTTACCTCTTTTGATTAAGCTTCAAGAATATTTTTGTGGAACAAGAAATACTTCTTGTTCTTGCAATCGTTCATCCCTTAATTCTTCATACTCAACTACTGTACATATTTTCCTGGCTAGACAGTAAGGTATGTTTCTTTTTGTTTGCGCAGGATGGCAGGAATGGAAGTTTAGATATTGGTGTGTGTCAGTGTCTTTTTAATAAATATCCGTTTTAAGATCAGTGCCTTCTTTAATAATCATAATATCCAGGAATGATAGTTTGTGAGAATTTACTTCCATTGTGAACTGTATAGATGTATGGAGACTGTTTAGAATATCAGAAAACATTTTAAGCTCTTCATCAGATTTTGTCCAAATGATAAAGCAGTCGTCAAGATATCTTTTCCATGAGGTTTCAAATTGCCTGGCCATTTCTATACCAAATGTATTTTTAATCTCCTGATACAATTTCTGTTCTAAATACCCCATTACTAGTGTAGCGTAAGTTGGGGCAAATTTTGTACCCATAGCCGTTCCTCTTGTTTGTGTATAATTTTTCCCATCAAAATAAAATGTATTGTTTTCCAAAATAAATTTTACGGAATCTAAAATGAAATCGATGGTAAAGCGACTGGATATTGCTTCTCTGTGTTTTTCTATCCAATATTTAACAGCTGCAGTACCCAAATCATGAGGTATATTTGTATACAAATTTGTTCCATCGAAATTTACAAGGCGGGCATTCTCCATTGTAGTCTTTGGTAGATGTGATAAAAAAATCAATGTCATCTCTTATGTAACTTGGTATATAGGAACATAAAGGTTTTAGTATTATGTCGATAAAATTACTTAGGCGGCGAGTCGGACATATTGGTCCAGCAATAATGGGTCTCAGTTTAAGATCTGCAGGGTTTTGAAGTTTGATATATTCATTATTTTGCTCCTTGACTGCTTTTTGTATTTCTTTGGATTTATGTATTTTTGGCAGACCATAAAAGTTGCTGGTTTTTCTTTCAAAATTGGTTAAGTAGTCATACTCTTTGTCCGTTGTGGCTGATTTATATTTCGATAATAATTTGTTCAATCGCCTCATGATCAAATGATCAATATTATTCGGAAGTTCTGAATAAAAAGATTGATCTTTTAGTTGTTCTTCGGCAAGAGTTCTGTGATAATCAACATTCATTATGATAAGTGCACCGCCTTTATCTGCCTGTTTGATAATGATGGATTTATCATCTTTTAGTTTTTGCAATGCCATTTTTTCACCATGTGTTAAATTCTGGTTAGTTTGATTTGACATAAGAGGATAGTTTAATAATGAATCAATATAGTCATCCAATGGTTTATTTCTCCCACTATTGGGTATGAACGTTGATTTATTTCTCACTATTGATTCTCCATCTTCTCTATCTTTATCGGCGAAATATTCTACCAATCTGAATCTTCTGCAAAATTTGTGTATGTCTTCCTTTAATTCTTGATGATCTATCGAAGGAGTAGGTGTAAATTTCAGACCCCTTTTCAAAAGTTTAGTTTCATGTTCGTTTAGTTCCCTACTTGATAAATTAATTATTTTGGGATCTACCTTTATGTTTGCTTGACACTTGTTTCCTCTTGGATTTTCTCCCGTTCTGGGGTCTTTTGGCCCGACACTAAAACATAAATCCTGCGTTGATTGCTTTGGCGATAATTATCTGTGTTTTGTCCATATCTTTGGCTATACTTGTCTCTGTTTTGTCCATATCTTGGACGATAATTATTATTTCGGATTCCATTATTTTTAGAGCGGGTTGGTCCTTGAATACGATTCGGTTGGGCGTTTTTCTTTTTATTCGATGCCTGTCTCCAACCTTGACGGCTCGTATTACGATTCTGTGGTAGTCCACTGCGCACGGCGTCAGAATATGATTTTTCACTTTCTCTTGATCGTGATTGACTCCTTTTTCTTTGTGTATTGGGCTGAGCATTTCTTCTTGGGTTCGAAGTTGATCGACTAGTTTTTCCGTGCTGTCTGTTTTGTTGCTCAGTATTCTTAGAAGTCGGACGCGGTCTTTGTTTTTGAATCCGTCGTTCACCATTTTGAGGTTTTTCACGATTAATTTCTTGTTACGGTTTCTTACCGTATTGCTCGGCATATTTCTAAAAAAAAAATTCCTTTACTTGCCAATTTTTTCGGGATTTTTCTTCTTCCTTAGAAATATCGCGTATCCACATTTCATTCATTTTTTTCTGTAATGTTACCAGTTGAAATGCGTCGTATCTCCTCCATCATTTCAGAATCTAGCGCTATATATTTTTGTTTATAGCGAGCTTGTTTACTCTGGATAATATATATGTCAGTTTGAAAACTCGAAATCGCTAAGTCCCAACGTAGCTTGGTTTCTTCTTCTGGTTCTCCTTTTATCTCTTTAATAAGATACTTTCTAGGAAGAATCGGCGATTCCTTTGAAATCCAATGCGAATATGTTTCTACATATTTGTCGCATTTAAAAGCATTCCAGTAACTTTGTTTCCTATCGTTGAGGCATTTCCTCCAAATATTCCATAATTGTTTCCGTTTACGGAATGCTTCTTTTTCCAAATTAGAATCATTCAGTTCGATCATCCATTCTGGTGTAATGGAATGTACCTGATCGATTGAAGGATGATAATTGATTGTTCCAATGGCATCTGTCAACTTCAATATCTCTGATTTAAGTGATTCCTGTATCGGTCGAACATCTGATGAATTATTTTCGATATCCTTCAACACTGATACTTGGAAGTCAAACTTGATCACTAACATAGTTAGCTTATCTAATATCTCCCCGAGAAGTCTCTCTGTTTCGCTGGCTTTCTTTGTTGCTCCTCCGGCTATATCGGCGTATACTCAATAAAGATATATCGAATTGTTAATGGTGAAAAGTCTTGAGTAAAGATAAATATATTTAAATATTTTTTTTACTTTAGAACGTTTATCTCCCTTTTGTAATGGTTTTATTACGTTACGTACTTAACTACCGTCTCATAGTTACAATTATTTGCCTTCACCTGAAGATTGTTGTAAAACATGAAAGTACTTGTGAATATTAAATAATTTATGCACTATCCGGAAATGTTGGACTTTTTTATTTAGATATATATATATTTCCAACGCAATCATAGGTTTGAACGTAGTTTTCAATTAAGACTTCTTTATATGTATATAAAAAAAAATCTGTTCAGTATTAAATTTATATTAAAATCCATTTTGTGACATCTTGTGATCAATTTTTTTTTGGCAATCGCCAATGGCAGTCAGCAGGGTTAAAACACATCAGTTGTTCGACCTGTTAGTCAAATGCGTTCTGTTTGATTATACTTTTTCACTTTTTTGGTCTTTTAGAGAAAACAAATTTGTGCTGTTTAAGACCCTTCTACGACGAAACTTGTTTTACATGCACACGTATAAAAATCGCGGTTTTTATCAAACGCAATCATAGGTTTGAACGTAGTTGTCAATTTAGACTCGTATATATTTTTTTCGTTTGGGCTAGTATCATATTTTCCCTCCGGTTTATATGATTCGTTCATCCTATATTGATTCTTAAAATTCAAGAGTCTATCTAATTAGTTATCAAAGGTACCAGGATTATAATTTAGTACGCCAGACGCGCGTTTCGTCTACATAAAGTTTCATCAGTGACGCTCAAATCAAAAATATTTATAAACCCAAACAAGTACAAAGTTGAAGAGCATTAAGGATCCAAAATTCCTAAAAGATGTGCCAAATACAGCTAAGGTAATCTATGCCTGGGATGAGAAAATCCTTAGTTTTTCAAAAAGTTTTGTATACAGGAAATTTATAAAAATGACCACAATATTGATATTCATTCATGTCAACACCGAAGTGTTGACTACTGGGCTGGTGATACCCTCGGGGATGAAACGTTCACCAGAAGTGGCATTGACCCAGTGGTGTAAATAGTTATCAAAGGTACCAGGATTATAATTTAGTACGCCAGACGCGTGTTTCGTCTACATAAAGACTCATTAGTGACGCGCAAATCAAAAATATAAAAATGATGGTACTTTTTCTAAAAATGAGGGTACTTTTTATATGGCCTTCCAAATACCGTTTCGATCCCTAACATCAATGAAGAGACATTTATTGTCGAAATCCGGATCTTGTGTACTAAAAAAAGTATTGACACCTTATGTTTGTGGCATAACATCGTGGCCACAAGTAATTTTTTTCTGTCTAGTATTAAATATATATTAAGATCTATTTTGTTACATCTTGTGATCATTTATTTTTGGCAATCGCCAATGGCAGTCAGCAGGGTTAAAGAACGTCAGTTGTTCGACCTCTTAGTCAAATGCGTTTTGTTTAAATATACTTTTTACTTTTTTTGGTCTTTTGGAAAATGTTGTTTGTGTTGTGTTTAGACCCTACAACGAAACTTGTTTTACATGCACACGTATAAAAATTGCGGTTTTTATCAAACGCAACCATAGGTTTGAAAGTAGTTTTCAATTTAGAATCGTATATATATATATGTGTATATAGGAAATGAAAGTCCATCAATATTGATCGTGTTAAATTATGCAAACACTTCATCATTAATTCGAGTTTTCTATAGACTGGTACTTGACCTACTTTGAATTGAAGTTTTGAAAAATCCATTATTTCTTGTTAATATATAATATAAGTTAGCATATAACTTTTTTTTATTTCCTTGAAAGCAAATGCGAACCACATCAGGAAATTATCTTATTATATATCATCTGATGGATGTAAACACAAACAAAACAGTAAATTAATGTAAGTTCGACTTTTCTAATAAAACAAACACACTTTTGTTGATTTTACATAAATGTATTCAAGACCTTTAAACAACCACCTTTCAATTTCGAAAAGTTGACAAAAGCAATAAATTTAATTAAACATGCTAAAATACAATCATGCCTTACGAAATGAGTTTGAGGTAAACTTTCTGTTTTACTTTGTTTGAATATTTCTAATTTACTAACTAATGCATTTGTATCAAATGGTTTGAACATCTTAAACAATTTTAAAGAATAAAATGAAGTAAAACCAGATAAATATATACCGTTGTATAGTTTCTTTCCACAAGAGCAATAATTCACAAAATCGCAGTAAGGTGTATACAATGTCTTATACTTGTTATTCTCATTTTGTCTAATGCTTAGCACGTTTATTTGTGTGTTACACTTTGATGTTGTGAGGTTGGTATCCTCTTATATTTAATGCTTTTCCCTCAGTTTTAGTTTGTTACCCCGATTTTGTTTGTTCTCAATGGATTTATGAGATTTTAACAGCGGTATACTACTGTTGCCTTTATTTATATACATTCCTTTAATTTTCAGTAATCTCTGTAACCCTAACTACTCAATCATCCTCAGGTTTGGACGAATTACGAACAAAAATTACAGTAGATTTGTTAAAAACAGTCACAATTGGCCGTATTATCTGATTCAGTCAAATTTCAAAATTTTCTAGAGATATGGTATTAAATAACGATTTAGATTTATTCTGACAACATAACATTTTTCATTTTCAGTAAACATCATGGACAACATAGTTTTGTGTATCCTCTTACTGCCCGGTGAGAATAATTACCTATAAAAATTAAAAGAAGAATAACAACGAGTTGTCGTGGCATAAGCTATACAATATAGAAAAAAGAAAAATGGACATAAATTCTACTTGATTGAATCTTCACAGCAAACACAATATGCCACGAAGTTGGTATTTTTTTCATACTTAGAAGCTTGAAGTCTCCTTACTATAATATTGGAATATAATTTTATGGTCATCGGGCATCCAAAAGATTTTTTATCAATGAAATTAGTGCATATAGGCCAATGTCTTAATTGATATACATGTATAGGAAAAATGGACATAAAACCTTTTAGTTTGAATATTTACAACCAAAAAAAGACAGTTGCTCATTGTTTCATACTGAAATCTTGATGTCTCTGTTTATAAAATTGGAAGAAAATTTTGGGGTCTTCGGCCATCCAAGAGAATTTTTGACCTCTGAAAAGAAGTGCAATTAAGATAATTTCCCAATTGATATAAAGGGAAAATGGACAAAGACCTCTTTGATTATATATTGACAGCAACAATGAAATGACAGAAAATTTTTATGCTAAAAGGTTAAATCTTTATGTCTCTTTTTTCTCATGTTTATAGAATTTAAATAACGTTTTGGGGTCATTGGTTAGGTACCGAACAGTGAACGTTTGTAGTCAGTCCATGTTAAATGTTCTCTCTTATTGTGTGTCCATGTTTATTTTATCAATGTAAGTAATATCTACATTTACACAATACCAAAAACAATATTGAAGAGGTGTTTTTTTACTTTGGGGAATATCATTTTTATACACGATGACATATGCATACTATTTTCTGTATTTCAGCGTTATGGTTCATTGCAGGAATTTCGGGGATAATTCAATATGCAAAAATAAATAAAAGTGTTGTATTAGTTTGTCAACAGGAGGAAGGGGCAACAAATGTGCGATGGCGCCGAAATAACAGTATTCTGACTGATGATCTCGAGATTAACAGTAAAGAACGAAGACACAAAGCGTTCAACATAGACTTTGATAAAGATGCAAGGCAGTACAAACTTCGGATAGCTAATGTAACTGTAGATGATTTTGGGGTGTATCTATGTGAAATGCAAATAAACAACGCACCATTAAATCACCAAATAACACTATCAAACGAAGGTAAACAAATCATTATTTCAGGTTTGTGCTTGTTTTCTTTTCTTTTGATGAATTTTCAATGTAAACGATTATTCATAGAGCGAAGCACACTAATGGATCACACCCATGGCTAAATTTAGAAATTAAAAAAAAATAACAAATGAATATTCATGTCCTTTTAAGTTGAAAACAAATTGATCCAGCCATAGACAAAACGACAAAAGAGCAAAGATAAACACAAATGTAAAGGATAACAACATTGCAAAAAGAAAACTTAGCAACACTAACACCATAAAAACGTTAAAACTAATCTCACGTGCTCCGGAAGATTTAGTAAATCATAAGCAATATATGGTACTCGTCCGTTGATAAGCTAAATTCGGTACACTGTATTCGGTAGAACAAGGACGGAATTGTGTTGGTGATTATCGGAACATATCCGGCGTCGTCTATGAAACATATACATGTATTCCGTAATGGTTGACTAGCTCTTTTCTCAGGTTTTGAGTCCTGTCATTTTTTTGTTCAATATTGAAATTTAGAGAGTAATATTTGTACAAACTGTAGAAACTCAAAAATGGTTTAATACTATTGCAAATAGAAAGTAATGTGTTTTGTTAAGTCAAACAGAGTTGTTTTTAACATGTAGTATTATTCGTGTAATCCTATATCCAGTTTTTCCTCTCTGGGTGAAATTCAAAATGAACATAGAAAAGATTGATGTTTATTCATTATTTCTTCTCATTTGACTTGTAATATAATAAAAGTGGATATGTTGGATTTGGCAGCGAATTATCAACGATTTAGTCAGTGTCACCTGCAGGGAGAAGACAATATTTAGGTAGGATGTGTGCTAAGCAACATGTTGGTCTTTAAATATATATGTAGCATTCGTATTTATAGACACTTTCCTGCAACAATCCATAACATAATGTTGGTAACAAACAACATCATTAAACAATAAAGTAACTTAGAATACTTAAAAGTTGTGAGGCGAATCATTCATGAAGGGTGAAAATCTCAGGGCATCGCTTAAAGCAAAAGGACTTGTATGGCATGTATGATATATATCGTTTCCAGAGTTTAGTGTCCCTATCAATGCAAGAGGAGGTTGTAGCAAATTCATACACCCCGAATAATCAAGCGCCTTGCAATTACAGTAGTTTGCTCATATACACGTGTATGCATGCATTTTAAATTTTGTTACATACATTCATTGACATTTGAAACGTCAACACAATAGACAATCGTTTTTTGGTTTTTTTTTATAAAGATAATGGTTATATGTTGGAATTTAATAGCAAAAACGTCGAGGATAGGCTAAATCACGTCATTTGTTTTATAGAGAAATAAATTTATTTTTGCATGTATATGCGTTTTCGTATAATAAAGGTGAAAAGAAAGAAAGTAATTATTACATCGTTTCCCTAGATCATCCATTTCATTCTTTTGCTTCAAACATATATTGATGACATCAGAACATAATAATTCTTAAAGGTCTGGTTAGACATAATTTTTTTAAGTCAATGCAATTCATATTTGTAATAAATTAAAAACTTAGTTCTACAACGAAACTAAAATAGTTATCAAAGATACCAGACTTTTAATTTTCTACACAAGACTCATCAGTGGCGCTCATATCAAAATAGGTATAAAGTTGGGAATCTCGCACAAATAAGTCTTTTAGTCCTTCTGGTCTCCGAAAAGCTCAGATAACAGGGTTTTGAAAGATCTTCAATTGTTTGGGCGCGAGGCAATATATGTTTCCTCCAAAAAAAGCTGTTAAACTGCAGGAAAGATCTAGCGTGTGTTAACAGGGTCCGTGTAACACTTATCAATTCAAAGTTTTAAAAAGTTTTGATATTTTAGATTTTTTGGAATTTTGATCAAAGTTTTAAAATATCAAAATTTCAAAATGTGTAAAAGTTTTGAAATTTTGAAATTTAAACAAAATTATTAAAATATTAAAATTCTAAATATCGTTTATAAATTTGATAGTTTAAAAATTTGATCAAACTTTTAAAATACTAAACCCAACGTGCAATTTTAATTATTTCACTTTTTGAAAGTTTGATTTTTTAAATTTTTGATTAAAATATCAAAAATAGAAAATGGGCGACAAAGGGGGTACCTGTAAACATTGATGTAAACATGGCTCTGATAATAATAAGTCTTAGTTAGAAATGAATTGCGCGAAATATATTAACTAATTTTAACTATAAAATAAATAATGGAGAGAAGCCGTGTTTTTTATGAAACATATAAGACATCGCATGGGATAACAGTATCCTGAAATGTTAAGGTTGTGCATTTATAAAAAAAATTAATTAACCTTTCTAAACCGGAATCAAATAAGTTGATTTAAATCTCTTATATAAGGTTAGCGTTTGAGATAAATAATTCAGGGTTATTTGGTGTTCCCAGTACCCAACATTTCGAAGTATCAGTGAAAACTCACCAACTCGCAGTAAACCAAATAGTATTATTCGCCTTTTTGCCGAATTATGCGACCACTACCATCTGTTTACTTCTCTCATTATGAATCTTGTCTGTTCGCTTATGCATTTTGTTTTGCATTTTTTTCTTTCTTAAGAATAGGTGAGCTTAATGCCGATAAAAGTATCGTATCGGAGCCCACACAATTTTTCATTAATAATTTGTCAATGAAATTTTCAAATATTAAATATGTATTGCATTTGAAGATTTGCAGTTCGCAAGCTGACCAGAGAGGTACTTCAATGACTTTGGTTATTTATCAAAGGAAGACAGAACTTTGTCCTGTGCGCATATGCATGTTACGTGCCTTTTTGGGATAAGATACCTTGCTTCTGACAAACCCTTGTTTTTACAATTTAATGGGTCTCCATTGACTCGTTCTAGATGTATTTCTATAAAACCTTTATTTTTGTGGCGTTAAAGGTAACATTCTATCACATTCGTTTAGAATGGGCAGAGCGTCCCATTATAGCAGAATGGGGGCTTCGGATTCACAACTTTACAAGTAGGGACGGAATGTTGGGTTTCTGATGCATATACTAGTTACATTCGGATTTAGTAGATTTATAGATACGAAGTCTTTGAACTTGTATCTTAATATTTTTGTAAAGGTTTAAACAGATCAGTACTTTTTAAGAATTTTTGTCATTGTAGAACCTATCAAGTTTAGGTCTTGGGATCATCTATTATATATTTGGCGACCACAAGCGTTAAGAGAAGACCAGGGGGTCAAAACCTGGAATGACAGCAGCTAGGGATGAAATGAAAAAAAATGTAAACTTCAGTTGAAGAAAATCTTAGATGTTATCCACCTCCACACATTTTGATCTTCCATTTTGGGTTCTAACGATTTGGGTTTTATTTAAGGAAAAGAGCTTATTGAGCAGATAAGGTTGGACATTGTACGAATACATGTATTATTGCTAAATCTCTTTTTGGTGTGGAGTTAAATTTTGCCTCGTAGATGCTGGCACTTGGCAGATAATCAGGTGGCTATCAATTCGACTCGACAACGAGTTAATGCAGCTCTTCGCAATATATTCAAGAATATTTAAATCATGGCCTTGTAATATGTCAACCAAATAAAAAAGCTCAAGGAAGAGATTTATTCAGGAACGACGGAGTGCACTTGTCAGATATAGGTAATGATGTTTTCTTAAATAATGTTCAGGGAGCTTGAGAGTCGTTTGCAAGTTTGAACCGTCGAGTATTTTCTATTTGATAAGTTTAATTATCTGTCAGTACGGAGTAGTAAACTCGTTGGTGATGAGAGTGTATAGACCTTCTCATTTGGTGGGATCTGGCAAGATGACAGGGGGGTCATGACCCTATAATTCTACGTTAGACCATATGTTAAAATATTCTACTGTGGTACCACAGGGAAGTTGTGTCATTTATTAACGGCTTTCTCTTGTTTACCAGAGCGGCCGGTTCATCGCTGTTATCAGTTTTGAATTTATCATCCGAGTACGTACCGAGGAAGCGTTATTCAAACTAAGTTATGGCCTAGCGTCAGTATGGGGTCGTGCTCCTCGTTCACTCTAATTTTCCTTCGAGGAACTTTTGTTACTTCTGTTACCACAAGAACACCTCCTTGCCAGTATTAAAAATGCCGACGGTTTGTATCGTCTTGCCAGTCCTCGTTTACTGTTTTTCACCTGCGGCCGATTTGATTCCACATACGATTTCTTGAATTATTTAGTTTTAAGGAGTTGCGGAATGGTCGCCTATGAGACAACTCAACTGTATAAACAACGTTGGTATTGGCATCTAACGGTAACCGTACAAACTTCAACAATGAGCAAAACCCTTACCATATGCGGCTCGTTTTATTCCACACAATGTTTCTTGAATTATTTTAATCTTTAATTAACTATTGGATTCCCCAAAAGATTACCATTTCTCGCTGATATAAACTTTTGAAAAGAATTTTCAATTTTTAAAATGCCGACACCTACAATTGGATTGATAAGCGCTTTATGTAGTACAGCGGCCACTATTACATAAAAATTAATGCCGAAAATAATGTTAATGGTATACGTTTATATATATGATATAAATGATTTTAACTTTTACAAAACCAGAGCTGTAAGTTGGATACAAACGTTTACTTTATTTGGCCTTTTAAATTTTATTTGACTTAATTTGCCTTTTTAACTTATTTGATTCGAGCGTCACTGATACGTTTTTTGTAGACGAAACGAGCGTCTGGCACAAAAATCGGCAAAATGTATATCCTGGTATCCATCTATAATGAGTTTATGAAGATACCTTGTAACAGTATTTTGGCTCCAATCTTCTTATATTTGATCTTAGTACTCTTAAGGTGGTACCTAACACTACAGGGAGACAACTCTGTAAAGTTAGCTAAACGTTTTAGTGACGTTGAGTTGTAAAAGGAATATAAAGCTTCTCAATGATCAAAATTGGTGTTAGTCAAACTGCTATATAACCTGTGTAATTTTTCTGACAAAACGGTTGGTTCAAAATTTTTGAAATTTTTATAGTTTTGTTAAAGGGTCAAAGTAAATACTTTGACAAAATTTTATGAAAATTAAACGAGCCAAATTGATTTTAGTGAAATTGTTGGGTACCACCTTAATTTCAGCGTAAATAAGATATATATATATATCAAAAACCTCCCACATTGTAGACTAGCACAACCTTAATTGGAACACCATGCATTCAGTATTCCTACCGTTCCAAAAATATATTAACTAAAATCATTCATACAAGGCAATATAATTATGATCGTCATACAACCGATAAAAATGAGAACGTTAAAAGTTACGATCAAAGCGCTTTTCCGGATCGACCTTCTTAGGGAACGCTGAAAGCTGAATAATTATGGCCAACAACTTACAAAGAATAGATTAAAACGTTAAAGATGATCCTTCATAATGTATATGAAATGATATATTCTTAAGCAAACATGATTGCAGAAAGTAAGAAGTCGTAGTGCAAAACAGATAAAAATGAAATCAAAAGACATAATACACCGTGTATTGAGCATTTTTATTGCTTTAGAGTTCAGTAGAAAATATATATACAAATGTACATGCTCAACTTAACCATACCATTTGACCTACTGCGAGTTGTTCAGTATTTACTGTTACTCCTGTTTCTCCTAAAATATGGGTGCTAGAAAAACCAGCAAGTAAAATGGCCAATATCAGAGCCGTACGTCTGGTTTAAAATGAATTCTCTTCTTTTGAGAAATATTTATTTTGTCATCCAATATTTCACAGCTTACAACTGTCAGTCTGTGGGTTTATTTCATACATAAACTTTAAAGTATCAGTATGTTTTCAATTCATATTGTTTCGTTTCGTTCCGCTTTTTATATTTTGTTTCGCTTTTTACAGGTACCCCTTTTTTCGCCCCTTTTCTATTTTTGATATTTTAATCAAAAATTAAAAAAATTAAACTTTCAAAAAGTGAAATAATCAAAATTGCACGTAAGGTTTAGAATTTTAAAAGTTTGATCAAATTCCTAAACTATTAAATTTAAAAACGATATTAAGAATTTTAATATTTTAATAATTTGGTTAAAATTTCAAAATGTCAAAACTTTTACATGATTTGAAATTTTGATATTTTAAAACTTTGATCAAAATTCCAAAATTCTAAAATATCAAAACTTTTTAAAACTTTGAATTGATAAGTGTTACACGGACCTAACAAGCATTGTATGACTTGCAAATACATACTGAATACTCAATCATTTACTTGTTACTTTACTGGGTCTGTGTACACAATATTTTTCAATGTACTAATTTTAGTAATTATCAAAACCAAGATTGTTGTATACCTTCGTCAATGTCCATGTGGCATGCAGTATGTTGGCAAGAACAGCCATTGAACAAACGCATGAGAACTCATCAAAGTGACTACACTAGCAAATCGAACTTCCCAGAAATCGTCATTTGAGATCACCTGAACACGCCAAAGCTGGTATAAAAAAACTTACCATCATTTTCATAGACCACAACGAGAGTTGGTCAAGAGCCGACAAACTTACTCATGAAAGGTTTTAGCGTCAGACGTACTTAATTAAAATCCTGGTACCTTTGATAATTATGTATATAAGAAAGCTACTTATAGTTTCCCCGGATGGCATTAATAAAAAAAAGATGGATTGAGTCACTGTTTTACCCTATCTTAACTCATTTCCTTACAAACACTTGTTTCCAATATCTCAAGCTTTCGCACTGGACTATAATAGTTATAAGGAATTTTTTTCGTCCTCTCCAAAACATCAAATTTGAAAAAAAACCTATTCCAACATGTCTTATATCTATTAAGTTGCAGATTGATACATGTATGTCAGCCGCAGTTTTATAGTAAAAAGCAGATAGGACTGTATTGTGTAATGTTTTGTATGTTATTCTATTTCCTTTCTGAATTTTTGTATATTGTGTACTTTGTTTCATATATGAAACATTCATTCAATTTACGGCGCATTATGAGAACACTAATATTTAAAAGGTTTTAGGTGGTCGAGTGGTCTAGCTTGTCGGGCATAGTGCAAGGCGATTTGGTGCTTCGATATATCAGTAGCATGAGTTGGAAACTCGGTAGATGGCAAAAAAAAACTACCTACGAACATTAACAGATCTAACATTGTTGGGCTGATGTTTAGACGATTTTGTCGCAATTTTTGTTCTTACCTCGCCGGGATTGGAACTCAAGCGTTTGAGATATCATGACACCAAATCATATCCGACACGCTAGACCACTCGGTCACCTAGGCTTCACAAATAATAAAGCTTTCGGTGGCCGGGTCTTACCTTTCTTTTATTATGTGTGAAGCCTAGGTGGCCAAGTGGTCTAGCGCGTCGGATACAGTGCAGGGCGACTTGGTCACGATATCTCAGTAGCATCAGTTCGCATCTCGGCGAGAGAAGAAGAAAAAACATGGATGGGCTTATGTTCAGACGGATTATATATACAGGTTGTCCACAGCCTTGTATCCGATGGATACATGTTTTGTACAGTTGTTCAGGCCTACCTATATAGATGATGACTGAAAAATAGCCAACGATCAATCTTACAATATATAACCAGTCTAAAAGGGTATAACATCACCAAAAATAACAATACAATGAACAATTGTAACCATAAATATTTCGGATAACAGATAGCTTTCATCAGTATTGTCACGATGTAAAATAAATCCTATCAAACTATTCTGAAAATGAAACTATAACAATTTTGAATTCTATACTATAGTAAAATAGGTAAAACAGTTTAAACCCAACATCATATATAGCGACGCTAGTACTATTCCAATATTTTTCAAAAACACGACGCAAAGATATACTATGGATTCATTTCTTTTGGTTGGATACCAATTTTCTAGGGTTTTGTTGATATTCGTTTCGTAGTGAACATTTAACTATACGACAAATAGGAATTTTGTAGTTCTTTGCACATTTGAATTTGTGGCTCACACGAACCAACGAAATCCAGGAAAATTGCCATCCAATGTAAAGAAATGAGTCCACAGGACCTAAAATGAAATATTAAGTAATTTGCGGTTTGAACTGGTCCTTTAAAAATTCCAAAATGACGACAGTTAAGACCGAGATTTAAATTTATTCAGAAGTTCTTAAGAACTTTTGAGAATCCATATATGGTCTGGGACTATTATACTAATATAACAGATATGGTTAATACCACTACGCGAGTAAAACAAATTGTCGTTTGCCTTACAAAGTATTTTTTTATTTCATAATAGAACAATGACATAATGACTTATAATGGATCAATAACATGATGACGGGATCTTTTCGGAGTCACATTATCATAACCAAAGAATCACAAAAGTCGCATATACAAATCACAACCGATAAATGAAAGATAATACAAACATATTAACGGTATGTGTAAGTACCAAGCCAATTCAAATTGATATCTCTTTAAACAGACTTAACAGTAAAAAATATATCAATAATTTAACAAAAGCAAATAAAATTAAAAACCAATTGTTCAGAGAATAATTGCAGGTCTTTCCACAAAAAGCAATGTGTTTTAAGAGAGTTGTAAAATTAAGTTTAAAATGTCATTCCAATCGTTAAATGATAGCTTATTGTACGCTGATTCGAAAAATATATGGTTTCTATACTTTTTTTTAAATAAGGGAGATGATTTGTTACTTCCTGTTTGAAAATGTTACTTCCGATAATATTGAAATATTTAGTTGACACTGATTCCAAAAATATCTGGTTCTATATACTTTTATATTAATAAAGTACCAAACAAAGCTCCTTCCGGTTTACACAAGGTCACTTCTGGCTGTTTCTTTCAAGGTTAAATGGTTTGATACCTTTTGCGAAAAGTCTCATGGCATTATCACATATACATGTGAGGTAAAAGCAAGCTCAAAATCTAGAACGTCAAATTAAACTATGACCTTGAGATGAATTTCATGGTCATAAACCAAGGACCTCAAATCAAAAGACAATAGGTCTTATTTATATCTGGTTAATCAGGTATATCACCATACACGTATTTTAAAATACAAGAGGAGAGAAACTCATATTTACGTAAAACGTAAATTTTGATTGCAAGGGTACCTTGTTCGATATCATATACCAAATATCTGATCGACATATTGTGAAACAAATGTTTATCGCAAGAACAAGGGTACCTTGCAATCAAAATTACGTTTTATGACATGTCGCAACTAACAATTTAGAACCAATAATTTGTCGATATCTTATACGGTTTTTGGAAATCAGTGGAAATAAGCCAAATTCAAAAATAAGAATATGACCTTGACCTTTGACCTTGACCTAATTTTCATTTGTTTGGACCAATGACCTCAAATCAAATGATCCTAGGTCTCTATCACTTATGGTTTACAAGATAAAATGCATATCACTTATATGAAATGCATAAGGGGAAATAACTCTCATATTGCCTTGGTAGAAATTGGACAAATCATGCGAAGGATATAACAACCAATCTTGTAAAATAAATTTGTCGTTATCTTTTACGGTTGCAAAGGAGTTGTGAACACAAGAAAAACAGTGTTTTGGGAGATAACTCCTACAAAGAAAAGTATTCGGTAACGCAGGGTAAATTTCAAAAGCACATACATTGTTCGATATCATATACCAAATATCTGATCGACATATTGTGAAACAAATGTTTATCGCAAGAACAAAATTAGGCGGAAGAAAAAAAAATAATCAGAAGAAAAACAATAGGTCTTTCCACAGCAAAGTGAAAAGACCTAATAACAATATTATACGTTGTTAAGATGATAAACAAGGTCAATACGCAGAATCAAAACATTAAGACCATCATGTATTATTTATGAAGAAGATACGGAATGTTTATCAACAAAGTTTTGGTATCTTCCGATGAAATTAAAAAAAAAAAAGACGAGACGTTCTTTGACATACCATGTTTATCAACTTTCTGCCAAGACACAAGTGACGGTTTACAAAGTCTGAGTAGGAGCTGTTCAATCTCTTGAATATCGAATAAGTTGGGAAATGTATATACTATATGCAGATGAAACTGGTATTTTGTAAGGTTGAGGAAATTTATAATTTTTAAACTAAAATCGTCTTGTTTGTCATAGACTCTGGTACTGAGATAACTGTGTTTGACAAATTCGAGATATAAGTCTTAAAATGGGGCGTAGGATGCCGTGTCTGTTGTTTCTTTAGTTTCCCGTTCTGGGGGATATATTAATGAAACCCAATTAGAAAAGTTCGGATTTTCAAAGGAAAAAATATCATCAATATATCAAAAAGTGAAATTAAATAATCTGATTTATTTTATATTCTTATTTTTGACAAGTGTCTGAAAGAACTCCAACTTCGATTCTCTGTGTAGCGTGTTTTACTCTTTTGTTCACTATTATCAAAATATGCCTTATGATATCCCAAAGTAATAAATTAATAGCGTATGCTAACATTTTCATAATGAAAATAAACTTATCATAGATACCAGGCATAAAATTAAATATTTACGCAAGATGCACGTTTCGTCTACAACAAACTCATCAGTGACGCTCGACTAAAAAGTGTTACAAGGGCCAAATAGAGAACAAAGTTGGCGAGAATGGAGAATCAAAAATTCCGAAATGTTTTGCCAAATACAGCTTAGGTGATCCATGCCTGAGGTAGAAAAGCCTCATTTGTTTCAAAAATATAAAGGCAGTGCGAATTATTTTTTCTTGCGATTTTTCAATTTAACATGAGATATAGTCTAGTGGTATACAGGGTTGTAACATCAAAAGTTTTCATGGAACCAATTTCAGAAAAGACAGAGATTTAAAATAATCTAGAAGTTTTTAAGAATTTATAAGAGTGACTCATTATATTTTTTTTTTCATTTATGCCCTCTAAAGAAACTGTCCTTAGCTTTCTTATCTAAAACCGTTCCCGAGCATTTCGGCCTTTTCTGTTTGTACTGTAACATGTCATTGCGGCTGTTAGTATTAATACGCGCAAATCCCTTATCATTGTCATATTTTTATAACTTCGTTTGATAAAAAATCCTCGAAGTTCTTGTAACCGTTTAGTGACAGGCTCCTCACAGGAGCAAAACCACTGCACACTAAAAGCTTGACTGTTGGAGATACTTTTTATCACACATTATACATTTCGTCTAAAATTTAGCGCAACAGTGCTGGATCTGTAAATTTGCTTTAGCAATTTTTTTATTCTTCCCTCGCCGAATTCGAACTCATGCTCCTCAAATATCTCCTGCACTTTTTCTGACGTGCTAGAACACTCGGATATCTAGGCTCTTAAAAAAGATCTTTTGGTAGCCGAGTGTTACCTTTCAGTGTCAGTTTTAATCTAGCATCGTATCACAGTAAATGAAATAAAAGATATGAAAATAGAATTGTTACATCAATCCAGAAGCCTGTCAAAATATTTCAAGACCCTTAACATAAAATTTAATTCAAGACCCCTCAACATAAAAATGTGATTTTTTTTATTCAGAGCCGATGAAGTTGCCTATAATTTTGATATAATTTGTGCCAATATATGTCGACGAAACACGCGTCTTGCGTATTAAATTATAATCCTGGTACCTTTGATAAATATTTACACTACTTGGTTGAAGACATTGCTTGTGAACGTTTCGTCCCCGAGGGTATCACCAGCCGGTAGTCAGCACTTCGGTGTTGACATGAATATCAATTATATGGTCGTTTGTATGAATTTCCTGTAACAAAACCTTGAATTTTCAAAAACTAAGGATTTTCTTATCACAGGAATATATTACCGTAGCCGTTTTTGGCACAGCTTTTTTTTTAATTTAGGGTCCTCAATGCTCTTCAACTTTGTACTTATTTTGCTTTCCAACTACATAATGTATTTTGATCTGAGCGTCACTGGTGAGTCTTGTGTAGACAAAACGCGCGTCTGGCGTATTAAAATATACTCCTGGTACCTTTAATAAATAATTGTCCCAAAAGTAATACCGCACACTGTAAAAAAATTGTTATGATATTGTAATTATTGTATTTATTTATGTTGGCCTAATTTGTGTTGTATGGCCTGATAGTTGTTTACCAAATAATCTTATAACTGTGCAGTTTATGAATCACTGGAACAATCACAGAATGATTGGAACTTTCTAGAATAATCCTTATAAAAGATGCGTAATTTAAACTTCTGCGTCATTCCAGAAACTTCCGTTGTAACTTTCCAGGATTTTCCACTATGTTCCATTATAGAGTGTTCTAGAATTTTCCATGACAACACTAAATATACTGACACTAAAGTTAAACTCTCATTATTAAACTTGGACATAGACATTGATAAACATAAGTATTCACAGCATTTGGATTGACACTTTTATTCTACAAACAACATCATACTGGATTGTGACCTTAGTATAGTGAACATAATATTCAGATTGGATTCCGAAAGATTTCCGGATACAGATAACGATAAAAGATTCAACTAATATTTGACAGTTAAGTTGATAGTACTATTTGTGTAATACCTTTTGTAAACTTTTGTATAATAAATCTTGTTAAATTTTACTATTGATTTGTGTCTTTTGTTGGCTACAATTTAAAGGCATTTTCTGGCCGTAACAGAAATATTGAGAAAGCGCATATATTTATTTTTTTAATTTACATGTATTGTCTAAATGAATGCACTAAAGTTTACAATTCACGGCTGTTATTGATCTATTATATATAAACTCTCTATATAATATAAATTTGGAATTTTGAGTAAATAGCAAATACGAATTATTTATGGAATATGTATGTCCATGGTATGCATGCATCAAAACTTGAAAATAATTGTCCTGTCTCCAAGTACCTATGGAAATGATTAACAGTTGGAAGTCTTGTCTATGATTAAAAGTCCGTCCGATGACGGAAACAATATCTGGACGCCTATATTTTCGTTTTCCTCCTATAATAACCCAAACAAAATAATTATGAGCGAAAATGACAAATTCGACAAAACACATAGGCATGATGATTAATTTATTGTGGAAGGATGAGAAATGGCACACAAAATAAGGTCTTTACATTTAAAAATGTATAAAAGTATAGATGCTTAAGATACATTCTGACTTTCTTTATGACAGCTGTTCATGTGCCAATATTTGTGTTCCTATTGATTAATCCAGTCGTATGATTACTTATTTATGAGCTCTGAATCTACAAGAGAGAATTTTAAGATTATCTGAGACAATATACGCCAAATATGTTGTATAAGTTACCTTCGTCTAATGCCCTGTTTGGATCAAGTTAGATGCGAATAGCTTGGTACATAAAAGGTGATGTCCATAATAAATATATAACTACATTTGTATAAAATTCAATAGAAAATGTCTTTTGTACCTGTTTCATTTAACATACTATATTCCTTTTATTCTGTATGATAGAAAATGGTTAAAATAAAAGCCTGTTGAGACTTAAATTGCATGCACGTTTTTTTACTTAACATATCAAAATCTTTGAATCAGACCAAATTGTCTGCAAACAAAATTGAATGCAAGAGTCTTTGTGTGCTTAGATTTATTGTATCATGTCACCCGAGAATAGAAATGATAAAAAAGATTTTTTAGTTTATGTAACAGATTTTCCCTTTCTTCATGATTAATTACGAAAATTAGCGTTAACGTCTGAATCAGTGCTAACTTTACAACAGCTGATGGTGATACAAAGCTGAAAATAAATTCAATATATATAATTCTTCTTAACATCAGCCCACAAATGCTAGATCTGTAAATTTGCTTTCGAAACATTTTTGTTCTACCCTCGCCGGGATTTGAACTCCATATCTCCTTCATCTAGGCTCATCAATAAAGTGCGCACGGTGGCCGGGTGTTACCTTTCCTCCTCAGTTTAATCTATTGTCGTATCAAAGTACATGCTATATAAGGAATGCAGATGGAATTGTTACAGATCAGCTTAATTATCTACTGTGAAGGATCCTACAAATTAATGTAAGATGCAGTCACAGACATAATAATAAATATAGGTCAACATTATTTTTGTAGCAAGTTTTTTACCAATTAAATCGGTAAAACGAACCATATCTAAATTTAAAACTTGTAAAATTCAATACTTTTTTTCAGAAGAAGTGGTTACAAACATTGAACACGTGAAGCATACTGAGACATATGTGACTACAATGACAAGAATGAATATAACTGGTCGAATTACAGGTAACTTTTTTATAGGTTTTGACTGATTGTAGACTAACATATGTAAAATGTATTAGATATGCGAACATGTTATGGACATTTGACTAGAAGCTGAAGTTGAATACGTACTAACTAGTATTCGTCATGTGTGTTATTGTTTATGAAAAAAGTAAAATCACAAAAATACTGAACTCAGAGGAAAATCAATTTGGAAAGTCCATAATCACATGGCAAAATCAAAAAACAAAACGCATCAAAAACGAATGGACAAGAACTGTCATATTCCTGACTTGGTTCAGGCATTTTCAAATGTAGAAAATGGTGGATTAAACCTGGTTCTATAGCGCTAACCCTCTCACTTTAATAACAGTCTCATCAAATTCCGTTACATTTACATGATATAACCTTTAATAGTTGTTTGCAATTAATTGTTAATTCTTCTGGCCCATTGTACTCTTTTTCTAACAAATCAAGAAAATTATTTGCAGTTTTAAAGTTAATTCTTCTGATTCCGTATACATTTTCCCTTACGACGACTTTGTTACGATTAATATGAGAAGCAAGGCAAATTCGAATAATTCTATACCAAATAAATAGTAACACGGATTTTATTTGTTAATTCTGTCACTGCAGCAAACATTTTAAATGTTTTCTGGGCTAAAAATTTCGAAGACAAAATGTATAGGACACTGGTAAACCATGAATTATTGAAATTAAAGATTCCAATGCGGTTAATTTAAACATTAAAATAAATAGAAAAAAAGATGAAAAGTATTTTCGGATGAAAGAAAAAAAAAGAGTTTAACAATGAAACAAGAGGCTTTCAAAAGCCCAGATCGCATACCAGTTATTTGCTTTACAAAATATTTATTGATGAGCGGCATAACAATACTATTTAAATGTTCGCTGTATCAGTCATATTATAACATATTATATTATAACATCATAACAAATGAATGTTACCCGTATGTTCTATTTAAGCCATATGTTGCTTGACTTGCAAGAAAATAAAACACAAACTATACTTGATACTCTGGAACTTATTCAGTCCATGTTTAGCTGAAATTGTTTCATCAGTTTGAAAGGAGAAATATTTCGATAGTAGGCAAACTAGATGGACAAATTTATGCAAAATTGTCTTAAAAAGCAATTACTCCTTAAGGAGACAATTGACAAGTTTGGTCATTTAATTTTGTTTGTAGATCTTACTTTGCTAAATATTTTGCTGCTTACAGTTTTATCTATAATAATTTTCAAGATATTAACCAAAAACTGCAAAATTTTCTTACAATCATCTAGTCAGCGGCAACTACCTAAAATTGATATACCAAAGTTGGCTTATAATTTCATTGCTTGGACTCAATAAATTTTCAACTTCTTTTCTAATTTGCTCTTAATGCTTTTGTTTTTTTAGATATGAATCAAAATCTGCCGTTTGCTTTGTGTTCTTGATCGAAAAAATTTATAACCACACAAAAAAGCCCTGTACATGTAGTAAGTACTCCTTTCCGTTAAAATAGCAATACTATCTGTTTAAGGGAATAAGAGACTGCAATATTCGCAATGATAATGTCAAAGAAGTAGAGAAGATGTCAGATCCTGCATGTTGTGATGTTAATGTAATGGGTTATTTAATACTACCTTACCATGCTTACGACAACAACGTAGTCATGGGCACACAAATGCAATCAACATCTGCAACTAAAATCTCTTTCTCTTTCATGAATGTGACCTACCGAATTATAGTACTTACCGGATTTGTTATTACTTAAGCAACAAGACGGATGTCACATGTGGAGGAGGATCTGAAAACCCCTTCCGGGGCACCTGAGAGCACCCTTAGTTTTTGGTGGGGTTCGTGTTGTTTATTCTTTAGTTATCTATGTTGTGTCATGTGTATTATTGTTTTTCTGTTTGTCTTTTTCATTTTCAGCCATGGCGTTGTCAGTTTATTTCAGATTTATGTGTTTGACTGTACATGTTCCTTTGGTATCTTTCGTCCCTCTTCTGCAACGTCCTAAATCACAAAAAGGCAATATCTAAAATACCTATTTATTTTCAAAAAGTGTAACATTCACTTCAAAATAATTATGGATTCCATTGATGATTACACCAGAGCATGGGCTAAACGAGAAAAAGTCGAACTAGACATTTTGTCAGAATGGGTCAAACAATCAGGTATCTGATCAAACGAGAAAAAAGTTGAACAATTGTGTGAATGATCGACCTAAGTCCGTTTTTAAGAGACAAAGAGGCTGTGAAATATATATTATCTCTTTATGATAAGTTTACTATTCTTCCTTCGGACAAAGCTTCAAATGATATTATCGTTACATGAAAATCGTATTACTACGAATGTCTTGTAAAGGAATAAATAACAAATGAGCACTCAGATAATCCCACATACATAGACAATAACAGTTTAGTGTCTTTAAATGTCAGCTGTATGTGTTCAAGGCTAGGAAACAAGGTGTATGCGAGCTTTTAACGAGCTACTACACCTGTTTTGATGCGAGTACAAACACAGCTGATATTTAAAGACACTAAACAGTTATTGCTTTTTATTTTGTATATTATTTGTGTTTTGAAAAACTCAAAAACACGTGTTTTGAAATATTTTCGATCTGCAATCCCCTTCGGCCCGTGTAGTAATACGATACAGTAATCAGATATCATCACACATTCATCTGAAGATGGGTTCGCAAAAAAAAAATCTCGAATGGTCAACAATAAAACATCGTTCAAGGTGAATAATTGTCTATTTTAACATAACAACTAATTTCAACACTAAAAACAAATAACAAAACATTGTCTTATATGAAATAGAAGTGTACGAGTTGTCCTACGCCTCAGACTTGACATACACTACTTATGCATGCTGAAATTGACATGGTTGCTTTTGTTACACAATCATACCAATTCCTGTTTTGGAATCGACAATTATGCGTCGTTGGAATGCGACTGCAATACACATTCTGAGGTCAAGCAGGTTCATACAATACTAAGTCCGACAATGAGCGGAGCTTTAAAGCGATATATGCATAGTATGCAGATACAGTATAGCGATATATGTAGGGCTGTATCTGTATATTAGGACAACCAATTGCAGGAAAAGAAGATATAACATTTGACAGGAATGATATTTTGGTAAATCATAAGTCCTTCATGGCTTCGATGAATATTACTTTAAACAACAAATCGGAGGAATTACCTTGTTAGTATTGGATACCTAAGCTCCACAAAATTCCGAACAAACAACTGTACATTGCTGGCTCATGTGTTATAGAGGATAAAAAAGAATGTGCTACTTGAAAGCGATAACATCAAATTACAGATGCATTTCTATAGTTTTGGCTATGCATTAGCTGGTCATAAATTGAATATTGGTCAATCAATTATTTTAACCTGTATTTCATTCCGCTTGAACGAAAAAGTCGACTCTGAAATGTTTTCTGAATGTGCAGTAACATGGGCCTTTAGTTAAACGGTTTCTCAGGAGGAAACGTCTGTTGAAAGAGGCAGCCTTTGAGATTTCAGAGCTATATATGATAAAGTATGCGAAAATATGTGTTGATATTTGTGTTTTGTTTAGAGAGTTCAACTGCAACTTCTTAATTTCCCTTGTTGTCTCCATCAATTTCTATTAGATATTGGTTGTTCTCTTAGTAATGTCTTTAGGGTGAATAATTATGAATGAATTGCATGTAAGTTTACTGGTTTACAATAAATCAATAATAAAGTGAAATTATTTGGGGAGTTTTGAAACTATAAGAATCCTCCTACTTGGTAAAACATGGTCAGACCTCAGCAGAATGGAGTGTATAATTTTTGGAAGTATTTTTTTGTCAATGAAGAAAGTTTGTTTTTCAAATTAAAATATACAAATATGAACATGTGGTTTGATGGCCATTGTAACAACTCTACACAAAACATGACAAAGAAATTAGCAACTGTAATTTTAAAGGTCCCTTTGTTTTCTTTCGTCCCTCCACAAGGATGTACTTAAGGATGTACTTAATAGATGCAAATAAAAAAATCAAGAATTTAAAATTGATACATTAAGGCAGAAGATCATAAGTGAAGGATACAAATATTCGAAAAATACTAATAGCTCAAGGACTTTGAACTTATGATAAGTATTATTTGCATTGGTATTTTTTGGGTCTCAAATTAAAAGAAAGAAAATTCAGAATTTACTTCAGTTTTGGTAAAATCAAAAAGATAAATGGATATTTTGGGGCAAAATATTTTACAATATGTCGTAGGGAAAACACCAAGGAGTCCGACCATTTCATCTACGTACATCCTTAACAAAGTTTCTTATTTTGATGGCTTTTATCAGTTGAAGTTTCGTTTTCCATTGACTCTGTATGGAACGAATATATACATTGTATATGCATTTAAATAGTCTCTTATCATTTTGTATTGTTTGATAATTCCAGGCATAGATTACCTTAGCCGTATTTGGCAAAAATGTTTGGAATTTTGACTCCTAAATGCTCTTCAATTTTGTATTTGTTTGGCTTTATGAATATTTTGATATAAGCGTCACTGATGGGTCTCATGTAGACGCACATCTGGCGCACTAAATTATAATCCTAGTATATTCATAAAAAAAGAGGCAAGAGATACCAGAACTCAACAAAGAGTACTAAAAACTAGGCAAAACGAACACAAACAACTTAAACAAGGTGTGATCTTAGGTTCTACTGCAAGGTAAGCAGATCCTGCTTCACATATGGTATTTTTTATTTTGCTCGTGTCAGTACTAATCTGAGTATAAGTCTAAATAGCAATTGTCCGATTAGAAACATAGGACTTTAATTCAACATTGAAAATAAATTGTGACGAGTAAGGAAAGGATTTTTGGGATACATGCTATCAAACTCATACGATAAAGTAACCAAACAGACTTTGGCATTTTGCTGCATCTGATTCGTATTTTGACATTAAATTGTCTTATTTGATTCAAAGAGGCAAATCGATTATAGTACTAAGCTAGCCTAACTCTGTCTTTTAGTTGTCATAGCCTACAGTATTATATTTATCAACATGTAGGTAACAAAATACTGTACTACAATTTAAATGACTATTGGTAAAAGTTTTGTTCAGGTAGCATTAAAACTGTATTAATAAGTGCTGCTGATTGTTAGTTCCCAGACAATCAAATATATACATGTATGGTTAAAAGCTATGCTCTATAAACTAATCTTGGAAACGTATAACATAAAAATCTAAAAGGCTAATAATTTTTGTTTACGTAACAAGTACGGACAACATGAACATGGCCACATAATCATTCAATTTTGTAGGAAATTCAAACTGTCTATTTTAACAAAACGCATTTGACTAGCAGGTCGAACAACTGATGATCTTAAACCTTGCTGAATGCCTTGACAATTGCAAAAAAAATTACCACAAGATGTTACAAAATGGATCTAAATATTAATTGAATACTAAACAGAAAACAATAAACTTGTGGCCAAGATGTTACAGTACAAACATGAGGTGTCAAAAAATATGTGTTCACCAGATCCTGATTTCGACAATACATGTCTCTTCAGTGATGTTAGGGATCGGAACGGTATTAAGAAGGCCATACAATGTACCCTAAACTTAAGATAGACTCTTGAATTTTAAGAGTCAATATAGGATGAACAGATCATATAAACCGGAGGGAAAATATGATACAAGCACAAACGAAAAAATATAATCAAGTCTAAATTGAAAACTACGTTCAAGCCTATAATTGCGTTGGATAAAAAAACGTATTGTTATACGTGTGCATGTCAAACAAATTGTGTTATAGAAGGGTCTAAATACAGCACAAACAACATTTTCTAAAAAAAAATAAATGAAAAAGTATATTTGAACAAAACGCATTTGACTAACAGGTCGAACAACTGATGTTCTTTTTGTTTTATTTAAAACTCAGCTTATCTGTAACAATTACATCTTCATGTTTATATATCATGTTCGTGCTACTGATATATCGTGGCACCAAATGGCATTGCACTGTATCCGACGCGCTCGACAACCTAGGCTTCACAAAAAAAAAGCTTTCGATTGCCTGGTGTTAGTTTTTCTCTTCAGTTTTAATAAAGTACATGATATATAAGGCATGAAGATGGAATTGTTACCGATCAGTTGAGTTATCTATTATAAAAGATCTTACAAATTAATGATAGATGCAGTCGAAGAAATAATCATATCATAAGTACGTCTGAACAAGTGACGACTCTACAACGGATTTATCCATCGAATATAATATTTAAATATTAACGAATCTGAAATGAAAACAACGATTAAACCAATGATTGCGATGGATCATAACCGCGTGCAAAGCAAAGCAAAATTCTCTGTAGAGGGTTTTAAATACAGCACATTTTTTTTTTTGAAAGACCAACAAAAGGAAAAGGTTAATTTTAACAATAAGCATTTGACTAGCAGATCGAACAACGGATGAGTTTAATAAGAGTGTGATTATAATAATTATAAATCTTGCACTTACAGGATCATCTGATGAAATCGTCAACAGTGGCTTATTAACTTTGATTTTTATCGGAATATCATGCCTATCTTTTGGGAGCATTATCTGTATGGCGTTGATCAAAAGAAAAAGAGTTATGCCAAGCAAGATTGCAGAGCAACATCAACAGATGATATAGTAGACTATCACATAGAAATCTTATGCTGAATGTACGAATATAAAAATAATAAAGTTTTTAATAAGATTTTAAACAAAAGATTTACAATATAGCAATGTCATCGTTAATCGGCACACACATTCTATTTTGATTAAATGATTATTTAATAATTTAAAACTTTCGCATTGCGTCTTGCTTTTTTAAAAATTGATGTTGAAACATGAAACTAACTAACGATACATCATTTGTATGTGTATATATTAACTCTGATGCATGAGTAAACTGATAGCAAAAGTATCAGCGAATTGTCGACTCATTCGATATAATTTCATTATGGTATGTTAAATAACTTTGATTAATGCAAGTTTTTACATGACATATAATGTCTAGAAATATCCAGAAGTGAAAAAACTGGAAAAAATATTTCCAGATTACAATTGACTTCGGTTTGAAAATATTGCCATTCGTGTAGTGATATGATGTATTGGAAAAACTAATGTTTATCTACAAATGTATTTATGTAACTAGACTCGTCAAAAGATTGTTTACATCGTGGAAATTCATCAAAATTGCAATGCTGTAAATATAAGCTGTGATAAAGATATTTATCTACAAAAGTTTCATGAATTTCAATGATTTAATATAATAGAAAATACGGTATGATTATCTATGATACAACTCTCTACAAGAGAATACATACTCAGAAATTAACAACTATAGGTTACCGAACTGCATAGTCAGCTATTAAAGTCCCCAAAAAACAATTTAAAACAATTCAAACGAAAAAACTAACGGCTTCATTAATGTACAGAACAGAACAAAAAACACACACATACCATCCCTTTCACCTGGGACAGTGGTATAACAGTTCATCATTAGAATGAACTATAAAAATCAATTGAAAAATTCTTTACTCATCAAATAGATACAAATAGAAATACTACTCATAATGGACGTTGCAGGGTACTTGTGCATCCCAACAACAACAAAACACTATGACAGCTATTTCAAAGCCACTTACAACTAAATAAATCATGCATCTAAGACTAAAGTATAAATGTGTACACATCCAACATCCGACGGGTTTAGTGTAAAAACAGTCAGAAAAAAACATGACCGTGTGCAATGCCAAGATACAGGTATCGACAGATTGTAGATCCAAGAATACGATGTATACAACAATAATATTACTTTGCTTTTAATTAACTGATAACAAAATCAATAGTAACTTCAATAATAACAATATTAAATGATATAACTACCATTACAGTGATGAATACGTAACCTTTTAGAATAACTTCATTTGAAGGATCGATAAGTTTGCCAATCGTTTCTAATTTCAGGGCACAGTAAACAATATTTGTTTATCTGTTTACCACCTTGTTGAAAAAACGGATACATATAGGTGTCAGACCACCAAATAGAATTTCACCCTCCAATTAAGAACGTATGTAAAAGTAACCCTACTCTGACACAAAATTGTGCTGTTTATGTCATTGTTTACATAAACTAACCAACAAATTTGCAGAAATGAAACTTTTGGCGAAAGGCAAATATATTTAGACAATTTTAGCCAAAATTCACTTGTCTATGATTTTAAAATATAAAATCAGGATTAATGCTTTACGAAATGCGCATCTGGTGCAAGAAAATTAGTACCGTTAATTTTATTACATAGTATACTAATTAAAGATTTCCCGAAAACTGGAATTATTTTGGTAGTACCTGTGTTTTCAAGATCAGAGTTTTCTTATAGGACTTTAAACAGGGGTTGAAACTTGGCATGTAGAAAGGTGATATTTGAACTATTTATGATATACCTGGTTTCTTTGAAGTTAAAGAAAGCTATGAAAATTACAAAATTTGGTTGAACATACAGGGAATTCTAACTGGTGGTCTGAGACCTATATACGTGCATACATGTAAACCTTTTAAAGTATGTCACTATCGTTATTCGTTTGTTTTTTCTGCATAAAGGTGAAAAAAAAATCAAATAGATATTTTGAGAAGTCAGCTGTTTACACAACAACCTAATATGACTGTAATCCTGTTGTTTCCAACGTGACATACTTGGAAAGTGGAATCTGACCTATTTATGTTTGTGTCAGCAATACTATTTGAATCAATATTTTGTAATTCCATCCAAAAAATTGGACCTTTTGAAAATATTTTATCGTCTTTCACCACTGAATAATGAGTACAATGTATCTATAAACACCTTAGATAATATAAATGTACGAATTAAACAAAGATATATAGCAATCAGGTCCTAATTTACCATAAGAATTGGGAAGTAAGTTTGCAAATACAATAACAACAATAACAACATGCAAGACATAAACTTTTTATTTAATATTATATCATAGATAACACAAATAAGATCTAGTGTATAAGTCAATAGTTGAATGTTTTGTTGAACCTTGTTTAAATATGACGTATTCAATCAAAATAAGTTTGGTATTGATTTGTTAAATTTATTTTCTATCTCAAATAAAATGATATTTGTAATGAAGTCGTTTTTGAAAAATCATTACTGCAGCATTTTGGTCAAATTTTATTTAAACATAATATGCAATTCAAATGATTATGTTTAAAATGAATAAAACGCATATGATACGAATGGAAAAACAACAAATATTATTACAACAGTTGGTACATGTAATAAAAGACGAACAAATATATAAATATAGATGTTACCAGTGCATCGAGTGTAATACGATATTTATACACTCGAAACAGTCAAATTTTCAAATTTAAAACGCGAGGCTCGCGTCGAGATTTAACTGTCGAGAGTGGATATTTGTGGTATTACACGAGATTTGGTGGTGCAATCTGTTTCTCTAACAATTTTCAAACAATACGCAGGCACATTTCCTTCTTTGCGACTGGTCTTCAAAAAGATGTGTTCTTTCAATGTGACGTCATCAGGCATGATTGCCTTTTTTTCAAGCCGTCACTATTAGAGGAAATTCTGAGGAAAACAAGAATCATTATCGGATTTTAACTAATGAAGAACTGAGATCAAACGAACCACACGATGAATATTTCTTTTTAAACAATGGGTGCAGAAATGGATAAATTGACGAAGAATTAGAGAAATTTATTAAGATGCGTTTACATTTTATTCATAACCCGTTGTTTTTATTGGGAAAAAAATCCTTCATGTCATGCTCTATTTTCACTTTAACATGGATTCCCATAGACAATACATTTGTCAATATTTGACACTAAGCGTTCGCGAGGTGTCAAATATGGTCAAATTAAATACCTACCCATGTTAAAATAAGCAAAGAGCGTTACATGAAGGAACTATTTCGATTCTAATTGGACACATACTATATTTTTATAGGTGGAAGCGGACAAAAATATTGTAAGAACATTTGTATGTTCCAGATTCTTTATCATGAATCATTTACTTTTCATTTTCATATTTAATAGGTTTATAGTAATATCAGAGAAAATATAAGATGTTTTAATAATAATATTATATAAACATTTATGTATGCAATGTTTGAATAGTTATAATTTAGCACACAAAAAAATAACGAAAATGTGTTTGCGCAGGAGTGAAACATATGTTGTCCTAAATAGAACACGGCTTTGTTTTCAAAGCGAAATAAGGACGTCATATTAGAATCATATTCCATCCAGCATACATCAATAAATTTATCATAGATACCAGGATTGCAATTTTATATCTACGCAAAACGTGCGTTTCGTCTACAAACGACGTAGCAGTGATGCTTCAATCCAAAAAAAAATTAAAAAGGCAAAAAAATGTACGAAGTTGAACATGTTGAACAGCTTTGAGAACCAAAAATTCCTGATAGTTTTGCCAAATACAGAAAAAGGTGATACGCGTGTTGCAGGATCTCATTATTGACAACTTCAGATAAAATCCTCCGAATTGCGCCTGTGCTATGTATCTGTTTGTATATAAAGATGAGGAGAAAGATACTAGTGGGAATATTAAACTTATAAATTGAAATAAAACTGACGATGCCATTGGAAAAAATGAAAAAGACCTCAATTTAAGCAACTGTACACAAAACAAAAGATATAAAAAACTTACGATTAAGCAACACGATCCCCACCGAAGAAATAGGGGTGATCTCAGGTGTTTTAACACGGATGGCAGATACTGCTCCACATATCATAGAGTCAATCTTGCCACGTTAAAACTGATTACCTAATCATTTCAAATAACATACCATCTGATAAGTCCGTTCTGACTCGAAGAAAAGTGAAACTAGTCTAAATTTTCTCTTCTTTTCTATCAGTGTACAAGCTTAAATAACCATGCAACCTTAAGTTTCCAAAGTATTCTGTAGAAACATAAAATGTAAGTTATGGTACTTTGAAATACCCAAGATATATATTTATGACAGAGAAATGTTACGAAACTTTGAGTTTTTCGAAAAAAAAATAAGGCTTTTCTAATCCCAGTAGTAGATTACATTAGCCGTATTTGGCACAACTGTTTCGGAATATTGGGTCCTAAATGCTCTTCAACTTTGTACTTGTTTGGCTTTATAACTATTTTGATCTGAGCGTCACTGATAAGTCTTATATAGATAAAACGAGCGTCTGGCGTCCTAAATTATAATTCTTGGTACCTTCGATAACTATTTACACAACTGGGTCGATGTCAAAAAAATGGATCATTGTACTTCCTCGCTAATAAATTAACAAATATTTTAGAATAATAATGGTACAATACAATAAGATAATAACACTCATGTAATAGCGTTGTGGCAAGTCTACGTATAGTAAAATCTGCATTCGTAATATCAACACTTTTTATTACATTACAACAGAGGCATGGTTCATATTGACATTACATATCAGCACAACATTTAGATATCATTTAGATATATCACATGACACATACTAAAAATATAATCCAATATTGGTTCACAGTAGTTTTCTGATTACTTAGTACAAGGTTATATTTGGATAAACGTTTGCATAAATTAAAAATAAGATTTGATCGTAGAAATGATCTCAGGTCAGGTTGCATCGTTTTAACTCATTGGGATGACGAATTAAATACGACTAAAATTGTACATGTTCATGTGTTTATTTTGATAGTGATATATTGCTAGATCGTGGTATAATGCAGTTTTAAATATGCCTAAAATGAAAATATTTTTTAGTTGGATCTAAATTTTGATTTTAACGTTGTAACTTAATCATACCATTCATTTGATAAATTCGAAATGTTATTATTTTGTTCTTACAACTTTTCCAAGTTGTTCAAGTTGTGAAAAAAAAATCATACGTAAGCCAAATATTGTTTAACTATTTTGATGCTGTTTATCAGTTACTGTAACATGCCAGATATTTCTTTTTCTATGTATGACCTTTTTATTAAATATACTTGTATGCTTGAACTGAATGAAACAAACATACTCTCTACAAAGCGTATTCAATATCATGCTGTTATGTGCTCAATGCCTTGGTGGTTTTCTCTAAGACTTTCTAATATATTTTTTTTAATATTTCAACTAATCTAATTAAATTTATATAATTACATTTGTAATTGCTTTAGTTATCTTTTGGACGATATTTTACGTTTTCTAAAGGAGTAGGTCCGGTAAGAGCCTTTTTTGGCCCCAAAATATAGCAGTTTTACAAAATTGATAAAATGTAAACTTTTAGTTAATTATTGGATAGTAGAATGGTTCTGCTACATAAATATTGGCTGTTTTTGGCAATACAATGCACATATATTGAGTACTAGCACCATTAAGTCATGCTAAATTACTGAAATCATCAAAATTCAGGCATTTTGGTTAAATTTTAGACGGTTTCCGTGTAAAACGAAAGTGGCCGCATTCGTGTTCATCCAAAATATTAAAATGGAAGTTGTATTTGATGATAATACATAACACATATAAAGATTGAGGATGAACACGGATGCGGCCACTTTCATTTTTGACAAAAACCATCTAAAAAGTGACATTTTTTCGCATGTTTGGTAGATTTTTCATACTTTAGCTTTAATCGGATAATATTTTATGACTAAATGAGTTAAAATCTTTCACAAAAAATAATTGAATCAAATGAAATAGACACTTAAGTGTTTAAAAAGTGGTCAAAATCTTTCGTCAGATGAAACTGAAATTTGAGGCCGAAATCGGTCCTTACCGGACCTACTCCTTTGTGTTGAAGTTTGAACATTTGCCAACACAATAAGGAAGTGTAAAGTAAGGAATTCTTGTGTTGCATTTTTACTATTAACTGATATGAGGCAATGAATGATGTATAAAGAAAGGCAATCCCGACTTATATAAAAACGAACAATGACATACATTAACGACATTACAGTACTATATTTGCGTGTCATGCCAGTTTTCTTCTAAGATTTGTAAAAGTGAGCATTAGGTATATTTGCATAATATACACTGAAAGTCTTGGTATTACATATTTCATGTACTTAACTCTGAAACAATTATTAATGTTATGTCAATTCTTGTTCCCAAACATCTGCCGACTGTTGCATAACTTGATCATGGTATGAAATCAAATTTGTGTTCCACTATATGTGTTCATTGCATTGCCCTGTTTGATAAAGCAAACCGTATATTCTGTTGAATCTGAAACAGCCAAATGTTATGAATATATTATTATGGAATCACAGTTCCACTCTTCATTTAATTTGAACATAGTTTATTGTGCATAAACTTAACACACGAATGAGGCACAAGTTTAACGGCCTATTAATGTATTCTCCAGTACAAACACAATTTACGAATGAATATAAGATGACATGTGTACCTCATTTAAACATATACGTTTTTCATGACACACGAAGATGAAGAGAATGAAAAGGGAAATGTTTAAGGTAAATACATTCTTCATGCAAACATTGTTAGATTTGTGCATAAAAATTGAATAAAAAAAAAACGATATTCCAAGCAAATAGAAGGAGATCTCAATTTTGCATTTTATTATGAAATAATGTTTTTCCTAATGCTTGTATTTCAGAAATAAACACTGACAATTGTTTTGCTGTCTATTTTTTTTTTCTTTTTTTCTCAAATAACTTTATGACGTTTATGTTGACCATGCCATAATTACACAAGTACGGTTCAACTAAAATGAATACATGGCATACTAAAATATGGTAATAACCCATATGTTATTGATTCAAAATAGAAGAATGTAATCTATATGAAAAGATATTTGTCAAACATATGCACGGAATATTTTAATATGATGAAGACGGAAAAGCTTTGTAACAACTTGCAAGCTGCGGATTGCCGCTTGTTTTTAATGTAATGTTTGAATGTAACTTATTCATATAAAATTGACATCAAATCTTCCTGACTGACTCGTTGTTCTAGTGGAATCTTGTTTGCGCCATGCACATAGGAGGTTATGGGCTTGAACATCGGCCGTGCAAAACCACAGACTTTAAAAATATTAGCTGCTGCCTTTATGCTACGCTTAGCAAATGATAATACAAGGTCAGAGCAAATACTAGGCGGATCGGAATCAAAATAAAGTGCTTGCGTAGGCTGACAGGATTTCGGATGGACTGTTGCCACTGTTACCTTGTGAAACAGCACGTCTCAATACGGCTCATCATATTACTCTAATAAAGGTAAAATTATATATTACATTTACATACTTTTAGCTCGAAGAAACATTCGATTTACCGCTAGACGTTAAGCAGCAATTTATCATCCGAATCATAATGAAATGTCACACATTGACATTCAAAACATTTGAATCACCTCGCTTCTTATATGATTCGATTTAATTTTGACTTTCAAATGCTATATGGACACTGATTTCTCTATACGTTTCCCCCTCTAGTAGTAAAAACAATAATGCTGTAAAAAGGCATCATAGAGGAATAAAAAAGTAAAAAAACATAGTTTCTGATTTCCTAAAAAAAATTATTTTGATAATGTTAATTTTCAAAATCCCTGTACCAAATTTGACCGTTAATCGTGTTTTCTACGCAGCGTTAAAAAATTAACCCCACACGTTCAGTGTTAATGAACACGATAAAAATTAGTAAAGAATCAAATGAGATATTTTGCCTACAGGAAGTGATATCATACATTTCCTCTAACACGTGAGAATTCAAAATGATAATATCTAACTCCAAGGAAAACTCAAAGCGGTAAACCTCTCAACAAATTGCCATGTATGTCATATTTGTTTTTCTTAAAATGTTTTTAACATAAATATCGCAATAAGTTTTCTCTTTTGAATTGTTTTACATGTTTTCTTGACTCGGCCTTATATAGCATACCATACGGTTTGGGTTTTTCTCGTTGTTGAAGGTTGAACGGTTGCTTCCGTTGATTAAAACTATTCCATGTGAACCCTGGTGGATAGTTGTCTCATTGGCAATCATACTACATCTTACTTTTATATGGTTAAACACATGTAAAACAACTACCATATTCTTCACTTGATAACATATTTTCATATGTAGAAAATGGTGATTTAAACCTGTTTTTATAGCAAGCTACGTTTCGCAGCATTTGTATGACAGTCGCATAGAATTCCATTATATGGGCAACAATGTTTAAGCTAACAAAAGGATATCATTTGAAAAAGTGTCAAGAATTAGCCGGAGTTTGCCATGTATGTTGTTTTTGTCTTTTATGTCTAGATCTTGAGAATATATTTCTTATTGGAACATCATTATGAATGTCTCGTTTTTTGTTGAATATTTTATCCATGACATCACTTAGAATATAAATCTAAAACGAAATTAAGAGAAAAAACTGGCATTGATGCCGTTGCATTTTGTAAAGGATTTTGTAAGAATCTTAATCATATTTTACGCCAACAACTTTGTCGAGTTTTACATTTCTTCAAAACCTTAAACAAACGGAATAAAATAATTGCAATCAATCTTTTCAACAGAAGTTTCAGGTGTTCTCATAAATTAACACGGACTAATATATTTTCTTTATTTTAATCATATTTTTCTCAATCTGCAACTACCACAAGTGCCTTACAAAGTTTCAACCACAGAAATGATGTTATGCAGCAGCCTTTTATGTTTTAAATTTAGTAAATGTAAATGTGTATCCCATAGGAGAACGTGGTTTTCAAAATTTGGTTACCTTGTTAATGAATAAATCCTTCGTAATAGCCTGTAATGAAGAACTGAACTGAACTTGTTCGGACTCATTACTAGATCATAGAGATCTTTTTTTCAATTAGTTTATATATGTAGTTGTTAGTATTTCGCATTAATAAACATGTATTTACAATTTTTAGTTTTTTTTAGTTTTGGATTTTCGATACCAGAAAACATGGACTGCTTATACTATGTTAATAAGGTATACAATACAACTACATTGTACACTTATAATACTCAAATATGTTTAGAAAAAACTTGTTAATCTAGAAATTTTTGAATATTATTTTGCATGTATGTCTTAACTTAAAACACATAGTAGCAGTCGCAATTAAATAATCCAAGCTATATAGATTTAATAAGTAAACTATAAAAACAACATCTTGAGCGTACTTGCATTGGTCATATTTCCCATGAAGATGTAGAGATCTGGGACATGGAGGAAAGCTTCAATGATGAGTTGGCGGACGAATCTGAAAGAATATCCATGATAGTATGATGTAAATATGATATGAATAATAATGGTACACGAAAATCAAAATCATTTTAGTAATATTTAAAATAATGAGCTCTTCTGGTACTTAAAGCAATTTGTATTTATTTATAAAACAACAACTCATTTTTTCAAGACAATTTAGTCAGATTCGAACAATCACTGTTTAGTAATAAGGAGTCGATTATAGATTGAGATAAACAATAAACCATATACATTTTTTAAAGTAGGCAAGTCTCACTATTAATAGATTTCTTTGTATTAGACAAGGTTCTAATGTAAACATAGTCAATAAAAACGAATTACTATTCAGTATGAAAATATGAAGATGTTGTATGATTGCCACTAAGACAACTCTTCATCATTTACACACCAAATTGAGTGACATTGAAATTGTGTGACGGACATCTTGTTTTAGTAATCATCGTTTTAAACTATCATTTGAAATGCATTTAAAGGGTATTCATCAAAGGTTCAACTTTGCAACTTTGATATAGTTTTGTAGGATTCTACAATGTTTGTATTTTTAATTTCACTTTCAAATATACTGATGCGCCACTGAATAATTCACATTTCAGTAGTGGTTACATCAAGTTTCTTGTAACTTTTAAATTAGGAAAACTATCAAAAGGTGAAGATTTGCGCAATATCTTGATCTTTTCTTCTGTATTGACAGTTATTGGCGACTTCAAAATAAAATCAATAATAAAAGTAGTCTGATTTCTTATTTTACTTATTACATCCCTATTCTGAATGTGAAATGGTGCCTGAGTATAAATATTTTAGGTGGCGCATGATGAATGCATTTAACAGGTGACTTTTATACTGTCGAAGCACATGTTCTAACTTGTAATGAAATTCATAAACTTCCCTCGGTATTTCTTTGATGTATCTGATTCACAACTCTCTAAGTTGTTCATTGTTTGCTATTGCAATATCCCACATTATACACTACAAGCGAGCATGTTTATTGTCCATAAGGGAAAATAAATAAACAAACTTCAAAACGGTATAGCACATCCTCATTTTTACGGAAATATTGTTTACCGTGCCCGGACATTTAGAAACGATCATTATTAAAATAAAGTATTCTAAAAGGTTACCATTTTCACTGCATAGTGATTTTAGTGGCATAAATATTGATTTTACATATGTATCAGTAAATTAAAAGCAAACTCAATATTATTGTAATATACATATAAACATTCATAGACCTACAATCTGTCGATACCTGTATCTTGGCTTTGCACAAGGTCTTGTTTTTTTTCCGGAATGTTGATGGCGTCTTTACACTTAATCCATTAGTTTTTGGGTGTGTACTGATAGATAACTTACTCTTAAATGCATGATATTTTTAATTAGTCGTTAGTGGCTTTGAACTAGCTTTCAGTTACTGCGAGTACTCGCAGATCTGTGCTTTTTTTGTTAGGATATACAAGTACCCGACGACATTCACTTGCATTTGTAGTATTTGTACTTTTATCCATCTGATGAAATCAGTCTTTATCAATTGATTTTTATGATGTACACCATTGCCTCGGGTAATGGGAGAGTTCAGATCCCGCTAACATGTTTAACCCCACCAGATTATGTATGTATGTGCCTGTCCCAAGTCAGGAGCCTGTAATTCAGTGGTTGTCGTTTGTTTATGTGTTGCATATTTGTTTCTCATTATGTTTTGTACATAAGTTAGGCCGTTAGTTTTCTCGTTTGAAATTATTTTACATTTGTCAAACTTTCTTTAGAATTTTCATAATTTATATCAAGCAGAAACGAAATTATACCATAGCGTGAACATTGTAAGCATGTTACAGTTTTGAACATTTGTCCAAAGAAGATATCTATCTAAATACTATTGTTACTATTATATTTAGAAAACATGCTCATAATACAATACTTTTAAATCCATGCATTAGAATTCTAGCACACATTTACACATTGTTCCACCAAATCTTCAATTATAAGTACATTAATATGCTCTGTTCCTTTTAACAAACATAACTTGTTCTATAGTCTCATTATGATTATCATGTAAAGCAAAATTATTGTGTGTTAGTTCTTGTTAACTATCTAATTGTTGACCCATACATTAAAAAACAATAATGTTAACTTGTTCTATCCATCAAATATGGTTGTTTTCACCCAAACAAAGCAAAAAGGCAATCAAAAGTAAGGCACATACACTAGTCAATGGTAAAACCTTACCGAAAAGAAACGATAATTAACAGCCTGATAAAACACACTGATAATACCATGTAATAATAAAAATCAAGAAAATCAAAAGACATGTTTCTCTTTTAATTTCCTTTCTTAGATACCTACCTAATTCAAATGCGTCTAGGTTGTTCAATTCTTTAATTTTGTGTATCTTTCGGGTATAAAAATTGAATTAGGAGATACGTGCAAATCAGTTTATAAAGTTTCATTAAAACAACTAGTGTATTTTGTGCAGTACAACTTAAACCGGTATAGAAGTACAAAGAGCAAATGAGTGGCATCTTTCATATCAAGTAAAATTGTAAAAGGAATGTAGAAGGTTATAAAATACAAAAAAAATATATGAAGTCATGGAGCTTATTTCTAGCTTAAGTGTTACAAAAGAATAGAGTATGTATGGATAATACAAAAACAGCGCATCATAATTAGAAAAAGATGATGAAATAAACAATAAAACTTTGAAAAACAATATATAATTGCAGTTACAATGAACCTTTAAAATCATTTTAGTTACGTATGTTTTTTTCCTTCTTTACCATTATAGAACTAATTAATGTTGATTTCTTTATGAATCAATTAAATTGTAAAATAAATGAAAACATATATTGATTAGTGTAATCGAATCTATATACTTAGAAGTGGTATTTTGTACATCGAACGATATTAGTTATCTCCCTTATTTCTACAGGAAAGACGTAGTAGCATAAATATTTTGATTAAGTGAACGATAAGTGACCTTTTTTAAGAAATAAATGGCTGATCGTCTATATTATTTCATAGAGAAATAAATAAAACATTAATTTGGGGATTCTTCGCAAGTTTATATCATCCACCTACATAGATATACTAGATGTATATGTACGAAATAACTCAGACATATGCATTCTTCTCTTCTCTAGCAGTTTTAAAACTATAATTTAAACACACGTTATTGAATCATTGCACTCAAACAGTAAATTTTAATCTCATGAGTAGGTATTGACAACTGTATGCAATGTCTACTTTCTCAAGCTCGTACACAAACTACATGTTGATTAGTTCTACTTGGAAAACAATAAAACAAATAAAAAATAATGATAATCCTTCTAGGAGTTTGGGCATTTTCTAGCTGTAGTAATAGAAGCAATGGAAAATGTCAAATAAGTCGAACAAAGTCCAGTGTCCATCCGTAGTTCAAAGGGGAATGCCATCATAAAAAAGTATAGAGCAATCCTAATCATGCAACACCTCTTCATAGACAAAGCGGATTTCTATTTGGAACTTTATTATCATAAAAGTCACGGGAAATATGATGGCACAACTAAGTGTATAACTTCAATTAGAAGCCTTGACATTTGTTTTTGATCAATAATGTAAAATATTATTAATGTTAAATTGATGTGCGGAATATTTGGAAAGGCAACTAGCATGATATAAAGTGGTCACTGGAGGGGACCTTAAATGACAGACACTGATGCTTACCTGAAATACATGTCAGTTTACTTCTTAAAACATAAAAATAGAATATAATCACCTTACTAAAATTCCCATATTTTATATAAATAGACCAGCACAACAATATGCTTGTATTTAACACCATTTTAGAGAAAAACAAATAAGCAAGCTATACTAATTACCAAAATTGTTAAATCAGCTCATTAAAGATTGGTTAAAAATAAAACAAAAAGATGTTCGGCAAATACGGCAGCAATTTATCATCTATAAAAATGCCATTTTTTCATTTTCGAAAATTGCATTTAAGAATCATATATTACTATTTTTTTCTGTCTAACTGCTTTTTAACCAGAACTGTTCAATAAATAATACATTCTTCTTTCGTTCTTCGCATGTATCAATTTGTATAATATAGATAGGTGAATATAGTTGAAGACAGATATGTAGATATAATAATATAGATAACCAATTGTATTTGCTAATTGAAAATTAAGCTGAATAAAATAATTTAAGACAGCAGATAAGATAATTGTTTTAATTGGTTATTACTAAGACTTAAATAATAAGATTTAATCATTAAGCAATAAATCAATTTAACAAATTAAGATTATCGTCTGTTAAACTTAAGTTATCTTTTCTTTAATTTTGAAGGACTTGAGCGTCTTTCATTTACCTACATAATTTCGTAAGCGGTTTTTCCGCTTTTATATGGTATAAAATTTCGTGATTTGTTCATTGCGTGATTTGAACTGAAGGAACACAAAACACACCCTATCCAACCATTGAGAATATTTTCTGCTCTCTGTTGTATATTTTCAGATATCGTTAAAGAATTCGAAGCGTCATGGATTGGACAGAATATGAACTGAATATATTGATTTACTAAATGGCTAAATTTATTACAGTTGACGTCTGGTAGCCCAGTTGCCATTTCGAGAAAACATATGATGGTTGCCCTTCTATGTTTTTATCTTGGTCATTTATGAGACATTGTCGATCAATGCAAATGCATAGGCCGGTTGATATATAGTTGAACTGTCCTAATAAATCCATGATAAAAAATTGCCAAAATTCAAACTTACTATTTGTTTTTTTTTTATTATAATTGTTATTTAGTTTGTCTTACAATTTATCTTCATTTGTATAACGAAGGTAATCTGGAGTCATTGGAAATATTACGAGTGATTTCAACGGATTTGGGTTATCTTTTATCTGATATATCGAATTCCTAAATTTATATCTGTCGGTTTCTTTCGAATATTTAATAAAGAGGAACCTATTCATACTGTAAATTTCTGATGTCTCTAGTCTCTAGTGTCCTACTTAATCATTTGTTAATTAAACGATAAATTGTCTAAGTAAGTTAACATGTTTTCACGTGTTGAAAAATTTCACTTATGACCAATGCATGTTTGGATTTCATCTTTCGTATTGGCCAATGATCTTCAGGGTCACACGATTTCACGTGTAGGTGTGTTGTGGTTATTTCCTTTTACCATCAACATTTTATGTGTTAACTTTTGATTCTTATCAAACAATATGTTCAAACTTCCAACCCAATACCTACCTTAATGTTTTCTTTTAAAGTGGATATAGGGGACACAGCCACGTTAACTTTTATTTCTATAGAAGTCGCTCTTCACTATACTACTACCTGTCGATACATTTATTTTTGGCATTGCACAAGTCATGTCTTCTTTGACTATTAATGACGTTAAAATACTAAATCTCTGTGATGTGTTTTAGTCGATTTTAGTCTCTGATGCATGATTTTTTACTATTAATTGGTTTTGGCTTTTAACTAGCTGTCAGTAACTGCGAGTACTCTCAAATCGTATGTTCTTGTTAATTCGACCTGTTGATACTGTTTATAACGCTTTTTTGTCATTTTTTATTTATATGGATCTTGGCTGTATACCAGCTTTGATTATTTGTAATATCTTCAATTTTTCACTTATTCTTACAACATTTGTATAAACTTCAAGATTATAAAAAACCGGTTTTTTTCTAAAGTGAACATTGATTGGTTAAATATTTCTCAGTGTGTTTGAATTTTTTTGTTAGCCTTTTGGTCATGAATGTTTGTCTCTAATATTTAATTAACTGTGCATTTGTATTCAGATATCGCAGATCAAATTTATTCGTTCATTGTGTAATCATACGTTTTTTGATTGAGTTAAGTCTGCCAATTGATATTTTATCGTATGTTTTTATATGTTGTGATGTTATGCTACTGTTTCAGAAAAAGGGAGAAGGTTTGGGCCCATTAAAACGTTTAATTCCGCTGCAAATGTTTGCACCTGTCCTAAGTCAGGAATCTGATGTACAGTAGTTGTCGTTTGTTTATGTAATATATTCGTGTTTCTCGTTTCTCGTTTTGTTTATATAGATTAGACCGTTGGTTTTCCCGTTTGAATGGTTTTACACTAGTAATTTTGGGGCCCTTTATAGCTTGTTGTTCGGTGTGAGCCAAGGCTCCGTGTTGAAGGCCGTACTTTAACCTATAATGGTTTAATTTTTAAATTGTTATTTGGATGGAGAGTTGTCTCATTGGCACTCACACCACATCTTCCTATATCTATGTTTATACTTTTTTTAAGGGCAGATGTCCCTCCCAACCTATGCTTTTCTTTGTCATTTATTTAATTGATATGATATTTGTTTATGAAATTTCGTATTAAATTTTGAATAAATAACCTTCTTTCGTCAGTTTTTTATATCATATAGCAAATCAAGCTCTGGCTCTGGTCTGGGTATACATAGTATGTTTATTATATCTAGCTATCGGTCTTAAACTTTTATTTTTAATTGCAAACAAGTTGTTACTTATATCAACAATATGAATTGTAAAATTTTAATACGATTACATGAGTGTTGTGTTCAACTAGAAATATTAATGTACATGCTACAGAAGATTCAAATATCCAAAAGCTGATTGGAACATTATTACATATACAAATACAAACGCATACACACTAATATACTTATGTGTTGCATATTCTATAATAAGAACTTACCAACATGAATTAGATGTTGGACACCCTATTCAGAAGAAATAGGTAGTATATATCAAATTTCGAACGATTATAGAGATTGCAGTGTATTCTTATTCAAATCGTATTAGATAGCTTATCAATTTCAGAAATTAAAATTAAAGTGATTAGTTTATATATTGATATTTATTTATCGGCAGACTTTACAATACGAAATATTTTTTTATAAAAACTTACATAATTCATTTGAATATATATTTCTTGTAAATGAACCCAAGGGAAATTAAAGTTTAGGCAGGGAATTAAGTAAACAGTTACAGAAACGGTGGAATACAGAACAACATGAATAAATGTTGAAATAGAACATATGTAGAAGTTGAACTTGTCTTTATTTCAAAATTATAAGAATTGTCACAAATGAAGAACTGAAATTGTATTTTGTAATGTTTTTTTATGTCTAGAAGCAATGTATAAAGTTATTGAAAATAGTTTATTTAAAAAACTTAAAAATAAATTTGATCACACTATGTGAACATGTTACACATAGAAATGAGTCGATATGCAAAACTGATAATAGGACATATATATACTATTAAATATTTTAGAATTACCACTTTATTTAAAAAAAAATAGTTTCAACATATTCGTGTACGATCATAAAAACTAAACATTCATACCTGAAAATGTTGTCTTTTTATACACGTGTAGATTTGGGAGCTCCGTATTCATGACACCTGAAGAACTACTAGATGTAAACACGTCATGAGGGATAACAGCTTCGTCTCTTTTGTTGAAATAAACAGATGATGATAATGTTCGTGGCCGAAAACGTGTTAAGGCTTGAGAAATGTGTTGATCAGAGGTAGATTTTTCAAACTGATAGCCAGATTGTGCCAAAGGTCGATTTTCGTGTGGTGAATAATTGGAACCTGTTGCACCCTGTAATGTTTTATTATCCAAAAGTAACGCTTCGTCCTCTTGATTAGGTAATTCTGTTTGATGTTCATTTCTTGGCGTAGAGACATCATTTACATCCATGTGTTCAGTATGTTGAATAGTGCCTTGGTGACTATCTTCATCATATACAAGTTCGCGTTGAATATTCCCTAAAATATTTAGAAATGTTTTAAATGACTAATGCAGTCATGAAAAAAATAAAATGATATAATATTTTTTTTGATAAAAGGAGTTAATTTATAACCTTTTGACATATAGTTTCTGAGACGGTTATAAAAGGATACGGTAAAAGTTGCTGATCATCTAATTTAATTAAATATAAAGAATTGTGATAGTTCCTAAATTGGTAAAATTGTGGAATGTCTAATGATGCATTTTGTTATTTGACTTGCATTTCCAGAGACTTGAGATTCGGCTGAATAAATCTACCACAAAAGAGATGATTACAGATTCCCATATTAATTTTCAAACAGCGCCGGCATATCTCGATAGGATAACTCTGATAATCTCCCAGTTCAATCAATTGGTTAAATGTTGTAGCCTGGTAATTGACTGCTCCATAGGCTTACACGCAAAACAGCTGATCTTTGATAATAAAAAAATAAAAAATGCTACATAGAAAAAAAAATTCCTGTTCATATCATGTATGTACTAATGTAAAATTGTGATTTAACCAAAAAAAAAGGAGGTCATGCCACGAAGAATAAAAAGTTACGCAATCCTGAAGTCAAAACATTTTTTTCTACATTCTGTTTGCTATTTTTACTAGGCCGCACCACTTCCAGTAAACATGATATCCTTCCACTTTCCTGTATTGATATCCACAAAAGATGCAAGAATTTTTAAAGTCTATATATATATATGTTTCAATTCAGCATAAACCTATAATCAAACAGAAAAAAAATAATTCAGAAAAAAGTTCAGAAACAATGCACTATTTTGTTTCCCTCTATGTTTTGACATACACCGGAAACTGGAGTTGTAATACAAGACTGGTACCTTTTAAAATAATGACATGTCATAATCAAAGTGATTGATATCACTCATGGAAAGATAAGAAGATTAATTTGAATTATTTCATATTAAGGTAAGGTGGGGGGAAATGAACATTCATAAAATAAAAGTATCATTCCTAAAAATTGTATTAATAGCAGGTCTTTAGAAGGAAACTTACTTTTCCAGTATGAGGATAAAATGAGCTCAAATTAAATAATATGGGTCTCTTAATATGCACAATTTTATTTAAACTGCAGTTTATATCTTATATAAATTATGTTGCCTGTTCTGAACAACAGCTAAAAACTTTAGGTACCAGTCTTGTATTACAACTCCAATTTCCGGTGCATGTCAAAACATGGAGGGAAACAAAATAGTGCATTTTTTTCTGAATTTTTTTCGGAACTCAATTTTTTCTGTTTGATTATAGGTTTATGCTGAATTGAAACATATATATAGACTTTAAAAAAAATCTTGCACCTTTTGGGGATAACAATCCAGGAAAGTGGAAGGATATCATGTTTACTGGAAGTGGTGCGGCCTAGTAAAAATAGCAAACAGAAAGTAGAAAAAAAATGTTTTGACTTCAGGATTGCGTAACTTTTTATTCTTCGTGGCAACACCCTCTTTTTTTCCGATTAAATCACAATTTCACATTAGCACATGCATGATATGAACATGAAATTTTTTTTCTATGTAGCATTTTTTATTTTTTTATTTTCAAAGATCAGCTGTTTAACATGTAAGCCTATGGAGCAGTCAATTACAAGACTGCAACCTGCATAGGGTAATTTTTTCATATGTTCACTGCAAGGAAGTAGTTCATGTGGACTTATGTGTGCCCAGAATGATAAAACATCATGATTTAAGAACTTTTTAAGAGAAAAAAATTATGGGGTATCAAGTTACACTGAAAAAACTGAAATTATGTAATAATTATGCATTTTCATACTAGACACCATTCAAAAGTTTTAATAGATATAAAGCACAACAGTTTGAGGCAAATTGAGATTTTGATGGTATTACATACATGATTTTCAATTAAAAAGAACATAGAAAGATTTTTTTTCTCAATGAAATCTTCTTCTTATGATGCAATTTTTAGTAGCACAGTTTTATTCAAAATAAGAGCAAAGTTGAAGAGACAGCTACATACAAAAGTACTGTTTTTTCTTTAGGGTTATTATTTTCATGGCTCAATTGTTGACATTTAGGTAGAATATGTATAAAATGAACTTTTGGTGAAAAGATTTTCATAAAATGTTCATTTTTCAAACTGAATTGTGTATACGTTTTCATGCAAATCAATCAATCTTGAGAGATGGGTTTTATCACAGAACATACAACATTTTCCAAAAGAACAAAAAAATCAGAAAGTATATTGTAACAAAAAGCATTTGACTAGCAGATCGAACAGCTGATGTTCTTAAATTCTGCTTACTGCCATTGGGAATTGCCAAATGAAAGAAGGGCGGAAGATACCAGAGGAACAGTCACAATCATAAATCGAGAATAAACTGAAAACATCATGGATAAAATTGAAAAATAGAGAAACAGACAAATTATTGTACATGAGAAACAACATAGAAAACAAAAGACTGAGCAATACGAACCCCACCAAAAATTGGGGGTGATCGCAGTTGCTCCGGAAGGGTAAGCAGATCCTGCTCCACATGTGCTCATGTTATTACAAAACCGGTAAATGGCCTTATTCGGTAGGTCACATATCCAAATAAATGGATCATCTGATGTAACAAAATGGATCTTGATATTAATCAATAGCCAAACAGAAATCAACAAACTTGCGGAAAAGATTGTCTACCGCAAACGTGAAGTGCAAAAAATGTATACCATATCCCGATTTGGATAATTTATGTCTCTTTATTGTTGTTTGTAATCAAAACGGTACTTGGAGGTCCATATAATTTACGTCAATTTAGGCTAGACTTTTGAATTGTGAAAGAGTCGAAAACGTGATGTACGAATCAAAGACTTCGTCTATAAATCAGCCCAACAATGTTAGGAGTCGAAACGATATTCGCAAAGGCCATATAATAAACCTCAATTTAAGATACACTCTTAAATTTTTAAAAAGTCGAAATTGGATGAACAGATCATATAAATCATTCGGTGATGTAGAGTGTCTACATATATAACTATCCTTATTTTGACATGTGCAGCCATCACAGTTTTGGGTGAGGTTCTTGTTGCTTAGTCTTTAGTTTTCTATAATGTGTACTATCATTTGTAAGATTGTAATTTTTTATCCATGGGGTTGTCGGTTTAAACTCTCTTGTATATTTCGACCTTCTTTCGTACAATGAAACAGATTTAAAGGCTCCAAAAGTATTCATTTTACCTACCTATACTAAAACAAATCTTTCATCTGTCAATACCAAATCCGTATGCCTATATATTAGTTACAATACATAGCACTCATAGGACAGTATCACATACAAATAACAGTCTCTCGTATTATAACTTACGTTACAGTGAAATTGATGCAGCACCGTTTACAGTGGTTGTATTGCTACAGACTATACACTTCAGTTTGTGTTTATAAATTATGTTACAAATATAAGAAAGGAATTAAGAAAGTATCCTTTGATTTGCCTACCTTAATATTTAAGTTGTTTTTTAGAAAAGAGACAAGAACGAACCCGATAAAAGACCAGGAAACTGCCGAATTCCACCTATGGGTCTTCAACGCAGCAAGAAAATCCCGCACTCGGAGGTGGTCCTCGGCTGACCCGTGTATAACATTACATGTATGTTCAATAAAAAGGGACGTCACATTAAACTTTTTAACGTGTAAATGAACTTAAATTAAAAATCATACAAAACTACCAAAGGCCATACATAGCATACTTACAAGACGGTCGATGAATTCTAGCTAGAATACATTTATACGCAGCAATGGTTATAATTACAGCGATAGCAACACCAGTTCTACAAGTTGGAAAAATGTATTAAAGATAATTCCGTCGACCATGTATTTCTGTTTTAATGGTGCATTAAAATCTAGCAACTAAGATTCAAATAGTGTTGACCTCGGGGATCACAGAAGATATATATTGATTGTCAAAATGGAAACTGGTACAATTTGTACCATAAATGTTGTACCATAAAAACTAATCAAGACATAATAATGGTAAACAATAACGTCAATATTATGTTGAATCATACTTCATTTATGGGCCAATTGTTTTGAAGCAATTGATTGGAATCCTTAGAAATCTACCCAGTTCTACGAATTAAAAAAATAGCATTCAATAAATTAAAGTATTTAAGCATAGTTAAGCATGTCAATATCGCCGAAAAATACATTAAACAGCGCATTTTATTGCAAACATGTAATATCTGCTGACAATCGCATAACGAATGAAGAAGAGCTAAGAACTTTAAAATATGAAAACTAAAGTAAGGTAACTAGTTTAAGTATTTAACCTTAACATTACGGGTTAGTGTAGATAAAAAGTAAAATCACACAATTCCTGTTTGAACTTTCCTCGGAGTTTAGTATTTTTGTGATTTTATTTTTCAGGTACAGTTGAGTAAATTATAATGACATAAACACATCTCCAGTTAATTACAAATTAGGTAAAATATAATAATAAGGGTACACCAAAATGAAAATAATGTCGACTTGGTTTTTTTTTCTGAGGAAAAGCGAAAATTAGCAGTATTCTTTAACATTTGTTTCCACTAAATAAGTAATGTGCTTGTCATCTCTCAATAAATCATTCAAAACTTTATGAATATGTTGTACGCAAATATAAAAAAGAAAATCACAAATATACCGACCTCCGTGGAAAATCAAATGGGAAGTCCCTAAAATATAATTATGGTCATTATGTTTTTGGAGTCTCCCTTTACACGATAATTAAAACATGATCAACATGCGGAATATGTAGCACAGTTTCCTCTTAAATAATGTCCAATCTGTCAACAGTGCATTCTGCTTGATTATTGTATTTGAGATGTGGAATGAGTGCAAAGGAGACAACTCTCTAATTCATTCAATTTATCAAAGTAAAAAACGAGAGGTCAAAGTACGGTCTTTTAAATAATCAATAATTTGAGCTAAAAAAATGTACTAAGTCTTTTAATTTTTTCCCAATATTACTTATGAAATACAATAATGTTATCCGGGAGCGCAAAGTAAACTGCAACATAAACAACATTTGCTTCAGTCGACAAAGCATAGTTAAGTTTGAAATAAATTCATGGACATTTGATTAAAAAGTAGTTATTCAAATGTTTTATTTTTCTTTTAGCATGTACATTTTTGTTTTTTTGTATATATGCTACGTTTCGTACGTCTATACTTTCTCTGATCATCGCGCTTTAGAATGCTATATATATATTTGGTCATTACTTGTGCTTTTAATTTATTAACTTGTCGTTACATTGTTTTATATACAAACAAATAGGCCATGTCATTTAATTATATATCTGTCCATTAACAATCCAAACGTTTCTATATGGGTTCCACTAATATATCCTCCTGAACTAGAAATAAACTTCTACCTCAACCTAATTTTCAAACTTTTACCTCGTATTCGACACACAGTCAGCTCAGTACTAGAATATTTGAAAAAATGAGACGATTTTTATTTGGAAATTATCAATGTTTACCACCTGAGTAGCCATAAACCTATTTCACCAGCATATGGGATAAAGATTTCTTAACACATTAAGTATATTGAGCTTGCAGCTCCTACTCAGTCTTTGTAATATGTCCCCAGTGTTTGAGCAGAAAGTTAATGAAGCAGGGGTATGTCTGTCTTGTCTTTTTTCCCAAACAATTTAATCGAAAGGTACCGGCCAATACATTGTTGATAAATATTCCGTATCAACTTCACAAATACACGATGGTCTTGAAGTATAGATATTTGGTATCATCTTAAAAAACGTGTTATATTATTCTTATATTGTCTCGCTGTATATTGCTTTGACTGTTTAATCTGTTTTTGGTGCTATCCATTTGACGTCAATCTGTACTTATCCATCCCTTCAATGTTTTATTGAACTATGATATTTTTGTATTCCTGTTTTTCATATTTAGCTCACCTGGCCCGAAAGAGTAGTTGACTTTTATAATCAATTTTTAACAATTTTCATAAATTTTGTTAATTTGTACAAAATACTTTACACAGTAACTACTGGACAAAGTTCAATATAGATAGAGATAACTGTAAGTAGCAAAAATGTTTAGTAAAGTAAGATCTACAAACACATCACCATCACCAAAACACAAGTTTGTCATGAATCCATCTGTGTACTTTGTTGCTCATACAAAGACCAAGGTGAGCGACACAAGATCTTTAGAGCCTCTAGTTTCTAACGGGCTTTGTCTTTATGTCTTTTTGTGTTTCTTTATACATATGACGGGGCTCTGTACTTTAACAATCCTTTATTGTGTTATTGTGGATATGGTATATTTCTGTATTCTTTATTTTAAGCTAATGTGCTTTGTCTATATGCCTTTTGTGCTTCTTTTTTACATAATTATAAAAACGAAGATGTGGTATGATTTCTAAAAAGCAAATCTCCACAGGAAACCAAATGACACAGAAATTAACAACTAGAGGTCACCGTATGGCCTTCAACAATGAACAAAGACCATACCGCATAGTCATCTATAATATGGCCCCGAACTGACAAATGTAAAACCACTCAAACCAGAAAACTAACGACCAGGTGTTTCCACAAAAAAATAAAGAAAAAAAAGATAAGTAACACATCAACAAACGACAACCACTCACTTGGGACAAACACAACTTCATAGAATGTGTTTTTATAGTGATTGAGATTAAAATTATGTACCCCGTTTTTTATATTCCTACCTATTATGTCTGTTGTTTTGTTCACACAACGTTGTCAATATAATGGAAATTGATGCGACTGAAATGTTAAGCTAATGAAGCTATAAAACCAGATTTAATCTAACATTTCTATATAAGAAAATGCCTGTACCAAGTCAGAAACGTGACAGTTATTATCCTTTCGCTTGATGTGTTTGAGCTTTTGAATTTAACATTTGATTAGAGACTTCCATTTCTAATTGTCCTCGTTGTTCAGTAGTTTTGTGATTATTTTTTTTAAGGTCAAATGCATCTTTTTACTCTTATGTTTATGATTATATTGAAATATTTAAAAAAAATAAAAAAAAAAATAAACAGATATGCCTGAGCGCATGCCACTCCCGCCACTTTTTTTAAGTTCATACATAATCCCTCAATGCGATATCAGAAATATTATCAAACAATATTACTTAAGGCAAGTTATGTCAAACATTTAAAAAAAATAGCATATGAGCATGACCATCAAACACAATTTTTATAACAACTGCTCAAAGCATTTTTACTTATTACTATGAGTACATGTAGCTATAAAATTGATAAATCAATAAAAAAATACCCGACGGTTATGTATTATTCGGTAAATATTTTTTTCTCTATTTGGATGAGTTTTTTCATTCTATTTTAAATGGTAATATATATAAAGAAGAGACCAGACAACGTTTCGTATGGCAAAACGTAATAATAGAAAGTTGGAACTTTAATAAAGTCGTACAAGTAAATAAAAAACATATTTAACTACCAGCGATTGCTGAAATCCAAACAACGTATAAAGGAGCTGTTTGGTTTTGTCTTATATTACAACCCAACCATTCACATGTTTTTTGTTTTGATTATAAAATATGTTCGGTGTTAGCCAAGGCTCCGTGTTGAAGACCGTACGTTGATATATTATGGTTTACTTTTACAAATGGTGACTTGGATAGAGAGTTGTCTCATTGGAACTCATACCACATTTTCTTATATCTATTACGTGTATGTATGATGTTCTTCAGCACAAGTGCGTGCATTTTTACTGTAACATATGAAATAATAAAGAAATATTATTGTCTTTTTGTTTTTAGAACTAACGTCGGTGTAACATAAAATATCATTGCAGATTGCATTGCTATAGAATACAAAAATGAAACCTAATCGATGTTGTGACAACTTACAATATTGCAATTAACAGCGTGAATTCTAACGACATGACATGGTTCTGTTCGTGCTTCATCAACAGTGTTTCTTCTGAAATTATTAAAAGGTAATGACTGTTCGAAAAAACACATATGCATCATTAAACATTACATTTTGAAAATGTGTAAAAAGAGTAAGACTTATCAGTCAGAAACGAATTTGAAATAGAACAAAAGTATTGAAGCTCTTTGTTAGAGAAGGCGATAAGTTTTTACTGTATTGTTTACTATAGTGACAAAAGTTTTAAAAGTTAATAGATTTAAACAAAATTACAATATTCTTCTCAATAACGAGATGTTTTATTTTAAAAACACCATTTGCATATTAAGTTCTCAATTTATCTAGTACATAGTTCAGCAGAACAATTCGATATCAAGTCGACGACATGGGTATCTTTCAAGTTGGATGAAGAAAATGCATAACCTCTGATTTTCCACGGACGGAAAAAAACAATCTACTAGTTCAGTAATTTTCGTGTCTGCCCTTCCATTATGTGACTCAAGAAAAATTCCAAAAAATGGGTAACAATTGCATCGAAAAGGGAAAATAAAGTGCACGTTTTTATGTAAGAGCGTGCTTGAGTTGAACATTTTGTCTTGATATCGTACAAAGTAAGAATATTTCATACATAGTCCCGCTTCAGATTCTATCATTTTTATATATCAAGGCTACATGTTGCCTTTATAACACAAAAACAATCACAGAACTAAAAGATGAAATATATGGGTCGAGTGAAATACCTACTTTATGAGTCACAAAATCAGAGAAGGTGTGTTCGAATAGTTATTTTTTTATTGAAAGTACTTGACGACAGTCTTTCAGTTGGAAGATGAAAATGTATATCTTCGGAAAATTATATTTAATTCTAGTGTTTATAGTCTCCATGCACTAAAAAAATCTAGTCTGCCCTTCCACAAAATATTTAATTAGAAGTGTTTTAAATGTTTATAAATTTTTCGAAAATTCCACCTGACAACCGATCAGACAATAGTTTTAAGTTGAATCAATGCAGAGAAGATCATTAAATGATGCTCATTAGCTAGTTGATACATTTGTCTTTTAAAATACAACTGAAATATAAGGATCGTAATGGTGCAATGTGGATAAATATATCGGTTTCAAAGAGCAAAATTGGTAGCGCGTCATCCCTACAATGGCTTCCATTTCTACGATCGTGAAAATGAACTGGCGTAATAGGGAGAAAATTTTGACGAAGTAGAATCCTGACTGTTACAGAACCAAGATAGTGACTGTTCGATAAAATTTATCTACACATGATATCGATGTATTTCAAAAAGGATTTGGAAAAAAACAGGATAATCCAAATTTTTCACCATTGATTTCACGTTAATTAATAACTCCAGATGCATATGTCCAATAACCACAAACGCATAAGTCTTTTGTGGTATTTCTCTTGTCAAGTGCTTGTCGAAGTCAAGTTGGCATTTAAAGTGTTAAGTCACACAAAAAAACGACGTAGTTTCTCAAATTACTTTTATCCCTATTAAACTATAAATAGTGTGTTACAAATGATAGCGAAGATATAAATGTCAAATGTTTTGAAAAAGGTGATGCACGTTTTTGACGTGTAACATTTCATATATATTGAATATATTAGACATAGGCATATTACTTATAAAATGGCATGAATAATATAACGGGTACTGTTTTATCACCATAAAACGTACAATTTTCATGAACTTAAAAGAATACATACATTAACTTTAATTCGGATACAATTATTGTCATTAACCATCTTAAGGTTCATGTACGTGGACCCTATGGCTAAAATGACTGTATTTTCACCTAAAAATTTACTGTGAGTACAGACAAACCTACGCATCTGTAAAACATTTCAGGCATAGCATGTCCTAGATAAATGAATTTTAAGTATGTTTTACGTTTTAGAAAAATAAAAACTTATCAGGATTTTGTGGTTTACTTTTTTTCATTCCTCCAGAAGGTGCCAAAATAAACTAAGTTGGGAAACAGGTTTGAGAACTTCCCCACAGGTAAAAATTAAAGTTATTTTTTAATTGACATGGACATTAGATGGACAATAGATAGTTGACAATAATTGGTTATTTAAACTGTGTACCTGAGTGGACCATATCAAGATCAACTCAACTGTTTGTTAATTTTATCATCTTCTGCAGAGACGAAAAAAAGTGTACGGCAAAATCCAGTTAAGTTATAAATTTTCTAAATCATACAATACATTTGAATTATATTTATCTAGGGCATGCTATGCCTTAAAACTTTTCCAGATGCACAGGTTTGCCTGTACTCAGAGAAAATTTTGAGGTGAAAATACGGCCATTTTAGCCATAGGGTCCACATGAACCTTAACTATGTTATATGTTATATATTTTTCATAAAATTAAATTCTTACCGTAGAATGCATCCGATTTCCGCAAATGTTTTATTTTTCCTCGACGATTATTGTAGAAACAAGAGTATTCAATATCCAAATCAGCTTCAGAAAGTTGACGAATAGTTAGGAAAAATCCACTGTTATTTATTTTTTTATTATATCTGCTATATACATCATTATTTTCGTTTAAATACTGTTCCTTGAACTGTGCACCAGAATTCCTTTTAGCCCACTTATGCTTATATTTACAACATTTTCCAACATTGCAAAAGAGAGTTAAATCCTGCCCATAACTCGATACTTTCTGATCTATTACCCATTCTATCTCTTAAAAATACAATATGAAAAATTATAAAACGTGTGAATTTACGTATCAAGGTTAGACTCAGATCGGCGTCCGGAGTCTTATTGATGTCCTAATCTGACGTCACATTCTCAAATCGACGTCAAATATTTGAAAGAGAATAATACATGGCAAAATCCGTATTATATGTCGAATCATCCCGAGACACCAATATCAGCCCAAGGGCATTTAGGCCCGAGGGATGATATGAGCCGAGGGTGATACGGCATGTGATACGGATTTTGCCATGTAATTATACGCTTTATCATACATTTCAACAGAAGAGTATTTAAGGAATAACAGTACTGTAGTTGAAGAGTTGCCACCGTCAATTGTAGATTTGACGGTCGCAAATGCAGTTTTACTGGCGACGCGTAGCGGAGACAGTAAAACGGAGATTTTCGACCGTGAAATCAAAATTGACGGTGGTAACTCTTCAACTACAGTGCTGTTATTCCGATGCTAATGCATTACAACAAGAAAAATTCGATAAAACTTGAAAAATGTCTAAATTTGTCTAATAAAAAAATCCGCAAAACTTCATGAATGATTTTGGCACAAAGACGTCATGGCTAAACGTGACGTCATACAAATGAAAACTTACAAACTGGAGGATATCATTCACGTTACCTGTACGATTCGGATAAAGTAACATTAAAACGGCGAATGCGAGGTACGTGTTGTTTTATTTTCGATTATATAGTAGTATTCGAACATTTGTCGATTCATCAATTCAAAATGGCGGGTTCCTCCTCAGTTACGCCTGGTCAACTGTGGATTTGACGGCAACTTTAAGCCAATGAATTTTTTTTTCACATCCAAGTTGCATTATAGTCCAGTCATTCTACCCCAAAAATAGCTCAACCTTAAACAAATTGCAACAGAAAGAAATTTGGTCTCATTTTAAAGGTTAATATGGCCTCTATCACATATCAAAAGTCTTGCAAAATCTGAAGTGCGGAAAAACGATATTTTTGGGGTAAAATACAGGTTTTTAGAGAAAAATCGCCGAAAACTGGAAATAGACAAGAACAAGTTTATTTTGCAGTAAAATCATTCAAAACATGTGTGATTCAATTGACAATGATACAAAAAGAAATAAGTTATAGCAAGAAAGGACATATATATGTCAAAAACGTTATTTTGGGGTAAAAATAGGAGTTTTTACGGAAAAATCCAGGAAAACTGGAAATATGCTTTAAATAATTATTTTGGCAGTACATCAATGAAACTTTTTTTGTTTTGGATTTGTATTGTTCCTTTTTAATTGAGTTATAAATATAAAAGGCATTATATGATAAACTATAAAATTATGGTCCATAATTTGAGTTCAAAATGCAAATTTCATTGAACATTACAAATTTTTCATCGAAAATAACAATTTTTTTCAATGAAAACTATAATTCACTGGAATGCTTAAATTAATTACTAGTCAATAAAAATAATGCTGCTATTTGTTATCTGTTAATTGAATTGCCTGCCTATAACAAAAATTTTAAATAGTGAATAGATGACATAAAAATATAACACATGTCAAAATTAGAAGTTCATAAAAAAAAAATCATGAAAAAATGTTAAATTATTACTTTTAATTCTAGTTGCAAAAAAACCCAAAACATTTGCAATTATATTTTTTAAACAGCCAGTTATTCTAACTTTATAGATATATTGAAAAGAAGTTGGAGAGAAAAAAAAACATATCAGCCACACATTCATGAGACAATGTCCATACTATAGTTCATATTAAAAGTGACATGTCTAGTTCTTTAACCTATTTATATAACACTTTTTTTGTTGTTTAAAATCTTAGTCATAGCCATTTCCCATACGCAACAAAAGAAATTCTAAACATCATCCAAATCACTTTGTGTTACTATGCTGGAATTTGAACAGTTAATGCCACGACACTCGCCGCAACTAGCAGAACAGTCGATTCCATGTTTTCGACACGAACATCTTCTTGAATCACAGTTCTGTTTGCAGTTACATCGTATTACTTTCAGCAGTTTTTGGGGTGCCGGTGGTAATAAACATCTAACAGGCATAAGTTTATTCTCTGATGTATACCAACCCCATTGGTTAGGATCTAAATCATGTCCTTCTCCAATCCAAATTTGTGTCTGATAGAAAGTTCTCATGCTATGTAGTTTAGCTGCATCCGATGTTGGCGGCAGAGTGTGAACTTGAACAAAAACGTTCCCTACAACGACCTTTGACGCAAATTTCCTGTATCGAAGTAAATCTAAGCCTTCTACTGACTGAACACCGCCGTACAAATCAACTAAAACCTCTTCTCCAGCTTTGACAACCTGATCTTTACTTGATTTCTGAAGGAAAAGCTGTGATTGATCTTGTAAGTATGCAGATGATTTAACTTTTTTCAATAGTGCTCCTTTTCCTAACCCAAACACTCGTGATGTCGTGTCGCACCCACTAAATGCATGTATAAACGGCAACAACCGACATATAGGTTCACCCAAATGTTTCTTTGTCTTTTTGATATCCCATATTCGGATCTTTTGAATACTTTGCTTCGGTTCTGACTTGAAATAAATGTTTTTGTTGTGCATCATGGCATGATAGCAAAGTAAAACAAGCAAATCTGTGTCTTCACCTATAACTACAACATGTTGTTCTTCCGAAATTGAGACTGCTGTCTGAACGATATTCAAGTCGGCATCGTCAAAGGCATGGACTACTGCATAATTACTTGCCTCAAATTTTGCACTTAGCAGGTTGATAAATCGTTGTTTGTTCTCTTCATTTGACAAGAATGCATCCTTTTTTGTTTTACAGGGCATTTCAGCCGAGAAATTTATTTTGGGAGAAATACATCCTTTTGATCGTCGTATGTGAGTAATATCTTTGACAGTAGGAACATCTGGATAACCATCAAATACAATAGTTGCTTCAGAGTAGTGGCTTTTAACGTAATCAATATATGCTTGACAAATACTATTGAATGAGTTTCCCTTTGTCCAAGGTATGCGATGTATGAGAGACCCACCATCTAATACATGGTGAACATTTATGCCAGTTTCCAAACATCCGCATCCATCAAAGTCCCAAATTGAGTCTGCTAGAATCGATTTATTTGCCTGTCTTGGTAAGCCATTATTGTCAAATAACGAAGATGGAACACTACATAGTTCATATTTGAATATTTCTGATATGTCTTCAAATAGTCCATTAGCTATGGTGGTGCATCTTTGAAACAGAAGCTGTGGGTCGACTTGTATTAATTCCCCGTCTACTTTGATACTAGTTTTGCTATTTAAAGTTATTACTTGATTTTTTTTCTTGAAAGTATAGTCAATGACATTTTGCCCAACGAGAGATTCTATTATCGCTGTCCCCACATCTTTTGAGTTGTCTACATTAACAGTGCTATCAGCTGTTACTCCAGTTTCAATATTTCGCAGTGGACTGTCTCCAGTGAATGGACTGCGTTCTTTCATAAATGTTAGAATTGACATAATGTCTTCTCTGTCTCGTTTTTGACGTGCAATTGATTCTTCCTTGTGCTGATCACTTGTGTAGTAACCTACTCCTGTGAGCTCTTGAATAGCTTGATTCATGTCTGCACAAGCGGGCATGGACAAAAGCCACTGTGATCTCTGACTTTCACCCATTCCACGGCCACGTGTCAGTCCTCCTGCTGTTTTAACACTCCTCATGAGCACTTGCTCAATCATTAGATCTGATGACAATCCTGCCCAATATCTGTCGCTACGTCTCATAACATGATGGCCATCTTTGAAAGCAGCAAAAACTTCCGGATGATCTATTTCAAGTTGTTGCATCATCATTAGATACACATACGCAGATTTAGTATACAAGTTGTGGCCAGAGGCAGCCAAATAAGGCAGCATATCTTTAACACTTTTTAAATGCAATTCCCAATCGCCAGTCCGTTCTGCTTTGATAAACTGTCTAAGGATCTGCATCATTTCTGTATACTGAAGCCATAATTTAGAGGTTCGATTTTTCTTCATTTCTTCAAGTGGTCTGTGAATTGTTTCTTTGATGCTCTGAAGTACAGCACTATCACACGCAGAAGATATGGACAGTGTTCCTTCCAACAATTCTGTATATACGTCGGCTGCCTTAGATAAGATGTCGTCAACACTAACATTTATGTTTCCTTCTTCATTTTCGTCTGCTGGGAAATCAAAGTTGAAAATTTTAGATACAAGAAGGCTGTGTATGGCAGTGTCAACTAGCATATGTCCTCTAATGGCACGAGCTACAGCTTTACCACTTAGCATGTGTGTAACTGCATTTGGTGCATATATAAGTTCCAGAATTTCCTGAAGCCCGGAACTCCTCATTATGTGACCAATGCAACCTAAGAAACTCATTTCTGTATGAAATGCTCCTAAACGCAATACTACAGACTTCAACTGACTATTTGGATGTTCATTTTGAATTATTGTCAAGGCTTTCCAATACAAGGGCTGATCGAATGTCAATACTGGTGTTCTGTTGTAACGATGTGCTTGATTTGAAACAAAGAGTAGAGTTGAGTATATGCACGACATATCGCTTGAATTCATATCTATCATAGGTAGAAATACAACTGTTGACTTGCCTGGGTATTCTCCCTTATGTATCATCTGCATTATACCTGACCAACCTGGTGTTGGATTCTTTAAGGGCCATACCACCAGTGACAGTAAATCCAGACATGCAGTCTTGTCCATTCCCCTTAATTCCCGAAGCTCTGAAAAATTTAGCTTTGTCATAAAGTCGTTTTGAGGTTTGTAATACTGAATATTAACCTTTGCTATTGAGTTAATATCATCAGATGAAACAGATATTCTAGGTATAGGGGCTGTTCGCTTAGTGCCTGGTGTAATGCCGGCTATGATTCCCATTCCATGAAATGTGTTATTGCCATCGAGTGTTCTCACATTATGGTCTACGTTGTCAGCTACAAATTGAATAAAACTATTACATATTTCGCCAGGGATGTCAACTCCTTGTGTTAAAGCGGCACTTGATTCAAATTTTTGAATTTCTTGATAAGATGAGCAAAATCCTAAACTGTTTAAAGTAGAAACCAGAAAACGGGATGCAAAGTTGTGATGAAGTTGAATGCCAAGACCAATTTGCAAAGGAGCAATAAGCACACGGGGTCTTGATGCCTGAACTATTGCCTGTCCAATAGAAGCAATTTTCATTTTGGAGTCCTTTTCAGCAAACATTGTTTCTAGTAGATAGCTTAAGCTCTCGGGTACATATTGCAAATTTGATTTTAGTGATGATACATCTGATGCCAATGGATAATTTTCCTTGTCCCCTTTCAAAGATCTGATGTCACTTTTGATTAGTTTTGCAGCAGCATCTATTATGGCTTTTTTTTCATCGTCTGGATTTTGATATGTTGGTCTGTGGTAAAACTCTTGCAAAACACAGGATGCTGTATCTCTCAACGTAACAACGCTTATTTTCCCACAAATATCTGTTATGATAATATTTTCTCCAAAATGGTTTCTCAGTTTTTTCTTCATATAAACTGAGCTGTATGCCTGTTCTCCACATAACTCGTTCATTTTATTAACCAGCTCTGCAATAGTTATCTGTTCATCCTCGTGCTGTTTGAGATAATCTACAATTTTTAGGAATTGTTCACCATAAGCTGCTGGTCTTCCCTGGTAGTTATTTTCCTTTCCTTTGCTGTCTGGTGAAAATGCTTTTGGAATCTTCTTACTGGTTCTGAAGTTAACACTGCAGGTTTGATGGTATAATGCATCTGCAGCATGAAGATCGCCAACACATTCTAATCTTCCCCGTACTTCAACTGCCCACTCATCGTCTCTGTCATTGCATACTTGTTCAATCCTCTTTTGGAAATCATCCGTTCGGACAGGAAAAACATCGTTTCCCTTTAATTTGCTTTTTAGCTGTGCCTCTTTCCCACAGAATAAGCAATGATCTTTATGACTGAAATTTGATTTTGATCGTAGAGTCGGTATATTAGATTCCTGTAGTATATTTTGCTGCCTTTTGGTTTTTGTGATTTCTGTTGGGTTTGTATATGATTTTCTACATTCCTGGTGGACAAACTGTCCTGCAGAAGCTAGTATCTGACCCTCTCTTTCTCTACTCGCTTTATTTATTCCTTGGCTTCCTTTTTCACGTAACTTGACTAATGATGATGTATCGTCATCTTTAAGGCATATGATGCATTTTTCCATAACAGCCACTGATACCTGCAAGTATAAAAATATAAACCCTTAAACAGTAGAAAGTACAAATCATATTTCTTAATAATAATGTTTAGTATGTATACGGCCATCACTAGATTACTGTGTATTAGAATTAATCTTTACGATTTGTGATTTATGAAACTAGAAAAATAACTTGTATACTCTATGAGTCTTTGTTTTACCTGGCAGTTATTTAAAACGACCGGCTCTCGTGGCTATCAGATTATCTTTTCAAAAATGAGACTGGTTATTGATTTTCAATACTCATATACGTATATTTACTGTAAATCAACTATTTGTGCAGTGTACATGTAACTCTACGATTCGTTATAAATTACCTTAAAACTATTAAATCACTGTTGGATTATCTCTCATCGTGGCATACATAATACTGCATTAATTTTGCTTATATGTCAATTCATCAATATAATCTGCAAAAGAAAAATAATTTTGTAACGGTCAATTTGCTTTTTTATTTTGAAATATTTTTATTTTTATTTGTTTTTTATTATTTTTTTGGCATCAGGATTACACAAATGCATTTGTATTTTTCTAAAATTTCTTATTATTTGTTGCAGTAACTCAAATTTGATCAAATTCATGCAACTTCACCAATCCGTATATATTTTATAACTGTTAGTTTTTTGTCCCGAATGGCGTTCCATAGTTTTTAAATTTTGACAAGGACGTAATATGTAGAATAAACTGGAATCCGCTTGTATTACGCTTCACTTAAACAACCGGTATGGCCCGATTTTAGGGCAAAATTTTGCCCTGGAGATTTTAACGAGATTTCACGTTACTATGTTACATAGCAACGTCACTGTACAACATCCGGAATATTAGCGAAAATGTAAACAAAACAGACGATAGTATTTTTTAAGAAATAACAAGAATTGTAAGAAATTAAGAATCAGACAAGAAGAGAAAATCAGTAATATACATTGTAAAGATAGAAGCAGAAGACATTATTACATGTAAACCTTATAAATCAACTTTAATATATATACACGCAACATTTAGTAATGCCGGGCAATGGAGAAAATGTAAACAGACGACACGATTTTTTCGATAAATACTGCTAATATTGCAAATAAAGAAATTCAGACCACAGAAAAATAATGAACTGACACTGAAACAGTAGAAATTACTGATGCATACTATGTTTAACTCTAATTATGTCATGAAATATCATAAACGTACTTTGTCTTCAATACAATGTAAATGCCGTCACCACGAAAAACAAACCTGAACATATGCGTGGTTTGTAAAATACAAAAAGAGAAAAAAATTGAATGGAGATTGATAGACTCAAGTCATGGACAAAAGAAAAGAATTGCTCAACTTTTATTAAAATATGGAGAAATTGATGTGGTTGACGGTGCCATATGCAGACCATGTGAGCGAAAGTTGTCAAGTCTTGACAATAGTGTCAGAGAATTCAAATTTAAATGTAATCAAAATTTTCATTTGATATCACCCAAACGTTGTTTTACAGATGAAAATACAAACCCTGCCAAAAAACTTAGTAACAATGGAGAAAATGTTGAAAATCCTACACCTTCATCACCCAAATCAACACACATGTCAACTTCCAGTAATATTTCAACACCACAAAATTTTAACACTGTGAGAAAACAGCTCGGGGACATATCAAATATTACATGCACGCCAATCAGACCTAAGCATCATGATACACTTAACGATTCTGGGATATCACTGTCTACACCTGAAATTGAAACAAATAGTCTTGCTCTTAATAGGAAAAACAAATCAAATAGTACAGTTACATGTAGTAAAGAATTATTTAAGGATACACCTATAAATGTTGAATGTCATGATCACATCTATAGTGCTGTTAGTACACCCAGGAAGAGATCAAAAATTAAGACTACAAAAGAAACTTTACCCAAAGAAGAAGAGACATTAGCAGTGAAAAGTTTGAAAAAAATAATAGTCAAACAACAACAATATGATAATTTATCACCAGTAGAATTAGCTGAAATCGTGTCAGTTCTGCCGCTGGGATCCAGATCTGCACTTATTCAAACTCTTTTAAAGTATGATTCCTTCAAACATCTTATAACTGATGAACTGATGAAAATATTATCCAATCAGCATGATATTTTAAAAAACAGAAAAAAAGGCAAGCTTAGTGTATTGAATGGGAAATCATTTGAGGATATGATAAATTTTAATTGGAGTCCAAATGTAGAAGAACTATGTGATGAATTCCCAGTTTTATGTCGCACAATATTGAGTTTTATGCTACCAGATAACTTGACAGAAAAAACAAAGTCTGATCGCATTACATCAATGGTCCCGAGGATAGGGTTTATTTATTCTTTGCTAGCACAGAGTCGCAACCAAGAATTGAGCAAGGTTCAGCACATGATCAATACAATTTTGTTTGACAACTTGTGTGATCAAAAGGTAAATTGAAGTTAACATATATATCAGTGTTCTCCCTAGGGCCTGTTAGCATCATGGTGATGCTATATTTCTAAATGTGATGCTATCTGAAGTGAATTTCTTATAGATTGTGTTATAGATGTGATGCTTTAATTTCTAGAAGAAAGATGGTATTTTAATTTTTCCTGTTTACCAGGATGCTAAATGAAATATCTGGGGAGAACACTGTATATAAAATTAAATGTACCTGCTTTGAGTCTCTTTTTAAACCAACTAATTTGTTTTCTTTAAATATTTTACTCAAATTTGTATAAGAGTTATCTCCCATTCAATATAAAAAAATTAAAGATGCAAAATCACTACCTAGCTTATTTTTCCTCCAAATTTAATGAATCATTGATAACTAAAATAACAGTGGTATAATGACCAATCAAACATACTATGTTGATATAAGCATCCATAAAAACGCACTTCAATTCATTCTACAATGTTGGTTAAAAGCTCATTAGAGCTTATGTTTGTCTATGTTTTATATACCATGCCGACTCTAAATAAAGCTTATTTATTTACAACTATGAGAAAATTCATACCATAAGGCATTCATAGACATAAAAACCAAATAACAATTGCAGAAAAATCTAAATAAGAATACCATCATATCATGATTTATGTTAAAAAAAATGATAAACAACAACTAACTTCCATAATAAAGCCACAAATGATTCTAAGCATCTTTAAATGTAATCAAACACACACATGTAATTACAGTGAAGCAACTTCAGGTTTACTATTGACCTTATTGTCTAACTATACCAATTCTTGATGTTAAAATATCAAGAAAAGGTACATTTCCCTATGTGACTATTCGAAAAATGACAATGGACGTGGTTATACATGTATAAGCAGACATCTTGTGAATTGAAAAGTAACTTTTAAGCAATTTATTCATTTTCTTGAAGAGACTAAAATTATTGAAATTTCAATTTTTACAGGTATTTGATCGTCTACACTCAATTGGGGCATGCATGAGTTATGGACATAGTCTTACCATATTAGACAAGTATGGAGGTCACTTTAATTCTGCAGTAATAGATGCCTTAAAATCAGGAAAAAGAATTAGACTTGTAGGGGATAATATTAACTGGATGACAAATGTGCACAATGAAAGAAAAGACAACCATGCACATATGCATCATGCATTTGGATCTGCATGCATCATTCAGAACACATCATTTGATTTGCTTTCCAGCATTAAGCCTCAGGTATGTTACAAATTACCTTTGATTGAGTTTTTTTATACATATTTTAAAGTGTTTAGCTGTAAGAAAAATTTCTGGTAAATGTTGCTCTTCATCTTTAGTAACACTACATGTATGAAATATGGATATACAAATATTTAGATATTTGTATATAAAAAGAAAAAAAAGAAAGTAAATTAAAATTAAATAACTGTCGTGGTAGCCATTTAAAAGCCACCTGATGAGTTCCCTTGGCAGGGACGAAACAGTTTTTATCTTTCACTTGAATATTATTTTATCAATTATAGACTTTTGACGAGAATCAGTATCATATAACAGGTCCTATAACGTATTGACTGAGTAAAAGTCAACTTCTGCTTTTAACATAAATTCCTGATATCTCCTTCTGATAAATTTGCAATCTTCTTTTTTTGTAAATATATAGTCTAATATGATTTTTAATAAAATAAAAATAGAAATTTATGCATAAAATAAGACTAGAACACTTTCATTATTTCATTACTGACAGTTATTGAACAGGTAGCAGTTTTCATTGTACAGCTCATTTCCTAATGTTTGTAGTATAAAACTTTGGTTGACTTGTTTGTTTCTGTATAAACGTTTACATATGCTTTGTGTTTAACATTGACATACCAAAACTATATATATATAAAGGCATAGCTGAACCTATATAAATTATATTTAAATTGTATCTAACTACAACTGTACAATAAACAAACAAACAAAGCAAGTAAGTTAACCAAAGTCTTGCTCTACATGCATTAGGAAATTTGCTCTAATGACCAATCAAAAATTTCAATTGACCATTATGTTCTGGTATATACCACAGGCATGGTCAGTACTAGTATAAATATAATAGTGACAATAAAATAAAAGTTTTACCCTATTTTTACCTTCATTTTGGATTATTAATTTATTTCAGTTGGACTACAGATATGCATCAGTGGAAACTTTCTTACCTTCCAGAAATGATTGGCATCTACTAAGAGAAGACTATAGTGTCCACATTTTAAAAGTGGCTTCTAAACACATACCATTCTTCAAGGAATTTTGTAAGCCATTTGAAAACTTTTTTCACGGAACCTTGACTGAGGAATTGAAAACAAAAAACAAGGTGATTCCATTACCTGTTCTTCACTATAATGAACAAAAATATGATGAGGTTGTAAAAATTTTAGATTTCTATGAGTCATTTTTAAGAGAGAGCTTTGGTAAAGCTAACATAGACTATAATGACACAGTTAAAGTTTTGATAGGAGGTGACCAGTTAACAAGAGAAAGATTTTCTGGGAGCAAGTGCTTAAGAGCTGGTGGCATAACAGCAGATGAACGTTTTGATCACTTGTCTCCAATTACCTTTGAACTATTTCATCTCTGCATGAACTATGTCAAGTTGATAATGAAACAACTTTTCAAAGATCAAAGTGTAAATGAAATGGGCACTATGAAATGTGAGGCAAATCGTCTATTAAGAACCACTGTAAATGTCAATGTAAATGAACACTATGATGCCGACAAAGACTTCATAATATCCTTCACAGATGCATACATAACAGAAGCTGTTATGACTTTTTTTGAAATGGAAAACCCTACTTCTGCCCCAACAATAAATAGACATGAACCACCTAGTCAGTTTACAAATGATAGTGAGAAGAAGGAATGGATATTATCAATATTTGGTGATCTAGTTGACAAAATGGTATGGTGCAATGAAGGTGATACTTCCAGGTCTAACTCTGAGGAAGAAGTTCATGGTAGGTTTACAATACTAAATAATAAAATGCTTCACTGAGTGCAGCCTGATACTATATATAGCCACAGAAGTGGATAAACCTCGAACATTTGGGCAAATTTGGATTGTGATAAAAGTTTTGCCTTAATATATGTTCCTGACACTAAAATATTATTATGTCAAAAATTTTACAAACTTAAAGAGCAATACTGTGAAATATCATCCCGTGATTTTCATAAGATTGGGCCCACTGACTGCCCTAAGAGGGGGCCCGCTCCAGTGATTCCCTATATAAGCAACCAATTTTTTTCCCAAAAGGGGGGGGGGGGGGGCTGCCCCCTACCTAAATCGACCTCTGTCCTCTATTTAACTGACAATTGATTTTATGTTGATAGTACTAAATATAAAGCTTGATTGCAAGCTTCAACTTATCTGAACATGATCCAAGAAAAGAATGTCAAGGTAAGGTAAACCAAACCCAAAATACATTGTACATGTACACTGTACAATCATTTTATACACCAAATTTAGTTGACTTACATGTTATGCTTATAATTGTATATGAAATACTAACCACACACAACAAAATTACATTTAGCAAAGAACAATGGAGATGAGGTCAGGGTCAAATAAAACCTATCAAATTCACATGTACATTGTAAAACAATTCTAGGAAAATGTTAATAATACATTGTATTACCAGGGGTAGGGGGGGAAATACCAAAACTCAACTTTGAACATTAACACCTTGAAATAATTCTGTACACCAAATATAGTACTTAGCCCTCTAATTCTTTTAGCATCTGAGATGTGGACTTAACCCTAATAAATTAACTTGTTCACTGATCCATGAAAATATAGTCTTTCTATATATCTATTACATTTTGTGTACTTTTAATATAGAGAAATTAATATTACAAAATGTCTTTTATCTTCTTTTCATGCAATCATTGAACTGTATGAATGTGATCAAGGACTATGTTCATGTGATATGTGAAAATTTCATAACATAGGCAGATAAGCACCAAATATAGAATAATAAGATAAGTACCAAATATAAAAGACATTAACTATCAATAACCACTAAACTACAGGCTCTTTACCCTTTAACCCCGATAGTTTATGAATTATTTAACCGATTTGGTTTAATATGTGACTCGCATTTTTTTTCATACATGTATAAAAATTCTTGTTTTACAGAAGATGGAGAAGTTTTACGTCTGAAATTGGCCAATGGTAACTTCAAATCCTTTGTTATAAAGAAGAAGAAAACACCACCAAAGGAGGACAAAGTCCAATCCTATGGACATCTAGTTCTTGAACTAGGAGTTCATTTTAAAGCGCTGTTAAGCCTTTGTAAAACACCAGACAGAGAACGTGGTTTGCGTCTATTAAAAGTGACCATGCTGCATTTTAAAGCCAACAATTGGATGTCAAAATATGCATATGAAATAATGAGGTTGCTCGTACACCAGTATTGTATTTTGTCAGAACAAGAAGCATCAGAGGAATTTTATGCACTCTTTGTAAATACAAAAGGGAAAACAGACAGTCACATACCTTGTGACCTTCAAATGGAATATATTGTCAAATGTGTAAAAAAACATTTAAAACACATGTTTTCCAACAAAACAGATGATTTCATATCCAAAAGGACAAGTGCAATTTCAGCAATATCTGATATTTCCGAACAGTTTGATAGGGTTTCCAATGTTGTTATCAGGAGTAAAAGGCATTCTGACTTGAGCTCAATTCATGATGAATTAGACATGATCAGCGATCTTCGACAGTTACGACCTTTTGAAACTGACCCAGGACGCCAACATGACACTTTCCCAGGTATTTCAAGAAAAATGGAAAATCAGCTTGACATGAACCTATTTAGAAACTGGATCTTGCAGCAGAAAATAAAGTTTGCTACTGAACTTGGAAAATAAGTAAACTTTATTTTATCACTATAATTTCTGTCTTAAAGATAGAATACATGTTCAATTCCTGTGGTTTTGACTTTCATAAGACTACATGTATATTGTAATATGTTATTGCTTAAGGTTAAGTAGTTGCCCTCGACATGATAATTTATACCATTAAAACACAAATTCATCAAGTAACAAGAATGTGATGATAGTACACAGGTGCAAACCATGGTCCACTTTGACAGTCTTTATTTTTTAAGAAGCTATGGTTTTGTCCATACAGGGTTAAACTTGAAAGCACTGTTCAAGCAGGGTGCAATAACAGCATACACAGTGTCTAAAAATGCCTTTTAGTAGTTGCGACCCAGTATATTTAGTTTTGGGGATTTCTGATTAAACTGCAAAGTATAATATAAGATATGATATCAATAAATTTTTTCATGGACTTTTCTTAATAACTGAAACAGGAAAAAATGAGAAGCACACTATATATTTAATCCTTTAAACAGTGTTTGTGTTTAAAGAGAAAATTTTAAAAAACACAACTGAATATATTAATGATATATCACCAAACACCCAAACAACATACATACTTATCAACCAGCATAATTTAAAATAAAATCCCCCATTCTCCCCCACACTCTGATTTGCAGCAGGTCAAGTTTACGAGCATATTCCATCTACGCCAGGGACTTACAACCTTACGACTTTTCAAGGTGCGCCAGAGGGTTGCATCCTGTTCTGCATATCATGTTCTGCTATAATTTAATACACATATTTGATAAAGCCAAAATGAAAATTTAAAAACAGAATTCCTAAGTTAGTATGTATGTGATTTGGGAAGGCATAATTTTATTATCTATCATAAAAAAGGGTAGAGGTAGATTTGAAAAAAGCCAACAATATCACTGAATACTGAAGTTCTTAGAGTTCAATATACACTGCTGCAAAATATAGCTATTTCTTTTCATTTTCCACAATAGCTTTTACAATAAGAGAAATGTTAAGTGAAACTTCTTCAGCAATGAAAGGAAAATCTGATTTAATGACATCAGTGTTGTCATAAATATTGTAATTCTTTGCTATTTTGGCAGCTAACAAAGAATCAAGTCCTGTATATAAACTTGCTGACGGCATTTCCACTGAAGTGTTTTCAGCTTCAAAATATTCACAAAGTAACTGATTTATTTCTGTGACAGTTTTCCTTTTAACTGTTACTTTTTTGGTTTCACATACTGAATGTTCCTCTATGTTCTCTGTAAGTTGAGCAAAACAACTATCACATGTACATTTAAGTTCACATATGTCACAACAATCATGTTTCTCTTTATCAAAACAATTGTTGAATCCGAAGTGAGTGCAAATGTAGTCTCTTCGGCATTCTTTACTTTGGCAATAGTTTCTCATGCCATCAGTCATACCCTTAGCAGCTGAAGAAATGTCCATTTTGTTAAAGAACAATTTGGCAATTGCTGGGTTTCCATCACGACCTGCTCTTCCAATTTCCTGTATGTATGCTGCAATGAAAATATGGAGATGTGTTTTTGCTGTAAAATTCCCAATTGTGTGTATATTATATGCATATACATTTAGTATTAATTATTCATGCCACACAAAATCAATAATCAGTTTTATCTTACCTCCTACACATTTCTAGGAATATGATTGAGTAAAAGTGTCTGTAGACTGTGTATTTCATATTAGGTTAGTAGGGAGACAGGGCTTATTTCATAAACAGTTAGTAGTGGTGTTAAGTCCCTTTATATTCCTTATTTAAATATTAGATATTATATGAAGTATAAGAAGGGAGGCTGGGCTTATTTCATACACAGATAGTAGTGGTGTTGTGTCCCTTTATAAAAAAAACAGTACTGAGAAAAAATCTTACCGGTTTCAACTGACAAAGTTGATAATTAAGATGTAAATAAATTCATATAACACATTTAAACCTAATAATTGCAAGTTGTTACTGTTGGTATCTGTTTTTGTAGGATCAATGGAAGTAGTTTGTTAATGCTAACCTGATGCTAACAGTATTGAGGACTTGCTCATTTTGATAGGTCTCTTGTCTTAAATTCACATGTTAAGATAGTGGGTAAGATAAACTTGAGAATTTTTGTAGGATTGTAAGAAAGATTTACTTATTTGATTAAATTTTAAAGAAAATTAAGGGGAGATTACTCAAATATTATTTTTTACTTAATATATGTGTATATTTTTTACTTTTTCAAAAAAAATTAAAAGTATTTGTACAAGAAGTATCCCTTACTGACAGAATGTCACAAACTTAATATTTAGAAAGTTTACACAGCAATGAATATTTGATTTGTGTAATTATATTATCTCTGGTCCCATTCTTTTCTAAGCTGTATCGTGGCTTTCTGACAAGAAATATTAAAATTTATATAAGAAATATGATTTGAACATTTAAAAAATTAGTGCATCAATATCATTCTTAAATGAATATAACAAGATGTTTAAACTCAAACAAACCTTAAAAACAAGTGAAGTATAAGTAAAAGTTATCTATTTTAAACTTAATTAGGGCCATGTAAAAACAATTATCTTTCCACTCATGAACAGTCCAAGGGAGGTAAGGACTATTATTATTAAAGACCTCAGCTTACACATTTTACCCGTATCTTTTTGTTTTCTGTGACAAGTTCTTTGAATATTTATACATGTATTAACTCAATCAAACACTGCAATATTCTTTTGAAGAAGATTGGTTTTGATATGTACAATACAGGGTACATGTCAATGTATTTATGTATTGCATTATGTGTATTGACTGTTACAATGTATTATTCAACCATAATTACTGTAATAATATTGGCATTCATGAATAATTGTACCTGTGTCAGTCAAAATATGAGATTTAATTTACTGTTATAAAGCCACAATTTTTTTTTATTTAAAAAAAGCATGTGATGCATTATTATCTCATTGATATGATAAAAGTATTAAGTCATGTAGTATCTGTTATGTTAACAGTTTGATATAGATATTGACACTGTTCTTCAAGAAACTGAGGAACATGCACAAAGGTGTTTATCTGATTAAGGTCAAGGAATTCAAATAGTAGTAAATGGGCTATGTTTGTCAACGATTTTGCAAGAATTCAACCAGTTACATTTCAAATGATACAATGCAAATGAGATAAATTATGCATTATTTTTTTCGATTTTCAGTTGAAGCTCTAAGAGCCAGAGTTGTATGCAAAATTTTACAATAATCTGTGACATACACCATTTACTACAACTTTAACTGAAGAAATAGGTTTATCCATGTACATGTACCAGTATACATGATATATAAAAATAGTTAGTCAGGTGTTTTTGATTCCTCATTGTTAAATAATATATACATGTACGTCATAGACGAGAATTGCTGTTATTTGATATTTCATTGAATTTCAAATTTTTATGTAAAAGTGATTTATAGTAGGAAATACCTGTATAACATTTTTACATGTTGTTAAACATGTACTGTTATCATGCATTTGTCATGGCTATGTTATTAATGTTTTTTGTTAAAAAATTACAATAAACTATATTTTCAACTGTTTCACATGTATGTGCTATTCCTTATTTTAATACAAGAAACACAAGAACTGATTAGTTTGGCCTTAAAAATGGGCCTTTTATAGCTGACTATGTGGTATGGGTTTTTGCTCATTGTTGAAGGCTGTAGGGTTAACTAAATTAGTTAATGTTTTTTGTCATTTTGGTCTTTTGTGGATAGTTGTCTCATTGGCAATAATACCTTCTTTTTTATATGTAGTATACATTGTTGATCTACACACAATTGTACAATTTAAATTAACAATAACATACTTTCCATTGTTGATGGTACCCCAGCATGAATAACACGTCTAATGTCTGGTGCATCTGTACCCATGCTGTAGGCCTCTGTTGCAAACAACAAACGAATACTGCTGTCCATCTGTGCCATACTGTTCAGTACCTTGGATTTCATCTTAAAGATACAAATATATTTCCATTTCAATAAAAAAAAATATAAGATTCTTTTTAAAAAGTTACATTATACATGTACATTATAACACATTATACAGTTTTCTCCTTTGAATTGTTTTATATTGTCTTTTTGGAGCCTTTTATAGTCAGCTGTTTATAGCTGACTATGCGGTACAATGTATGTGCTTTGCTCATTGTTGAAGGCAGTACAGTGACCGTGCAAAATCGTGTAGAGAAACTTAGGTTTATGTAAGTACAATATACATGCACATGATGCATTGGTGAACGAATAGAATAAACATTATTTTTCAAATTTAGATTTTGGGAAAAAATTGGTTGCTTATATAGGGAATCACTGAAGCCTGAATGGAGCGGCTCCCTCATAGGCAGTCAGTCAGTCTTATGAAAATTTCTGGATCCACCACTGGTCCTTACATTGTTCATATGATTGTCTAACTTTCAACACATGGTTATGGTAATAAACAATGTTTTTCATAAAATATGGTTACAGAATGGCACATGCATAATTGACTTCAAATAAGAAGTGTTAATGTAGAAGGACTTTTTTCACAATACTATTTTAGTATGAGCTTTGCTCATTGTTAAAGGTCATACAGTTTCAGACCTATATTTGTTATTTAAAATTCTTTATCATTTGGTCTTGTGGAGAGTTTCATATTTGCATATCACATGTTGTAAATTCAAACTTGCAATATTCTATATACATTTTGTACTATAATAAACAATTGCACAAACCTGTGGAGTACACGGGCTATGGTACTGAGCTACATAGTCCTTCAGGTCAGGATCCAATCGGATAAATAATTCCTGGCCATATCCACACCACTTGAGTTTTGTGTACACCACTGTCTTCGGAAATAACTCCTTCATATTGCCAAGTTCAGCACACAATGGACTGTAAATATAGTCATAAGAGTCTTCAACAGGTGTTTTTCCACCACACCCTGCTGGTCTTGTTGAAACCACCAACTTAATATTAGGTCTATCCATGTTTCCAACAATAGTTCCGACTCCTTTCATTCCTAATCTTTTCACTATTTCTGCTTGCATTTCTGTGGTTGCTGTAGCAGTCAATGCCAAAATTTTGGCACTAGGAAACAATGACCGGAGCTTGATTAGTTCATAAAACTGTTCTCGGAAACCATTTCCCCATTGTACAACACAATGTGCCTCATCAACCACAATATGAGTGATTCTATCTCTTAATTCACACTTAAGAAGTTGAAAAGCTTCTTTGTTAATAAATTGTTCTGGGTGTCCAATCACATATTTAACGTTTGAAGGAATCTTAGCTCCACTGTTCTTATACAAAAGTTCATTAAAATGTATGGCAAGGTCTCCATATCGGTCTAACTGTTCATACAGAATCGAATTCAGGGGCGACACTACAATTACAACTCCGTTACTGAAGAAAGGCAAAGCTTAAAAAATCAACGATTTACCATATCCAGTCGGCAACACACACACAGTATCTCCAACTAAAGCACTTTTCAGACATTTAACCTGAGATGGTTTAAAAAAAGAATACTCTTTCAATCTGTAGATGTTGATTTGCGATAAGACTTTCTTGGATTGTAGCATAAAATTGAATTTTTCCATGTTTACAGCGGGAAGTGCAATATATAGTACGCGCAATTTGATTGGCTGATTGGAAACATGTTGTTTTCACTAATCAAAACCAACAGTTCATCGGATATCACCGGCTGTCTATAAACAAAGTGTAGTAGTCAGTCGAGAACCAGCTTATATGTAGAATTGTTACTTTTTTTGGAAATATAACGTATAAATGGGTTCAATATAATAAAACATACATTTATTTCTATAAATATGTGTATTTCATATAAAAAAAAAATATGATTAGTTCATTGAAAAAGACCGAAAATAACATGTAAAAAACCTGCGTTGTGACGTCACTCGGGATTGTTTACTTTTGCTGATTCTTGCTTCTACCGTTGTTGTACAGGTTGTAACTCGTATAATAATTTATATAGAGATACTTACCATCAATTGAAGTCTTTGTTCACATTGCATTATGAGTTTTGCAGAATAAATCAACTATATCGTTTGTACTGACACTAAAACTCTTGTTGTTGTAGTTGTCTCCCTTTGTGTGTATGGCGATCTTTTGGTGTCAATATCTGCAAGCCAAAATCCATAAATTGCACCCCCCGAATTGACCCCTTTATACATTTTTGATTTTCAAAGACTTTTTATATGTTTTATATGGCAGTCATCTGACAACATTAAAGCAATAATATATTCTGTTGCAATTAGTTTAACGTTTTTCATAGATTGCCTGGACTATTAGAATATATTATATGAACTGTTTTCTGATCCATAGCACTTGGTTACCTTCAGTTCTACCTTTCTCTCTTGTTTCAAAGGCATTAAAAGAACTGCTCAATTACTTATCAGAAGCACCTGGGTTACCTTACTATTTGCGTGCGGTTGTTTTAAAAACATTTTGTTTATTATTGTATTTTTTGTGTGTTTTGTACTTTTTTATAGTTCTATTTGGTGTGCCAGAAATATGAAAACTTGCGCATCAAAGTTGCGCGATATGGATTAAACAGCAGGCTATTTATCACATATTCAAAACTACTGTATTTACTACTAAACATATGATAAATAGAGAATATCATATGGCTTATTTAATATCGCGTCCGAATCAACCCGAGACACCATTACAATCCCAAGAGCTCTGCTCGAGGGATTATATTGGTTGAGGGTTGATATGGTATTTAAAAAAAACATATTATATACACTTTATTATATACATATACTTCAAGTGGATGTTTTTTTAGTAATATGACGTCATACAAATAAGGAGGTTTAATGGACGTCATACAGATTATAGGTTTGACATGACGTCATACAGATTATAGGTTTGACATGACGTCATACATATAAGGGATTTGATAAAGCCTTGCAACAGTGACTGCAATCGATGACGTGACGTCATACAGATTAAAGGTGTGATAAAGCTTTTGCAACCGTGCTGATATCGATATCATCACGAGTGGCTGATACAGCACGCTTTCTATTGCCTGTATTACACATACAATTTATCTGTATTTACTACTAAATTTATAATAAAATACTTTATCATATACTTAGACTAAATAACATATGATTCTTACTGTATGATAATAGCATTAAATTAAACGTAAATTCCATATTTTTCGAATTGGTGCTTAGCGGGCTGATATGGAAAGTTTATCACATGCTTCGATTGTTATCACATGCCTTTCCGTAACGTTATCGCATGGCATTCCGGTGATACTCGGCAAATTCCGGAAAATACACCTTAATGCTACGTTTTCAGTGGAAATGTACAAAACAATTATTCAGATACTGGAAAGTATATTGTGTAAAATAATTAAAAAAACCAAACAAACAAATTAATAAATGAATGCTTTTTTAAAAATTTCAAACACAAATTAAGAAAATTACTTTAAAAAATTGACTTTTGGAAACAGCTAGTGTTCTTTATGAATATTTTTTAATAACTTTTTTTTGTCGTTTTGTTCATATTTAGATATTTTTCTCTTCTGTTTGGGTACAATGTATACGATAGAAAGATTTCATATCGAATGTACTAAATTTGGGTTCCGACATCCGTAAACTTTTCACTTTTTGAAGTTCTATTTTAGAACCACGTTAAAGAATCAATACATGAATCTGTTATTTTTCTCTATTGTTGAAGCATATGATAAAAAGATCATAACATGTCATTTTTCATATCGCATGTATTATCAGCCCTCGGTCAATATCAGCCCTCGAGCCATGCGACTCTTGGGCTGATATTGAACCTAGGGCTGATAATCGATGCGATATGAAAAATGCCATGTAATAATCTGATAATAATCGACGTACAATGTGACTTTATAAAAGGCCAAAGGGACCCTTTATTGAATTTCGTATTTTCTAATCGAAAAAAAAACCCTCATGCGAGATATATTGCATGTTACAATAGTTTTAATGAACATCTTTTTGAATCATGTATATGTGGCAGAATAGATAGCAGTTAACATTTCCCTACACGTCTACGTGTATATACATGTTTGCGATAACGTTAACACTAGAAACTGTGTTGTTACTAAAAAAGTATCAAATAACGTTTTGCATATAGTCATGATAGTGGCTACTTCTTTATCTTGGATTTGTGGAATACAGTCTGATACACAAATCCGAATGACCTTTTTTTACCATTTGAATAGCTGGGTTGTTTTCCCTTTTCTTTCTGTTGACAAGAAGACGGGTTAATATATGAGCAATATTATATCTGAATCCCTTTTTGAATAACTGCAACCGTATTTTGTTTTTCAAGTCTTTCAAATAAAATATGTTAAAACTGGGCATGAGAGCTATTATCACAAAAATAAGGAGATTAAAAATAATGTTAAATGAATGTGCTGTCATAAACATGAACCCGCAATACAAAATATCAGTGATAAGGAAGTTTTCTTTAGATTATTTCTAATCATAAAATTTAGAGTCAAACAAATCTAGTCAACTAAGCTAAATTGTACGCCCTTTCAAATTGTGTCGGCATTGAAAGTGTAGAAATCGTCCAAGCGATTGTACAGGATAGGTCCAGGGGATTGTACAGTTAACTTGCAAGCGCTTCTTCAATCAATTGAATATTCGACATGCATTGAGATAAGTGTACTAGTATTTGGATTTTAACAAGGAAACTTGACTATATAACTTTCAGAACGGTACTACTGCATATAGAAAAGGTACCCATGAAATATCTGGTAGGGTAGCAACGAATGGGGTTTCAATGTTTTTTGACATTTTTTATCGCTGTTGTGTGACAGTTTTGATCGATTTACTCGTAGCACCACCATTCTGAGGAAACCGTTTGGATACATATTTGTAGATTAACTACTGGAAGAATTCAAATAGATAAAAATATTCAACAAGTGATTGAACAGCACATAAATGTACGAATGCTCGTGAGTTAATATTAAGTAATGTTTGGTCACGAGTTAAATACTTTCGATATTTGAATTCTTTATTTAGTTATTCTTTTAATTACATTGGCAATTTGCTTTTTTAAGGTGGTACCCAACACTTTCACTAAAATTAATTTGGCTCGTTTAATTTTCATAAAATTTTGCCAAAGTATTTACTATGACCCTTTAACAAAAAAATTAATATATACAAAAATTTGAACCAACCGTTTTGTCAGAAAAATTACACTGGTTATATAGCAATTTGACAAACACTAATTTTGATCATTGAGAAGCTCAATATTCCTTTTACAACACAACTTAATTAAAACGTTTAGCTGACTTTACAGAGTTATCTCCCTGTAGTGTTAGGTACCACCTTAAAAGAAATTAATGAAAAACATGTAAGGAACTATATCTTTTTTTTACGCATTCACAATTTGTTTGTGTGTCTAAAACGAACGACGATTAATGAAGCTAAAAGTTGGACCTCGAATAGAGAAGTCAAAACTTGGAGATCGATTAAATAGGCATAACATTGGCCGTCGATTTGATATTTTATTGTGACGTCAGATTTGGACGTAAATTTGAGGAACTGACGTCGATCAGAGATCGGACGTCAATCTGAGTCTTACACAAATGTGGTGATCCTCAGCCGGCCCCTTATCAAAATTGTGTACTAATTCATATACTATGGACCTAACACTAAACTCAAAACCTATATATGAACTAGAATTTAAAAAAAAACAAAGGCTGTGTTGCATCGTCCATTTACACATTGATATAGCAGACTTGTGATTTCTATATATACAATAAATGTGCATTGTAGAAAATATAAAATGTATTTGTACGTGCTTTGACAACAGAACGAAAAGCAAGGCTTGCCAAGCGTTTCTCGTAGTGTGCACAACTAAATTCGATATTTTCAACAGTCATTTGTATCACATCCAGTACTTTACGGTCATTGGTTATGTTAATATATTTTGGCCACGATCATCACTGAAGAGACATGTATTGTCTAAAAGCGCATCTGGTACAAGAACATTGGTACCGTTAATTTAATTTTATACAAATACAAATATTACTGTGTCTGGTTTTTTTCATAAGCAAAATTTGTTTTTGGTCATTAATATTCATGATATTAGAGTTTTAATATTAATTTAGTTGCCGTTTACATGTTATTGTTATCATTTTTTTTATAGTGTAATCAAATAATTAAAATGATTTAAAAAAAATATAGACAGGCAACATAACATGGTATGTTATGCATGTAGGACGCAGGAATTCGTTATCTTAAGATGTGCAATGCAATCAAATTATTTTTGATAACACAATTTTAATATTATAATTACCTTTAAATGCCTCGGTTTTCTGCATGAATTTTCTCTCGCTTAATGTAAAATCGTACGAACAGCTATATTTAATCTTCAGATCATCTTCCTTTAAATCGTTTATTGTTAAGAAAATCCCGCTTTTGTTAGTACTTGCTCCATATTTAATATTACCGTCAACGTCATATGTTAGATTCCTAACATCAATATATATTGTTGTAAAGTCATCATAGTTCCCTTTTTCCCAACCAGCTTGATACTGGCAACAATTATCAATGTTACAAAATAATGTTAGATTCTGCCCGTAAGAATACACTTTTTGATCAACTTTCCATTGTATGCCTAAAACATTTAAAAGAAGACTGTACATATAAAGAACAATGGAAGTCGTGCAATCCCAGTATACAAAAATATTTCCGTCCCTTTTTCTACTTATCCCCCTAAAAATGCTGATCCAATAACAGCTATAAAGTCGACATTATTTAGCCAATGTTCGAATCTCTTCAAAACATTAGAATGCGAAAAATCAAGTTAAAAGAACAACGAGGAATTACATCAATAGAATCGAAACCGAGTTCGCATACGGAGTAAGTGCCTTTTACTAGCAATACACATCCGTACGATGAATACCGACAGTAACAATGTTGTTGACTATGCAGGATATATATAATACACAGCCAAGTCTAGTCGGACACGGTAAAGGGACATTGTCCACGATTAAATCAAGAAAAAATAAATATGTCTTCTTTTGTCTCAAATGATTCAATAAACTATTCAGCTTAAATACATAACTGATGTATAATTGGAATGCAAGTAACAAATGTATCCTTGTTTAAATCCATATTCTTAATAAGTTTGGATTTAACCCTCTCCAGAAGATATGATCAGTTACATGTAAAAAGAAAATGTAAACATTAAAAAGTGAAATATGGAAGGCATATCTGGTCATTTTTATCATGTTTACAAAACTTTGAAGTTATCGAAAAACTTAGGATTTTCTTATCTTGTTTTGGCACAATTTTGGGGAATTTTGAATCGTCGATGCTCTTCAACTTTGTACTAGTTTGGCTTTATAAATATTTTGATATGAGCGTCACTGGTGAGTTTTATGTAGACCAAAACGCGCGTCTGGCTAACTAAATTATGATCTCGTGATGAGTCGTTTGGACTACTTCATGATTACATCAGATATAGAAGCATTTGTAGTTTCATCAGATATAGGAATAAGTTATAGATCGGATCATTCTCCTGTATCGATTAATTTAAAGTTTTCTAGTCAGATAAGAGGGAAGGGTACATGGAAATTTAATAACAGTCTTTTAAGGGAAACTGAATTTATTGAGAAAGTAAAAGGGGACATCAAAACTGTCATTGAAGAATATGAGTCTGATCCATCTATTGATATTGAGATAGAGGATAAACAGTTTAATATAAGCTATCAGCTTTTATGGGATATGATTAAGATGAAAGTCCGTGGGTCTGCTATCTCTTTTTCGTCTTTCCAGAAAAAAGAAGAAAATAAAAAAGAAAAAGATTTACTATATAAGATATCATTATTAGATGAAAAACTTTTGGAGAATAACTTGCCATCAGTATACCAAGAAAGGGAAGGGATGGAACTAGAATTAAAAATATTGAGGGAAAAAAATGTAAAAGGGATAATTACAAGAGCTAAGGCAAGATGGCAAGTAGAGGGGGAAAAGGGAAATAACTATTTTTGTAATTTGGAAAAAAAACATTACACAGAAAAAATTATTCCCAAACTTATTTTGGAGGACGAGACTGAGATAACAGATCATAGTTCTATTAGAAATGAGCAAAAACAGTTTTATAAAAAATTATATACTAGTTGTAAACCATTGTTACTTGAAACTCACAGGGACACATTTCTTCAACATGATAATCCTTTTATTACAAAACCGAATGAGAAAGAGGTGGGTTCCTGTGAGGGACTTTTAACAATGCAGGAATGTCTGTCCTCTCTTAAACTTATGAAGAATTCCAAATCACCTGGTATAGATGGATTTACTGTTGAATTCTATAAATTCTTTTGGAATGATATTAAGATACCACTGGTAAGATGTTTAAATGAGGCTTTAGAATATGGAAAGTTCTCAATCACACAAAGACAGGGACTCATTACTTGTATACCAAAGGAGGGTAAGTCAAAATTTTATTTAAAGAACTGGCGACCTATCACACTTTTGTGTGTAGACTATAAGATAGCTAGTTTAGCAAATAGACTAAAAAAGGTGCTGGTAAATATAATAAGTCAAACACAAAAAGGATTTCTTAAAGGTAGGTACATAGGTGAATGTACTAGATTTATTTATGATCTAATGGAAAAGATGGAGGAAGACGACATTCCTGGACTTTTACTTTTAGTCGATTTTGAAAAAGCTTTCGACACGGTCGAATGGTCTTTTATACTAGAGGCGTTGCAGTTTTATGGCTTTGACCAAACATTTATAAGTTGGATTAAGGCATGCTACTGTGATGCCTCTAGTGCAGTGTTAAACAACGGATATATTTTAGATTTTTTTTCATTGAAAAGAGGGGTTCGTCAAGGGGATCTCTGTCTCCTTATCTATTTATTTTAGTTTTGGAACTACTCAGTGCAGCTATTAAAAATGACCCTGATGTTGCTGGAGTAACTATTAATGACTCAGAATTTTTATTGAGTCAATATGCTGATGATTCTTCCCTTGTCCTGGATGGTGACCAAAAGTCTCTAAATCAATGTCTAAATTTGTTTGATAAATTTTCAGAATGTGCTGGACTCAGGTGTAATGTTGACAAAACTGAGGCCATATGGATTGGGTCAAAAAAGGGTAGTATGGAAAAACTTTTACCAGAAAAAAATCTTGTTTGGAACCTTTCTGTGAGGTTCAAACTATTAGGAATATGGTTTGAGCTTGCATTGCTAAAAGGGATAAGACTCTATGTAATTTTACAGCCAAGATAAACAGTATCAAGTCACTTCTTAATACTTGGGCTTATAGAGAACTAACATATATTGGGAGGGTGGTGGTGATTAAAACTTTAGCACTTCCCATTCTGGTTCAAATTCTGACTGTCCTCCCTAACCCCCCAGATGGGATTTTGAAGGAGATTCAAAATATATTTTTTCAATTTTTTATGGAAAGGAAAACCAGATAAAGTGAAAGGAACAGTGGTTATGTCCGAACACTGTGATGGCGGTCTTAAGATGCCTAATATTTACTATTTTTGTTATAGCGTTAAAATGTCTTGGCTGTATAAATTACTAGACCCCCAAAATTACTCTTCTTGGAAAGTGTTGCTGCTTAGTTATATACAGAAATTTGGGGGGGGACAAAATTTTACATTTAAGTAAGGAAGGATTGCTTTATTTAGCAAAAAAAGTCAATCCCTTTTGGCATGATATCCTGGTTAATTTTTCAAAATTGAAAAATAAACTGAAAGTTGAAAACAACACCGATATTCTGTCCCAGTCCATATGGCTAAATCCAAACATCAAAATGGATGGCAAGATGATTTTGAAGGGTAAATATATTGAAAATTGCAGATTTTTCATCAATGATCTGGTGTCAGATAATAATACATTATTCTCATATGAAGAATTTGCGGAAAAGTATAATTTCAATACTAATTTTGTAGAGTTTTATGGTATTTTAAGTGCTATTCCAAATATATGGAAAAGTAGGATAGTAGGTAGTTCTAAACTTGATAATATTGAAAATAAATTAGTAGATAAAGTTAAAAAAGAACCTAAGTCTTGTAAATTTTTCTATAATTTATTTCTGGAGGATAATAAAATATTATCTCTTTCTTCCCGTAACAAATGGGAAATAGACTTAAATTTACAGATTGAAGATTGGAATGCTATTTATTACATGCCCTTCATTATAACCAAAAAATTCGTTTTTACAAAATTTTCAATTTAAGATTGTTCATAGGATTTTACCATGTAATTCCTTTTTATATAAATGTAAATTAAAAGAAACTGAACTATGTACATTTTGTTCAGAAGTTAAAGAAAATATTTTTCACATTTTTTGGGAATGTAATGTAACACAAAACTTCTGGTTATCCATTATAGATTGGATTAGAAATTATGAAATCTTCTTGCCTTTTAGTGCAAAAGAGGTCATTTTAGGTGTGTCTGAGGATTCTGTCAACAGTAAAACAGTTAATAATATCTTGTTGTTATTTAAATACTATATATACAAATGTAGATGAAAGAGTGTATTGCCCACAAAATATGGTGGAATAGAATATTTAAAGTATTGGATTACAATAGAAAAATACTCTGTAGGTTTCGTTACCCCTACACAAGAAATAAAAATAATTCAGAAGTGGCAATTGTTAGAAGCAGCATTTAATTAACAAAATCAATTGTAATATTTATATCTTGTTATACCATTATGATTTAATCGATCTGATAAGTAGTAATTAACTTTTTATACCTTGTGTCTAATACTGTATTATGTAATTTCACATGTTTCATCTTGAAAAATAAAATAATTACAAAAAAAAAAAACAAAAAAAAAAACAAAAAAAAAAAACAACTAAATTATGATCTATAGATATAGGAAGATGTGGTGTGAGTGCCAATGAGACAACTCTCCATCCAAATAACAATTTAAAAATTAAACCATTATAGGTTAAAGTACGGCCTTCAACACGGAGCCTTGGCTCACACCGAACAACAAGCTATAAAGGGCCCCAAAATTACTAGTGTAAAACCATTCAAACGGGAAAACCAACGGTCTAGTTCCTTTGATAATTTATAAGGCACTAAAAAAGTGAACGTGCTTGTATGTCCGTTTTCAATAATTTGTATATGGTAGTATGATCATCGATTGTCTTTGGGTGTCATCTCGACAATTAAAAAGATGATGTCTAGTCCGAAGTATGTCCGAAATATATGCTATGAAACGTCGCACGATACTGGTGTCACCTAACGTTACACAATCAAAACAAAAACGTTATTGGATGCACGTTTTTAAGGAGGCTCAAGTTCTAAAATAATTTTTAACGGATTTTTTTACTGAAATTTCTAAAGAACTTTAGATTCGTGTTTTTCTTAGATAATATATACTAAGCTTTTCATTAGCCAATTAAAAATTAAGTTTTAGAATTAAATTGAAATCATTTGAATAATATAAATTTTAATTACAAAAAAATACATTGGACATTATAGGTTTATCTTATATCTTGTATTTTAGATTAAATTAGTGAGATTTTAATATAAAAATAGAGAGAATTATTTGTCTAAATTGACCTTTCATCTCTTATACATTTTTTTGGTAGGGAATAAGACTGTATCAAATAAATATGAAAAAAACAGAAAAACGTAACCCTATGTCAATTGGGTTTGAAGAGGACAAAATGTCGGACATTGTTATTCAACTGAAATAAAAGAAAATATTAAAAAAACACGATAGTTGCATGAGACGAAAGTGTGAGCTTTGTACAAACTACTAGTATAAAAATTATCAACTTACGACATGGTGGTTGCTCTGTGATTCCGCTTTTTGGGGACAATTTAGAAAAATGACGGCAATTTTTCGTGCGTGGGACACTTAATTTGTTTCATCTTCATCCCTTTTCTTAAAACTCATACTTTTCGATGAAAGCAACCGACATTACATCATCCACCAGTTATGATGTGTTTGTTCTAGACAAAATTTTATATCTTTTGGTGAATTTTTTTATATGTTTTTTTACGATATTAAGAATTTCACTAAACTTAAAGTGTAACGCGGGACAACGAAATAATATTAAAAAAGGAAGGTATTATTTATTTTTACTTTATGAAAAAGTTCTGTAACATATACAAAATTGAAAAATTCTGAAAGTACAATTTAAAAGCTTTAAAATGATATATAATATTTGGGAACATTAATTGTATTGTTTATAAATTAATGACATAAATGTGTCTTGTCCAGGAGTTCACCAAAATAACACCAGTATCGTGCGATGCTCACTATTTTATAACGAGTTTATGTAATGCACTGTTGTTGTTTTCTCTCTTTCTTACAATGATGTACGTCTTAGTATGTTATCGATCAAATATGGTAATTGAGGTCAAATTGTTGATCATGAATTTGACAGCTAATAGCATTGAAACAAAACTGATTGTACGATTTTGTTGCTCCGGACGTATCCTATGCCTGTTTCAAAACAAAAATACTGCACATAACCATCATAACCTTCTTTTTGTTTTAAACACAGTCGATATGTTTGGTCCTTCATTAAATCAGGCAAATGCCAGTGCTGATACTTTGACAAACTATTTTTTTTAAAGGGCATACCTGTGCTGGAACGTGGACTTATCGTCAATGTCATTGTGACAATCGATACAAGTAGGAATGTCGACATCAGTAAAACTGCTACAGTGACTGTTTAAAAAACAAAATAATGATTTTTAGTAGTTCATCTTTCTATGATAATATTATTGTAGGAAAAGATAATACTGACTATTGTAAAAAGATATTTATCTTATCTGCACGAATATATAGCATGCCACGTTCTCGGGTCTCTGGTGGTGGATGCTAATTCCATTGACAATCATACCATATCTCCTTATCGTTTTATATTCTATAGATATTTACTCTCTTCGTCGAATTTTCTTAACCAAGGTAAATATTATGCCACTGGTTCAGAACAACTTTTAAAATGATAAGTACATGATATGGAGGATCAACTATTTCCCATCATAAAATAAGATATTCTTTCAAACTTAACAAAATCAAATACACGAACATTTGTATGGTCTGATCTAAGACACTGTCGAAAAAATTATTTAAGACGGTCACTCGATTGAAAAATGTTGCTATATTTCTATGTAAAAGCTTAGTCTTTTTAACTACCTAAAGCATTTATCCTATAAAATAAATATGTTCGTTATTTTATTCGATCTTTTATTTTGATCAGACATATGATAAAAAATGCAAAGGATAAAAAGATCAGTAGTGAAAGATGCAGTATTGCTTATCAATGCTTTATAATACAGTGAATGAAGTTGCGAAAGCTGAAAAAAGGACAACAAACCAACTTTAATTTAGAAAAGAAATTCATAGATCCTGTTTTCGTATGAACTGCAGTTAACTAGGCGTGTTCAGTTATTAACAGGATGCAAGTGTCAACATTGAATCTAAACAAGGGTATTCAATTTTGTTTACTGATCTTTAAAACTTATTTTCATACAGGTTTAGCGATGATCAACTTATTTCTATAATCTTTAACTTGAAATCGAACAGACCTAGAAAATCCAGTTTAACGTGTTTGCTTGATATCTGTTACAATGTGTTTGTTCTATCGGGCTATATGAGATCAACTCGATGGTTAATTATATCGCACCTAGACTAAGTTTCATTAGAAATGGCCATATACATTATTGAATACATGCATCACATCTTTTTTTTTTATTTTATACTTTTTTATCATTATTTGGAAACACATTTTAGTATGTTAAAGATCTAAAATGTGAATCCGAGAAAATTTCTATGAACATGAGTTTAACAGATAATGCCCTTTGAAACACTATGATGAAATATCAGGTACTTAATAAGATTTGAAAAAGGTCCTTTTATAACTATATGAATTACAAATTGCAAATAAATGTAGGGTAAAGCTGGCAAAACTTTGATTAGTACAGTACAATATGGATAAAACTTGAGTATTCCTAATAACTGATCAATCAACACCAATAGTGAGTTTAAAAAGGAGGCAGATTGAAAAAAAATTGTCTGGTGTTTGTTTGTTAAACATTGTAGAAAATTGACATGTGGAACTCGAAAACGAAGAATTATTGTTTGAACATTGAGTCAGTGCTAATTTAATACACACGAAATGTTAATTATACGGAAAGAAATACGAAACATATTTGCTGATTAAGTATTTTTGGGAGATTCGCGTCAAAAAGAACAGTTTTGTCACTTATATTTTTGATACCAAAACATGATTGTGATCAGGCACAATCCTTACCGTTAGGGGTTAAGTATCATACCATCATAGCATATATCAGAAGAACATAACCCGTGTCATGCCAACAACTGGTTTTTGAATAAATGTGTTTAGTTCCAATGCAAAGAACCTATAAGTGAATCAATATTAACGCCAGAATATGCATTTTTTAATGACATGACAACAGTATCGTAACTATACCCCTTCTTAATCAGTCTATTTAAAGGTTTTGTTAGTTTCTGTGGTGAATACTGACATTTTTGTGCTTTATAAAGAGTATTTCCATAAACAATTGGATGTGAAATAATCAATATTAACGCCAGAATATGCATTTTTAAATGACATGACAACAGTATCGTAACTATATCCCTCCTTAATAAGTCTATTTAAAGGTTTTGTTAGTTTCTGCGGTGTATACTGACATTGTTGTGCTTTATAAAGAATATTAAATATTAAAAAATAGGATCTGAAATACCTAAACGTATAAGAAGTCTGCATGTTGAGCTATATTTACGAAGGATGTCCTTATACCGATGATAAAATTTAGTAAATGTTTGACTAGTTTGTGATATCGAAAACCCTGGTGTTCTAATTTTTCAGTAATACATAAATTTCTCTCGTTAAAATCTAAAACCTTTTCAAATACACAAGCGACTCGTTCAAGTTGAGATATATAAACACCGCGACAATATTGAATTAACACCCTGCACTGGACATGAATGATTTAATTAGGTGGGTGCATTTTTTCTCAATGAGAATGTGAGGCAATGTGGTATACAGGGTAGAAAAATCAAAAAACAGATTCAAAATCACCAATATAAGCATGTACAAATGTAATTTATCAAGTACTTCCAACGAGTTCTTGACACTACAAAAGTAATTAATTCCACTATTTTCGAAAGCCTTATTTGATCAATTTATTAACAGTTTTTTTATTGTACCAAGTGTACAGATAAGAAGAATAGACAATTTAGTTGTGGAACAATGGCTTGAAGACGAAATAAATCTTTATTTGTAAGGTGTTTTGTGGAGCTTCAGAAGCCAATACATAGTTGGGACTTTCGTTGTATTTGGATTTGCTTGTAAAGCGGAAGCTAAAAGTATAAAATTATGTTTCTTACAGATGTCGTTTTCTGAAAATGGAGTCAGTTGGAATGTTGGTGAATAGGTAGCCATGACAGCTATGTGTAGACTTTGTCTTGATGATCATGTTGATTGTTTAAAGTGTCTTTACATTTATTATAATATTCAATATAATTATAGGTAAAAATAAAATGTACAAATATTTCTTGTGTTAAAATAAAATTATATATACATGATATATGTAGAGAACAAAACGTTTTAGTCAGAACAATTCGAGTTTATTAATCAGTTTTGTGCAGCCACGTAATGATGTTTTTAAAGATGCAAGATGGGTTAAAACAGTTTTGCATAGCTCTGAATAAGGGCAACAGTAGTATACCGCTGGGTTACAAACTAAAACTGAGGGAAACGTATCAAATATAAGAGTACTACGACACAACTGAAACATAATAGCGAAATGTAACACACACAGAAACGAACTATACTATACAATGGCCAAATTCCTGACATGGTACATGGCATTTTATGAATAAATGGTGGGTTCAACCTGGTTTTTTGGTATGCCAAACATCCCGTTTAAATGGTAGTGTTAATCATGACATTAAAATGACAAGATAACACGACAGGCCTAGGGTTACAGATAAATGGGAGAAAATATAGGACAGAGACACAAACAAATAATAGCTGTCAAAAGTAACAGGTAAAAAAATACTTTTATACGCCAAACGCGCGCTACGCCCACTCACAACTATGCTCAGATGTAAAAAGTTTGAAAGCCATAACAACTACAAAGTTGAAGATCGCCGAGGACCAAAAGTTGATATCTAATAGTAGTAGTAACTAGGTAATAAGGAATTGTATTGACATAAAAACCAAGATATATGGTGTTCCCGGTATATGCTCAGCAACGACACGGACATTCATATTTAGGATATTCATGACAAAGCAGAAATGACAAATAATAGACATTCTTTATTTTATTTGGACAAGGGGGTGTTTACAGATTCTGTATTTGTGTCCGCAGTTGCAAATTCTGAAGTTTAAGAAGTATTAAACGCAGACTCAGGTTTTCGGTCTTTGGCTTAACAGTCCCAGTTAATTCCGGTAGTGAAGAATGTGATATGACGTAATAAAACTAAAAATAAATGACACGAGACTCGCCTGTGTGACAGTCGAAGTGTGATTGTGATTCTATGGGTCATGATAGATCCTATGAAGATATGAATGAGACCCATCCGCCTCAATACAGAGGGGTAATTGAATGGGTCTTGTTAAATCGATTTCAATACTTTATTTGATATATCATACCGGTAAATTGTGTTTGAGGGAGTCATTACTAAATTTAACCAATTTTGACTCTTACTGAAATAAAATCTTCAAACAGTCGTTTATTCACAAATACTTTTTTAAAATTAATGCCATATAGTGATTTCATGACCTGTAGTATAAACAATTTTCTATCTTTGGCCCAAAATTTGTATGTTTTTCATCCAGGAAGTAAAAACAATTAGTTCAACTTCAATCTATATTTACCTTGTCAAATGTGTCAAATGTGTCATATAATGAATTTAAGTCGACGTGAAACGTACGGAATGTAATTTAACTAAAATATTATTCAAAAACAAGCAACACATAATAAATACCTAAGCATCTAATTTACCTTCAAAATGTTTCTGAGGTCTTCAAAACCGATCAACGATATCACGCCCACTTCTTGTCTTTGCGAATTAAATATGGTATACGTAAAGTTCAAAATGTAAGGTGAACAAAGTGTGTCTTCTAAAAATAAAACAATTAAGAGTCGCGCAAAGTATTCACGGTTTTCTATAGAGCTATATACAAACATTTTTATTTAGACTAAATAAATTTTTATAATCAGATTATCAAAAAAGAAGTGTACATCATCTACATATGTTTTGCTCTTAGTAAGACTTGACTTTTAAAAGTGTGAATTGGCATGAGAACTAGCCCTAGCCTGTGTCACAAGTTCTGCAAGAAAACGTGAGAAAATAGTACATGTTTACATACGATTACTTATACGATTACTTATTTAATAAGAATATATTCTGTCATACAAAATAAAAGCATGTATGTCGATGATTGGTGTGAGAATATTATTTTTCGTTATCGTCATGATCGTTTTATAAAGTAAGTTTACAACAAAACATATATATTTTTTACATTTTGTTCCAGATCAAATCTCCCACATTGTAGTTTATCATTAGGTCAGTGAGTTTCAATATTGTTTTTTAATAAAGGAATCGGATATTTTTTTAATACGAATGCAAATGTGTACGCACATAAAATCTATTTATTATGTAAACTAAAATATCTCAACCATTTTTCGGTATGTTGTTAGATTGTACAATGATTGCACAGTTATCACTGGTTAGATTTAAAAAAAAAAAAAAAAAGGGAATGTAATGTGCTAAATGCTATTGATGATATATGCTTTACTTTAATTCATCATAGGAAACAGACTGACACAAATAATTTGATATTTAAAGTGATGTTTCTTCTAAATGCTTGTTTAAAATTATCTATCATTGGTTGTGTTTATGGTACATGTACATCAAGTTACAATTGAAGAAAATATATAAGTGAATTATGCGATTTAAAAAAAAAAATGAATCAAATCATAAAACTAATATTATAAAAATTGGGTAAAACGGAACAGCTAAAACAGTATCATATGTATAGGGCTTTTACGATAAACAAATTTGCCGAATTAGAATCGAAATAATTCGGGGCAGTTGTAGAATTGTTTACATTTAACGCTGTGTTGGGCATTTATGTTCATAGTTTACCCCTCGCTAACGATCAGGGTAAAATAATCGAATATAAAAGCCCATCCCATGGATAAAAACATATCTACAGCTGCCATAAATTATTTCTTTATTAATATGGAATAGTCATTATTCACCTATTGAGTTATGTAAAAACATCATTACGTAATGTCAAAACCATACTATGTGAACACAAAATATCGTTTAGTCATAATAAAACAACATACAGTTATACTTAAGTTTCATATAAGAAAGCTGTGGCGTTTCATGCATAGGAGATTACAGTATAATTTATTGCTTATTGTGTAAACAGCTGTCTTATCAAAACATTTCTGGTTATTTTTTCAAACATTGTGTAGAAAATACCATACGAATGACGACAGTGACATCATTAATACATATATATATGTTTCCTAAATTCAACAAGGATGTACGCACATTTACATGAATCACAATAAATTTCTCATTTATATGGAATTGATTATGACTACTAGTATACTAATAACATTAACGGTACCAATTTTCCTGCACCAGGTGCGCATTTCGACAATACATGTCTCTTCAGTGACATCATTAATACATATATATATATATGTTTCCTAAATTCAACAAAGATGTACGCACATTTACATGAATCACAATAAATTTCTCATTTTATATGGAATTGATTATGACTACTAGTATACTAATAACATAAACGGTACCAATTTTCCTGCACCAGGTGCGCATTTCGACAATACATGTCTCTTCAGTGAATCTCGTGGCCAGAATAATTTGGATTACTTTAAAACATGTACAGATGTGATAAATTTCTATTTGATGTTACATTTTATGTTAAGCTGTAAATGTCGAATTGTACTAAGCTATATATCCGACACTTTCAATCATTTAGTCCTTTACATTAGAAATGTATGCTTAGTTGCATATGATCGTAGAACTATGTACAACAAATGTATATAGTATGCACATAATAGTTATCAAAAGTACCAGGATAATAATTTAGGACGCCAAACGCGCGTTTCGTCTACATAAGACTCATCCGTGACGCTCATATCAAAATATTTATAAAGCCAAACAAGTAAAAATTTGAAGAGCATCGGGGACGAAACATCCACCAGCAGTGGCATCGACCCAGTAGTGTAAATGTGCCAAATACGGCTAAGGTAATCGATGCCTGGGATAAGAAAATCCTTAGTTTTTCGAATAATTCTAAGTTTTGTAAACAGGAAATTCATAAAAATGACATACCACGTAAATTAGAACTTTTCACTGATTTGTTATTTATGCTCCAGATGTAGTCTAAGTCGATTGTTTGGTTGTTGTACTCGTGGAACTTGTTTAGTGAATAATGTTTTTTTCAGATATGAGTGAACTTGTAATACCAATAGGTTTAGAAAATCAATTGTGAATTTTTTGTTTTTATCAGATGTATCTGTAACAAAATCCACCAGTCACAAAAACACCCTTTTACCGAAAAAAGATTATAGCAATATTGTGTTTGTTATGTAGGCTCCTGTCGCTTGGACCTTTTAAAATGTTAAGAATATCGGTATAACTGGACAATATGTTTCAAACTGATATTCAGAAAACTAAACAATCATCAAGTACACATGTTGTTTTTATTAAGAGCTCAACGCACCCCAGTGCCTGTTATTTCGTAGATGATTAACGAAATATGTACCAAATTGGGATACATCGGTACTTATACGGCTATAACTTAAAAAAAACTATATGTGGATTTATTATTTTTACTTGTAGGTAAAGATTTTCTGTACACTTGTGCCTACACGATCTGTTTTTTTTCTTCTATTAAAGTTTTGAAGTTTAAAAGAACAATTGCTTAAAACTTGACAGTGATCTTAATTTGATGGCAAGTACTCATCTTTAGGAGACACAAAATGGGAAGACCTTGATATTATGAGGACTTCTGCTGCTGCAAGATTTTCTCTGGGTGTATATATACTAGTTGTATTTAAAGTTTTACAAAACTTTAGTCACATTTGTCATGGACAGTTGGATGAGACAAAATACAAAATTTATAATTATGTCAAATCCTATTTGACTTCGTTCAGTGGTCAAAGAAGAGAGGATTTATAGCAAAACATTAACGACAACGACGACAACAGACTCAAGTTCTGATAAAAGCTCAACTGGCCCGATTTGTGATTTCGATTAGAACTGATATATGTACGTCGATAATGAACTTTATAATTATTGAATAGAGAATTATTAAAAATATTTCCTTTATCCTGTCCCTAAAAAATCATCAGGAAATAAACACTTTTCATTTAGATTCATCATCGACATCTATAGAACGCATATATTTGTATCACCATTCAATTAGAATATAATGTTATATCACTTCCCAAAGGAAACATTTGCAATGTATTATTTTGTGCATTCATTTAAAGTAACTGGAATTGAAGAAACAAATCCGAGGTTGATATGAGAAGGGATGCAAACGTTTTACTTAATATTGATGACTATTTTATAAGAGTAATTTGTTAAATAACGATGCCAGGTACTTGTATATTCAGTGCCGATGACAAAAAATGAAAACCTTCATTGGAGCCATGTTTATACAAGGTATGATTTATAGATAAACATCTTACTTTTACATTGTTAATGCTATTTACGCGTAGTTATCTGTAATGAATTGGTTAAAGTTGAAACAAATCAAAGATTATGTTGGCGCAAATGAAATTCTAATTGGAGCAAAAGCAAAGCACCGATATATTTAATATAGCATTATGTTACTGACGTATTTACACTTGTGTGTGTTTTGCTGCATACACTCCAAGTGACCCAAGATTTGAATCGGAATAAAATGTTGTCATACAAGAAGCGCATTTAAATTATTATGTCAAATGTATAAAATTGTGATGCAAGTTTTACGACAACTTGCTTGACTTTCAGTAATAACTGACAAAAAATGAAAGTGTTTTAAAGACTTTCATTTATTGTCAGTTATTACTGAAAGTCAAACAAGTACTCGTAAAACTTGCATCACAATTTTATACATTTGATTTAAACACTTTCATTTTTTGTCAGTTATTACTGAAAGTCAAACAAGTTCTCGTAAACTTGCAGCACAATTTTATACATTTGACATCATGTCAATATATTATTTTAAAAAATATATTCCCTTTACTTTTACTTCCCTTGCTGATTTCACCATGGTACTCTACAAAGCAGAGTTGCAATAGACAAAGTGCAAAAAGTACAATAATACTAGATACTCAAAATTAAATGCTTCAACATTAAAGTATATTTTTGGACTGTTTTGCCTTTGATTCTTTAAAACAGTGATACAAAAATAATACTGATATAACATACGAGTTTGTTATGATGCCACATGAAAAAACGCTCACATGAAGTGGATGTATGCAATTGTATGCAACCGTACGGTACATTTGTTTCACCAGGATCCAATGGTTGATACAGATAAAAATTGATACATGCAACAACTGCATGTAAACTGAAAGTCTCGCTTTATCACTAGCTCAGTTAGTCAATATATTGAACTCACTTTCCTAAATCTTTGTTGATAGAGTAAAACATTTTAAACAGGGAAAAAGTTTCAATTCCGACTTGCATACTTGACTTATATGTACTGGTATTTGGCAATTCTTTACATAGGTCGGTAACAAGAACGCACGTAGTCGTCGAAATTTTCTCATAAAACAATTATACAACGCAAAGAGTGTTTTATTAGTGAGCGATACATCATAAAGAGTGAAGATTTTGACTTTTTTAGTTTAATTAACAGAAATGTATTTGTTAACCTTTGAAAAATGTACAGTTTTTACAAAGAACGCAACTCTATATTTGTGTATGAAGATTCATTCACAGCAATTGTTAGCTTTTCAGTTCCATTATCAAACTGTTTTTTTTTACTAGTTTGTAATATTAATGAGTGCATGCATTAATTTTCAAATTTACAAAGATTTTCTTTTTGTATAAGGGGGAGGGGGAGGGGTGAAATCTTTGAAGTTTTTCAAAAATATTTTTTTTCGATACACCTGTATAATAACATTATTTTGTGTAGGCAAAAAATCAACGTTTTGGGTCCTTATATATCATTTTGTCTCGTTTATTGTAAAAATTGGGAAGAATGCTGTGTTTGCTATTATGAACAGAAATACAATCATAATACCACGTCAACAAAATTATTTTGATTTATGTAAAAACAAAATCTGAGTAGAAATTAACATATGTATTTATATGTATGCTGTCCTAGAAATTAATAAGTAATATGCATATGTTATATTACAGTAGCGTGCATTATTGCAGAACACTTAGAACAAACTGAGTTCGCAAATCTGAACGACAGTGTTACACTCACATGTAAACATACTGAGAGTGCAAAGGATCCAAGATGGCGCCATGGCAACTTTATCCTTTCATCTGGCGTTCGAATTAATGCTAAGATTTCATGGTATAAGAGGTTACAGGTTATCGTCAATAAGAAATTGGGGGAATACAATTTAAAAATATCGAATGTGTCAACAAATGATTATGGCATTTATTGGTGCGAGATGCAAATCAACAAAAAAGTATCAAGACAAAAATTCTTACTGGAGCCCAAAGGTAATGTTCTTTCCTTATATTCTAACATCCATCCGTTTACTTTCTAATGCGCATTCCCTTACATTAATTGTTATTTTAGAGGCATCCTTAACTAGGTTACTGATTTTTATAATTCAAATGATGTTTAATTCACGTTTTTTCAAACCAAGAATACGATTGGTGGTATCTAAAAAATGTTTCAAGGAGGATATATAACAAATTCCCCTTAAAGTTCTATACTAACTTGTGATGGGGATTAACGTACTAGCTTAGATGTATTTCTTACAAACATGATAGTATATACTAGTAACTGAAAAAGTTTGTTCTATCAGATAAGTTAAACAAGCATTCAGTTTACACATGTTACTGATCAGGAAATTGATGTACGAATATTTAGTTGAAGGATGTATGTTTTACTTCCAAACAAACAGTCTAACAATACAACAGTGTAAACATATAAAGCAGTTCATTTCTAAGCAGAAGCATGTAATACACTGTCTTTAGATCTAGTCGCAGCAAATAACTGTTCCGAAACAACGCATTTGTTTAATCCGATAGCTAGTTAACAGACATATATTGCTTAGTAATCGGTAAACACGTTTTTATTTTTTAACTGGTTTCTTACAATACTCCTTGAAATATAATTGAGAATGAAAATTGGGAATGTGTCGAAGAGGCAACAACCCGACCAAGAGCAGATCACATACCAAAACCACCAATTGGTCTTCAACACAGAGAGAACATTCCGCAACTGAAGACGGGATTCAGCTAGCTCCGCAACAGAAAAGTGTTCAGTTTAGTGAAAATGGAAGTTACGCTAAATCTAGGAACATATACATATATATATATATACGAGACTAAATTGAAAACTACGTTCAAACCTATGATTGCGTTGGATAAAAACCGCATTAGTTATACGTGTGTATGTAAAACAAATTTCGTTGTAGAAGGGTCTAAAACAGCACTAACAACATTTTCCAAAAGACCAAACAAGTGAAAAAGTATATGTAAACAAAACGCATTTGACTAACAGGTCGAACAACTGATGTTCTTTAACCCTGCTGACTGCCATTGGCGATTGCCAAATAAAATTGATCACAAAATGTAACAAAATGGATCTTAATATAAATTTAATACTATAAAGGAAAAAAATGGATTTGGAACACGCGCAAAAAGTTGACATGGTAAACTGTTTTGTGCAATCTCAACCCTCTCTCTATATCTTTAGCCAATGGTAATTAAGATGAAACACACAGTAAAACTTTAAAGATGACCGAGTCCGATCTCAGAATAGGTAACAGAAGAAATTAAACAAAAGAGTATGTCTTCATCATATGAAGATCAAGCACTATCCCTCCGGTTAGGGATTGGAATCATACATCATTTAATATATATGTAAAGAACATATATCAATCCAACAACTGGTTTTAGAATAAGTGTGTTCATTCCGATGCAAAGACACTATAAGTGAATCAATATTAATTCCAAAATATGCCATATTCATTGTATTGACAATAATATACTCCTTCTGAATAAGTGTGTTTAAAGGTTTAGTAAGCGTTATTATTCACCTGTATATACATATTGACAGTTTAATCAATATCTGATTAGTTGAGACTAACCACGTGTCGTTAAAAAATCATATTCCACTCTGAAATGTACGAACTACATCGTAGGACGTTACATGTGTTTAAAGCTAGTTCACACTGCCGATCAGACCAACTCGATAAATCTCGATCAACACAAATTCAACGACCGTTCTATTTAAATCGACAACAATGTTTAGAAAGTCTACCTTTGTGTTCATCGATCTGACTTTCTGCCCAAAAGTTTTTGACATGTCAAAAATATTCGAGTAGGGACAAATAAGCCAGTCACTGAAAAAGAGATAAAAAATTCTTCAAGTAGAGGTCGAATTCATCGGGAAAGGATCGTGTAAAGGTCGAGATTGGTCGGAACACAAATAGTTTACAGATCAGTACTAGATCATCTCGACCTTTGCTTGACTAATATCCGATCATTTTCCGATCAACACCCACCTGTTTGACATGTGGACATGTGGTCCAGATAAACTCGATCAAAGCGACTTTTATATTTTTCTGATCCAAGACCAACTCGATCAATACCCAAACTCTACGCGACCACATTCGACCACTCTTCGATCTTTACTCGGCCAAACACGAGTACACATGACTGCCACACGATTTTCTAAAGTGGGTGCAAATCTGATTAACTCCCGTAACTTTCCGCAAAAGACATAGTGTAACTATATATTTTCTTACTGTACACAAATCTTTTATTGCACAGTACGTGTCTGTACTTTTGCAAAAAGGGATACAATTTTGAAAGAGAGACAAAAAAAACAATGGAACAATTAATTTCAAAGGTCGAAAACAAACCGAGACAACCATAGCGAAAAAAATGAGAACAGACGAGAAGACAAACTGCAGGCCACATAACACATCATAGAAAACTAAAACCTGTAATGATTTCAGATGTGCAGGGAGGAATAACCGGCATTTGGGCCCTAGAAGATTTATCATACATGAAAGTAATTGTGCATTAAAATTCATTATTAAACAGCTGATTATGCCTTCAAAGTTATTTTTATGAACATCAAGATTATAGTACTGTTTTATGGGCTATTTTTTGTTTTGTTTGACTGTCCTTAATTCCCAACCGTCCCTTCAATCCCCTTTACGATGAGGTCGATCTCGTCTAGTCGAAATCAGGCTGTTTACGAATATAGTTGTTTAAGTCTAGCTAATCAAGAAAAGATTGTGTAGAGATCGTTTATTGGTCGGAATTTATCGAATGTATATTCAATAAGTGGTCGGGTTGGCGTCGTGATTGAGTAGTTGATGAGTTTTGAAGGGTCAAACTTTTAGTCGGGTTAAAGTAGTAAACATGCCTTATCAAATATTTTGTGGTTGAAATTCGAACAAATCAGGATAATCGAGTTGAACTGATCGCGACAGTGTGAACCTAGCTTTATATAAATCATTTTTAACTGTGTTTTGTTTTTTTATGAAACTACTAAATTGAAAACAATTATGGTTATTGTTCTTTTCGAACCTTTATTATGCTCCGTACGATTTTTGATTGACGCAAAATTGAGAGTGAAATATATGCACATTTTATGTCTTTTCCCTCTGTCTTATTTTTGAAAACTAAGTATATTTACAAGTTTAAAAAAAAAATCTCTTTTCTATTTAGGATGTCAAACCTTTTTTATGAGTGTATAAAATTGAGAATGGAAATGGGGAATGTGTCAAAGACCATCGAAAAAACAACAGCAGAAAGTCACCAACAGGTCTTCAATGTAGCGAGGAATTCCCGCACCCGGAGGCGTTTTTTAGCTGGACCCTAAACAAATATATAACAGTTCAGTGATAATGAACGCTATACTAATTTCCAAATTGTACACAAAAAAAACTAAAGATAAACTAATACAGAATAAGTGTGACAATCGTCAAATAATATTCTTACAAAGTATATTTGTATCTTTTTAACAAAATATCATTATTTGTTTTGCTTGATAACAGAAAAGACGTCAACTTCACCAAGGCATGTTTTTACAACAGTGAGTCAGCATATCACAACAGGTATTTATGCAATAATTATTAGAATAACAAAAACAATGTCATGATTTTGCTTAATCATAAAAAACTTAAAATACACAAAGTGATTAAAACTAACAATTATGGTCACTCAGTTGAGAACTACTTTACCATAAGATGTTTTTTTAAATCATAGTTCTATAACTGTGACATGTCCATGTTTATGAAGCATAGCATATATCTCTAACAAGAGGTTTAGTATCATTCCCTGTTAAAAGGTTGCTGTTTGCATGAGTTAATCTCGTTGGAAGCAATTTTATAAAAAGATTATTAAATTTGTATCCTGTATATAACTTCACATGGTTCTTTCGAGTGTTATTCGACGTTTTTTTTGTTGAAAGCTTAATACATGTAATGGACTTTCTACATTGCTTCGTTAGCGAACCTCGGGAGAATAACTCTGCTTCTAAAGGTTATTGTAAGATGTTTTTTTTTTTTATCTAAAAACATTTTTATTATATAAATATTAATTTTTCTTGAAGTCACATGAAATATATTATGACAAGATTAGATGATACTAATGTTTCTACAGATGAAAGAGAAATATTTAGCGATGGAAATATCAATTCTACTCCATTTGGCAAAGAAACAATAGGTAATGTACTACTATTTAACGTAAATACCGCTATAGCGAGTGTGGTTAAACAATATAGTAGCCATTTCAGTCACTGATTTAATTTCAAGTACATAAAAGCATATGTTTTTGGAATTATTGTGAAATAACCTATTATTGAAACTGAGAGGAATATTTTGAACTTTGTTTCAACTAGAATTGGCTTTTCGTCTTCCTTTATAATGCAAAAGTGCTTCAGTTGAATATTGGACTTTCGCAATCAATAAGAGATAAGCTAGCACCAGGCAAACTTTTTGTTATCAATTTTCAAAAAAATTAAATTATTATAGTTGAATTTGTTTGTAAAGACCTTCACTTGCTGCTTGAACGTCAAGGACACAGTAACATAGAGACAAAATTACATTGATAGTCATAGATATGTGTTCGAAAGTTACCGTGGTTATATGTTACATTTTTTTATAGAAATTAAAAGGTTCTTATAGCTTACATGAATTTCAGTATTATGAATATTCCGTATCTATGGCGGACAGTTCTCTTATTGGCAAAAGAACCACATATAATCATATTTATTTAACTTCGTTTGAGGGACATGTGAACTTATGCAACAACTTGGCGTCTGTCGTCGTTCGTCCGGGTCCGTCGACATCGTAAATTATTTTCTAGAAGTTTGTTCTCTGAAGGAACTGGGCCAAATACCTTCAAAATTTAACATGTTTAAATGAATGTTCCTGGTGGTATGTAGTTTATAAAAAGTTCAGACCTACATTGTATCCGCCGTGAAATTTTCAGACGAACTGAACCATTTATTATTAGGTTGGAACTTGCTGCCTCTTTTATTAGCATGTTTTGTTATAATTTTAAATATCATTAAGGATAAAGATAAACTGTAAACAGCAAAAATGTTCAGGTAAGTAAGAGTTACAATTACAATTAACATTGTGAAAATGTCAATTGACCCCTTTAGAAGTTATTAACCTTTAGAGACGATTTTATGCAATCTGTTCATCGTTATTGTCAACAATTTTTCAAAAGTGTATAATACATACACTTTTTCAAATCCCCGACCCTCCCTCAAAAGTGTACATCAATCATTTTCCGATTTTAAGACAAAAATCAATCATTCCTAATGATAAGAAGATTCTGTATATCACAGTTTATTGTAATATAGAAATTTGCATAAAAATAAAGTGAAACATATCTGACTGTTTTATTTGATGACATATATCTGTGAGGCTTGTGTTGTTTCAGAATAAAGAGCACATATATTTTGAAACATACTACTTTTGATGTACAAATTTTACGTTATTTCCTAATGCATAGATGAATAAATGGCTTCATCGCGGTAATAATAAAACCAAACCCTGCTGAAACCACAAAATTCAGGAAAATATTGAAAACAAATGTACGCTAAAAACGTTGATTTTAACCCCTCCCCAAGTGCGTGTTGTACACTTTTGAAAATGGTTGATAATTATGGTTGACCCCTTAGCGTATCTAGTTTGTAAATTGTATCCAAATTTATGATTTATCAACAAACATTGCCGCCATGTCTAAATATAGAACATAGGGGATTGGACAAAATAAGTTTTTTGATTATATCTGTAGGACTCTAAAGTGTGATGGAACTCTTTAGTGCGATGGTCACGCTAAAGTGCGACGGTCTACGCTAAAGTACGATAGTGTCTCACGTTTAAGTGCGATGGTTGTTTGTTCGCTAAAGTACGATGGTGTACCCAAAGGGTAAATTTCGAAGTATTAAAACATCGAGGTTAAATTTAAAAAATACGAAATTCGTTCATTGTCGGAATATGCAACATTTATTTGTTTAAGCTTTAATTTAAATGCGAAAGAAATACAATGTTCGCTGAGCTTTCTCATTTTTTTCGTAGAGAGTAAAATTACACGTTTTATTTTCCTACAATGTACAGTACGAACAGATGTCTTAGCCGAAAATTTATAATTCACACATGAACTCATGCATCTCTATTTTACCGACGTTACTTTTCAATTAATTTGACGGCATTTTGACGGGAATCACAAAGTAAACTGCCACATAAATAATGATTCGAGTGTATTCGTTCGCCTCAAATAGAAGCAGGATAAGTATGCGTATACTGTTTTGTATTGGTCGACTGTTGTCATTCTTCCAGCACTCAAAACAAGTATATACATTGTGATTCACCTGACAAAGAACACTGTTTAATTAAATCAATTACTAGTAAGTCATCAAACATTCCTAATGTATCTTCCGGCATGTTCATTTTTAATTTGTATACACGACTGTTAACGTCATTATCGAACTACGTTTCTAACGTCTTTATTTTCGCGGACCATTAGACTTTAGCGTATGGATGCATCGCACTTTAGCGTAGACCATCGCACTTTAGCGATCGTACTTTAGCGTCCCCATTGCACTCAAGAGTCCTACATATCTAAAAGACACTCCAGCAGTTACTGATAATATGAAGGGGAGTTTAAGTGATAAATAAAAAAAAGACAGTTCATGGCAGCCTTATATTTGTTTTCATTTAACCATAGTTTGGGCATTTATATTCGATTATCTTACCCTGACTGGTAACATGTTTTGATCTACCTGTCAGACCAATATGACAATTTATTGTTTGGTTACTGTCAAGAAAATATTTAGGGAATTGTACAGTTTTGGGTTAATTGTTATCTTTGAAATTGTTATACAAAGAGAGAAAGTGTAAAATTAATGACAAAATTGTTCAGCAAATTAAAATTAACAAATAATTCAAATGCCTGATTTTGAAATTAAGAGTGGGTGTCATGAGCCCTTTGTTCATTGCCCCCGTGGACGCTTTTGTGGGGGACATATATATATATATATATATATTCATTAAATAAAATAATAAAATAAGTAAAAAGTTGACAGTTCCATTCTATCGATTTCATCCTTCCATTAGGACTCTTCAGGATAACTGATGTAGTGTCGCTATAGGCGACGTCGTCAAGGAGGTTTATGACGTTCCGTCATTGTTCATTATTAGTAATTCTCTGGGTTTAATTTAGATCGGAACGTTGTTATGAAATAACGTTCCATCTCTTTCCTATATGCTTCATCCCGTCTACATTTAAAGATAGGCATTATTTGAAAATACAATTAAATCAAACCTTCCGATCCTACACGAAAGTGAAACTATGAAAAAATTGATACCGGAAGGAAACTTAATCTACAGCCGAAGACAACCTAAAAACTTAAAGAAACACTTAACCAGAGCGCGGTTCGAACCGAAGGTTAATGACTTTGAAATATAGTCTTGCGGAGATTCAAGATGCGGTGTTTGCGGTCAAGATACAAAATATTTAGAAACGGGTAAAATGAAATCGTTTAAAGATGGCAAAAAAAATCATGTGAACGCCAATATGACTTGTAAGACAACAAATCTTATTTATTGCGTCACATGTCCTGGTTGTCACGAAAATTATATTGGACAGACCGGGAATAGTCTCTGTGAACGGGTGCGAGTTCACAAAAAAAACAAATAAAACACCCACAATACAGAAATTCGCCAATAAGTGCACATCTTGATATTTGTGGTTTAAGCATTTTCAAATAATGCCTATCTTTAAATGTTGACGGGATGAAGCATATAGGAAAGAGATGGAACGTTATTTCATAACAACGTTCCGATCGAAATTAAACCTAGAGAATTACTAATAATGAACAATGACGGAACGTCATAAACCTCCTTGACGACGTCGCCTATAGTGACACTTCATCAGTTATCCAGAGGAGTCCCAATGGAAGGATGAAATCGATAGAATGGAACTGTTAACTTTTTACTTATTTTATTATTTTATTTAATGAATATATATATCTGCACATGTGAAATTTATTTTTTACGCCTATATATCTTGGTGTCACGATATCACAGTAGCATGGGTTCGAATCCCGGCGAGGGAAGAACCACAAATTTGCGAAAGCAAATTTACAGATCTAACATTGTTGGGTTGATGTTTAGACGAGTTGTATATACAATATGTACACAGCCATGTATCACCATCATTGATGGCGATCCGATGGATACATCTGTTGTAGGGTTGTCACTGACTCAAACGTACTTATGAATATAATTATTTTCTGTGACTGTATCTTACATTAATTTGTAGGATCCTTTACTATAGATAATTTAGCTGATCTGTAACAATAACACCTTCATGCCTTATATATCATGTACTGTAGTACGACGCTGGATTAAAACTGACGTGGAAAGGTAACACATGCCCACCGAAAACTCTTTTTTTTTGAGAGCCCAGGTGGTCGTGTGGTCTAGCAGGACGGCTGCAGTGCAGGCGATTTGGTGTCACGATATCCCAGTAGCATGGGTTCGAATCCCGGCGAGGGAATAACCACAAATTTGCAAAAGCAAATTTACAGATCTAACAGTTTTTGGTTGATGTTTAGACGAGTTGTATATACATTATGTACACAGCCATATATCACCATCATTGATGGCGATCCCATGGATACATATGTTGTAGGGTTGTCACTGACTCAAACGTTCTTATGAATATAATTATTTTCTGTGACTGTATCTTACATTAATTTGTAGGATCCTTTACTATAGATAATTTAGCTGATCTGTAACAATAACATCTTCATGCCTTATATATTATGTACTGTAGTACGCCGCTAGATTAAAACTGACTAGGAAAGGTAACACATGCTCACCAAAAGCTCTTTTTTTGAGAGCCCAGGTGGTCGTGTGGTCTAGCGGGACGGCTGCAGTGCAGGCGATTTGGTGTCACGATATCACAGTAACATGGGTTCGAATCCCGGCGAGGGAAGAACCACAAATTTGCGAAAGCAAATTTACAGATCTAACATTGTTGGGTTGATGTTTAGACGAGTTGTATATACATTATGTACACAGCCATGTATCACCATCATTGATGGCGATCCGATGGATACATCTGTTGTAGGGTTGTCACTGACTCAGACGTACTTATGAATATAATTATTTTCTGTGACTGTATCTTACATTAATTTGTAGGATCCTTTACTATAGATAATTTAGCTGATCTGTAACAATAACATCTTCATGCCTTATATATTATGTACTGTAGTACGCCGCTAGATTAAAACTGACTAGGAAAGGTAACACATGCTCACCAAAAGCTCTTTTTTTGAGAGCCCAGGTGGTCGTGTGGTCTAGCAGGACGGCTGCAGTGCAGGCGATTTGGTGTCACGATATCACAGTTACATGGGTTCGAATCCCGGCGAGGGAAGAACCAAAAATTTGCGAAAGCAAATTTACAGATCTTACATTGTTGGGTTGATGTTTAGACGAGTTGTATATATATATATACATATACTGGGCGTCCGTCCGTCTATTCGTCCGCCAGTCCGCCCGGTCCTATTAAAATGGCAATCATATGGCATTTGATTTGAAGCCTTCATTTCTCAAAAGTATTAATAAAACGTTTAAAAGAACAATTAAAAGGGCATTTTTTGTTATTGTCCTTTATGATTAAATACTTGAAATGCGGGAGACGTTTGTAATCTGTTCTTACATTTGTTTAATATTTCTCTTTAAATTTAGGTATATCAGCGGATAATTACATCAATTATGTCATATTTGCAATTGGATTTGTGGTAGTATTATGTGCATCAGTCTCGTGCAATTGTTTCGTGAGTTATTGCAGGAAAAGAAGAAGAAGAAAATTGAAAATACAACCTCGACATACAGATATTCATAGCGAGATTGAACAGTCTCATGATGACGAAATCCTTAGAACAAGAGCATCTGATGAAATGAGTAACGTTTCTTCCCGATATGAAAGTATTGATGAAAACAGAATGATAACATTAGATAGAAAAAAAAATCGAACAATTCGAAATAACATACTGAATCTCGATTCACCAATGGCGTCTGATAACACATACTTAGAAGTTGTAGGCGATTATCAATCTTCAGTTATACCTGAAATACATACTCAGAATTGTACTGAACTATGTGTACAAAACAATGAAAACTCTGATGGTAAATCTAACTCCGAACAATCAATCACAACAAATGATTTGAACCAGTCAAATACATCAAACCAAAATATTTTAACGCAGCTAGAGACGTGCAATGCAAACGAGAACTGCAGTTGCATAGCAGAAACAAACACAGATGCTCACACTCAATATGTGCCCCTGAACAGAAATGAATTAGGTCACTGTCAAAGCTACAGTACATATGAAAATCCGAAAACCGACAAAATTGCACCACAAAGAAAAACATTGTCCTTATCTTTAAAAAGATACTCTTGCTGAGGCTAAATGTGTTAAGAATTCTCTCAAATGTGTAAAATATACCTCATAGTATAGTTACACCGACAAAAACCTATCTGTTTTGCTTTTATTTATGCGCTGGTATTGTCATTAGCGGAACCAAGTTCAAGTTGACTTTTAACATCTGTTACACCAGATGTAACTTTTAAGGGTCGTGTCCAATGAGTGTAGTTATAATGTAATGTCCGACCCCAGTGATACTACAAATACTATGTATTATAAAATATTTCTAACTAATTTTATTAAAACAATATATTGACAAAACCTGATTTAATTTAATGGATTAAATCTTTAAGTTGAACTCGGCGGAAAAAAACACCATCTACAAGGATATATACAAACTGATCTGATGCTCCGAAAGTATCGGTGAATTGTCGACTTGTTGGATTGTATATCATTATTGTCTGCTCAATGACTTCAATGAATGCAAGTTCTTGTACAACATAAAATTCAGAAGAAGTTAAACGGTCCTGACTGGACTGTTCTTTCTAGATCGAAATTAAATTCAATTAAACAACGAAGGTCATTAAAGTAGTGATATAAAAGATGTCGCATTAGTGCCAATGAGACACTTCTTCATCCAAGTCACAATTCGTAAAATTAACTATTATAGGTCAAAGTACGGCTCAACACAAAGTCTTTGCTCACACCGATTAGCAAGCGTATTTGGAAAAAAAATCATATCTTCACGAGGATTAAGACTCTTTCCGTTAAAATAGCAACCCATCAACATTGTATTGTTATGAATATAAATCGTGATACAGATATCTATCAACAAAAGAATCTGTGAATTGTCGTTTTCACGCGATCGTGTGTATTTTGTCTCATCGTTGACTTCAAGTGTTTTCTATGTACAAAGTACAGTAGAAGTATCGCTATCCAAAAGGGTGAAAAACAACAGGTGCAAGGTTTATCCTACATTAAAAAAAAACAAATGTAACGGTATGCAAAAAGGTGGTATCATATAACTTATACTCTACAATTAAAATATCGTCCAAATTAGAAAATATATACACGATCAGTGACACATGTACTTGAAAGTAATAAAAATGAAACATAAAAAATAACAAATAACAAAATCTCAAACTCAAACTCAAAGGAATGTTCAATTCGGATAGTCCCTTTTCAAATGGCAAAATCAAACACTCAAACACATCAAACGAATGAAAAGCAACTGTCATAATTCCGCCTTAATATGGCATTTCCTTACGTAGAAAATGGTGGGTTAAACTTCGTTTTATAGCTAGATTAACTTCTCATTTGTATGACAGTCGCATACAATTCTATTATATACTAAAGCATGTTACATAAATCAAACCAATAACATACATATTGGCAAAAAAATAATAAGTAAACAAAATTCGTGATCGACACCATGTAATTTCACTCAGACTAATGATAACGGAGAAGTTTTCTCCATGTTAAAGTATTCACTCTGACTTTAAGGAAAAGGATGGCAATATTATACTCATATGATATTGTTCTAAAATTTGAGACATTATATCCTGTCTAACAATTACTTATTTGTTTGCAACCAATATTGGCTGATTAATGTACATTATGAAAAGAATACCGATACTTTGTCCAGTTTGAATGATTTGTTTATACTTCAAGTCACTTTGTTTCGCAAACAAACAAAAATACTGTGTTTTTTTTATTTTTATTCATGGGATATCAATTGTTGGTTGGAGAAGGACGAAAGATATAAGAGTCAATTTAATAAATAGAAAATAAAACTCACAACGACATGGCTAAAAATAAAAAAAGACAAACAAACAAATAATAGTACACAAGAAACAACATAGAAAACTAAAGACTGAGCAACACGAACCCCACCAAAAACTGGGTTGATCTCAGTTGCTGCAGAATGGTAAGCAGATCCGGCTCTACGTGTGGCACCCGTTGTGTTGCTCATGTTATTACAAACCCAGTAAATAGTCTACTTTGGTAGGTTACATTCATGAAAAGCGAAGGAGATTGTAGTTACGACGTAAGAAACATATCCGATAACATCTGTAAAATTGTTATTCCATAACAGTGAATGACGTCCGTAAAATTTTCGGAGGGATGATTTCAACTTCACCATTTTGAACTCTTGATTTAATAACTTCCTAGTGAGCAGCAATCCTCTATCAAGAAAAGAGGAAACACAATTTCAAATGTTAAACGAAGTACAATTTTCTCTAGGCTTGTAAGCAGGATTTAATAAAACCATGAAATAAAATATCCATGGAAAAAATAGTTTTTAACCTACGGAAATTGGAAATATGTATATATTAAATAAGAAACACAGTTAACATTCAATATAACGAAAATTTCATAGTTAAAACTTTGTTTTTAGACCTTGAGTATATTTCTATAAAGGTTGAAATTCATACGTAAATGTAGGTCACGGCCGTCACTAAGCTAACCGAGATATTGCTTGTTAATCTATATCGCGTATGCGGCGTTATTGTCGGTTGGTCTGTTAATTGGGTTGTTATATGTTTGTTAAGAGTAGAACGCACAATTTAATATCAAAGTCTGCTGAATAGACAGTTTTTGTGGCATATTATCAGAACCAAATAAAAAAAAACGAAAAGTGTCTGACAAAATGATGTCTATCATACATTGTACAATATTTTCCACTTGGAAAAACATTTCATAGTCTGTCCAGTTGTTAGTAAAACTAAAAGGCGTCGGCCAAGTATGTGGTATGTGTCCTTATACGAATATCATATGTTTGGATAAATGGCGAAAAAAACAACATTTAAAGATGTCATTTAAAGGACACAAAATAGTAATTTGGTTTTAAAAATTAAATTGACGTCAGGAAATATTTCATAATTGTTATGCATCGTGAGTTATACCGCATTTTAGTGAATACAAGGAGAATAAAGTCTGTTAATGGGTTATACAATTTAAATTGCGTTAATTAAGATATATTTAGCCTTGACAATAGTTGCGTTACCTTTATATTTTACCATTTAAAAAGTTAAGAATGATATGTACCTTAGAGAAATCAAATTAAATGAAGAAGTAAACATCGGATAACTGCAAGTTCTTGTAAATGTTCACAAGCATTTGTCTCAGAAAAAAATCACATCTCTGTACTTGAAAGTGAGATTAATGTACAGATATAAACAAAAATATGAGACAAATCCATGCGTGGATGATAAATAAATATCAGGAAATTGAACGTCACTGTAACAACTATTGTATTGTAGTGATACAAATCAGTATAATCTCAGTCTGGTTTGTTCTCTGGGTTTGTTGTTATATTTATATCATATCTTAATATTTGTATATTACACTGAGTTACTTGTAAATATTATTTTTATCCATTTGTATGTCATTCTATTCTACTATATAAATAATAGTGCAGTGTAAGCGTATGGTGGATACTCTTCTGTAATAATTCGATTGGTTTAATGGATTTTATTTGAGTAGGCATGAGTATTTTTCGCAAAACGTTCAATCCCATATGCAGAGTAATCGATCCTTTGGAGATTGCAAGTATTCTTGAGTTATTCTTCCAAATGGGTTTAAATGTTTCTATACGTGTGCATAGATATGAATGTTTTTTTACTTATATATGTAGATAATAAAACATTTTCATTTGATTAATTCATGTTTTGAAAAAATATCTTATGAGTATGCATTAAAGAAATAAATTTATAGATTATAGATCAGTTCCCAGTTAAACACGAAGTAAGGTAATGCAAATCTCTCGCGTCAATACACCAGAATGCCCTCATGGTCATCGCAAAGTAAAAATGACAATATAGTGCAACATTTAGTAAGATCATTTTTATTCTGTATTTCTTTGCATTGTATTTTATTGAAGGGTGTGTCACTTTTCTATAGCGTGATATGGATTGGGATTTATATGAACTTATTATTAACATTTTTAATCAGTCTTATATATTGTGTCTGTTCAAAGTCTGCAAAATATATGAATCTTTCATGTGTTTCAATTCAGCTTGGTAAATTCCTTGCGTTTCCTGATATGCATTGACTTTTCTACTTTGTCATCATTGTCATTTTCTGCCTAAGGAAATGTCTGTACCAAGGAGGGAATATGACAGTTGTTTTCTAATCGTTAGTTAGACGTGGTTCTAATCAATAAATTGACATGAGTATTTTTTGATGTGTTGGATGCTGTTTAACTTCAATGTGTAACAAAACGAATATTTTCCCCTGGATATCACATCAAATGCATAATATTGTATTTACTGGTTACTAATGAAGATTACAAATTGGTGTCATTCATAACAACGAAACAGATTCCACCTGATATCTGCGACCATTCTTTAACCATTATTGGATGAAATTTATACGACTGCTAAAACTGTAAATTCATAAATTATTGCAAAAAATGAGACAGGGTTAACAGGCCAAAAATTTCACCTCGCAGTTTGAATTTTTTTTATATGATGATCAAAATATTGGATGCAAGTAAATTCAACCAACTTGTCATTTTGTGCACATTTCGTATGTGTACCATATGTATAAATGTATCAATGATTAACCCGCCTTTTTATATATCATTTATCGACGGTAGAAAAAGATAATTACACCGCTGGATCCAGTACGCTGAATTGTTTTGCCAGACATGTATAGTTTTTATGATAAAAATATATTTAAAAAGTTATACAATGAAACATACTGACCTTGCAATATTTTTCTCGATAACACCTGATTTATAGACTTGAGCCAACCCTATTAACAGAACAACAGTCCATATAGCCGCATACTCAATATAGGTGAACCGACCAATCTTCTCCGTAAGGCGAGTGACGGCGCTGTAGTTCCTTATATTAAAATCTTGAATCTGTTAACATGTGAATATAATACGTGAAACCACTTATTAGAATCAATAAATGATGTTCTGCATTTAGATATACTAGAACACACCCGCGAAATCGCGGGCATTTAGAGCGTAGTTGAAAGTATGTAAAGTGTTGTTGGAAGAATTATGTAAAATATTGAATGACTGGAGAATTTCAGCAAAAGTTTCATAAGTCAAAGGTTAATAGGGACAGGAAAATGTTGTTTTTTTTTGTATCCCTCCTCCTTTATTTCCAAAATTCCAAATTTGGGTTTTCTATCAATTTCAATATGAACATAATACATTTAGTGGGGGATTTCAGCAAAAGTATCATAAGTCATAGGTTATGGGGACAGGAAAATGTTTTTTTTTATATCCCTCCTCCTTTATTTCCAAAATTCCCATTTTTAGGTTTTCTATCAATTTCAATATGAACATAATACATTGATTTTGTTATAAACACTTAAGTGAGGAGCCTGTAATACAGTGGTTGTCGTTTGTTTATGTGTTAAATATTTGTCTTTCATTCATTTTTTGTACATGAATAAGGGAGCTACCATTTGAACTTCATGGGAAGCTAGGATGAAAAATTTTGTCCTGCCTTTTTTTAGCTGTAATCTCTGTCCTTTAGTTTTTTCTGACTTTTTTTTTTGCAAGTGTCTCATCCTGCATTTTTTTTTTACTCAAAACTCCTGTCCTGCCTTTTTTTCAAATTTCATCCTAGCCCCCACATAAAAATCAAATGGTAGCTCCCTAAGGCCGCTAGTTTTCTGGTTTGGATTGTGTTACCTTGTCAATTCGTGGACTTTTAAAGCGGATTATGCGGTATGGGCTTTGCTCGTTGTTGAAGGTCATACGGTGACCTATAGTTGTTAATTTCTGTGTCATTTTGGTCTCTTGTGAAGAGTTGTCTCAAAATTGCTATCATACAACATCTTCTTTTTTTGTAATCAATGAATTTTGTAAAAGATTTAATAACTGGAGAATTTCAGAAAAGGTATCAAAAGTTTACATTGTTAGCGCCTATCTGTATATTATGAAAATTCAATACTATATAAATATAGTGTATTTACTTTCAATTTTAAGTTAACTAATCGATCCCTGGTGGTCATTGATATAGTATACATGTATACAGACCCTCTCTATTTAATAAACTATGTGACTGCCGTGGATAGTAAATTTGAAAATGATAGCAGATAGAATTCTTCAACTGCAGTATACAGAAAAACGCAAACCGGAAGTCTAATCAGACTTAAAATTTCGTCCAATGACGGGACAATATCCGGATGCCTTTTTTCTTGTTTTTCTCCCAAAATAACTCAATCTAAATAATCATATGAATGGATGACAAATGCGACTATGCACTGTACCTAAAGGACACAGAGGCGTGTTGATTAATTTATTGTGGAAAGAAGAAAAGCGACACCAAAAATTAGGTCTTCTCGTTTAATAGTATAGATAAAAATGAACACATGTGCAATGATTTTGGATTTGCGTATGAGTTGTTCAACTGTATAGGTGAGATATGAAATTGTTTATTAATCAGAATATGCGCCATTATCGCTATTTTGTGCATGTTTCCTTTGATCTAATTTATCATAATTTTTCATATTATGCTACTCGCTTGAAATGGAAAATTATCACTAGAAACTAAGGAAGCACACGGCGTTGTTAATGGAAATGTCAGGAATAGGGTAAAATAGCGATAAAGAGATTACCATTGGTCATCTCAACTCAATTTCTTTTCTCGCTTTCGCCGTACTGGCGCAAGAAAGAAAATCAATTTCAAAGAATTGTCCATTAGATTGACACAGAGGTTGTTCGCTGTGAAAGGTTTTTTTTTCTTTTTCCTTATAAGTGTTATACTTTTATTAGATCATGTATAATAACAGTAGAAAAATCAATCAAAAAAAAATAAAAACGGAAAATTTTCCCGAAATTTTCATTGTTCTAATAAACTCAAAATCGTTCAATTTTTTTGATGTCATGTTTTGAATTCCCTCATCTGCGCAGAAATCTACAATGTACTTCCTTTTCCCGGTTTCTTTTGTATGAAACTTTGAGTAAAATATATGTATAAAACTTAAATAACGTCACAACTAAAATCCCTAACAACAGAACCAAAACCGGAAACGTCACGGTATTTCCGTTTGTTTTGTTTTTTTTTAAATATTTAAGTTACAAAAAAATAATTCATACAGACTTCGTCCCCATTTACAGTTAATGCCTGCCTCATATTATTTTTATGTAACATAATATGGGGACGAAGTCCCCTATTACAGTAGAAAATTCAATAAAAAAAAAAATTGAAATCGGGGAAAATTTCCCGAATTTTTCATTGTACTAATCAACACACACTTCTATTTTTTTCAATATAAAATACTCAATGGAGTAAGTATGAGTAGCATAACAGCCTTCCATTCAAAAAGAAAAACATTAGACATGTGCTCTAAACCTGTTTCATTTAAATGACTATGGTCATGTGTGCAAGCTTTTGTATTTCTCAATAATTACGTTAGATGTATGTTTCATTATAATACTTTATTTTAATTGGCTGAATGCATATCACATGTTATTCCGTAAGCAATTCCATCACTCAATAAAACTTTTCATTCATGATAACACGTGGTCCCACAATAAAGTGCACAGGTGAATAAAATACAAAAATTATAAAATTCGTATTTTCATGATCATAGCTAAAAAATGGAATTATAAGTATTGAATGCTTCTTTTTGTAACTTTATTAGGTTGTAAAATTGTTGACCGTGCGCACATTTTTAGTTTGAAGCGCTTCCGCGATCCATACAATGTACTTCGATCAACTCTTTTACATTCCAATAAATTTACAAAAACAAGCATTCAAGTCTTAATTGAATACAGAAAGCTCAGCAATCACATGACATGAGTTATTCAAATAAGCAGTCACTAATGAGTAACTTATTTGACTATAGGTTTAAAATTATGATATTCATAGTCGGAGTTCGTACGGTATACATCATACAATAACATACATGAAGAAAAAAAATGTTTATCTTCTAAAAAGATTTATAGAAGTCAGAAGAATAATTTTTCTCACTTTGGCCTTACTGGCTCTCAATCAAATCCCTTAGTGAGGTTGTTAAAAAAATGTTAACCATTACACAGTAAATAAATCCCAAACTTCCTTTTTTTGGTATTGAACCTTCTCAGTAAATTTCATATAGATATATTCTTTAAAACTGAAGTTATTATCCAGAAACCAAATAAGTCATTGCATCATTTATCACTAATATGTAAATTCAGAAATTATTGCGTGCATTTATTATTGCGATTTTTACTTTTAAGATTTTGAGAGAAAATGCTGTTTAATTCATATAAAACATTTCAAAATGCGAGTTTAAATTATTGCGTTTGCAACTCTGTCACAATTTTCCCAATAATAAAAACTTCGCATTAATTTCTGAATTTACAGTACATATAAATGATAAAAAATAACATTTAATACAAGTTGCATCATTTACATATTAGTGATAAACAAGAATGTGTCCACAGTACAGAGATGCCCCACTCGCACTATCATTTTCTATGTTTACTGGACTGATAAATTGGACTAAATTCTCTAATTTGGCATTGAAATTAGTAGGATCCTATCAAAGGGAACATTTATACTAAGTTTCAAGTTGATTGGACTTCAACTTTATCAAAAAGTACCTCGACCAAAAAACTTTAACCTAAAGTGTAACACACGGACGGACGAACGAACAGACAGAGGGACAAACGGATGCACAGACCAGAAAACATAATTCCCCTCTACTATCGTAGGTGGGGCATAAAAATAACATTTAATTCAAGTTGCATCATACAAAATTAAACAATATTTATGAAAGTTAAAAATATTTGTCACTAGACAAAAAGTTTATCAACATTTCAATAAATCATTTAACAAATATACAATTATCTTTACAATTTACATCAAATCTAATATCAAATACAATTGTAAAATATCTTTTGTATATCACTTTCAGGAGTTGGCGTAATAGTAGGAGCAGCTACCAACAAAGTGCTCGATTTAAACATCATGAACAAAGATTGCAGAAAATGCAAAAACAAAAACGTAAAAAAACACAAATGCCAAAGAAACCATGCTGGTTCTTCCAAAAGCATGGAAGCTGCTGCCGCAGTTACCATGTTTAAGAGGTCGGAGGAAAAGGGACTCAGATACACCACCCTTATAGGAGATGATGACTCCACCACTCTTTTTCATGTTCGGAAAAATCTTAAGTACCAAATAACAAAGTGGAGTGACATACAACACACAAAAAGGTCCCTTTATGGCCAACTGCTGAATTTGAAAAAAAAAAACAACCAATGTACTGACATGGTTGTTGCATATTTCAAAAGGCTTTTCACACATGCACTCTATCAGAATAAGGACAAACCAGAGCAACTTGGATCAACATTTAGATCAATACCTATGCATGCATTTGGTGATCATATCCAATGTGGAAATTGGTGCAAATACAGCATACACCCTACCACATACAGACACACTGGTCTCCCAAGGGGAAAACCGTTAACGGACAACCTACTGAAAGACAAACTGACTTCCTTGTTTGACGTCTATGCAAATAATGCAGACAGGTAACATACATTTTTCATAAACTCTTTCAACTCTTTTGAAAGCTGAATCTGTAGATAAAATTTATCATTCAAATCAATATAGAAAATTATCAGAGAAACTGTATAGTAATGCAATATTAAACTTAAGGCTAACTGCCAATGAGCATACAAGTTACACCACATGTAAAAACAAATTTTTGTAAAACATTTATGATTAAGATCCTATACAAGTTAACACAAAATTTACATGTAACCGAAAAAGGCTCACCGAGTTCCAGCTTTACTAAACAGTTTGCATACATAATAGTAAAGTTCTTATACATTTAATTGATTGATTGATGATAAACACCACGGTCAGCACTATTGGCGGTCAGCACTATTGGCTATTTCGTGGCATTCATATCTAACTGGTTCTAGTGCGGTTAACAAACCATGACCTACAGCAGTGAAACTGATAATCCTAGTCAATAGTAGTGAAACGAACCTGCCATGTGTAGGGTTCGAACTAATATAAACCTATATTGGCATGCTTATGAATTTCAAATATATGATGGCTTACTTATATTTATAATTGTGTTACCATTTTTCAGATTATCTCCTTTAGCTTCAAGCCAAAAAAATGATTCAATCAATTCTGTAATTGCCAAAAAAGCCCCAAAAAGCATGCATTTTGGTGGATCTAGATCCCTCAACTATAGAGTGTCTGCAGCAGTAAGCCAAATCAACAATGGCCGTAAATATACAACAGAAGTCTTACAAAGACTAAATGTAACTATTGGTTCGAACACAGCTAAATATGTATGCCATATAGACAGGAAAAGAAAACTTGATGCAGCCAGGAAAACAACCATTCCTTTTAAAAGGAAAAGATCTATTTTAAAATCTGACAGGTAACTATTCAACATGAATATTTTTAAGTGTTTCAATTTTAACTGTAAAAGCAAGAGATGTGAACCCATGACCACTTTCTGAAATACCAATAACAGTAAAATGTATTTTGATTATGAATTCTGGTGCCATTTACATGGAAAACCTTTACTCAAGCCCAAACAAAAATTATGTCTGTTTACGGTAACCGGATCCCACCCTACTTTGAACGCTGACATCAAGTTATTTTGTTTTTGTCCTAAAAATTGAATATGCTTTATTTTAAGTTAATACTGATTGGTAGAATAGAACATTGAATCTATCGCGTCCAATTTTTTTGTCAAAATATAATTAAAATTACCATTACAGATAAATTGCATTAGAATATTTGTTTTTCACCCCTAGTAATATCAGTTATCAGTTTACAATGGTTTTACGGGAGCATAAAAATAAAATATGTCACACAAAATATCAATGTTACACACATTGCCAATAATTATTTAACATTATTAATATAAAAATTAGTACCAAATTTTTCATGGACAGGTGCTGCAAACAATTGACAAATGAAGTTAGAGAAGGCCCGACATACCAAACTTCTATCATCATGAACAACAACAACACAGAAGAAGACCAAATAGAGGAACTTCCAATTGCAGAAATCAGACCAGAATTGGAATCATTCAGAACACAAAACGATAGCTCCATCATAATATTTGATTTGGAAACTACAGGATTAGGCAAGCACTTAGATCTTTTGATTTTATATTTTAGGACAGGGATGATAACTGATTATATATCTAAACATGAAAATGATGTCAAATTTGTTCTACACTCAGATGATACATGTAAAAAGCTACAAAAAGACATACATATATGTAATACAATTCAAACAAAAATGCAAATTGATACAGAATACAAATAATCCAAAACAAAAATTATTTGTCTTTTGACTGGCTAACGTAATTTTGTTATCAACCTATAGACATAATTAAGTCATGTGAATGTGACGTCATCAACGTTTTTTCATGGTTTTCTAGGGTTTAAAATGGAATTTAGAATTAAATTATAAGAAACGACTGTATTATTTTTTCCGTCTATTCAAAATAACTTAAAACATTGTGGTGCACACTATTGAATAACATACCAAAATACAAAAATGTAACATTGACTTATGAACCATGAAAATGAGGTCAACCCAGATGAACATTATTATGACACCTCCTGCATAAACACAAATCATTTGGTCTCTTGTGGACAGTTGTTTCAGTGGCAATCATACCAAATCTTCTACACCTCACATTTATTCATAAACAGTACATTATTTCAGTAAAAATTATTGCTTACAGTGCACATTTGATTTTGGTGAACATATCATTTGAAATACTATTCTTATACCAAATTTTATCATTAATTGCTATTTCTTAAGATTTAACTATATAAAATTGAGAATGGAAATGGGGAATGTGTCAAAGAGACAACAACCCGACCAAAATAAAAAAACACAACAGCAGAAGGTCACCAACAGGTCTTCAATGTAGCGAGAAATTCCCGCACCCGGAGGCGTCCTTCAGCTGGCCCCTAAACAAATATATACTAGTTCAGTGATAATGAACGCCATACTAATTTCCAAATTGTACACAAGAAACTAAAATTTAAATAATACAAGACTAACAAAGGCCAGAGGCTCCTGACTTGGGACAGGCGCAAAAATGCGGCGGGGTTAAACATGTTTGTGAGATCTCAACCCTCCCCCTATACCTCTAACCAGTGTAGAAAAGTAAAAGCATAACAATACGCACATTAAAATTCAGTTCAAGAGAAGTCCGAGTCTGATGTCAGAAGATGTAACCAAAGAAAATAAACAAAATGACAATAATACATAAATAACAACAGACTACTAGCAGTTAACTGACATGCCAGCTCCAGACTTCAATTAAACTGACTGAAAGATTATGATTTCATCATATGAACATCAGGCACAATCCTTCCCGTAAGGGGTTTAGTATCATACCATCATAACATATATGAGAAGAACATAACCCGTGTCATGCCAACAACTGTTTTTAGAATAAATGTGTTTAGTTCCGATGCAAAGACCTTATCAGTGACTCAATATTAACGCCAAAATATGCAATCTTTAATGACTTGACAACAGTATCGTAATTATATCCCTTCTTAATAAGTCTATTCAAAGGTTTTGTAAGTTTATGAGGTGAATACTGACACCTTTGTGCTTTATAAAGAATATTTCCATAAAAAATTGGATGTGAAATACCTGAACGTATGAAAAGTCTGCATGTTGAGCTATATTTACGAATGATGTCTTTATACCGATGATAAAATTTAGTAAATGTTTTGACTAGTTTGTGATATCGAAAACCCTGGTGTAATAATTTTTCAGTAATACATAAATTTCTCTCGTTAAAATCTAAAACATTGTTACATACACGAGCGAATCGTACAAGTTGAGATATATAAACACCGTAAGATGGTGACGAGGGAACGTCACCATCTAAAAACGGATAATTAACGATAGGAAATGAAAAATCATCCCTTTTATCATAAATTTTAGTATTCAGCTTTCCGTTAGTGATATAGATATCAAGATCGAGGAAAGGGCAGTGGTCATTGTTAGTATTAGCTTTATTTAAAGTGAGTTCACCAGGATAAATTTCATTAATATACATACTGAAGTCGTCATTATTGAGAGCCAAAATATCATCCAAATATCTAAAAGTATTATTAAATTTGTTTATCAGATGTTGTTTTGATGGGTCTTTGCTTATTTTTGTCTATGTACTTCTGTATTACAGGAAGAGATGCAGACATAGTCCAAATTGCAGCAACAACACTTGACCAAACGACAACCTTCAATAGATATACAATCCCAGAAAAAGATATAACACCAGGTGCATCAAAAGTTACGAAATTATCGATTAGATATGATAAAGATGGTCTTAAACGACTAGACTTTAATGGCGCCTGGGTAGAAACTGTTACACCTATCACAATGACCAATGAATTTCTACAATGGCTGACTAACATACAGGAAGAACAAAAAAAATAAAATCACCCTGGTTGGACATAACTCGTATGCTTTTGACTTTCCAGTTTTTTACAATCATATGAAAAAAATGAATCTAGTTAAAGAAGGCTTACAATTAATTCAAGGCATTGGTGATACACTTGCTCACTTTAAAAAAATACATAAAGATTTACCCAACTATAAACAAAGCACATTAGCCAAAAAATTTGTGCATGGGTTCAATGAAACAGATGCACATAATGCACTTCATGATGTTACAACACTGGCCAAACTTCTTCAGATCTCCAATGTTGAATTCTTCAAATCATCAACTATTACATTTACTTCTTTCTGCATCAAACAGGACTTCATTCTTCATCACAAACCTTTACTGGACTCCATCAAAAATAAATTCAGAATTGGATCAACAACATACATCTCAAACCCCATTGCTACGAAAATAGCTGATTCTGGCCTTGGCTTCAGGCATTTACTGTTGGTTTATAGAAGAAATGGCACTGATGGCATTAGAATGCTCCTGAAAGAAAAAAAATAATGGGAAACCTAGAGTTACCTCATGTAAAAAGACGATTGAAAAAATTTGTGAATATTTTGAACTGACATCACAAAACCAAGCCAATGAACAGTAGCTAGGCAGTAACATTAATTATCTTATTTGGCATATGGAAATCTTCACATGTACATGTAAATATATCATATACATTTGTATAAAAGATGGTGCATAGTAATGTGAATATATAATGGAGATCAATTTGAAATGGCATGTTGTCATGGCTGTGCAGTGCTAGTATAATTTTTTGTCAATTTTCGTTGTAATTTTAAAGAAAATAAAAATTGCAAATTTTCTAATATTAAAACAAAAACTTAGTTTAAATTATCAATTAAACTTTGGTCCCTTTTTCCTAGGCCACACTTAAAAATATTTTGGTTTGCCCAAACCCTACCCAAAGGTTGAGACAGTGGGTAGGTAGGTAGGCATTTTCTTTTTTTTTCTTCAAAAAAAGAAATTGAAGTATCAAATGTTAATAAGTCTTCATGCCTATTTGATTAAAAAAAACTTCTTCAAATCAGGACAATAAAAGAATTTGAGTAGGCAGTTTTTTTCTGGGTAGGTAGCGTTTGGGCAAACAAACCTATTATTAATTTTGGCCTTACACAGTTTGGACCACAACCCCCAACATCCAAGCCTAACCTTCCTTTTGTGCTTATAAACATTTTGTTGAAATTTCACAAAATTTCTTTTCACTTATACCAAAGTTTTTGTCTGCAAACCATATGTCTCCCGATGACGTTGACGATGTGATACCGATATCAGTGGACATTTTAGGTTGGTTACTTTTTAAAGAGTCCAAATTGAATATTTTTTTAAGGAAAAAAATACATAGACATGTTATCTTATTTGGTTTGTAGAAGGGTATACGTTGTTAAAACACTAATTATAGTGACATGCGTGTTCATATACAATGTACATGTAGTCCATTTCCTGTATAATATTGGAAATCCACATTTCCTATGTTTGTAGAAGAATAAACAGATTCTCTACATTTTTTTTTGAAAAAGTGGATACTTCTTTATTAGAAATCAAGATTACAGAAGTCTTGAATAAACATGATAAAATTATTAAAATACAATTCAACAAAATGGGATCAATATCTGTATCTGTATCTTATTTACAGATATTTCGTATGTATATATTATATTTGGTCTCACATTATCTGTGTAAGTAAAAGAAGACTACAATTCACTGAACGCCAACATTTGAATACAATATAAGTATACCAACTATTTCAATAAATATTTGGTTTTTACCTGATGCATTTTTTCCACCAGAAGTTGCTTTTGAGCTGTTGCCTTCATGTTGCTTCCATATTTTGCTATCAATGCACTGTTTACACTCTCAGTATATTACATTTATCCATCTCTCCAATTTCAAGTGGAGCTTTTTTTTCTTACTATAAAAAAAAAAAAAAATTTATAATTCTATGAACCATAATCCAGAATATATTATTGTAGTATATTATGTGTTATTCAAACTTATCAATGTCCATTTTAGCATTACTATTCAATAGTTAACTTCATGATGTTAGATCCCGTTTTATGGACTTGATTTGACAACTTGATCCCTTTATGAGAATCACAACTTTAAACTTGCCTGCAAATTCTACATGTACATGTACAATGTACAATAAAAATAAAAACCAGTTATGAATTAAAATTTTAATGAAAATCTAGATTGATATATTAACTTAGTTGTAATATCGAATGAGTCTCATGATCATAACTAAAAAAAATTAAGTGATGTATGTCACTAGGAAAGAAACAGTCCACAAACTGTAATATTTGCTAATGGAAGCCAACAAGTAAAAATTATACATGTACATTAAAATCATGTACAATTGTTTATTGTATTATCAGTTAATGGAGAACAATGCTTTAAGATTTTATTTCTACTGATATAAAATTAGACATCAAATTACATGTATGAAATTATATGATGTACCTGCATTAGCATCCTGAAATTGATGTAATAGTTACTATGTTGTAGATACATTTGTACTTGCTATGTTTTACTTAAAAATTATAATCATGATTCTTAATAAATTGTTATTTAGTCACAGCTCAGACCATAAAAGGTCAAAACATATTTCACAATTTCAAGTAAAAAGTAAGTGTATAGCTCCAGTAAAATTTCTTTTCCAGGGCCTTGTTTAAAGTAATAATCAATTAAAGTAAACCTCTTTTGAACATATAATATTTGCAACATCAGCTGACATCTACAAAAGTTACAGCTAATTTCCTAAAGCATGTAGAGCAAGACTTTGGTTAGCTTGCTTGCTTTGTTTTTATATTGTACAAACATTAGGATAACACCCAATTAAATTCAAATATTATATATACAGGTTAAACTATGCCTATATATATTGTTTTAAGATGTCAATCTTATTTACAAAGCTTGTATTAATAACAATTATGGAAACAAAGCAAGCAAGCCATCCAAAGTTTTGCTTTACGTGCATTAGGAAATTAGCTGTAAAGGTTAGTCAATTTAGTTTTTCCTCCTCTATATCAAAAAGATTGCTGATGTACACAGTACAGTTGTAGTTTGTTGAGGCAGTACCAGTTTTGAAAACCACATACACAATTAAATAAATTCAGTTCACATTAGATATGAAATAAAGCAAAAAAAAAATTCTGCTACCAAGTCTGAGCTGTGACTAACCTACATACTATAGATATATACATTTCTTTTTCTTTGCACACCCACAAGTTCCAAATCTAATTTTTACACCTGAATTCAATGGGATGCATGGAGACATAGATAATATTTCATCACTTATGAAGGCCTTGCTAGCCATGCTAGGCTTATGTAATTTTTTTTTTTAAATATGTTACAAATGTGAATATCTCATTCAAAAATAACAATTAACCATAATCTGCAGGGAACAAGAACTTGAAATATTGTATCACTGTTCATTGATTAATGTTAGATCAGGTATATGTAGTCAATGTCCAGTTACATATACATATATTTCCTCTATGTTCATGACGCAAACAAATGAACAACATTGCAAATGCTAGATCCTAATCTAAGTCCTCCATCAGCCAGTATGAAGGTCAGTGAAATTTGGACTAGTACATACTGACCCTTTAAAAAAATGAGATGCCTGCATATATGTAACTTGTACATTTTTTTCCAGTCAAACAAATACCCTTCTTTGGCAAGAGATTGATTTCGGGTCAAAAAGAGACAATATTTCTTCTTCCAAGTCTTTAAAGTTAAAAGATTGTACACCTACGAGCTCATGTTTATAAATTTGTGCTGAGGTGCTATTTAAGCATACAATACATCTTTAAAGCTATAGACATTAACATAGTAAAAATAAGATGTGGTATGATTGCCAATGAGACAACTCTACAAATGAGACCAAAATGACACAGAAAATTACAATTATAGGTAACCATACAGCCTTCAAAAATGATCAAAGCCCATACAGCATATATAAAATTGAGAAAGGAAATGGTGAATATGTCAAAGTGACAACCACCCGACCATAGAGCAAACAACAGCCGAAGGCAACCAATGGGTCTTCAATGTAGCGAGAATTCCCGCACCCGTAGGTGTCCTTCAGCTGGCCCCTAAAATATGCATATTAGTACAGTGATATATAGTCAGCATAACATGTTTAACCCCGCCCCATTATTAATGTACATGTTTGTGCCTGTCCCAAGTCGGGAGCCGATTATTCAGTGGTTGTCGTTTGTTTATGTGACAGTCACTGTGTTACATATTTGTTTTTCATTCATTTTATTACATAAAAAGGCCGTTAGTTATCTGAAATTCTCGTTCAAATTGTTTAACATTGTCTTATCAGGGCCTTATATAGCGAACTATGTGGTATGGGCTTTACTCATTGTTGAAGGCCGTACGCTGACCTATAGTTGGTAAAGTCTGTGATTTTGGTTTTTTGTTGATAATTGTCTCATTGGCAATCATACCACATCTCCTTTTTTATATGACAAGTTATGTTTGGTCCACTCCATCCTGAATGTCTTATTATTTAACTGATTAACCACCGTCAGAGTATAGATAGGGGGTTTCAGTGCTCCTATGTGTCACATCAGGGTAATGAGGACAAAGAGAAGGGATTGTTTTTTCAAGGCATAACATAAATAATACATTTATGGTCATACAACGTTTAACTAATAATACTACAACATGGACAATGTTGTAATTAGTATACAGAAAGAAGCCTCCACACACGACATGCGGCCCGACCACTGACCCTTTATGAATAGTCAAGACGAAGATGACAAGAGGGTCATTTTTATAAATGATTCAATTATAACGTGAATCAATTGATAGCATTTCAGCAAAATTAGTACATGAGACCGAAGCAAACACTCTTTCTGGAGTTTCTTCATAGGCTGCATTGCAATTATACTTTTGAGACGATCCCTCACATTCGCTTCACAGAAGAAATTTCTAATATCAGGATATTAAGCACATTAAATAAGAAAAACTGTTAACCGAATGATATAATATATTGATATGCACGTTATATATCATCAATTAAAACTTACAATTGGTATATATGATGTAATTCCACTCTTCTCTGTCCATCCAGCCTCATGCTTGTAGATTCTTCGTGACGTAGAGAATTGGCGCGAATTAGTAAAGGGAGATATCAAAAGAATAACAATACCGTAAATAGTAAAAAAAACAAGTAAAAATATTCCAAACGGACAATTAAATTTTTTTTTTCATTTTGAAAATAATAGGCTTATTTATGCTGAACACGTTTAAAAAGTAATACGTAGATTTAGTTAAGAAATATTAAGTATAAAGTGGCATAAGGCCATATTTTCAACTTACACAAAATTCGGGGTACAGGGAGCTTTGTCGAGCTGTACCAATTAAACAAAGCTGGTGACCCCCTTTTTTTTTTGGCTAAAAATGTTCCAAAAACACACCTGTTTAACATAATCGTTTTTTTAAAAATCCTACCGGGAAATTTCTGAGCAGTATTGGTTTGTTTGAAAATTTTAGTAGAAATCAAACGTGAAGAATGGGACATTTTGAAGTATTTTATGCTCATTAATGTGATATGCAAGAAATAACTGTCAAAAAAAGTTGCTAGAATATAAATATACATATCACTGAAGAAAATTGTCTATATCAGACAGTTATATTATTTTACATATACGGTCTAGCACACTCAACAGCGAGACACGATTATTTGCAAATAAGGCCCTAAAATGCACTTTTCGAGGCACTCTAGCGAAAAAACGAGCCTGGTGACCCCCCTTTTTCTCAACATTTTTGAATTCAGCATAAAAAAATCTACAAAATATGTGAAAATTAAAAAAATCTACCGGGGGTCACTATCGGGGTGAGCCACCTTAAAAAGATTTTTGTTGTAACGTTTTTTGAATATCAGGATCTGCGCAGAAATCTACTACCGTTTCCGGTTTTGTTTGCCTGAGACTTTGAATAAAATGAATATTTATCAGTCTAAAAAGGGAACTTAATACTAATTCATTTTCAAAAATTGTTTGTTATAAAATAACGTTACCTGATAAAAGCGTTTCTTTGTTTACATTGAATATGACGTCATAACTTAAATAATGTCACAACTTACATCCCTAACAACAGAACCAAAATCGGAAACGTTACAGTATTTCCGTTTCTCTTTTTATTCATACAAACTTCTTCCACATTCCCTGTTTTACGTATGGTAGGTATAAAGCAATTACGAAGGATTTTTACTGCCTTTTTCCTTTTAATCGGCAGAATCCCTTTGATGATACACTAGATAGAACTCACATCATAGAGACGTAAGAAAAGCCGGAAGCTAGTTCAGAAATGGTAGAAAACTCACACGTTTAATGCAGTTGTTATTTTTAGTTCTATTCTGTTGTGTGTGTTGCATTTTTATTTATGTTTTTTTTTGTTGCACTTCGGTGTTTTGTCGTTGTTTTCCTCTTATATATGGAGTTAATGTGATTACATGTACCTCAGATTGAGTTTGTAACCCGGATTTGTTTTCTCTTAATCGATTTATGACTATTGAATAGCGGTATACTATTGTTGCCTTAATTTAAGTCCTCATACATGTATGGTGTTTTAAAGGTTTCCTGTTCGTAAAAAAATTCTTTGATTTTTTCTTGCGTTTTCAAATACTTGATTTGGATAATCAAACTCTAGTAAGACGTCAAAATTTAACATAATGCATACGATATTCAAAACTAGATCCTGACAGAGTAGCAGAATATCGCTATACATGTTTAACTTTGATTGATATTATCAGAAATTTTGTTGCTTTACGTGTTATTGTTATTTACAATTTGTTTTGTTTTTTTTAAATATGTAGCCCTTCATTCATTTCGATCATCGAAAGCAAACCAAAAATTTACATTGTTTCGTTTGTCGATACAAATTATCTACCATATACGTGGTGTTATTCGTTGTGTTAAAGGTAGATAAAATAGTACGGTTGAAAATAAACTGCTATTGTTTTATTTTTTTTTAAACACAGCAAGATTAAAATCTAGACCACCTCACAATTATATTGTACTTAAAAGAATACATTAATAACGTGTATAGTATAGCTAAAAAGATACTTTAAATACTGTTAAGTATAACTAAATAACTTCCTGGAAAACGTTCTATCCAGCTTAAAATGTATTGTCAAACCATTGTAAACATTCATGTTAAAAGGCTAACATAATAAAGAAATTATAATAAATCTTAGAAGGAAACAGTTGCTTCTTAGATCATTTGATCGAATTTCTAAGAAATAGGCGGTGCAGGTTATTCCTCTATAAAGTCGTTATTTTGGATCAAAAAGCAAATGCTTTCATACAATAATGCTAAAATTTAGTTCGGACGTTAACACACGTACATTTTCACGTACATTTTGTTTTCACTGAGGTAAGAGTATTAGTATAATATATACACTGATGTAGTTGAAATATACGCGTATTGTCCGGGTTATAAAAGTCATAAGAAACGAGTGAGTGGTGAAAAATAATGTTTAGCCAATTCTTGAACCATTTCATGTATTAAGCATATATTAAACCTTGTCCTCTGTGCACGATTTTCTCATTTTTTTGCGCAACTATATCGTATAATCGTCAATTGTTTTTTCTCTCTGTCTGTTATGAATTAACAAATATGGCTACTCATTAAATGCCGTGTTTCGAAGCCGAGGTTTACAGATTGTCACTTTAGGAAGCACTCCACAGTTAGGTGTGTAGTTTCGCACTTTGGCCCCTGTGGATTTTTAAAATATGAGAGCTAGTGTGAAATAAAATTCATTTTTGAATAGCTGAGTACTAAAATAGCCTTCGTATTGGGTGTATATATGAACATCAAGATTATGTTATACATGTACATGTAATATAGGCTGTTTTCTGTATGACAGTCCGTATTTGCATGCCCATACCATACATTGGTCCGGCAATTATTGCAATGAGTTTTTCCAACTTTTTCTGGCACAAACTTTGTGATTAGATTTTACGAAAAAATGAGGCGAAAGACACCCATTTTTTATTTGATCATTAGGAAGATCTATGCAAACAGTTTCTAAAAAGGTATCACTCAAAGACATTGAAATTCTAGTTTGATCCAAATTTTGGGGGGATATGTGACATGTTTACCCCCTTTTTGCAATATTTTATTGTAAATAAATGCAGAATGTTGCCATGGATACACATAAAAAAAAATGTTTTTCACCCTTTTAACTTTGGAAAATCAAATCTATGGAAGATACTGTTTACATACATATGTACATGTACAACACAAACAGTTAGGTTAATGTATTAGAAATCCAGGAATAGGAGATGATAAAACATTTTGTGGCTCATTTTTAATCTTATTTTCTAACTGTGGAGTGCCGCCTTATGGCACACCAGAAAGCACAGAAATGCACCTTTTAAGATATATTTCACCACAAGTCTGAAGTCTTTTATGTTCTTGTTTTAGTTCTGAAGGTAAACACTCTGCTAGGATTGCAAGTCATGATTATTTTATTGTTTACTGTCCTTAGCAACCAAATATACACATTTTGACACTTAGACATGTTGCGGTCTTAACTTTGTACTCCATCAGCTTCGCTCTTGTAACCAAATACATTTGTATTGCGCTTTAAATGATATCCTCAGAATGTATCGCTTTATATTTTTGAATGCGAATAAGTCAAATAAACATTTTTAGCAAGATTTTATATTATAATTTGGCATTAAATACATTTAATGATGCCGATACTGTATGAAATTTATACCCTGCTTGAGAGCTTCTAAAACAAGGTAAGGTATGCTATTTACAGCAAAATTGACATATAAGTGCTTTCAAATACCTAAATAATGTACATTTTTTCCTCTTTTAATAGAGTTTTATGATTTTAAACAGAAAAAAAGGGAAAAGTTTTTGAATTTTACCCTAAAAATGAGACAGACTTGAAGTTTGTTCACTATGATCCAGCATTTTTTTTAATTCACTTTTTGTCGCGTATCAACATCAACTGCTAACGTTCATAATTTTTTTATTACTGAACCAATTTTAAAAACTAAGGTACCATTTTAGTCGTAACACCTAGTAGAACATAGACAATATACTAAACATTGAGGCAGGAGGTTTCATATCACTTTAATTCTACGAACATTGCACCGTAATTGCCAGAGGCATTAATCATTTTTTAATCAACATGTTTTTAAAGTGTTAAATATTTTTAAGTTTTTCAATTTGTTCATGTTGCTCTTGTTACTTTTTACAATCGCAGTATTGTATACCAGCTGCTCCTCTATTCTTTTGTATAACGTCTGAAACCACTTTTATTTTAACATCGTATGCATAAGAGTATGAAAAAATCAATTAAGTGAAAAAGTGGCAATTAGAAGCAAAAAAATATAATCAAATATCAATGCACCCGACATGTGTCGTTTCATGTACACGTACGGACGAAACTGGCAACACAATAAAGGTGAGTAAAATTTACTCTTGATATCGAAGGCAAGACAACCAATATATATATATATTCAGACAACATGTAACAAAGTTAAAGAATTGTGGTTAATAATTTGTTTCAATTTTGGTTCATAGACCGAATTGTGTCTGTTAAAGGAAGTTTTAATTTTTCGAAAAATACATATTTCGTCTAAATACTCCTATGGTTCAGTCTGTTGATAACTAAACACGTGTATACCCATATGGTCATGATTATACGCGTAAAGTGTTCTTGAACAGTTATATTATACCAAATTACTGTAGGTTATCCATAGCATCTGCTAGTTTAAGTACAAACACATTTAGACCAATATATTTTTGTTTAATGTCATAGTTAAAGTCGATATAATTATTTTAATAGCCTCAATATAATTACATTCCAGCTCCTTTGTCCTACCAGGGGTGATCTGAGCCGGATCTACCCAACCAGATCACCCCAGCTTGAATTTCTTTGTATTGCATGCTTTCCTTTGTTCAGTAACATTTTGGCGGGAATGTCACATCCAATATAAAATTTATAATTAATTATACCACAAAAGACTATCAATGAAGATTTACGTACTATGCTGGGACCTTAAGCAAATCAATCCACGACACATACCACTTCACTAGGACGATTGGATACCCTACTGATAATAATTTAGATATTTTTATAAGTGGAGCGATTTGGCAGCTCTTTATTCAGTTGGGTTTTAACCCTTTTCGTAACTTAGTAAATTGCCAAACTGATTGTTCAATTTATTAACACTTTTAAAAATGTGGGGCGAGTCGATAAACAAGAGCGATACGATTTTTTATAAAGTGGTGATCTAGTGTGGACCGATTGACCAGTGGGGCGAGTTACATTGTTTCATATTTAATCATCTTGTTCGGGTGTCTTTAAAGGTACGATTATGATATATAAAGATTATTATAATGGTTGTGTGGCGTTCGAAACTAAATTTTTATGAATTGTTAATGTTTTTTCGTGTTATCTAAAACAACTGGGATTTAAAATATTTATCCCATTCGGACTTGGTGTGTCAGAATCAGATCACCTCTGGCCATCGGGGTGATCTGACACTGACACACCGCGTCCTCGTGGTATACCTATTACGTTATTATTCTGTTCTATAAAAAAAAGGTTAAACTGTGTGAAAGATAAAATTTAGAAATTTAGATCTCTCAAACAACGCACATTACAATCAGAGTTTGAAATATTTCAAAAGCAACACACATTCTTTCATTGGCCCTTTTTAGTAACAAAGAGGTTTATCTAAAGGAGGCGATTCAATTCAAACAAATTTTTGCGAGTTAGAAATTTTAGAATACGGCAACATTTTCATTATGTAACCCCAATATTTAAGCTAATGTGACATCATGTTCGAATGTTCAATTTATTATGACGAAAACGAGATGTATGTTATTATTAAGCATTCAACTCATAAACCACACGACAAAAAACATAAAAAGACAAAAAAAAATAATTTATATTACAATCCTAAAATAATCGAAAGAAAACGTCTTTAGATTTATTCGGTTCCAGTATAATCGCACACCAATTTTATATGTATTTGAAACTGTAATACTTTCAAATTGTATGTGACCTCCTCAGGACAAATCATTACAATGTACTGTAAAATTTTGTTGAATTATAATTTTGTGAAGAAAAAACGAGAACAGTTTATGAGTAAAATACATTCTTAAAGTAAATACAAACCAAAAGACGTAAGTTCAAATGAATAAAAATTTCTTCACAAAAGGTTGTATTTATAACGGATACTTAATGATATTCATATCAATGTTTATAAAAATTATATAATTTCCTGGTTGTCGTTCATTTAAATGGAATGAACTTTTCAGTTATTCTTTCAATACGTGTGCATTTTACGTTTCCGGTATAACGTACTTCTTTAACCTTTCTGTAAATATTTCCGGGTTTGTTAAAGGGCTTATTTTAAACGAGAAATTTTCTTATTTTAGCGTAGCATTCTACGTAACGAAAGCGATATTTCAAGATAAACGCACATATTTTACTCTTCTGTTTCACATACTATTCAACTTTGATACATCCAGTACAATACTCAACGTGAAATTTAAACTATTTAGATAAATAGACACTTGAGTTTTTATTATCGATATGATATTAGATTTTGTAAAGTTTCCTGTCAATTAATTGTTTCTTAGAATATTTGATACTTCCGGTTTTAAATTACTGTAAAAAAGAAGATAATGTGGGTTCAGTTTCCTTTTGATTATTCAATTTTTATTAGATATTTTACTATAGTATGTTTCGTTTTTATTCATAAGACAATTACATATAGTTACATCTGTGTGACTTTTGTCGTTTCTCTAATTGAATGTCTATGGTAATTTAAGTGGTTATATGCTACTAACATGTCATGTCATGTCATTATGTGGCATACAAATCTTGACAACCTGTGTCTTTTTAAGTGTTTTTTTTAAATACATTACAAAAATATAATACACTGACTTTTCACAAAAATGTCACTTTAAGAATTCCATTTGCCATAAAGCACATTAGATGAATGAGACAAAAACGATGATCAGATATATGGGATATATATATAATGTCTAAGATAGGCATTAACAGGAGGTGATGGAAAAAAATATTTTAAGGAAGAAACAGAACTCTTCCTTAAAAGAAATTTTTCAATCACCTCCTGTTATAGCCTATCGCAGACCCACAAATATCAAAGACATACTTGTGACATCAAAAGTAAAGAAACAAGAAACTTCTCAATTTGAGTGTTACGAACAATGTGGTAGAAGCAATTGTAAGTGCTGTTAAGCCAATAACACTGACCACTCTTTCAGCAGCACAGTAACAAAGCAGCGATACAGCACCTATGTTACATCTAATTGCAAAACGGAAAATAGTATTGATATTCTTACTTGTGGAACTTGCAAGTTGCAGTATGCGGGTGAAATAGAAACTAAATTCAACACCAGACTTTACAATCACAGGTCGTTCTATACAAAAGGAAGAAACTGTCCAATTACTACACACCTCCTAAGAACAGGGCATACTTTTGATAACATCACCTTTCAAAAATTGGGACTCCGTAAGGAGAAATCAGAGAGTAAGATCCTGGATGCATCAGCTACGTACTCTTGAACCTGATGGACTTAATGAGAGGGATGAAAAACAGTTCTACCCTAAACCATAGGAATAAATCCTGAATTTCATTCTATTTAACTAAAACTACTATTTGTTTAGATTTAAGATTTGTTATGTAATTCGTTGGTTGTCGTTTGTTGATGTGTTACATATTTGTTTCCCGTTCATTTTTGTACATACATTAGGCTTTTAGTTTTCTCGTTTGAATTGTTTAACATTTGTCATTTCAGGGCGTTTTATAGCTTGCTATGTGGTATGGGCGTTGCTCATTGTTGAAGGCCGTTCGGTGACTTATAGTTATTAATTTATGTCTCATTTATGCTCTTGTGGTTAGTTATATCATTTAAAATGATACCACATCTTCTTTTTCTTCTTCGTATATATAGAAAACAAGTTGCAAGGTAACTTTAAATGTGACATCCCACATTGGTTTATCAAAGGTATTGTGTATTTCGTTCTCATGTACAATATCGATATGTTTTACATATTTCATTTACACACCAAAATTTTTTCGATCTTGCCTTATAAGCCTATGACACTTCTGATGCACATTTTGTGAACAAAGTTGACAGTTCATTTTCGGATAGCTGGAAGAAAAAACATTTTGTTTCTATATTTCTCAAGCTAACGTTTAACTTTGTGTAAAATAATGGTTTCTTGCAGGTTTGTGTTTGATATGGGGGTGTCACATGTTAGACTACTAAGGATCTGTTACATCGTGTTTGTCATTCAGTCGCTTTTATTTTACACTGACATTTTATTTGAATTTAATTTTTTTTAAATGATTTTTAACTTAAATAGACTACCACGCAATCAGAATTTTCAAAAAGTATTTTTTTGGTTTTTACAGTAATGGTGTGATAAAGGAGTCAAGTTCCAAATCCCCCCTAAACAAATGTTATATATTAAAAATTATGCTATTTGCAAACCGTATCTTATATATAGCCGAGCGTCTGCGTACCCAAACAATGAATTGGTAACTACTCCAAGTATAAAAACACATGGAATACTTTATATCACCGCGATTGTATACAATATTAATATAACATTTTTTTCAGCTGACACCTGTTTGACTTGTGAAAAGTTAAAATACATTTGTCAAAAATAATTTATAAGGTAAGAAATCTGTAAACAAATTTTCAGAATATGTCCTTGTTGCTAAGTTTCATTTTAATGGAAAATATTACAGTACAGTACTGTTAAATATTTCCCTAATTTGAATATCTAATTGTGTGTGTAATGGTGTCTTATGTCGTTTTTCCTCAGGCTTATTTACACCTAAGGTTGCTAAACTTTAAAATGTAAATGTATTTGAGGTGAGTGTTTTTTAAATGATCATATCTGAAGACCGTCGTTTAAATTTAAATTATAATATGCCTATCAACATTATCATCATTTTACCAAAACGAAAGTATTTAGTCATGATGTCTTAAAACTTTAGTAAATTAACCAGAAAAGTATTGATTTTGCTTTAATGAATTTTTTTTAGTGATATATTATATGAAATGTTGATAGCAGATATAAAATGTAATAACATTTTTATACTAGGATCTAGAGTGCAATGCAGACTGTTTTCTTTTATCTTCCTTTCATCGTCAGTTTGAAGTCGGAGGTATGTATATGTATGTACAGAATTGACAAAAGTTATATAGTAAAACAATTCTAAAGACAATGAAGGTGTTATCAATTCCTTTCATAATCCCACCATCAATATCATTTAAAACCATCACTATTACTGTTACCACAATTGTAGTATTCGCTTGGTCATTCAACACCGATATATTATGTATATAAATGTATAAACATTTATAATAATTTAAGTAAAATTATAAGTTGAACATGCTCAAGGAATTGTTATAAACCGGAATACAAAAGTTTTTATCAAATCCCAAAAGAAAAAGATTTTGACAATGATAACTGCGACGATTGACGATTGACTTTTATCAACAAAACAAGAACAAAAAAAACTGATATAAAAAGGAATACGAGATAAATGTTGAATAAACGAATCTTCCAAAAAAAGGTTTTTCAAAGCAAAGGCTTCAACATTGACAACTTGAAACCAAAAATCTTTCCTTTCGTTAGTGATTAAAATGAAAAGATATCGATGGGACAACTATAAATATCCAAATGCACAATATATATGTAACACTCCCAAACGTGTCCTTCCCCCCAAACGTGTCCGATTCCCCCAAACGTGTCTTTTCTCCCTAAACGTGTCCGAAATGTATAATATTCCCCAAACGTGTCCAATTTCATAACCCCCAAACGTGTCCGGTAATTGTTATTCACCAAAATGTGTCCAATATTAAACGCCAAAACGTCACACGTCTTTTAGCGCTAATACTGTACATGTATCTCCTAAATAAAATCGCTGATAACGTTTTACCCGATTTAGTTAGTACAATGTAGGTTTTTAATGATTATAATAATTGCAAAAATAATCTGTTATTATTAATTAACTTTGACTGAAATTGCTCATTGTCCAGTTGCAAGTATTTGATATTCATTTAGAGGGAAAATGCACATAATTCTGGAGTTTAATTAATCGTTAACTTTGTTAATATTTGTACTTATTAACTCCGATGATACCTTTTATATTTATTCGAATATTGCATGGCCGGACAGCACCCCCCCCCCCCCCCCTCCTTTTGTCAATAGTTTTATAATGCATATTTCAGAGTCAAAAGCTCATCAAATCATAAACTAGTTATCCGGGTTTTTTTTTTAATTTTAGGTTTCCAACATCACTAAAGACACATGATAAAGAGACATAAAGAGACATATTAAACGTCCATTGCCAATTATTTCATGCATTTAAGTTTTAATGTTTTTGCAGTTCTATTTACCTGTTTTTATTTTTTTTACATTTGAACATACATGTACATGTTTTAATGTTTTTACTGTTCTATTGTTAAGATAAACTTTAGACTATTGGTATCGTATTGTCCAGTTGCAAGTATTTCATGCATATTTAGAGAAAACATACAAGTTTTAATGTTTTTTTCAGTTCTACTGAATAAATCAGTTTTAGACTGTTGATTGCGAATTGTCCAGTTGCCAGTATTTCATGCATATTTAGAAAAAACATACAAGTCTTAATGTGTTTTCAGTTCTACTGAATACATTAACTTTAGATTGTTGATTGCGAATTGTCCAGTTGCATAATTAGATAGAACAATAACGTTTTAATGCACAGAGAAAGGGACACTTTAAACCGTTAATTGTACAGTTTAACTAAACATATTCGCCTACAATTTACATGCAATACAGCCGAAATGACGCCCCACTTAAACCCAGTTTAATTCTGCCGATTTGAAAAAGTACTAACGTGTCTTATTTATATTTTTAATGAAATGATAAAATTAGTATACGTTAATGAAATAGCAATAACCAAATAATATAAAAAAGAAGATGTGGTATGATTGCCAATGAGACAACTATCCACAAAAGACCAAAATGACACAAACTTTAACAACATAACGCTTGATATGCATGAACACGTTTTGGGGATTGGACACGTTTGGGAGTTAGTTGAGAAATAGACACGTTTGGGCGTTTATACAAATGACACGCTTTGGCGCTGTTTTCAACTAGACACGTTTGGGGGAATCGGACACGTTTGGGGGGAAGGACACGTTTCTGAGTGTTACATATACTTCACTTTTAATGGTGTTTTTGCTAATATATCAAGCTGTGTCAATGTTAATATGTAAAACGTTTCTCAAACTGAATTCTGAAAATTGATGACAATTTGATAGTTCCATGTATATTATCATGATTACATGTATGTTTAATAAACATGATTAACATATAAAGGTATATGTCGTATTTTCTAGTAGACAACAATCTGAGGAGGTAAAATTTAATAAACATGTACAATGAGTGCATTTCTTTCCAAGCAACATTTTGTAAACGTTGTTTGGCGTTTTTTGTTGTTTCTAAACGCTTCAAAAGTAGAATCAAATACATCGTTTAATCAGTCAGTGTTTACTGACCCTGTTTGAACTTTAAATAATGCATGCACAAGTTGTTGGTAAACATTTTTATAGTTCGTTCTTATTTTGTATTGTTATACCACTGTCCAATGTTAGGGGGAGGGTTGTGATCCGCTAACAGGTTTAACCCCGCCACATCATGTATGTATGTGCCTGTCCCAAGTCAGGAGCCTGTCGTTTCAATTGTTTTACATTGTCACATTGGGGCCTTTTATAGCTGACTTTGCGGTGTGGGCTTTGTTCATTGTTGAAGGCCCTACGGTAATCTACATTGGCAATCATACCACATCTTTTTTATATTTTATACAAACGTAGAAACAAATACATCGTTAAATCAGGTTTATGTTAGAAACTAATGTAGCGTTTGTACTAACAAACGATGAACGACAAACTATAGACGCATTTCAAGCGAGTGGATAATTTGTCAAAGTTTACGTAAATTTTGCAAACGAATGTTAGAAACAAATGATCAAAGCATACGCGCGTTTAGTCGTTTGTCTCGTTTGTGTAAGAAAGAAATGCACTCTATGGCCGCATTTAAATTTCTTTCTTACCAAAGTTTTTTAACACTACAAAAGGAGAAACAACTCATCGTTTAATTAGTCTTTCCTTATCCTGTATTAACTTCGATAATGCATGCACATGTTGTTGGTAAACAGACTTGTAACAAACATAGAAACAAAGTTAACTTTACAAACGTACTATGTTGGAAAGAAATGATCAACATATGTGCGCGCTTTGTCGTTTGCATCGTTTGTGTAGAAAGAAATGAACCCTATGTAATACAAAACAAATTAAACAAGAAAGTTTTAGAACAGGGAAGATTTATAAACGATAAGTATACAATAATATATTTAACAACTAAAAACCCACACGTTACCGGTTCGTTAAACGGATTGATACCGAAAGAGATTTTTAACAGGTGAATGAAATTTCCCTTAAAAGCTTCGACACTTTTTTTCAACTATTTTTTTTTCTGCCATTAATTTTTATTTGTCGATTCCTAATTACTTCTGTAAAATTCTCCATTTTATTTTATTTTTATTATCATGAACATTTAGTTTTACAGGCATTAAGTTATAAACATGATTGACGATCACAGTGGTAATGAAGTGAAAACCTTGAATTTTAGAACATGTAGAAAAGATTTTAATAAATAAATATTTATTTGAAAGTTTTTCTCAGAAAAATGTGAAATTTTCCGTCCGTAAATAAGTCCTTTCTGAAGTATCGATTTGGATTTCCTCTAAAAAAAAAAAAAACAGCAGGGATTGCCACGGTATTGAAGTTTAAATATTAAATTAAAATTTATTAAATTTAGAACATGTATATCCCTTGTCAAAAGGGTGTCCGCTTTACAAACTAGTATTAATTAACAATCAAACATATGTCCCTCCAGCACAGTGTCCTTCCAGCATATATAGCTTTGCACAGACAATCTGTTCACGTACATTGTAACATTCATTAAAAAAAGTCACATCAAAGATTTTGTTGTCTAATTTCCCCGAGAAAAATTGTTTGATATGTATATAACTCAATTTTCAAATTAGCATCTATAGTGATAAAAAATAATGTTTAACCCTCTTGCTGTCATTTTTTTTTTGTCTCGCATTATCCTGTCGTTTCAGTTTTTTAAAAGCCAGTTTTAAAACGTATTTCCCTTGTACTGTTATAAACACAAAATTTCTCGTCAGCAAAAACAGCTGATTCCATGACAAATTTCACTGTGCACGAAAAAGTAGTATTCAACGAATATTTTATAAATTGATAGTATATCAGTTCTAAATATTTATAATTTCAGGTTACGAGCAGTTATGTATACTACCAAACTTTAAGCAGATTTTGCATCCCTTATCTTAATTGTGAACCAGGTAAACTGTTTTTTTTTATTTGATATAGTATTTCACATGTTCGTTGGTAATTTCAAGACATTAAACAAGTCCCTGTCGCAACTGCATTTTTTTGAAAGATTTGACACTTATGCACCCATTGAATGCTTTTGTATGTGTGTTGTTGTATCATTGAATTTCACCATACGTCTGTTACTTTTCAATTTACATGTAGTGAAAATTGTAACGGACTGATTCTTGTATTACAGGTAATGAAATCCAACCTTGCACCGACAATTACATGCAAGATTTATGTAAACCATGTAGGACAGGTATGGAACAGCCCGATCTAATCTCTTCTACTGGGAATGTTAACAAATCTTTATGTTTTAAACCATCAAGCGAATGTCTTGCAAAAGGTAATATTACTTACGTTTAAGTTGTTTAAGTTAAACACTACTTAAAAAAGTTTTGAATATGAATATTCTCATTTATTTAGATGAAAATGTTTTTTTCATTTTCTGAAGTGGTATCTTTTTTAGTTGCTTTGTTTATACTATAATATAAAAAGAAATGTTATAAACCAACTTCATATTCACACATGTCCCAAGCTATGAAAAAAAGTTGTTGGTTTTCTTTGGATCTATATCAAAGCTTACAAATGCTTAGTTAGTTTCTGTGTATGTTACATTTTAAAGTTGTGTCGCCATTCTATTCTTGTATTTAATGCATTTCCCTCGGTTTCTGGTTTGTGACCCGAATTTGTTTTGGTTTTTTTCTATCGATTTATGAATTTTGAACATCGATATACTACTGTTGCCTTTATTTACAATGTATTTTCATTTCCGGAATGTTGGTAATAATAGTTCGTTCAGATAGGTTTTGAAATTGAAGATATAGAAAATACATATTGTATACATATATTTGTTTGCTATATAATGTATGTGAAAGCTTGTGTATGATCAATAAGGAGTTATATTTGTTTTAACATTACCAGCATCGTTGCATAAATCGTAAGGCTCTTATATCTATATGCAGCCAATTTGATACATGTAAAATTTTCAGATAAGTTCTTTTGTACTTGCAGCAAGTGTCTTATGAAAAACGTCTTGATTGAAATCTGTTAAAATTATTTTTAAAGTTGAAAAGGGCGCCGCAACATGTCATTTTTATGAACACAAGCCTGTTCCCTTCTCCCAAACGTGTCCATATAAAGCTGAACGATTATTTTAATAAGCGCTCAATTTTGACCATATTTTCAAACATTATTTTAATTGATTAAATTTCTTCCCTTCAAGTCAATCAATATTAAAATTATTTAATGCCTTTTAAGTACTGTACTGTTTGGCTTTTTTTCCTTTTAATGTATTCTGTCATTTATTATCGTGAATTGAGATTAGAAAAAGGATCAACCAGGTTCCTCCTACCGACAAATAAATCCTAGTGGGGCGTCCGTGCGACTCTGTTGGTTGAAAAAATACGCAGTCATGTCCTGTCATAATGTAAAAGGGGGGGTAATCCACAATCTTTAGGAAAAATGCTTAAATCTACCTTATGTATTTATTGTTTATATAGTGTCTCGTTCTTAATATGCCTAAAATAATTGTACATGTACTTACTATATGTACTATGTGATCTTAGGTAAAATTAGATAAATCAAGAATTCAAAATTGATACTTTAAGCTGGAAAAATATTAGTTAAGGATCAAAATGAACTAAAAATATCAATAGGTCATGGAGCTCATTTTTGAGATATTTTATTACCCTTCCGGAGCACATGAGATCACCCCTAGTTTGTGGTGGGGTTCGTGTTGTTTATTCTTTAGATTTCTGTGTTGTGTCATGTGTATTATTGTTTGTCTGTTAGTCTTTTTCATTTTTAGCCAAGGCGTTGTCAGTTAATTTTCGATTTATGAGTTTGACTGTCCCTTTGGTATCTTTTGTTTCTCCTTCATTTAAAATATGACTGGAAAAGGCTGACTCGGACCTTTACCTTATATTTGCATTGGCTTAATTTTTGTCTCAAATCAAAAGAAAGCAAATCAAGAATCTGCTTAAATTTTGTCAAATGGCCTTTAAATTTTTTGAGCTATTAAGTCTTGTGTTTAAAGTTAAATAAATAGCCGGTGTGGCCAAACTAAATTAAATGCTAACAAAGTTTTGACTTTCTTCTTTTAACATTGATTCATTGTTACTTTCCAGTAATTGTGCCAAAGAAAATAGTATTTATGTCTTGTAAATGCGGCGTAAATGTTTTTCACTGATCTTATCGAAATCCGAAATCATAAATCGTGTCTCCGAGCATTGAATTGTCGTTGATGGTAATGACATAACTGAGGACATATTAGCGCTAGGAGGTTAGGCGAGTAACAATTATCGGACACATTTAGGAAAGTTACTGTGAAACTAGATATGTTTGTGCGATTTATGATTCTAATGCCACATGACACATTTTGAAACAGGCACGTTTGGGGGATGAACACCTTCGGGAGTGCTATCCCATGTATCTTCAAAACATTAGCTGTATTTTCTATATTTACATGTACTTATTAATTTTACGATTTAATATGTACACATCAGATATAACATACAGCCGCACGGAAAAAGACGTCTTTTGTAACACTTTGAAATGGTGCAAATGTGACACAAAAAAATGTTACTTTGGGGATCCATGTCTGTGTGACAACAAGAAACCTTGCGCAGTAGGACACACGATGAATGAGAAAGGAGGTGTGTAGTATTCATGTTGTTAAAAATTCCTTTTTGCACATAATGGTATTTTCAGAAATACGATCTACATAAACGAAACAATTGAACTTAATTCATTTATCATACAGCATACATCATCGCTTAAGTGGTTGATAACCCATATCGCATTGTACCATTTCTTTTTTATGTAAGCAACAATATAATGATGAATGCAGTATTGCTATTTCTTATCTTAAAATTGTAATTTTGGTTCATTCTGTCTTTCAAAAAAACACGATTGATTGAGTGTTGCATATTTCACAACCAGCGGCAACTAGTACCTGTATGTTGAGGCCGATAAATAAATAAAAATGGATGGTTGGCTATGTTTTTTTCATCTGCTTATGGTAAATCTAGAAAAGTTAACCAGATGTACGTTGTAACACAATTTTCGTTTTTGTATTGATCGTCAATCCTTGAAGGACAAAAACTGTATATAGCAATTTATCAACTTTTCTACTATACGATATATGGAGACGACGACCGATATTTTATTTTTCTATTTTTTTGTGATCAATCAATTAATTAACTTCTAAATTGTATTTTTTAATATTCAGTTTGTAGTCCATGTCCAAAAGGCACTTTCAAAAATGTGACAGGATGCGGTCCATGTAGACAACTAAATAAGTAGTATGGATAAAACATTACTAAGAGAGTGATATAATTGACGACAGTTTTACAGAAAACAATATTAAGCATATGTTCAGCTTGCTTAAATATCTCTCAAAATGTGTACACATGAATCCTATGATTTTAAAGACGATAAAGTCTTTCAGTGGAAATATGAGTGAACTTTGTATACGTTAATTGTTTTTTATTTATTTAACGGCATTTAATTAAAATCTTTCCAAAAAAGTATTTCCTTTTACACAGCAACGTCTTGCATTTTTCATCAAACAGTTCATTATTTTGTTTTCGAAAAGCTACGTAAACATCGTGTTTGCTAATGTTGCCTGAAAGAGTCTATTGATGTGTTTTAAAACTACTACACATGTGTTCCTTCTATTAAACTAATGCTTGCTCTTTATATGTTTTAATTGTTTCTGGTCTCAATATCAGTAAATTGATGCATTTGTCCCCCGCCTAAAAAGCAACAACAAATTCACTATTTTGGTGCATATTGGTAAACATTTAGATCTAGTATGTCTTATTGTATGCAATAATTTGGCTTTGTATCATTGTTCTATTTTCTTTGTTTCGTGGAATCATCAGTCTTTTTCTGTCGCTGTTTGAATGATTGTTATTGTAATAAAACTTATAAAGGAAACCATTTACACTTTAAAAAGTTCTTATGTATTTAAACGTTGAGCGAGCTAATACGTATCTTATTCACTTATTTTTCAATAGAAAAATTCCATCACGTTCTTCAAAAAAATAATAGTAAAAATCACAATGGCCACTGTCATATCTATATTTACTTTTCGTATTTATCTTGCTTATATATGAAATTTGCATTATAGTGCAGACTTAATGCCTGCAAAAAAGAGTCAATCAATACCAACAGAACATTACAAGAATGCAGAACAACAGCAACAGCTATCAACGGAACCGTTAATTATAGGTAATTACAAGATTTGTAAGAGATGACATCAAAATCCTCTGTAAAATTTTATAAAGGTTTATACAATTTTCTGCTTGATTTATTAAAAATGTTTTAAAATAAATTTATTACATTAAAGTTATTTTCTATTCTCGAACGTTGAATGTGATCGAAAGTAGCGCATGTGTTGTTGTGACATACGCTAGGAAGTCACCTGTGATAAATGTTTTTCTTGTAAAACGCATAACGCACCATCTATATTTTGATATATTTATAAGTTTCATACAACTAATTATGTTCATATTTATGATACATTAAACTACTACATTTAATTGACAAATTAAAATTGAAAAACCAATCGTCTTGTTGACAGAAGTAAAACTAAATACCTTTTCATACAAATTAACGTATTATCAAATCTTTCATTACAGTTTCAAAGCTGAGAAGTAGTAAACCCGCTGAGAAGGACAACTCAAAGATGTTTATAATGTTAGTATTTTGACGACGACAAAATCTGAAACATTAGTAACACGTTATAAGTGAAGTAAATCTTCATTTTAGCAAAGTATAACAAAATCAATCTTAAAAAATGTATATGTATGATCTATAAAGGCAATAGTAGTAAACTGCTGTTCAAAACTTATAAATCTATGGACAAAAAAAATCGGGGTAAAAAACTAAAACTGAGGAAACGCATTGAATATAAGAGGAGATCAACGACACAACATGAAAATGTAACACAAACAGAAACGGACTAAGCATCAGCCAAAATCTTACGAGATTAACAAATATAACATCAAAACCAAATACGCAAATTTGGGATAGGTAAGTATCATGACACGTCTTATAGTAATAATGTGAATTCACCCCAAAAATGAGAGAAAACAAACGACACAACGGAAACACAACGTTAAAATGTAACAGACACATTTAGAATTTTTCTTGCTTAAACATGTGTGTTGGCATTCAACCTTTCACTTTTTTCGAACAATGGCTAAACAACAATACATAAGATCAAGCTATAACAATCTATTGAAAAGGCTTGTTTGGTATTATCCCAACAAAACATAGTACAAATAACAAAACAATAAAGACACACATTGAACTAAACCGATATGAGAGTAATTGCAGATACTGAAAGCAAGCTCAAAACCATTCAACAAGTATGCATCCAAGATGAATCTGATTATCGATTTAAAATGAAAGATGAAGTACACTAAACAATAGGATGCTGAAATATATCAGAATACATTTTTTTTGGATAAAGTGAAACTATTCATAACTTTCAGAATCGCAGTACTTGGAGTGTCGCTGGTAGTTTTGTCAGTTTTCATCATAACATTATGTAAACGAAAAAATGGTATATCCTTTTCTGGTAGCATCAGCCTAACAGATGGTAAGTATATATGGAGATTACAATTGCAATTGTAAGATTTTAAGTTTCACATGTCTTACTATTTATTTTTTTCTAAATTTGTCTTTTATTATTTTTGCCGTTTTTACTTAGCGATAGACATGCATAAAAGAGACCCGAAAGACATTAATTGGACTTTGTAGCACGTAATTTAAAAAAAAAAAAAAGGAAAACGCAGGGCTAAATCCGAAAAAAGACTAAATGACGCATAACAGTGTTCAAATAACAAAAAAGAAAACTAAAGACTAAACACAATCAAAAGCAGCGGATGTAACATACAGGAATATGCAGTTTCTCAGACTTTCTCAAACCATTGCAACAAAACTTGCTTCAACGTTTGGAAGTCTACAAGTTTTCGTATCTTTCTCAAAATACAGATTTTTTCTAACTACAGGTAATAAACAACAGGATGGAAGACCGATTCCTTTCCATGATTACCATTCACCTTTGTTGCATGTAAATCAACGTAAATAGTTATCAAAGGTACCAAGATTATAATTTAGTACGCCAGACGCGCGTTTCGTCTATATAAGACTCATCAGTGACTCTCATATCAAAATTTTTATAAAGCCATAGCAAATAAGACTTTTGAAGTTTTCACCTTATCTCGTCTGAATTTTTTTAATTTTTGCATATGAATTAAACTTAGTAAATGTAAACAGGTGCTATAAAACAAAATAAAATTTTGATCTTGTTCAGCTCTTATTATAATTTGTAACTGAGTCCAAATAAAATAATGTAGATGTCATACATAATTACATATATATTGTTGTATAAGCATTTGATGAGATAAACTTAGATAACAGTAATGTCATATATTTACATGGAGCAATATCCTTTCACAAATCCAACTTGAAATACTTGCCTCAATATTTCACCTTACAGATATCTGTTAGAAAATAAAGCTTGTATTCCATTACAGGTTCACAACAAGACAAACAACATGACGAACGACAAGATGCTCTTCGTAATAACATTCCTTCTTTGCAAACCAATCATTTAAATACCATGGGAAATCAGACTGGTGACGGCGACCTAATTAATAAATATCTGCCATCATATTCTACCGATGGAAGTAATTCGTACCTGATGTCTGGAGACTCAAGTTTCAAAGATATGGACCACGGTAGGAATGATGGATCAATCGAGGATCAGATTGACAATTTGAAGCTGCAAGTATTTTCAAGAGGAAACCAAACAAACCTACAATGCAACAGACGTACTCTTCTAAAAATACCAACTGAATCCGAAGACGAAAACTCTGTGGCAACGGTTTCGATGTATGATTTGGAGAAAAAAGACGAAAACTGCAACAATGTTTTATCAAACAAAGACATAAAATCAAGGAACACAGATGCTAATGAACACGTTGGATGTGTATATAAACAGACAAGAATGCAGTCCTATAATCAACAAGGATCTTCCGAAGGTAATCTAGAATTATGTGTGATATGTTTATACATTCTTAAATACTTAACCTGATTTTGGACGATGGCTATCAATTTAAATATGTTTTTAGTTTCAAAAATGTTATGATGTTTTGCTTTTAAATGATGTGCATGTGTTTTTGTGGGCATTCCAGTATATTTTATTTCATTTAACTCTTACTGACGTATCTTGGTTAAATTGATCTGACCAACAGAAACAAACATGAGAATGAAGGACGGCATATGTTTATACAAACAGGGATTTGAGGTTGTTTAAAGTCCTAAAGAGCATTGTAAACCTCGAATTGATAATGATAATTATAAATAGTACAAACACCGTCTTACTACCTCACATTATATCCTGAATACAATACTTGTATGTTCTTCTACTTCGTTATTAATTTGGCCTTCGAACTTTTTGAATGAGTCTTACTCATGGTTTGAAAAACGGTCGTGTGATGAGTATGACATGTTTTGTGTTTGTTCTTTGACATTCTTTGTAAAAATGCGTACACCAAGCGATATTTGCTTGTTTTGTTAATATAATATTTGCCATACAGAGAAAAATTAAATCACAAAAATACTGACCACCCTGTAAAATTCAAAACGGAAAGTTCCCAATCCAAGGACAAAAGTAAAAGCTTGGACGCATCAAACGAATTATAAAATTACTGACCTGGTACAGGCATATTCTCATTTAGAAAATGGTGGATTAAACATGGTTTTATAGCCAACTAAACATTTAATAAAATTAACGGTACCAATGTTCTTGCACCAGATGCACATTTCGACAATACATGTCTCTTCACTGATGCTCGTGGCCAAACTTTTTGAAATCTAAAGCTTATATAAAAGATGAAGAGCTATAATCCAAAACGTCCAAAAAGTATAGCCAAATCCGTGAAAGGAATCAGAGCTTAGCATGAGGGAGATACATTCCTTAATTTATAATAATTTCTAATATTTTGTAACAGCAAATTTTAATAACACAAAAACAAGTATTTTCATGCCAGTACCGAAGTACTTGCTACTGGGCTGATGATACCCTCGGGGAATAATAGTCCACCAGCAGAGGCATCGACCCAGTGATAGAATTAACTTGTAAGTCAATCGCATCAATTGTCATTATAGTGTCATTGATGTGTGAATAAAACCAACATATATAATATGTAAACATGTCAAAATAAGGGTATAACACTCAATATTGTGTTAACACTATAAAAACAAACAAATATGTAGCAAAGAAACTTGCATAGGCATACAGACATAACACATAAGCAAATATCTAAAATCTCTGTACCTTGAATCATGCATATATATATATATATTGATCTGTCGACAATGAACGTCTTATTTATTTACATAAGTTTAAAAGGATATATGTTGTCTACATGACTATCTTTGCTTAGACTCAAAGTGTTTTTGTTTGTTCAGTATATTGAACTATAATATTTTCATAATTAACAGAATATGTTGATAACAGCTATTCAAGTGGATACAAGTCTAGCACTTTAAACTGTAAGTCTATATAAACTTTTTATATTATACGTTTTATCAGTATAAAAAAAAGTACATATTGATAGTAAAAATTAATTCTCACCTGAAACGAGCATTTTTATGTAAACAGCCTCAAAAAGACAAACATCACAGAATTGTCGGCTCCTGACTTTGGGACAGACACATGCAACAGGTATATAGAGAAGTCACACACATGGTTGTGAGAGCTCAACACTTATGTATATGTTTATAAGAATCAAACAAATATATGCTGCTGATCGATTTTGAACAGAAGGGGAAAAAACGCTAAGCAGCTCTATATGCTACTATGGTTGTGTCTTTTGTTGTCGTACAAACTTTGCTGTAAAAGTACTACTTATTTTAAATCGTCTACAGAAATATCAAACAGCAAAATCTAAATTCGGGCTGAGAAGTTGTGGTAATTGTGATCGTTACATTGATTTGTCCTTTTTTTCAATTTGAATACAGAACGAAAGTACAAGGCTTGAAATTAAAAAATGTCAGCGTATGCTTTTGAATATTATAACCTTATATAACATACACAACACATACCAGAGGAAAGCTTTTAAGTTAAAACCATGCATTGACCAAATCGAACTCTTATGAACAATATATTTGTTAAGCCTATTTTTAAATATAAAGACATCAATCGTTTCATAACAATTATTATTTTATTATTAGACACCAAGGACTGTTATGATCCAATGTCCGGCAGCTTTATTACAATGCACTCCCCTGGTAAGTTGACATACATATTTTTGTATTTTTTTACAATATTTTCTGATGAATGCCATAGTTGTATAAGTGTGTCGTTGTTTGTATTTATTACTTGTTGGCTCAAGAAAACACTTTGCCTTAACAGGAGTACAAAATATTGAATTTCAACTTATAATTGTATATTTTGTTGCCTGTCTGTTAGGTTTGTTTCTTTTTCCCCTGATGTTCTGTTTGTATATGTAGCGAAAATTCTTAATAGTACTATAATTGCCGCTGCAGTAACAATCTAAAACTTTTTAGATCTATAAACAATCATAATGCAATAGGGAGATTATAAAATCCGGTTCTGTCGATAATACTTGTACCAATATGAGATATACTGATTTTTTTTTTGTCCGGTCGATTCATATAACTACTGCCTAGAATTTTCAATCTGTAATCGTGAACTGTGACACTATGGTTATCATATGCATGTAATTCAATGCTGCAAACATGTTCATAAAGAATTAGAAAGAATTGTTCTTTGAAAATGTAACACAAACCAACTTATGCAATGTGCTTTGCCCTTAAAGGACGAACATCATATTGCCAATACAAATTGTCTTGTCGAAATACCACTTATTTAACCAATTGCTTGACAAATGATTGTTTGATTTCTTTGCTACATAATTGATTTGTATTTGATTTGTTTTTACCTATTCTCTTATTAATTAATTACAGTCTTTGATAGTTTGGCAACAGAAGAATTACCAAGTTCAATCGAAACCTATACTTTCAACATCAGTGGAAACAACGGATTCTGACGAACAATTATTCTATAAATAGGAAACTTTAAAGTCAGAATATCAATTTAAAAATAATCTTCAACGCTTGTAGAATTGTCATGTGATATGTCCAGCATTCGCTTGAAAATGTATGAAAACATTTTTTTAACAATTTTATTGATTATGCTATACTAATAAGAATGTGTTGTGTGTTGTTTGCTGTTATTTGTAAGATCTATTTTGTTGCAGATTCTCTTATTTTGTTTACGATGATTTAAAAACAGAATTAAAAACTGTAACATTTGTAAGAAACACAGAAGTTTTAACAATTATGTATTACAATACAATAATAACCAATCACAATATGATAAAGATATTGACCGACTTCTTGCATGCATACTGTTTGGTGCGTTTTACAAGATTAACAAATTGCCAAATTTCAAAACTAGACCATGTGTTGAAACATAGAAACCTACTCAGTAAATAGTTACCAGAATTATAATTCAGTACGCCAGACGCGCGTTCCGTCTACATAAGAATCATCATTGACGTTCATATCAAATTATTTATAAACCCAAACAAGTACACAGTTGAGGAGCATTGAGAATCCAAAATTCCTTAAATTTGTGCCAAATACGCCTAATGTAACTGAATCCATTCCTGGGTTAAGACAATCCTTAGTTTTTCGAAAAATTCAAAGTTTTGTAAACAGTAAATTTATAAACATGACCACATGTACATAATTGGTATATTCATGTCAACACTGAAGTGCTGACTACTAGGCTGGTGATACCCTCGGGAACTAAACGTCCGCCAGCAGTGGCACCGATCGTTGCAAGTTCGAAGACAGTAAATGTAAAGTTTATATGTTTAAGGGAGTAGATAATCCATTGATAATCTTTAGCGATACAATAAACTTTTTTGAAATATATGTGGGATTATCAGAATAATTAATTGTTTGAACTACATAAATATCATTGCTTATATGTTTTAGTTAGATTAAAATAAACTCATCACATATACAAACTTTTGAATTTAAAAAAGAACCGAAGTTATCCATATTTCGAATTAAAGCATTACTATTCGTCAATTCTGCAATAAATATATATCAGAAGGAGTGATATGAGTTCCAATGAGACAACACTCCATCCAAGTAATAATTTTTAAAATTAAACCATTATAGGCTAAAGTGCAGTCTTCAAGACAGAGCCTTGGCTAACACCAAACAGCAAATTATAAAAGGTCTCAAAAAGTTACTAGTGTAAAACCATTCAAACGGCAACCCAATAGTCTAATCTATTTATAAAAAGAGAAAAACGAAAAACTTTTAAGAACCACACCAACAAACGACAACCACTGAACATGATGTTCCTGACTACAGACAGGTTGTAACAAGTGCATCGGGTTTAAACGTCTTAAACAAACCAAAGTTTAAAACTGATAATTACTCGAACAAAGACCCATGACCTTTGATCATCCTCAGTTTTTTGTGAGGTTCGTGCTGCTTATTCTTTAGTTTTCTACGTTGTGTTATGTGTACTATATTTTGTTTGTTAGTCTTTGTAATTTTTAGCCAATGCATTGTCAGTTTATTTTCGATTAATTAGGTTGCCCTCTGGTATCTTTTGTCCCTCTTTTGAGTCAACAATATAATTACGTAGTTCATCGATGATATCAAATAACAATATAAAAAAATGATTGAAAAGCAAATCTAGGTAAATTAGACAAAGTGGTGGCCCGCACCCCACTATAATGAAACAGTATTAAAGCAAAGGCAAATGCATGAACCAACCGACCTGTAAATCCACACCTAGTCAAATGGTCACTTAAGAGAATACAACTACAGATCAAACGACACTTCGTGTTTTCAAGATTTAAGAAGATAATCATTTACATGGCATACACGTACATGAGAAATACGTATCTTTTAATGTATTGTATCTTCATGATACATTTGTACCTATAGAAATGAAAGATGTAACTTATGATAAAAAAACATTCCAAACATACTGTATCCAACTTAGTAGATTTCTGTCTTCCCTTTATAAACAGTTTTACATATCGTTGTCTTTATTTAGGTTATTTTGCAGGAATATAATCTTCATTATCACGTTTTATATCAAAATAATATATTTATATTCAATTAAAAATGGTAAAAATAATTATCAAAGGGCAATAACTCAAAAAAGGAATCGACTGACGATTTTGACCATGTCAGTCGATTCCTTTTTTGAGTTATTGCCCTTTGATAATTATTTTTACCATTTTTTGTTTTTTTTACCTTAGATTCTAATAATTATGATAGATGGATAGAGACTTCAATAAACACAAATAATCTGCAAGAAATCGTCTACAATTAAAACGGAATGGAATAAATCATCCGACGACTGCTAATTGGAGCAACTGCCATTTAATGACCAATTTCCTTGTCTATTAACCTTTACCAAAATCTTTGTCTCTGAAAACCAAACCTGGCCACACTCACTTTTGGGCTATCTAGTTTTAAAGTAAATGTGTCTGGTGATCCTACCTACCTACCAAGAAGACCAACATTGATTTTGATTGTGTATGTTTTACTTGCATAAAACATGTGGTATTTTGCTATTTTTCTTTGTAATTCACATTAATAGCTTTTGTCAGGACTACCTTTATACAAGGTTGAACGACATACTCTGACATTTCTCATGCAAAATGAACAATAATACTAAGTATATAAAATGAACTGACAAATGCTCAATACAAAGAAATACTATCAAACATGTCAAATGAAAGACCAAAAAAAATTAAAATAGAAACACAAAAATTAATCAACTTTAAACTCGAATAGCGATGTTTTTCCGCCTTATGATTGTTTCCTGGCTTATTAATGAAATGATTGGATACTTTGAAATTCCTTCGTCATATTCCATAAGGTCGTGAGATTTTGATTATATTATATTTATAGTGTTCATTGTTAGCGATTGAAAACGTATTTTTCTTTTTCTAATCTTATTTTTGATATATGTTTTTCTGCATCTCGTACACAAAATTATATGTAATTTTTTTATTAAAGAAGATGTGTTCAGAATACCAATGAGACAACTCTCCATCCAAGTCACACTGTTTAATAGTTTTAACCTTTTTCTTTCTTTTTTTATTATTAAACTCTTATTTGTTAAATATTTATCGATTCGTCGCTCTTAACACATTCACACATTATATACATCATCAGTGGGTGTTAACTGTAAAATCTAACAAATCCAAGAAGAAAATACTGCAATCATTATTTGAATAAATAACTTTGGAAATGGAAACATGTGAAACTTAATTATTAATTTCTAGACAAAACCACTCAACATGGGAACATTGGCATCAACATGCAATGACAGACCGTATGAGAAAATAGTAAGCCTTTTTAAAGCAATACGTCATAATAATTTCAATCGCGCAAAAAACCTCATGTCGTCTGGAATAGATATCAACTGTATAAATTATTCTGGTGCTACTCCACTAATTGAAACATGTCGCTGTCGATATCTTCCTCAAACACAGATTCAGCGTGAAGAATTTGTGCAGTTTTTAATAGACATGGGATGCGACATCATGCGAATTGATATACACGGACGTACAGCACTACTGTACGCTGAAATGAATGGACATGATGCAATAGTTGAACTTTTAGATAGATATGAAAACAGAAAGAGGAAAACAGGTATTGTGTTTTTTTTCTATACTTGGTACACGTGTTTTACATAACCGTTAGTTTTTATATCCTGAAATTTAGATATGAGTATAGAAACAAAAATCAGAATGTTTTAAATGTAATTTAAAAAAAGGACTGCACGGTAAATACAGAGCCATATAATTGAAAAGAAATAAATTAACTGCGAAATGTTAATGATTTGCACTAATTGAGTTTTCAATATATTGTTTTTTATTCATGTTCAAAAGGATACACACTATTTATAATGGAATGTCCTTATAACGTAAATTGAACACTGATTAAACGGATTATTAAACAAATACATTTTAAAAAAAATAATATCGCCATACTATTTAATATTATGATTTCTGAAATTTTTTTGTACGCTTGTTCCTTTTCAAACTTATATTTTCATTTTAGATTTTGTGTATGAGTTGGAAACGATTGCTGAAGAAGACCTAAAAGACAGTTTTAAAGAAAATGCTAAATATGTGCATTAGTAACAGTACGGAGTGCAATTGTAATGCAATTGAAAGCTATACACGGTATTCGATATAGAGTACACGCAGTATGCTTAAAACATTATTGCTGTAGGAGATCTAACATATTGTTGTGAGTTGACTCTCAAAATCATTCAATGTAAAAAGGAGGATTAACCCTTTTAACCTTAATATTGTCTTGGATACAATAATTTGTATTGCTTGTTCTAATATATCTTTCGAATGCTGCCATTGTTTGCACTTTCAGTACACTAAAAGTATGATTATGATAGTATTTACCAAAACAAGAATACGCAAAAATGGCTACTCACACATTTAAAGGTTATCTTATCCATATGAATTATAGAAATACCTTGCTTATAATTTTTGACGTCATCGCGCGTTTCGTCTAAAATAACGACGCATTAGTAACGATCAAATAAAAAAATGGAAATGCCAAACGAGTTTAAACTTTAGGAGCATACTGATACAGCTTGGTCTTACGTCTTATATGCTTTATATGAGAGTGATAGATCCCATTTACATTGTGATATTTGAATGTACGAAAATGCTAGAAATTATTTTTGGAGGAAAATGGACGTTTGATATACCAGGTTTTGTTTTTACCAATTATGATGCATCGTTTTATACACGTTTACTAAAGGGAAATAATCTGCGAAACCATTGTCACAGTCCTTTCTCTTAGTTTTTAACTAGTGCTTACTATATTAACCTTATATCAATTTTTGCCAAAAAAAATCAACTTTTTAGTGGGAAAATCTGAAAATTATTTTTATATCAGAAGCGGTTGTGACAAATGCAATTCAGTTCGTCTTTTTTTTTTTTTAAAATCTATGTTAAACAGAATAATATTGTAACATGTTATCAAACAATCAAAGATGGGTGGAAGATACAGAAGGTTTCGTTAACTTAACTGTCAAATTACAGCGGAACGGTATCAGGTCATACTCAAACCGTCGCACCTAAATCTCTTTCAAATTCTTTTAGGCGATATTTCATTCAGAAAAAGATGGATGGCCATGGCTACTACGATCAAAACATAACATTGTCATAAATGAAACAGCTATTGCATAACGGCCGACCTATAAACTATTCCGACTGTGATTGTATTTTTTGTTTTTTTTCAACGAGAATTAATAAATTATTCTTTTCGATAATAGCTGCGTCAATATGATGTCCTTATTAAGCATTATAATGCATTTTCTGTTTGCAGGCGCTGCTAAAAAACGGCTATTTAGAAAGGGAATGTTTAAAATAGGAAAACATCTCTTTTATCGTGAAGATTTGTTCTAACCCGATCATCATGGTCTATTTATAGATTTCAGTCAAGATAAAATCCATTGTACCTTTTATGTCAAGTTCAATTGGCATAGATTCGTCAACATTTTTACAACATTTTAAATTATTTCGTGACAGGGTAATCCTATTGTTATTTTTAATTATTTTTAATACGTTTCTAAATGTGTAAAATATGTGTTTAGTATATGAACTTGTATTCTCAAAAAACAAGACAACTACCGTGACAAATAACATGGATCCTTAGCTAGAAAACATTAATGAGGTGATGTCTGATGCTTTTTGTCATGACATGAGCCTCGTTATTTTAGAAAAAAAATTAAATCATGTTTCAATACTAACATAACCTGATTGGTCTAGTGTACTACTGATCATGATGTATAACTTTGTTTTTCTGTCCCTTGTCATAATTTAACAAACGTAACTATTCTGTTAAACCATATTAAACAAGTTGTGAAATAGAAAAACAAACAGTTACATTTAAGTATAAAATGAACTATCTGAACCGAACGTATTAATGTTCTCAGTTTTTTATTATAAGCTCTATATGTATCAATAACTACTGACTTTTAATGAACAGGATGTTGTATACTGAAATGTCTTTCATCAAAGCATCGATCAAACAATATACTTCCAACTTTAACTCTTCTTTGATTGAATTAAAAAAATTTACATGAATTTCTCCCGAATACTAAGAACATCTAAGTATATATTTATTATTAAAGTATTAGAGGAACTGTAATTCAGTAGTGTTAATTCTATTTAACGGGTACATCGGAAAAATACACTCATCAAATGTCGTCAAAATAACACTTACTTCTGTGAAATCTGTCACATTCTAAACAATATCTTTTGAAAGGTTAACAACACATTTACGGAGAAAAAATTTGAAAAAACAAGGAAAACGGTCAGGTGAAATTTCGATAAAAAAATTATGTGACCGAGAATACAGAATGGACTTGCTTGCATTTCATTGAATAATTTCGAGTTTGCATTTCATTGAATAATTTCGAGTTTTATATCAGTCAAATATATACTATACAAATATTTTACCCTTCTGTACTCAACTTACCGACAGTGTTCAAGTATATTTGCCTTTCTTTAGATAATTCATAAATTATTATTTAAAAAATTACTGAAATGTTAGATTATAAAAAAAGGAGGTATGGTATGATTGCTAATGAGAAAACGGTTTTGACATTTATGTTCTCATTGCTTAAACTTTACTGCATACAAACTATTTTTGACGACTGTATTTATTTCCCTATTCCTTCTGATCTAATATACCACCTTCAGTCCCTGCTTTAATCTTGATAATATGCTGCTCCCACATCGTGATGCAAAACACAAAGTGCATGATCAAAATTCAATAGTCGTTAAAAATCACTAAAGACAAGCAAGCGCAGCCAATATATCACAGAATACATAGAATAGTTATTTCTAATTGCCATCACTTATGCCACCACGAGATTGTTGACAGTATAAAGGAAAACCTGTTTCACATATGATGACTGTTTTATTCCACTTTTCAAAACTACAATCACAACCTCTCTTTTCCGAATGTGACCTTACGAATTAGGAGCTATCACCAGGTGATATTATTAATAACGACACACGTTAAACAGGATCTGATTGAAATTATATTCTAGATCTGATTCTGAAAGTTCTACTCTATAACAATTGTAGAGGATAACTTTTTTAAAGTACTAAAGTAAAATAGTTACTTTTCCTGATCTGTTTATAAAAATTTTATGACAAATTTTTCCAACATTTCTTAGGAGAATGTTTGTACTTCTGGTATCTGTTGTCCCTTTTTTGAAATGATCTCCAACACATATTGACGAAGGACTAATATAAAAAGCCACAGTCATTACCTTTCCATAATAAAAATCATTTAAAATAAAATGAGATTTAGTCTTTTTTTGTTATTTTGTGCTTTTATGTTAGTTAAGAGTTACCTTCCTAAATATTATGCTGCGCTGCGGTTTTTTTTTATAATTTGACTGAATTTGATTATTTATGGAGTCATAACAGGCGACACGTAGCAAGACCGGAACATGACAGTTGTTATATATTCGTGTGGTATGTTTTAGCTTTTGATTTTCTGTTTGGTAAAGTACTATTTCTTCAAGAAAAGGTCACTCAGGTTTTCAATTAAAGAGATATATCAGTGTCATATGATACACATTAATTAGAGAGGAACAGTACGAATTTCAAAAGGTATCTAACCATATTTAGAAGAAATAAAAAAAAAACTTAAAGCAATTGGTACTGTTGATTCATTTATTTTTCGTGTTTCGATTTTTTTGTGGATATTTGATTTCGTGGTTTTGCAAAAGACTAAATAAATTGTATTTCTCTGAATATTTAAATTTGTAGTTCCCCTGTGACCCCGATATTCACAATATTTGGTTTACAATAGTTTGTAATTAATTCATTATATTGTCATTGGTATTCCAGACTTCATTTATTCAGAAAAGCTGGAATTGTGTTGTTTCTTCGACACTTTCACTTTAATATCAAATAAAACTATTTTGTATTGCATCATATTGTTTTTCAAAATTTGTTCTTTTCTTTCGGTTTCATTTATGTATGTGTTGGCTAGTAAAGTAAATGTAATAGTTTACACTCGTAAACTAGTTTTGTCTTGAGTAAATATATCATCGTGCAAGCTGCTCGTTATTCTTCGAGACAGCAAAGATTTGGGTTTGGTTATTCGTACGAAAGATGTAATGAACTCCCTTTGAAATGAATATAAGTGATAGTATATCATATCCTATCCTATAATGTCTTTTAAAGAGTTTTGTATGATGTTCCAAACGTTTACAAAAAAAAATGATAGTCACTGATATTTTACCGGTTGACGAGAATATAATCATCAAAAGATAAATGAAACCTCTTAATACATGTACCGGAAACCAACGAAGTTTATTTAAATCCATATGCCGAGTCACATTTGTATTAAATTACAACTGCATGTCAAAGCGAGTGGTCCATTTCAGTTATTTTATATTCCCATGACCTTCATAACAATGTTAATATCAATTGTTGAATCTGCCATTGGGTCAGACGTTACTTTTAGCTTGTTGAATATCAATGGTATCATTTTTCCTAAGATAACACATAAACACAATGTTCAAGTGCTACAGTTATCCCTTCGAAATCTTTATAGACGTCATCACGGGTGGGTTGTCCGTTAAACGATATCTTTGACACAGATGTGTTCTAATTGTCAGGCTCATTATCCCGTAATATTTCCTTGTGTTATGTTTATGTTGTAATTGTATCCCGATTATTCATTGTGCATTTGGCCCTTTGTCAGGAATTTTAATGTTCAGCAGTTGTCATTTGTTGATGGGTGTCATATGTGTTTCTCGTTTTTTTGTATTTGTATGTAGACCGCTGGTTTTCTTGTTTGAACGGTTTCACACATGTCTTTGTTATCATTTTATAGCATACTGTTCGGTGGGAGCCAAGGCTATGTGTTAAAGACCGTACTTTGACATGTTATTGATTACTTTCACAAATTGTCACCTGGAAAAGAGAGAATTCTCATTGGCACTTTTACTGCATTTCATTATATCTATTACTCAGATTGCAGTTTTCGCAATTGAACTGTATTACTAGTTAGGCTGGGACCTTTAGAGCATGATGTGCGTAATATGTTTTGCTCATTATCGATGGCCGTCCAGTGACCATTGTTGCTTACTTCTATATCAGTAAGTGAAAAGTTGTCAATCATATTACATATTTTTACTTTCATGTAAACAACATGACCTTTATATAATGTTGCGACTGACGTCTTTCTGTAATTTATAACACGTTTAACACCATACTATGAAAACTTATACTAAATATAATTATTCAACGTCATAAAAAACATGTGCTTAAAGTTAAGAAATGTCGCACCGTCGAAAATAAATAATACAAAAGAGTTCAAATTTGAGCTATCTAACAATGCCAAATTAATGCATTAAGACACAAATAACTTTTGCAATGGTATGAATAAAGGTTATGAGTAAAAAAATTAACGGCACCAATTTTCTTGCACCAGATGCGCATTTCGACAATTCATGTCTCTTCAGTGATGCTCGTGGCCAAAATATTTGAAATCCAAACCTTATATAAAAGATGAAGAGCTATAATCCAAAAGGTCCAAAAAGTATAGCCAAATCCGTGAAAGGAATCAGAGCTTTGCATGAGGGAGATACATTCCTTAATTTATAATAATTTATAATATTTTGTAACAGCAAATTTTAATAACACAAAAAATCCGTATTTTCATGCCAGTACCGAAGTACTGGCTACTGGGCTGGTGATACCCTCGGGGACTTATAGTCCACCAGCAGAGGCATCGACCCAGTGGTAGTAATAAAATTAACGGTACCAATTTTCTTGAGCCTACACCATTTTGTATTACCTATTTGTGAATACCTATCCCATTTGATAAAAACATTTATTCCTAATTGACGTATTGATTACACTACGGTTAACGGACGATAAATCAATTGGTTTAGTCGACAGAAGTCTTATTAAAACTATACATGTAAGGCAACAGTAGTATACCGCTGTTCAAATGTCATAAATCGATGGCGAGAAAAAAAATCCAATTTACGAGAGATTCAAATCAACCATAGAACTGTACAATTTGGAAATTAGTAAGGCGTTCATTTTCACTGAAATAGTATATATTTGTTTAGGGGCCAGCTGCAGGATGCGTACGGATGCGGGAATTTTTCGCTACATTGAAGACCTGTTGGTGACCTTCTGCTGTTGTTTTGTTTTATATGGTCGGGTTGTTGTCTCTTTGACATGTTCCCCATTTCCATACTCATTTTATAGTAAAACAGATATATGGTATTTATATAATAGATTCACACATTTGTTCCCTTGCAGACAAAGGGTTTAAGTATTTATACTCTAGATGGTTCTTATAATCGTTTACGTAAAATTCCCCATTGCAATGCGTTGACAGCACAGATTTGTAAATAGCTTTGAATTCTGATAAACAGTGAAACGAATTAGTTATACAACTGTAATAAAGTTTTGACACAGGTATATCAAGTGATTATTACAGCGGATCAAATAACTAAGATGACATAAAAAAATAAACTTCCAAAAAAGTATCCATTATAACATGATACATTAATGAAACAAGTCCGAAAAAATGCTTACTGAATAAAAAATATAGACTAAGGCTTTTCTACCTCAGGCATAGATAACCTTAGCTGTATTTGGCAAAACTTTGGCGTATATACTAAATTTAACTCTAGTATCTATGATAAATATCAAAGTGATGAATTCGAATTCATTAACATTATATTTTGACGCGTTTCAGAGTTCTTCAGTGTTTCTTTTGTTTCTTTGTTTTCTCTTATAATTGATAGACTTCTCTAGTTTTTTACGATTAAACAGCGGTATATTACTGTTTTCCTTATTTCCCAGTTCTTTCAAATTAATAAGAAACCGTGGAGTTTTCAAAACCAAGGTCAAAACAATAGAAAAGAGTATTTGAAATGGAAGTTTTTAATTATCAAAACAGTTGTAAGCTTAGTGCCGTCATCTTAAAAGCAGTATATGATAAATAGACCGCATTAATGGAAACAAACGGATTCTGATTATAGAAAGATAATTTTGTGGAAGTTCATTTTAAGCAATTCCATGATACTAGTATGTATAGCGTATATGCTTTTGTAATATCACTTTTGAAAATAGTTTATATCATTCCTAATTGAATTATAGCATTTAACTTTATCTTTACTTTGTGCTTAATTGGTCTGTAAATGTTTTCTCTCGTGTGTTTCTATGCAAAACTTTTATTGTTCGAAACGAATGCTTTTCTAATAATATAGATATCAAGAGTTATCTCCCGTGAACCATGTACTCTTCTATTGCATCACAAAAGATAAACACAGATAAATTTGTGTGTTTCTATGTCAAGTAAGATACGAATTTAAGGACATTCGGCATACACATCTGCTTTTGAAAACAAAAATGTTATATCGGAATAAGGTAAGGATGGTGGGCATAAAATTTTTAATCATCCTTATTAAATGAGGGACATTCAATTTCATGTATGGAAAATAATGTAACAACGCCATGACTAAAAAAGAAACAAACCATTTTCAGTGGAAGAGGAAATGTTTACAAAATTGACACAACAGTACAAAACAAAGCTATTGAACTTTGAAACATTAATACTTGCTGGCATTAAGCAAACATGAACATAAAGTCATTGTCGTTGAAACTGTAAAATTTTGGTTTCAAAGTGTGAAAACAATACAATTTGTATGGTAAACAACTATGTTCTTTACTTCACAATAGAGTTTGTAGATCTATTTTGTTTTATTTGTGTTATCTGTTGATACACAGAATTCCTGCATTTACCTCTCAGTCTATAAAACGTAAAGAATGATTGAATTTAAACGATTTTTTCTCGCAAAAGATAACAGTACTATGTAATGATGACCATTAAAGTACTGTCTACGTTAAAAACTGTATATATAAGATAAATGATACGATTTTAAAGTTGTGATACCTTTGTTGATTTAAGAATTTATTCATTCTACGGAATATTTTATCATTTCAAGACGTATTGATTTATTATAAATAAAGGCAACAGTAGCATAGGGAAAACGGTACTTTTTATTCTGCCATAGGCAACAATACTAACATTTTCTAAATTTACCAGTTTTTATAATAAAAACCTAGATAAAACAGTTATGTGTGGTGTTAGTACTTTATTACTGTATTCTAAAAATTGAAGCCAAATAGTATCATGACCAATTTCCAACGGAGCTTGTTTATGTTATCCATGCCTACCGTCATTTTGCACCAAATTTATGAAATTTTGGAAGCCTTTTCGAATAATTCTCTGAAAGATATTTCAATAGGTTTTAAAATTTATATAATTGTAAATTTACACACTGTAGTTATTCATAGATAAATTTTAAAAAAAATATATTGTATCCTCACATCCAATCACAGCGCTTCTAATTTGACTTCCTTCACCTGTCTTGGGTACACAAAAGGCCAACCTAAAGCTGGGAAAATGTAATACTGCCGTTTTCCCTATACCACTGTTCAAAACTCATAATTCGATAGGAAAAAAGAGATCCGGGTTACAAACTTAAACTGAAGGAAACGCATTAAATACAAGAGGAGATCATCGACAAAACAGAAAAAAATGTAAAAATTTCACATTAAAATATAACACGCATTAGACAAAATCCGATTAGAATAACAAATATAATAATGTTAACAAAATAACAAATAATTATGTTTACGAATTTGATAACGAAACTTGATGCCCCTTTAAAAGAAAGGTTTAGTTTATAACATATTCTTGAACAGAAGTATTCGACCAAAAGCTCAGATTGCATAAGGTTCGGACAAACAACATTTTAAATAAGTTAGATATCTGCAAATTTAAATGTTGCTGTCAAATGTATTACTCTTCTTTTTGACAAACATGGGAATCATGGATTTTTAACTGTCAAGTTTTTTTATGTCGTTTACTTTAACAACATATTTACTATATACATGTAAGCAACATATGAGAAGTTTTACACACGACAAACTCGTGTAATGCCAATTAAGTGCATCGGTTTAATCTGTAAGAGTAAGAATATAAGGACAAAATGTTTTTTGGTTTTTTTCTTTTTTTGTCTTTCATCGGGTTTTTTTTCGGAGTATACGTTTAAATAATGTAAGGGTTTTTTTTCAATAAATTCATTGTAATTTTTATCTTTTTCAGATTCTCTTTGGATTTGTCATTTACATGTTCTTTTTATCATAATAAGCTTCATCATAAACACCGTGAAGTCAATTTGATGTGTTTCCTTCTGACGTTTTCCACACATCCTCTTGCGATGCTATAACATTCATTAAATGTTCCAACATTTGGATCATAAATTTGAAACGGAAAGTCCGGTAAAATGTGATTGATTATAAGTGTGTGCGTCAACACTAGATAATTGCAATTAGGCTTTAACATAAAGTTCACACTTCCTGTTTGGAAGCTGGTGTGAACCAAAAATAATTAAACGTTAAATTCAAAAGTTAGCAAGCATACTATCAGTCCAGGTGAATCCAAATGTGGTTATAAACCCCAATATCTATTTAAATACCGGTGACTAAATTTTGCGTTCGGAACACGAGAGAGATACAAACTTGTGCGCGTTTGTTTCACAAGCATTGGGTTATGAATAGTGTATGCGACGGAACATCCGATTTGTGTTTTAACGAAAAGCTAAAGACTCTACATATAGTATAGTACATGCATTTAATGAAGCAAACTAAACTAAGGTAAGAAAATGAAAGACCTCTACATAAAGCTCTATAAGTGTTACCATTCTTGCAAATCATTGTTCTCGAATTTTCACCAAAAAATTAGCAAGTCAAAAGTATATAGATGTTACCTATGGATTTGTTTAATTAAAAAAAAAAAAACACACAATTGTTCAAAAACCTACATTGTTTAAATTTAGATGAGCTATTTTTGTCGCCAAGTCGTTGCTTTTTCGTTGAGTTCATCGAATTCATCAAACTAAATTTTCAGTCGGAAATTTTGAAAATCAATACCTTCTGTAAATAATTAACTAAATTGCGTGACTAAGCTACAAATGTAATATTCAGTATGTCACATAAATGGTTGTAAGCTGTCTTTGAATCATGAATATTTAAATTTTACTTTCAAAAATCTTTAAGTCATACTTTTAACCGACAGCTATTCGAATAAACCCATCATTTCTTGGAATTTTTTTTAAATTGGTGATAGCAATTATTTGAAGAAAAAATACATCAAAAGAGTATCAACTTGAATACAAAATTCCAAAGCAAATGAAATTGAAATCATGCCATGAAGCTGTAGTCCATCCAAGGTGATTGTCGTGAAAAGAAGATGCAATAATATTTTTTAATCGATACATGTTATATATGTTGTTTATTTTGTAAAGGTCATTTCACTCATCGTTTGTCTGAAACTAGTGATGGTTGTGTTCTTGTTAAATGACAGATAGCTAACTGTGTAACTTTTTAAAAACATTCCTGTTGTTAATGGTGCTGTTATTATATACTCTTATTCTATTATTTTAATTACATTTACTTGTGACTGGACATTGTACTTAGTAGATCTCACACTAGCACCATTCTTGATTTTGCAAAATATACATGTTTAGGCAACAACATTTTCAGTCAAATGTAATACAGTCAACCCGCTAACAAGGTTTGTCTTCCTTCTTTTAGGAAGGTCACTCTAATATATAACATAAAAACAAATGACAAATACAGGATCGGTTTAAATATGGACAATTTGCATCAAAAGATTTCAGGTTGCAATATAAACGGTAGAGTGTAAGAGTTGTCGTTTTAATATCACTGCTTACTGTACGGCTATTTAGATTATTTTTGCTTGTCCTTTGCAATGTTCGCATGAGGACGGATATCACGAAATGGAGTCAGGTATGCTTTTTTCTATCGTAAAAGCAATGTATTATGGTAAGCTATGGAAATAGCCGTCTTGGTAACTGATTTATTTCTTTGTACATTTGTGATATTTTATGAATAATTTCTGTGTTTGTAAAATATTCTTGTTTATTGACTTTTTGTGTGCTTTGTCATTTTTGTGTCTAGATTTTGGATGTCTCTGGACCTTTAAATTATTCAAAACATATCACAGTCAACCATGTAAAGGAAAGTTATATGATATAATAGAAAAACAGAGGAGTTGTAGTATCCTTTCATGACACAAAATCAGTTAATGCACAACAACAACAACAAAAAACTCACACAAAAAGAAAAGGAATAGCTCTTTTATTTGCGGATTTTCATCTTAAAGTCACAGTGAGACATTCAACACGGAGTAAAACAAACATTCACCTCGGGTTATAATTAAGCGTTGACTTGAATCTAGTTGAATGTTATCTACATAGAGTGATAGTCATGAATGATGGTTTGTCATAAGAGAAAAAATAATCAATGTTGGAGCTTACAACTTTATTATATTTTTTACTGATATTTGTATTCATTACGCGTAGTCTTCATCATTTTTTTTAGACACCTCCATTTATTTTTTTGCAAAAATGTTAAGTACATTGTTGTCCATTGTCATATGAAAAGATTGAAATATCGAAATATCAAAGCCCAAACACCTATCGATTGTGATAGAGTATACTGTATGTCATGTGTTCAAATAATACAGTGCGGACATACATATTTTTTTGAGATGCATGTTGAGCAACCAATAATAATCATTCATCACTATTTGTATTGAAACACATATTTTAGTGGTTTAGTGTATAAAATAATGTTAAATCCACCATTTTTTACAATTGAAAATGCCTGTACCAAGTCAAGAATATGATAGTTGTTGTCTATTCGTTTGATGTGTTTTGTCACTTTTCCATGTGATTAGGGACTTTCCAAATGAGTTTTCCTCGGAGTTCAGTAATGTTGTGATTTGAATTTTTACTTATATTAATTTAACCATAAATTATCTTAAGTTGCTCCTTTATTTAAAATAGATTATTGATACAATCTTTAAACGGTATAATTCCAACAGCTTTTCGGGCTCATTTCGACAGTAATTGCCTTATAAATGATGATTGAGGAGAGAAATTATGAAAATACATCACCGAATACAAACATTGCAGAACTGATATACAAATGTAACCGCAAAGACAATTAGGAAAAGAAATGAGAGCTTTGCTTGAGGTCATTTTTGTATATAGAATTTTTATGTTTGCTCATTATCTTCGATTTCGATATTTCATTCATAAAACATTTAAAATCTGTTTGAAGATAATTATATACTTGTTTTTTATTTTTCCTGTCAATTCATTTATCAGATATCGTAATTTTGCCTCCGGTCATCATAAGCAGTAGCGGAAGTTTACATTCTCATTTATTACAAAACATAGTCCAAAGAAATAACTGTCAAATCAATCAAAGCAAATTCATTTGCCAATGCGAGGACATATAGTTCAGAGGTAATTTGCAAATATCGTGTAAATGATTAATCAAAATGGTCACATTTTTTGTTACACAAATTATTGCGTTTTTAAATATCCTAAGAGAAGACATGGAAGACTTATACAAGTATAATGTGTGTTTAAATTTTAAATTATGGCATCTGTGATCACTTCCATATCACCATTGGAGGCATATTATTTGAGTTATATTAATGTAACATAAGGTGCAATGCTTTAATTTAAACATTTTGTGACATACAGAGCTTGGTTTGCAATGGAATTTATCAGCATTTCTATTCTAAATGTTTCTGATTCGATGCACAACAATTTAAAATGTTCGCAGGTTTTTAGGTTTTGCTGGAAAAAGTTATACAAAACAGCGATAAGGGTTTTGTTAACTAGTATTACATTTCCAAAAATTACAACTTTTGTGTGTATTTGAAATTTGAAAAGATAAAACTTACATTCCCGAGCATTTGATCAGATTCGAAATACACCTTTTAGTCTCATAACCGTTGTTTTAATGGATTTAAGTCAATTATACACAAGATATGTCTTTCAGAAATATACTAGTTACATTTTTGTCTTTGATCTTTAAATTCCAAAAAAATAGTACAATCTTTAATTTAACCGAATATATATTTACTTGTGATTGTTAACTTTCCACTTCTATGTAGCAACATTTCGGCAGTGTCTGCATACGTGTTGCTTAGTTTTTATTTTTATATATTGTGTCTTTTGTACTATTATTTGTCTGTTGTCTATGCTTTTTTACCATGACGTCAGTTTATTTCTGATTTCGAGTTTGATTGTCCCTCGGGTATCTTTCGCCCCTCTTTTGAAATCATCCGTTTTGCAGATGTTCAAAATGACTATTTCATTGGTTTGAAATAACATGAGTAAAACGACGGGTACCACATATTCAGCAGGCTTGTCTTTTCGATGTACTTGAGATCACCCTACATTTTAGCAGGGTTCGTAATGCTTAGTCTATAATTTTCTATGCTGTATATTGTGTTCTTATGCTTGTCTGTTTGTCTGTTACTTTTCTAGCCATGGTGTTGTCAGCTAATATTGTTGTCTATGGGTTTGATTGTCTCTCTGGTATATTTTGCTCATCTTTGAATTTATGTACTCCTCCCTCTTTCGTTCGTCTCTAAATTGTCCTATCTTATTTAATTCAAATACTCAAATATTTTTGATGGAAGAAAAAAAACAATTAACACTGACGCAGATATGTGAACATGTATGTTTAATTAACACTGTGAACACATGTCGTATCAGTTATTGTTGTTCGGTAAGGGCGGACCATCTGCTGTTTTATTTATAAATTAGGACGATTGTTCATACTGTCCATTAATCGTTCCTTAAAATTTTCCATTATAACTACAATTTTGTAATTTAATTACCAGAATCACAGTCGTGTTAGCTAATGTATAAGATAATAAAACAATTACATGACGTGCCTATAAATGTCTCAAAATGATTAACTCAATCGGTTTTGAAATTACCTATATCAAGAGGTACAATCAAAATCACGTGATGGATATACACACACCGGAAGTAACAGTCGAGCAGACCGCTTGAAAGGTTAGTAGTCGTATTTACTTGTTTATATCAATAAAATTTAATAAATAAGGTAGTGCACCGAATGTCGGATACTATCTAGTTTTGAAAAACACAAGTATCCTTGCTGGAAAGCGTGCAGTTAATGCTAACACTTCGACACAGTTCCAAAATTTCAACAGATAACTGTGTCGAAGTGTTTGCAATAACTGAACGCTTTCTGGCAAAAACAATTGTGTATTTTAAAACTACATACTATCCGACATTCGGTGTGCCAACTTATTAATCAAAATTTAATTGATATAATCAAGAAAATGCAACTACTTACCTTTCAAGCGGCGAGTTCGACTGTAACTTCCGGTGTGTGTATATCCATCACGGGATTTTGATTGTACCCCTTGTATATGGATGATATATTAGTACATATATAAGAAGAACGTACTAAAAAATTATCCGTTTACTGTCAAAATGTCGTGATAGTAATATCCCGTAATGCAACAAAACGCAAAAGTAATATCACAAAATTTCTTGAACAAATTTTGTGCGGGATACATTTCAATATAATACGTGACTACGTACTGGACTCTTGATACACTCAAGAATAAAAACTCCACCAGCAGTTGCATCGAATAAGTGGTTGTAAATAAACATAGAAACATGATTATTTTTTTTCTATTTGCACCAGACGCGCGTTTTGTCAGTAACGCTCGAATAAAAATATATCAAAAAGGCTAAAAAAAGAACGAAGTTGAAATAATTCATAAAAGTTTTGCAAAAAAGAGGGGATGTTCATGTAGCAGCACCTTTTTATATATTTTTTTTAATATTTGCTATCCTTCCAATTATCAACGTTATTATTCACGAATTGTCCCAGAAATGGCTTGTAAAATTTAACCCCAAGAAAACTGAAACCATGACTATTTCCCGTAAAATTTCAAAACCTTACCACCCACCTTTAAACATGAACAACGAAGAACTACATGTAGTTGAAAAACACAAGCACTTAGGAGTCTATTTTTCTAATAATGGTTCATGGAATGTCCATATTGATTATATTATACAGAAATCATACAAAAGACTTAATATATTAAGGAAAATAAAACACACTTTAGATAGAATGACCCTGGAAAAAATATATATATCGTTTATAAGACCTATTATTGAATATGCTGATGTTATCTGGGATTCAGGAAATCAATCTTTAATGATTAAACTTGAAAATATCCAGTTGGATGCTGCTCGTATAGTTACAGGGGGGACTAAGCTCACAAGTACGTCGATGTTATATAAAGAAACGCAATGGGAGAAACTTTCAGATCGAAGAAGTAACCACAAATTAATATTGCTTCATAAAATTGTAAATAATAAAACCACAAATTATTTGCAAGAGCTATTGCCTGGCTGTGTCTGTGGTCGACACGACCACAGTACAAGACAAAGTAATAATCTTTAACATGTTAAATCACGTACAAAACTTTATTCTGATTATTATCTTCCGTCATCCATCAAATTATGGAATCATTTACCGTTAAGTGTTAGAAATTGTGAATCTATCTCTCTATTTAAGAAACAAATTTGTAATCAGAACGATCGCGTTCCTTTATACTTTTATGCTGGATGTAGAAAAGGCCAAATTCTTCACGCGCGACTTAGAATGAATAGTAGTTCTTTAAATTGTCACTTGTTTCCAAGAAACTTAGTTTCTTCCCCTAAATGTCACTGTGGTGACTTAGAATTTAGCTCACATTTTTTACTTTTTTGCCCACTATACTCGGACATAAGACAAGAACTGATAATGTCATTTGGAAGCCTAAAATTAACGGCACTTATGGACACCGAACTTCTATTAAATGGTTCAGATACAATTTCGAATGAAGAAAATATTAGTTTATTTCTCATGGTACAAAGGTTCATTAACAAAGCTAAAAGGTTTTCAAACTAATGACTCACACAATTAACCTGTAAGCATTTCGTCTAATCAGTTGCATTTTTCTTTACTTTTCAGTTCATTATGTAACTCACTGACAATATCAATATTTTTTATTATGTAACAGAGCATGTAGTTTTGATTTATTGTGTATAATGTATTTAATTTACCAAGGAGACATATAGATTCTTACATTGATACCAGTGGATTATCGGATTTATCCAATCGAGATAGTTAAATTATCAATTTTAAAGTCCGAGCCGCCTCGGCGAGGACTTTAAAATTTATAATTTAACTATCGAGATTGGATAAATCCGATAATCCACGAGTAACTATGTAAGAATCTGTTTCTCTAATGATTAAATAGACATTTTCTTTATTTGTTTACCGAAAATCCCCTTCGAGTGCCTTTCACATTGCACGAAGTTGTCAATTTCATTAACATCTGTTATCTTATTTTGATTCATCCAGTTAGCTAAAAAGGTCATGACCCTTAAAATCATCCAATCATCTTTTGAGATCACCATCAACCACACGTTGATTAAATTTTTTTATACAATGGGTTCGGAAAGGGATAAATTTCCATAGAATTAGAGAAAAATTAATATAAGCAATTACTGCTTGTTTCTGGATCGTTATTGTGAATATGTGTTTATAATTTATACTTGTATTTATCATAATAAAAATATTGTTTACACTAACGTTATTGTGTGCTTATTATCGTTATTGATCAAAAAGAGCCAGAGATTCCTATTTGTACCTTTTAAACACTGAACCAAATTGTAAAAGCCTCAAAACTGTTATTAAAAAAATAATAAACTCCAAGGACAATTTGGGTGAAAGCCCGAATACATTTTTTAATCTGCAAAAGTGTTATTGTATTCCTGAGCTAAATATCTTGGAATGCACAACAAATCTTAGATTTATATATTCAATGTTGTAAACTTTTTGGAATTTTGGATCCTCAATGCTCTTCAACTTTGTATTTGTTTGGTTTATAACTATTTTGATATGAACGTCACTGATGAGTCTTATGTAGACGAAACGCGTGTCTGGCGTAATAAATTATAATCCTTGTACCTTTGATAACTATTGATTCCGTAATTTCACTAAAACTTCTTTTTTAATGAAGAGCGATATATTACCGGGTCTTGATTATGTTTGACTTAAAACATATCTTTATACCCGACTGCAATCAATTGTCGGAGTACATAATTGACGCGATTATGAATATCCATCCTGGTAGTGTTAATAAAAAGTGTACTGATAAAAAAATGTAAGATGTACTGGAATTCGTCAATAACAGCCGTTATAAATAAAGTTATATCAAAACTTCTATGTCGTTACACACTTTTATTTTCAAAATCCAATCGGATATTGACTTCATATTCTCATTTACTTGTGCTTTCTTTCAAAGATTAATTCGAAAAAGATCACATCGATGCAAACAGTAAAAGTAAAATAACCAACAAAATATAAATCAAATTGGAATTCTAAATTTCGTAAATTTAAAACGAATCATTGGCAGTGTAATAAAAGTGCATTTTCCTGAATTGGTTCACGTATTTCCTTATGTAGCTAGGATATTTTGAGATCCTGCAAGTTGATTGTTTAGCTAAAACACTGAGGACGATATAACAAACAATTTTTAACTATTTTATTGACAATAAACAGTCATCACAAAATGGTCAAAACATATACAAAATTTTATCATCAGTATTAGGAAATAATTCGTAAATATAACTCAACATGCAGTCATCTTATACGTTGAGGTATTTCCAACCTTTTATGTTTATATTCTTTACAAAGCACAAACATGTCAGTATTCACCTCAAAATCTTACAAAACCTTTAAAGGGATATAGTTACGATACTGTTGTCAGGTTATTAAAGATTGCATATTTTGGCTTTAATATGGACTCACTTATAGGGTCTTTGCACCGGAACTAAACACATTTTATCTTTTTTTTTAAAACAGTTGTTGGCATGACACGAGTTTTGTTTTTCTCGTATATTTTATGACAGTATGATACTAAACCCCTAACGGGAGGGATTGTGTCTGATATTCATATGATTAAGACATTATCTTTCAATCAGTTTAATTGAGGTCTGGAGCCGGTATGTCAGTTAACTGCTAGTAGTCTATTGTTATTTATGTATGCATGTCATTTTGTTTTTTTCTTTTGTTGCATTTTCTGACATCGGATTCAGACTTCTGTTGAACTGAATTCATGTGCAAATTGTTATGCGTTAACTTTTCTACAGTGACTAGAGATATAAGGGGAGGTTTGAGATTCACAAACATGTTTAAATGTTTAACCCCGCCGCAATTTTGTGCCTGTCCCACGTCAGGAGCCTGTGACATTTGTTAGTCTTGTATGACTATTAATTTCAGTTTCATGTGTATAATTCGGAGTTTAGTATGACGCCCATTATCACTGAACAAGTATACATATGTTAAGGGGCGAGTTGAAGGACGCCTCCGTGTGCGGGAGTGTCTTGCTACATTGACGACCAATTGGTGGCCTTCGGCTGTTGACTGCTCTATGGTCCTGTTGTTGTCGCTTTGACACATTTTTCATTTCCTTTCTCAATTTTATGTATTCCAATGGGTTCGTATTGTGCCCCCATGTGACTGACTCGTATTTGTACTCTCATATACCAGATTGCATATACATTTTTTGTATACATGTAACCTTCTAAAAACAACTATATAAAGGTTTACTAACAGAAATATTGATGATATCCTGTTCATAAATAATCTGAAAAAGAGTACATGTATTTTGTATAACGCTCTGAATTTGAGATAAAGTATACCATCAAAACTAGAAGACATTTTGTTATCTTGAATACTTAATATTGACACCCATAGACGACTCAAAACAACAATCACTTACAAACGTGTTGATTTCAGCTTTTCAAAATCAGTTTGTATATTTCTCCGCACTTAGCAGTAATATATACGCTGCCACATAAAGTAAAATCACAAAAATACTGAATTCAGAGGAAAATTAAATCGGAAAGTCACATGACAAATTCAACTAATAAACCACTTAAAAAATGAATGGAAAAGAACTGTCATATTCCTGAATTGGTACAGGCATTTTCAAATGTAGAAAATGGTAGATTAAACCTAGTTTTATAGCTATAAACCTTTTACTTTGTAAAACAGTCTCGTCAAATGATGTTAACGTATTTCCAAGAAAAATAATAAGCGTGTTTGTTAAATAAAGGCAGCAGTAGTATACCGCTGTTCAAAACTCATAAATCCATGGACAAAAAACAAAATCGGGGTAACAAACTAAAACCGAGGGAAACGCATTAAATATAAGAGGAGAATAACGACACAACACCGAAACGCAACACACACAGAAACGGACCAAGCAACTTAATATTAGGTCCGAGACCACAATTGTCGTCCCTTGATTTTCGTTGTTCACGAATATAGTCCCTAGTGTTAACAGTGGGTTACTTGCCATTAATTTTTATACCCCTTCCAAATTTATTTCTCCATGTTTAATGCCTCAAATTGTAAGAAGGGGGGTGAAATAACACTGTAAAAAAATTTGGGTCCAGAATTTTAAAGGAAAGTAGTGATTTGGTCCAGGTGAAAAAGGTTGAAAAATAGCACTTCGGAAGCTGTCAAAAGATTTCAAGACGCCCTAAAGATAAAATTGTCCATATTTTGAGTTAGAGACGATGAAGTTTTCTATAATTTTGATATAATTTGTCCCAAAAGTAGTACAACACACTGTAAAAGTTTCATTGAGAAAGCGCAGGCGGGATTTTTTTCATTTTCATTTATGTTCTAAAAGAAATGCACTACGAATTAATTGTGTTCTCGGACCATATGGAAAACACAAATAGTGGTGTGCACTAAAAAAAACGTCTCTACCAGATTCATGGAGAAGAACCACAAAAATTAACACTATATGTTACCTTAGATGTATATTGCAAAATGATATGAATTTTAGCCTGTCAATTTTTTTTTCTTTCTATATTTTCGCCTTCTATATTTTCGCCTTATAACTTTTATTCGAGCGACATGGATGAGTCTTTTGTCAAAAAACGCGTACATGGCATACAAGATCATAGCTTGATATATATGCTGACTTTTTTTAGTTATACGCTCATCGTCACAAATTGATTGGCTTTTTTTATTGTGTCTGTGATCAAACTGATGTATATGTTTTAAGTGGAAATATTTTTAGAACTTAAACAAAGCATCTAAAAAAATCATATTTGTGTGGGAGGTGATATATATCGATGTGAAACTTCACCTCATAAGTCGAAAATGAACTAACAATTTACATGTAACAAGAAAACATGACGACCACAGGACAAACATCAGTCTGCATGACCTAATAAAAAACCGAGGAAAATGAACAACTTTTAAAACTGGTGTAGATGCTTCGAAAAGGTTGCAATGACAACATAGATGGTATATGTGTTCTATCTAGTACTTCGTGTAGCACGGTGAATGTGGTGAATATTTTAACTCTACTCCTCGATGTAACGCATGGTCATCGTCATTATACATCGCCTACGTTGCATGATTTATACATTTATAATGACTTGCTGCCATTTATACAAAAGCCATTGGGTATTCATCACATTTGCACAAACTTTATTCATAACCCCTTTCAAAACTTCATTCTCTGTTGTGTTTATGTTTTGAAACCAATGTAACGATTCCTCATTGAAACCATTACAAACTTACAGCAATAATTGCGGATTTTGCAAATCACAGACTTTTCAAGCAAGTCCACATTGGAATAGATGAAAAAGCTTTCCTTAATTTTTCCTTTGCAAACAAAGGTCTCGATGGCGTTAACGAAAGCCTAGCCTTCACCATAAATTACTTCAATCGAAAATACCTCCTTATTTCAAAAACCAGTGTGTATCAATCGTTTCTTATACATATTCTAAACCTATTGCAACTAAAATTTTCAATTATAAACACGTTTTGCATGATCTAAGTAGTGACGACTTAAAGTCTAAACCTCCTAATTGCACTTGGGCTAGTTCCCAATTCACAAATAATCTGGCTGGTTACGTTCTTACCGGTGATCTCAACATTGTTAATAACACTTCCCTACGAAATGTGTTATCGAAAGGTCCATAATATTGTGAGCCGAAATCCATCAATCGGAAATACAACTTTAAAATGTTGATGGATTCGGTCGACGATTATGCCAGGCAATGGGCTTAGCGTGAGAAAGAAGACGAAGACACACTTTCCAAATGGATTAAGGCAGTGAGGTCGTTGATACAAATCAGAATTAAGAAACTGAATGGGTTGATCAATGCCCATGCTACGTCAATCTTTAAGAACCCTAATGTTGCAAAACACTTATCCTACCTTCATGACAAATATGTTGTTGTTCCCGCAGATAAAGCCCTAAACAACATCGTTTGTGTGTGTAAACCCCATTACACTAACTTCTTAATAAACGAACTAGGTATTGATAATTCACTTGGAAACCCAACATATACCTTCACGATAATTACCAAATAGGAAATCCTGGATAATCATAGCTCTGTTCTATGTTCCTTTGGAACTTCAACCAAAGGTGATGAACTGGATCTTCCATCACTTTATTGGATACATAAACTACATAAGTGTCCTTACAACAGAAAATGGTATATTGCTGGGTCTTCCAAGTGCTCAACGAAACCTCTTTCCAAATTATTAACATCTATTTTATCAGCAATCAAAGATGGGCTTCAAATTTATTGTTAAACTGCCTATTCTAGAGGTGGCGTAAATCAGATGTAAATGCTCAAAAATTCCATCTTTTAGAGTACATACAATCTAACTCTCTTTTATCATGTAATGATATTAAAACATTTGACTTCTTTACGCTTTATACAAGTATTTCACATTCCAAACGAAAAGACAACTTGAAAGAGTTGAGATTGCTTTGTTTCAAAAAAAAATGGCCACCGTAAATACAAGTATTTTGTCTTAGGAAGGGATAAATTCTACTTTGTAAAGGATCACTCTGATTCAAACAACACATTCTCTGAAACGGACATTACCAAGATGCTTAATTTCTTGATTGACAACATATGTGTTACGTTCGGAGGACGTGTTTTTCAACAGACTAGCGGCATTTCAATGGGAACAAATTGTGCACCTCTCCTTGCCGACTTGTTATTATGAGTCTGATTTCATACAGGAACTTCTTAGGAAGAAAAATAAGTTAGCAATATCCATTAACTCTACTTTCCGCTATATAAATGATGTTCTTTTCACAACATAATTTAAAATTTGGTGATTATGTCGAACGCATCTATCCCTTTGAACTAGAGATATAGGATACAACAGATACAATTGAGTCGGCCTCGTATCTTGACTTACATCTAGGAATTGACAATGATGGTCGATTGTAAACAAAACTTAATGACCAAAGAGATGATTTCAGCTTTCCAATTGGGAACTTTCAATTTCTAAGAAGCATCATTACAGCAGCACCTTCATATGGCGTATATATCTCCCAATTGATACGATATTCCCGTGCTTGCATTTCCTATCATGATTTTCTTGATAGAGGGCTGTTATTAAATCAAGAGTTCCAAATGGTGAAGTTGAAATCATCTCTTCGTAAATTTTACGGACGCCATCACTAGTTGGTTGACAGTTATGGAATAACCGTTTCACAAATGATATCGGATATTTTCCGTACGTCGTAACTACCATCTCCTTCCCTTTCATAAATGTGACCTTCCGAATTAGACTATTTAACGGATTTGTTATCTCGTAAGCAAAGCAATTGGTGCCACATGTGGATTAGGATCTACCTACCCTTCCGGAGCACCTGAGATCACCCCTAGTTTTGGTGGGGTGTGTGTTTTGATCTGAGCGTCACTGATGCGTCTTATGAAGACGAAACGCGCGTCTGGCGTATTGAATTATAATCCTGGTACCTTTGATAACTGTTTACAACACTTGGTCGATGCCACTGCTGGTGGACGTTATGTCCCCAAGGGTATCACCAGCCCAGTAGTCAGCACTTCGGTGTTGACATGAAGATCAATTATATGGTCATTTTTATTAATTTTCTGATTACAAAACTTTGATTTTTTTCAAAAACTAAGGATTTTCTCACACCCAGGAGTAGATAACCTTAGCCGTATTTGGCACAACTTTTTGGAATTTTGGGTCCTCAATGCTCTTCAACTTGTTTTTGTTTGGCTTTGTAACCGCTTTGATCTTAGCGTCACTGATGAGTCTTATGAAGACGAAACGCGCGTCTGGCGTATTAAATTATAATCCTGGTACCTTTGATAACTGTTGTTTATTCTTTAGTTTCTATGTTGTGTGATGTGTACTATTGTTTGTCTGTTTGTCCTTATCATTTTTCGCCATGACGTTCTCATTTTATTTTCGATTTATGAGTTTGACTGTCCCACTGGTACCTTTCGTCTCTCTTCAATATACAAAAAATGTACAACACATGTTGGAAGAAATTCAGTATAAAGTATTATCAAATAATTTTCCATTCGAGGAAAACAGGTCTATTATATGTATTTACTGATATATTGGGGAATATAATACATGTGTGTATCTAATCACGTTTAAACACCACCTTTAAAGGTGAGTCTTAATGAATGTCTACCATACAGTTTTTTTATAGATTTTTGACACAACATGATATAATTGTTATTATATATAAGCACATGTTCAATTGTACATAAACCTGATATATCAATATTCGTAAAAAATCATATTGAGCATTCAAGCTGTTGTTATAAAATTTGTGAAATGATTTTTGACTTTGGAACATAAGATATATCATTTACTAAGTTGGACAATCTATATCATTTGAAATTAAAATTAAGCATGGGATCAGCTGTTTTAAAACCGTTTGAGCATGTTTATAACAAGGATCGTCCTATTTTTGAGGCAATTCGTAAAAACAGGTTTCCCCTAGCAAAGAAACTTATATTGTCAGGAACAGATGTTGATTGCATTAATGATATTGGTGCAACTCCATTAATAGAAACTTGTCGAGCTCAAGACATTTCTAAAAATCGCATTAAACGTCAAGAATTTGCTAAGTTTCTTATTGAAAACGGATGTAACATACAAAAATATGACATATATGGGTGGAAGGCAGTTTTATATGCTGAGGAAAATGGACATTCATCTATCGCCAAAATGTTGAACAGACGTGAAAGTAAAACCAGCTGCTATAAAAAGAGAGGTAAAAAAGTGTTTTTTTCACAGACACTGTTAATGTTTTAATTAATTTCTAACATGATTTTGATGATTTTATTTGCTTTATAATATGCTTCTTTGTTATAAAAGTTTATGTAAAAAAAATTAATTTTAATAATTTTCACAGTGGTTATTTAGTGAAGAAATGGGATATTCATGTAACATATAATTTATCCAATAACATTTATATTTCAAGTAAAAGCATTATACTGTATTTTATTTTCAGATGATATATCATTTGTTTTAACACCTGTGATGGAAGAGTTAGAAATCAACAAAGCCGACTTTGAATTAAGAACAAATAACAACTCTCAAGATTTATTCGGCAGTTGAGGCTCAGCCAAAAGCCACCAAATCGTATGGTACTGTTGTTCTGTAGTTACATCATGGTGCAAAATATGAAAACTTAATAAAAAAAATACATACATCTTTTTTTATTTGTTCTAAAGATAAATTTGAATACTCACGTTAAAGTGAGAATTGAAGTTTCCTATCAAGTTTTTCAATTAAGAGGGTTACTTCTTTCACCAAATCGTTTGCAAAAACATTCTGAATCTGGTATAATTGTTCTTTTTCTTCTTAAGTTGTACGCACGCCATTACATTTTTTAGTGTTCGAGACATACAACCAGTCACAAAACATTAACCACCAATGTCGTGTCACTCATACCTGCTCATAAAACTTTACTTAAATTTCACTCGTTTATGTAATGTATATGGAAGTTTGGACGGATTGTGGTTCTTACAAGTGTCAAATTTTCGAAGTAATTTTTGAACGGATGTTCTATAAAGCTTAATATATCTCATTAATCTATGAATTGAAAGGGCGTCGTGTTGCCTAATTCTTAGTTTTCTATTTTAACGTTATACTAAAGATGTTGTCATTTTGTCGGTAAACAGCACGTGTCTGTTGGGTTTTCTTTTCGATTTGTTCCTGTGATTGAATAAAACTAATGTAACTTGTAAAAAGACAAAGTTTCCCTACAAGAAAACGCCTATACAATTACAGGTTTTGCAACATTAACTATTTTTTGGAAGTAAACTGTCATTTTTCTTTGCTGACATATTGATTGTTTTATAGTAATTTACATTATTATACAATGTTGACTTTTTGGAATTTTGGGTCCTCAATGCTCTTCAACTTTGTATTTATTTGGCTTTTTTAACTCTTTTGATATGAGCGTCACTGATGAGTCTTATGTAGACGAAACGCGCGTCTGGCGTATAAAATTATAATCCTGGTACTTTTGAAAACTATTTACACCACTGGGTCGATGCCACGCTGGTGGACGTTTCGTCCCCGAGGGTATCACCAGCCCAGTAGTCAGCACTTCGGTGTTGACATGAATATCAATTATATGGTCATTTTTATAAATTTTCTGTGTAAAAAACTTTGAATTTTTCGAAAAACTAAGGATTTTCTTACCCCAGGAGTAGATTACCTTAGCCGTATTTGGCACAACTTTTTGGAATTTTGGATCCTCAATGCTCTTCAACTTTGTATTTATTTGGCTTTTTTAACTCTTTTGATATGAGCGTCACTGATGAAACGCGCGTCTGGCGTATAAAATTATAATCCTGGTACTTTTGAAAACTATTGACATCTGTCTCCCTTTTTTGAAAGTTTCGTTGTTAATATTAATGTAAGTTTGTTTTGTTTACATGTCAATATAATGGATTTTCGTGCGACTGGCATACAAGTGAGAGGAGTATCTAGCTATAAAATCAGGTTTGAGCCACTATGTTCTGCATCAATAAATACCCGTCACAAGTCAGGAATATGACAGTTGTCCATCGTTCGTTTGATGTGTTTGAACTAGTGATTTTTACTATTTGATTGGAGACTTAACTGTTGTGCTTAATTTTTCTTACAATTCGATTTTTTTATTAATTTCACTTCTCTGTATGTATCAGTGCCGGTATGTCTATTGTTGTTATTGCTTGCTAAATACATCTTGTGTAAAGGAGGACTAGAATACACACATTTTCGCAGTAACATAAAAGGATACCTATTGACATCTTTTTTTTTGCTAATGCATACGCAAGAATGCTTCATTCCAATAACAATGAAGACATTTTTTTTAACACTTATTTTTTTTACTGAAATTTGAAAACAGGTAGAATAAAAATATTATAGGCCATTGACCACTACAAATTCAAAACACAATAATAATTAATAAAACAAATGGGAAGATGCAAACAATTAATAACGTTATTTCAATCACTCAAACATATCTATTTTTCTATTCAAATCACTTATGTTTTAATTCATTTTATTTCAATGTCGTAGAACGTAACATCATGGTAAAAGAGATATGAAAAAGCACCTACTGAAGCATGTGAATGTAAATTTAAAAAAACTGACAAATTAAAAAGTATCAATCAACGGGACAAATGAAAAGCAAAGGTCACATTCCTGACTTGTTACAGACCTTTCCCGAAGAAAATGGTAGGTTTAACCTTGTTTTATTGCCAGATTTACCTCTCACTCGCATGATAGCTTGGACATGTTATCAGTGATCTCAAAAACAAACAATGTGAAGAAAATGTTGAAATAATTAATCAACTCGAATGAACAATAAATATATTGGGAGATATCCTTGATAAAAATCAACAAAAGCACATATCAATACAAACATTGTTCACAAGATATAAACCACAATTATATAGTACACAGATAAGTGTTAGTCAGTAGCATTCGTTACTTTTTGTCAGGCTATAATATAAGCTTTCCAAACGGCAAAGTTGTGAATACATTTGATAACGTTAACTCATTAACGGTAGACAACAAGAACAAAAAATAAAACAACACACATAGATATAGGAAGATGTGGTGTGAGTGCCAATGAGACAACTCTCCATCACAGCACGTTAAGCAATTTCATGCGTCCAAACGCTTTTATGGATTCAACTTCATCCGGAACGATTTAAGCTAAATATTTAAAAGTCGAGAATGTACAAGAAAAATTCACAGACCGGAAACAAGACATGTTTTAACTGATCATCTTTTAAAGAAAAAGAATATTTACAGCTTCGAGTCAAATTCATATTATTTAAACCAAAAATACGGAATCAAAATATACACATAAGAAGGATTATTTAAATTGCAGGAATGACGATTTATTGATATTGGAATACTATGGTTGTTTAAATGCTTTACTGCGACTTGAATGTAAACGTTGCTTTCCGTCTATTGTTGTTCATTTAAATTTTTAACTAAACTGCAATTTGTTTTTTGAACTCAAAACGATCAAAATATCAGCAATGTAAACAAACGTAATAAAAATAAATACAGTAAATCCACAAAGTAAATGTTGATTAACATAGCATTGTTACAAATCAATTAGATTTGAATGAGGGACAAAAGATACCAGAGAGACAGACAAACTCATAGATTGAACCTAAACTGAAAACGCCATGACTAACTAAACAAAAAGTCTAGCAGACAAATAATAGAACACAAGACACAACATATAAAAATAAAGACTAAGCAAAACAAAACCCACCAACACTGGGGTTGATATCAGGTGTTTACTCTGCATGTCACCAATGAAAGATTGACTTTAAATAATAAGGATAATTTCTATTGTAAAAAAATAATCCGTACAGATTTATTCTTGCGAGGAAAGTGTGAATCAGTTTGGGGGATGCCGGGACCTTTTAAGGTGGGCTCTTCTCGGCATGTGAGAAAAACTTTAAAATAGATAAGTAATTCTTCAAAAGTACTGTAAATGCTACTGAAGATATACCAAGTCTACCCAAAAACTAAATTTAAGGTTTAAAAATCGAAAACGTATCTTGTTTTAAGTATGATTATCAAAAAGGGATACGCTTTCGATTCCTCTAATGATTCCCTATATAGAGGGTTGGCAACTAAATGCACTTAAACTTTGTACTTGTTTTGCTTTCTAAATATTTTTATATGAGGTTCACTGATGATTTTTATGTACAAACGTGGGTCAGACATATTGAATTATACGCCTGATACATTTGATAGTTATTGCTGTTCTCAATGAATGGCAAAAGGTGAAGTAGAAATCAAATCATCCGTTCGAAAATTTTACAGACCCTATTTAGAGTTAGTTGACCGTATTTGAATATTTGTATCACAGATGACGACAAGTATGTTACAATCGTCGTGACCACAATCCCCTCCTTCTCCCACGAACGTGATCTACCAACTTAATCATAACACCTACTTTGTATTAACATGAGCAAAAGGAAGATTGCCATATGCTCAGTAAGATCTGCTCATCATTCATTTCAAACCATCTCAGATCACCCCTGTTCCTGGTGTCTTTCGGTCCCGTTCTTGTTGTCAATGCGTTGTCAGTTGTTTGATTAAAGTTTGTACGCAAAAGACCCGTACGAATCTTTCGGCTCTATTTTATAGACCGCAACCGATATGGATTTGCCTATATTTGTGTGAAACGATTAAGTCCTATAACACACGTCTCACTTAAGTTAATCAGTCTTAGATTAATATGCACACCAGATATATCACAATGTTAAAGTTAGAAAATGCCATCAAATATTCATTGATTGATTTATCTTTGCATTGATCATTCTACTAAGGAGATATGTATCCTGAATAAAAAGTTATGAAGACCAAAGATATTTTAAGGTTCGTATTTTTATATACAGTGATAAGCATATAAAAGTCGGCGGTAATCTGTGAATATGCCTTGTAATAGTTATACCGTTTGGTAATCTATTGATTTATTCGCCTAAATCTGTTATCTACTTATCATCGTGTAAATGAGAGGCAAAAGTATCAAAAAGAAATGCAAACTCAGAAGTCGATTACAAAATGAAAACGTCATGGCAACAAAAAAAACGTTGAAAAGACAAATACCAGTACATAAAACAAATCAAATCAGGCTAAAGACTAAAAACACAAGCATCAATATTATTAGGATGATCACCTTGTTCTTTAGATCGTAACAGTTTAAATGTATTTTAGTAATTTAAAAGTATGGGCAATATTTAAATAAACGAAAACGATTAGGTAAAGTCGACTTTATTATACACTTTTAAAATCATCGCAATGAGTAATATGTTTTTCTGTGTGCATGTAGCCAACGAATATGTGAAAAAACATGTTTTGGTTTATATCAAATTATGTCAGAATGCATGAAGTGGTAAAGTAGCTACATTACAGGAGATTACCTACCATTTATGAAAGTAAGGCAAATTTTGCCCTTTTTTAAAATGTGTTTGGGTCAATCAATAAAATAATAAATTCATAGAAATGATAGTTATTAGAGATTTTCTGAAGACTTCATTAGAATCCAGACAAACAAGCTGTTTAAAAACTGACGAGCAAATCAATGCCAAAAGAAATAAATGTTTACGCCACCAAACATACGCCACCTCTATTTTCTATGAGTATAACAATTGGAATATGATAGGGTATTTCACTGAGTTTAGGAAATTAGTGAATATACCTATAGTTAATCAATTGATTGAGTTCTACGTCATTGGCTTTTATTCTAGGTTTTAAAAATTCTTTATCAATTTAATCTAGATTATCACTCCGGATGTATGAAATTATTAAATCTTAGTTTGACAACAAGGAACCAAAAGAATTTAAAAACTGATGCATGTGATATGTAGTGATTAAATTCATGGTTTTGAGATCAACAAATAGAATACAATACTACTTGTGAGTGGAAAGACACTTCAACATTTGGAATAAATTAGCGCTTCATGAACAAAAAGATGTTTATTAATATATTTTGAAGGAATGGAAGACGATAGTATATACATATTTATTTCTGTATAAAAATATAGTGACATTTAAAATGCTGGTTTTATTTGTTGTTTATTAGTCAATAGTATGTTTAAGTATTTTATATAGTGCTTTGTCGCCGTGTAGATTCTCGTTCCTCGAAGTGGACTTCTAACTCTTCAATGACAGGCTTTAATACGAATGAAATATCTTCTGAAAAAAGAAAAGGCTGGAATTTAAAGACTGCATATGAAAAGAAAACAGATTTTACAATTAATTGTATATTCATATTTGCAATATAGTGTGACAAAAAAGAACATTAGAATAATAAAGTATATGACGATGTGACAAAAACTGCCCTTGACAATTTTACGGAAGGTAACTGCAGCGTAGTGTTTATTATATTTATATAAAATATTGTTTTGTCATGACGTTTTATGTTTGGTTTCCACTCATAAACTTAAACACACATCAGTATATTCGGCTCTTGTCTCATCATGAAACCTTTTTTCTACCTATAGATAAGTAATGTTATATTAAAATAATTTTTAAAAAGAGTTATAAAAATATTATTGATTATTAATAATAACTTATCTTATTTACCTCTCTTTTTATAGCAGCTAGTCTTACTTTCACATCTGTTCAACATTTGAGCTATAAATGAATGTCCATTTTCCTCAGCATACAATACAGCTGTCCATCCATATATATCATGTTTTCCTGTTTTACATCCTTTGTCGATAAGAAACTGTACAAACTCTTCACGTTTTTTCCTAGTGTTCGGTACATCAGGAGCTTTGCATGTTTCTATCAATGGAGTAGCACCAAGATAGTTTATACAATCAACATCTTTTCCTGCAAATATGAGCTTCTTTGCCATGGAAAATTTATTTTTACGAATTGCTTCGAAAACTAAATGATCACTGTTATGCTCAAAAGGTTTTATAATGGCTGATCCCATTTTCTAGTCAAAATATTATAAAGAAAGTCAAAAGAATCAAACGATTGGTTATTTGGTGATATTAGCTATCGGTTTCTTGTTCGAGAGAAAATGTTTTCTAAAATGATGCTGCCGTTGCCTTTATATGATATACCTGTTAATAGATGACGCCAAACAATCACCCATATTTAGAGATCTGCTCGAATACACTTTAAAGGTCTTGTTTACGACAAAATCAAGAATATACTTTAATAAGTAAAACTTTTAAACGATATTTGATTAACACTTGTATATTTAAAATACTCCACTCCTCAGTCTTCAATCTATGGTTATTTATAAAAGTTTTGTCCAGTAGAATTGTCAAATCATTATACTTATCAAAAAGATTCGCAAATGTTTCTTCAATAATACCAAAACATATACTGTAAAGTAAGTTTTAAAAGACACTATATATAGACACTATATGTTTATGTGTTACATATTTGTTATTCGTTCATTTGTTTTACATAAATAAGGCCCGTTTGTTTTCTCGTTTGAATTGTTTTACATTGTCTTATCGGGGCCTTTTATAGCTGACTCTTCGATATGGGCTTTGCTCATTGTTGAAGGCCGTACGGTGACCTATAGTTGTTAATATATGTGTCATTTTGGTCTTTTGTGGATAGTTGTCTCATTGGCAATCATACCATATCTTCTTTTTCATAGCTTGACAAAAAAAAAAATTAAACGAGAAAACAAAATTCTTGATTCATTATAAACCAATGAACACACACCAGTATTGCAGACAGCAACCAAGGACTATTTCTGAACTGCAGGCTTTTATTTGGAAAATGCATCGTATTCAAATCAATACACCGATTTTACATATCAATATACAATACAAATTTAAGAATATTATTGAAGGAAATTACACAACACGACATACAGAGCAGCTATCAAAGCAAAATAACAACAAACAAACACATACAACGAGAAAACACACAAAAAAGAGAAAAAAATTCAAAACGCAAGACTTAACATTAAACATTCAATTTTTGTGTTGACGATGCATGTTTATTATATACCTCTTATTATGTAAGTGTACCAGGTGAAACGAAGTTTCTAATGAATCGAAACGTTAGAATTATTAATGGAATATAAAATAGAGGCAAGTACAGTTCTGAAATACAGAAATTTAGCGAAACTAAATCAAATTTTTAAGACAATTTAAACAATAGCTTAATTTGAAAATTTTTAGAACAATAAATACCTTGTACAGATGGATATGGCTCATAATGTATTATCTGGTCTGGCATATTTCTTATATACAAACACAGTATATATAATCATTATACTTTGTTAAACTAGCCAGCACCTGATAAAACAGCTATTTAGAAATATATTTCGTCCAACAGTCATAAGGTAGCAAATACTATACATTAATTAAAAATGCATGCTAGGAGATTAAAGGTGGGTCACTTAACCTTATAGTGAAAAACGTGTTCAACATAGTAATATAATGTAAATATTAATATAAGTAGACATAAATGAAGAAGAACTTTTGGAATAACTTTAAATAATCGACACAAATAAACTTGCCCACATGAATATTCATTTTAATTGTTGGTATCCAAGTGCAGATTAAAACTATTAATAGTAAACTCATCATAGATACCACGATTAAATTTTATATTTACGTCGGACGAGCGTTTCGTCACATGATCAAATTACAATTTTAGTGTGTTCGGAACGAATCTTGAAGTGGAAAATGGACCTGGCAATGTCAACAAGCATTATATTAAGCTGTGGAAACGTGGTACTAGTGATTTGTTATAAAACAAGTTTTAGCATGTGTTTTTTTTTAATTTCTATAACCAAGTTTTCTAATTTTCAGTCGAGTTTCAGATCAATCTGGACAGTTTAAGAGTAATCATATTTGGTAGTATTAATTATGGAACATCTTACACATGAGTTTGAATTACGAAGTTATAAATAGGTGCAGCTGAACGCATTTCCGTTAAAAATGTGAAAACCCCATACAGTGTATTCATTTATAAAAGGCCCTTATAGTAAAAATGTGAATGAATGCAACCGTGAAAAATCTAGTGTATAAAAATACCGGTATAATTTACCAAACATTTGATATGGGAGACATGAACCATTGATACCTTAAATTCCTGACAGGAAAAGAAAGAAAGAATGAACTTTTAGACATGTTTGTTAGCGATATAAACTCCCCTAGCTTTGGACAGTTGTGTTACAAAACAACATAAACACAAATATAAAAGTTAGTTTAAAGGGTCTTAGGACAACAATATGCAAGACAAAACTATTGTTGCACTTTAGTGTTTCTGTTGTTTCGTTGTTTTGCTCTTATAGTTGATGTGTTTACCTCAGTTTTAGTTTGTAACTCGGATTTGTTTTCTCTCAATCGATTTATGACTTTCGAACAGCGGTATACCGCTGTATACAACTGTTGCCTTTATTCATAGATATCCGGATGTCTTGACACAGAGTCTTTAACATACGATTAGAGAGAGACAAATGATACGTTAATCATAAATAGAAGGGAAACACTGTAAATGCAATGACAAAATCAATTAAACGGTCAATAGACAACAATGGTGTCTGTTCACATAACAATTTTTGAACATGTGTTGTAAAACATCTGTCGAAGGTTAATTGCTTATTAGTTTTTACGAATAACTAAAAATAACTACGGAACTCTTTTACAGAAAAAGTGATAATGATATAATTGGAATCTTGAGTACCTATTTATATAGTATTTTCCTAACTTAGATATAACCTCGACTTTTCTTCATTAAGAAATTTATTAATAACACACAATAACAATATGATTGTTTTTACATAAGGTACATTGTCTATTTGTTTTAGAGGCCTTCAAAGAAATAAATATCTAATAATACGTTTCAAACAACAGTCTGTAGCTAAAATTAAATACGTCAATATATTTTTTAAACCATTTTCTTTTAAATATCTAACACAGCGAATATCTTATATCAAGTATTTAGAAACAGAAGCAACAGATACCAAGGAAACATTTAAAACACATATAGACACTGACAACAAAATAGCAAAAGAAATCAAAAAGTTGAAAATACTATCAACACCTTAACTCTAGATAGAGAGGAAAGTACTGAGCAACACAAATCCCACCAAATAGGTTGATATATCTATATTATTAACATAATAATATAGAAGTATGTATATATTAATCATAAAAAGTAGAAAGAGATTTTAAATAAAAAAACTACTTTTTAATTATACACTAGAGATATTAAACATCAATCGCATTGTATTCTCAAACATAAGTATGTCATAGTTATAATATATAGTTATTTAAATATATCAATATTAAACAACTTCGAATACAAAAATAAATGTGCGTGCAATACAATATTTTCAAGATGCGTTGTGCTTTTTGGTGAAACAGCCGTAGTCTGTCGACTGTCGACTGTCTTACAACGTTTCGTCTCCGAGGGTATCACAAGCCAAGTAGTCACCACTTCGGTGTAGAAATGCATATCAATTAAATGGTATTTTGTTTTAAATTACTGTTTGCAAAAGTATAAATTATTCTAAATACTAAGAAATTTTGTGATTTTAAAGATTAATTACCAATAAATGTTTAAACAATATTTTGCTGGAATTAAATGACAAAATGTTTTTTCTGGCTAAATTTGAAAACAATGTTTTTATCTGAGCTGGCCGTATCAATTATTAAAAACCGGGTTTTTCTAACGTTCAGCCTATTTTAATAACCATGATGTTTCAAATTTACTTTAAGATATGTTTCTTCAATGCAATTTAACAGTAAGGGATATTTTAAATGACAACATGTTCAAAAAAACTCAATGATTTTTACCTCATAGTGTTTTCGGCTGTTTTTTTAAGGTACCCCAATACTGGTTATATTCAACATGTTCAATATACCCTAAACATAAAATGAAACGGTAAATTTCCTTAAGACTATGGCAGATGATGCACGGACCCCTACCTTTTCAATGATGTAAATATAAGGAAAATTAAATAAGAGGAAAATTTCGGTGTTACCAAGACCTACCCCCTTAATAAGGCACCTTTTTCAAATTTATTTAAACAAAGAAACGATAGAGAAAAGCAATATTGTAGTCAACACATTACAGCACATGTACACAACAACATATTGTTTTTGTCAAATATTAATATTTTGTCTCCATATACACCCAAAGATAAATCTATTTTAGTTTCGTTAAACATGTTAATTTGAATCTGTAAATTTGCGTATAAAAGAGGGACGAAATATACCAGAAGGACAGTCAAAATCGAACATAAACTGACAACGTCATGGCTTAAAATAAAAAAGGACAAACAGACACACAATAGTTGATATCCATTAGTCTGATGTGTTTGCGCTTTTGATTTTGCCATTAAATTTTCTTCGTAGTTCTGTATTTTTTGTTGTTTCTTTTTTGCTTTAAACATCAAATGATTTTTATCGACATCATGTTTTTATTACATTTGAACGTTTTGTCAACAGAAATCAACTTTTATATGAGACACAACTTTGTTCCTCTTCTTTTAGGAGATACCTTTTGACATTTTTACTCTTTGAGTATGTTTGTTTTGTTCATGCATCGTTGACACTGTAATGGTATTTGATGCGACTGTCATACAAGTGAGAGGTTTAGCAAGCTATAAAACCAGGTTCAATCCACCATTTTCTACATTAGAAAATGCTTGTGTTAAGTCAGGAATATGACAGTTGTTATCCATTCATTTGATATGTTTGGACTTTTGATTTTGCCTTTTGATTTTAGACTTTCCTTTGTGAATTTTCCTCGGACTTCAGTATTTTTGTGTTTTTACTTGATTTATTTGCTGAAAGATAACAAAATTTATCTGATTCATGTTTGCCTTTTTATAAAGGACTTCCTGTTATACATATCTCTTGGAGTTTTTTTATTTTACTTTTACCAATTTACCTAGCCTTCAGACTCCAAATATAGATACCCAAGATAAGTATAGATTGGCAACCCTAGTTGAAGGTTTTCTAATTAATCTGAAAACCAAATACCACAATAGCCCTTAAAACATTGTTAAATAAAGGATTGGCTTGACATGCCAATGACACTTTTAATTGATTGATAAATTAAAATATTCACAGTATCATTACATAGTGTTTAATTTAACCTCAACATTATTGTTGACAGTTGCTAATTAAACATAAACAAATGTGATAATTGGCCAATAAACTGTTCCATAAATAATGGCTTAAACCTGTTTTGATATAGAATAGAACGGGATGTTTCTCTTGAAAATAAATCGCATTGTATCTCAATCAGGATAATTTAGTATTCAAATATAAAACGACTAACAGTTAATAAAAAACAAATTTGCTTGCAAACGTCAACTTTAGAGATGCTTATAACTTTTCAGGAAAACAGCGGTAATCACAACAAATCATTGTGAATTTGTTTAGTGTCAAGGAACAAAAATCAACTGTTAATTAAAATCTGTTGTGTTGTTTATAAGCGTCAAACGACTTTTCTAATTCTACCTTCATCAAGCACGCTTAAAGCAAAATAAAAAATAAAAGCTATGCAAGTTGCTAAACTATGCAGTACTTTACAAGGTTCCTTATGTTTCTCTAGACAAAGGTTTAAAGGTAACATGGATGTATTGATTGAAATACATAAAATATCAATGCGACAAGGACAAAAACTGTATATCCAAAGGTTTTTTCAATATAATGAAGAGAATACGGGCTGCCGAAGCATGCTTTTCCTTTTATTATCTATTATCATTATTTCGTCTTCTGTAAACATTTGGTGTTGACAACCGAGTATTCTTTCTGTTTCTTTTTACTTAGATTTAGCCATAGGGTAGCGCGGTTTCTATTACGGGATTTTCAAGGTATTTTGGTCACTTCAGTTCTGTATCTGGTAAGGAGTGATTTGACGAAACGTTTTCTAGTAAATAAAATATTTGAAAGTGATCATTTAATATGGTCAATATTTCCATACAAGTGAATTGTTTTGCTAGCTATGAAGTCAAGTTTATCTACCGTCTTTTTGATAAGAAAACAAATATCCATTTGTTTGATGTGTTTAAAATTCTATTTGCCATTTGTTAAGCAACATTCTGTGTAGAATTTCCTCGGATTTCGGTATTTTAGTTAATTGAATTTTCTGAAGACTACAAGATACATATGGACCATTTTAAGATGGAAAATTCCTTGATTTCAATTCTGTAATTTTTTACTTGGTAATCAAACACTTCTTTAAGTATGGGCATCTGTTCCGTGATTTCTGGCTTCCGCTGCTTGTGCACTCCTTCTTTCTTTGGTACCCTTAAAAAATCTAAATCTTTTGTTTTTGCTTTGCATTTCCAGATAAGTTTTTGTGTACGAGTTTATGTCCGAATGTTGTGATTTCACACATTTATGTACAATGAAATGAATGTAAAAAGGTGACAAATAAGTAATTTAATCAAGCACTTTTTACATAATGTTAGTTTAACAAAGTCTAGGTAAATTGGTAAAGTAAAATAACGAAAATACGCCAAGAGAAACAGAAAGTGACAAAATGACAAAATTAAACAGATCAATTTTGACTCTTTCAGCAAATAAAAGTAATTAGTAATAACTAAAACTTAAAACAAATGCAAGACAGGACATCAACTATAAAGAGGAAATTGATTAAAAATGTATAGTTCCTGCTAAATCTTTGTTATCAACTTCAGAAGCTCACTATTGAAGTATACCTTATCATTATTTGAATTAAGGTATTAAAAAATTGTCAAATGAGGGATTTGCTTGACAGATCAATGACACTTTTAATTGTTAGATGAATTAAAGTATTCACAGTATCATTACATAGTGTTTAATTAAACATCAAATTGAGTGTTGAAAGTTGCTACATGTAATTAAACAAAAACAAACGCAACAATTGCAAAATAAACTATTCAATAGATAGTTGCTTAAACCTGTTTAAATGTACATACACAAAACAATAAAATGAATCAAGTGCAGATCCTTACAGAAACGACCGACACTTTTCCATGTCAGTGTTATTAGTAATACAGTATTTTGCTTATATACGTTTAATAAAACAAAATATCTGGTCGGGATAAAGATTTTGTCAAGCTTATTTCAAATTAAAATTGGCAAAAACATGTTTAATTATTAATATTCAACAAAACAAATAATAAGAAAAACAATGTTAATTGAAGGATTGGCTTGGCATTTCATTGACACTTTTAATTGATCTTTAACTCTCGGTATCAAAATAGTATGCTTATTTAAAGCGTAACATTAACAAATGCAGCAATTGCAAAAATGAACTGTTCCACATATAATGACTATGACTTAAATTAAATGACTATAATGTTGTTGTTTTAATCAGCATCCAAAATAAATATATAAATCATTCATGATAAAGTATAGAGAACAATTGAAGATACTTTCAAAATAATTCACGATTTCTGAGACAACGATGTGTCAACAAAACAAACAGACATAGTTGGTAAATATGTCAAAAGTATTGGGTAAATGAAAGACAAGAATACACAAAACTACCGTAGCACAATAACAGGCTGACGGGATGCACAAGTACATATCCACGTTGAATGGATAGCATTAAAAGGAGAACAAACAGTAAAAGTATTACTTATAAAGACATGTAAAATAATACTATAAATAAAGGCAATATTAGTGGTCCGCTGTTCGAAATTCATAAATAAATAGAGAAAAAAGCAATCCTGTTTACATACTAAAACTGAGGGAAACGCATCAAATATAAGAGGAGAACTACGACACAACAGAAACACAAAATTAAAATGTAACACACACATAAACGAACTATCATATAACAATGACAATTTTCCTGACTTGGAACAAGACATTTAGGAAATTTACTTTATAAAGATGATAACAACGTCAGCACCAAGAATGTAGACTTTAAGTCCATGCTTTATAATTTGTAAAGTTGATACGGAATATTTATCAAGGAATTAAAAAACATCAAGTCTTGTTAATTTTTATTTAACACCGATTTCAAAAATATATTGTTTCCATATAATTTTACTTTAAATACGGGTGATAATGAGATACTTCCGATATATAAAATGTAACATCGGGTGTCATATGAAAGGTGTTTTAACTCTGGATCCGAAAATATACGATTATATTTTCTTTTTCCTAAACTCTAGTCAAGAAAGTGTACATCCCGGTGTCATTAGACGGTTTAATTTACACAGATTTTAGAATTAGGTTACTTCTAGGCTCTTTTTATCTTGAAATATGAGCGAAATTAACTACTTCGGGTTATTGCAATGTCATTGCGGTTGACCTTTATTCAGATCATATGTCTTAAAACCTTTCTTGATGGTGGATCAAGTACCAGTTCGAGAAATAATCAAAATCTAGAACGTCGAATTCAAATAATTAATCTTAATTAAGAAGGACCTAGGTTCTTTATGATTTTGAAAAATCAGTTGGTCTTGGTCATTTTGAAATTTAAAGAAAAAGTTTTTATATAAAAATGTGTAGTCCAGCTTAGCAGATTAGACCTTGAAGATGAAAAAGTTTAAGTTCACGGTTTTTTTTTACTTATTTGTAAATATGCTTACTGGCCTATGTAATTACTTATGTAAACACAAAATGACATTGTGAAAAACAGCATACATATTTAATAGATACTAAACATGTTAAAAGAATCAATGGTACCAATTCGGATGCACCAGATGCGCAGTTTGATACATAACGCCTTTTCATTAATGGTCGACGACCAAAAAAAATAGAATTTCCAGAATCTAATACAGCTTTCGAAGAGCGGATCACTAACAGAGCGAATGATTTCGTGAATAGAACATTCATATTTACATTTCAGGTGTTTAAATCGGATTGTGGTGAAGGAATATAATAATTTTAACCCCCCAAAAAACCAAACACGTATAACAATTGATACCTGTATCCATCTTTCTTGTATAACCTTTGATTTCAATTTCAAATGTTAAATTCACGATTATTTTGGGTTTTTTTCGGATTCGCACTGATTTTATGCATGCAACAAACGATTATATAGTTTTTAAATGTATTTAGCAAAGACATCAGTATTTCTTTTTCTCATGTGTTTACTATTTGGGGTAAATAAGTAACTGTTTGTGCCGAGTTTTCGTACAGTTTATCTCGAGCATTATGTTTCTTTCGTGTATTAGATTTTAAGTTTCCGATTTGTTTATGTAAACTAAGTAATTTCTAAACCGTGTTATTTAACACGACGATTATGTCTGATTAAAATTGACATGGAGTTTAATAGAAGATTTTTTTTAAATAAGTTTTTTTTCCTCATACTATGATGTGTGATGACAGAAATGATAAAAATGCGACACTAGGTCCCGCCTGTATTTGTCTTTCATAATACCGGAAGATCTTCCAAGGGAAACAAATGTGATTCTACGTGTTGATACTAAAATGAAACGAAATCAGAATGTTGTATTTTTTTTTGTGCATATTAATAATGTTCAAGTCTCATTCAAATGTGGATTATTTCCCTTTGCTCACATTTAAGAATGAATGGAATTCCAACAGAAAACTCAACTTAATTTGGGAAAAATTGATTTACCTATATGGATATATGTAAAATCAATTTTGAAATAACAAAACTTGCAGCAATGTTGACCCCCGACCCCCAAACTATTTAATTTAAGTTTTTTTTTAAACTACATCGATCTTTTGATGTTGTCCCTAAATGAGTTAATATATAATATATGATCAATGTCCGCCGTCAAAGACACTACAAACAAATAAGGTCTGAAATGGCCTATATCTGTACTCGACTGTACTGATTTTTATTCGACCAGTCTGAATTGGTCTGCAATTTACTTGATAATACTCGACTGTAGTCTGAACCATACTTAACAGTCTGAATTTGTACTTGACCAGTAGTTAACCATTTTATATGAGCCTGAACCATACTCGACCTAGTCTGAACCGTACTCGACCTACATGTAGTCTGAACCATACTCGGCCAAGTCTTAACCAACCCAGACAAATTCTTGGTATCCATCTACTGAATGTTATCAGTTTAGGAAATATTTTTATAAAAATGAAATAAAAAATGTATTCAACATAGTATTAAAATTTCACAATAATCAATCATAATATAACTTCAATAATTTTTATCAACACGTACATAATAATATATATCAACTTTAAAATATAAATGAAACAAGCTGATAAAATAATCTAAAAAATGAATTGTGACTAATATTTTCAATATTATTCAAAATTTTATGAATATTTCGGAACTATTTTATGGTAACTAGACTATTTTCACCTTTAACTTAAGCCTATTATAGATCTATGGTGTCAGTTGAGTTAAGTTTATAATGCAGTGAATATTTTTTATTTATATATATATATATGTTTAATAGTATATGAAACAACTTAATAATTTTAAAAGAAAGGAGATCTTAATTTTTTTGTTTTATTAAACCAAGAATTTAATATAATCATGATAATAGAATTCCATAGCAATCCTTGATACCATTTTTAAAAAGGAAAATATGTTTTAAAGTAACAGTAACAAGTTATTTATATTAGTTTAAGTAACTTTTGTCAAATTAAAGACATGGCATAAACAAAGCACTTTAATATGGTCTTATTATCTCAGTACATGTGTGTTTTGCAGGTAAAAAGAAATACCTAGTATTTTCTTAAACTCGTGTATTACTTATCTCGTATTTTTTCGAACGGCCTTGTTATTTAAGTTAAACAGGATGTTGCAATTTTGAATAAATGTTATTCAGAATTAATACCTCTGACCAGGAGTGATCTCATTTATAAGTTTGCCCAAAGCAGAGGTAATACTTTATATTTCACCACTAATCAATTTTATTTATTTATTTAATTTTATCCCTTTTTGATTTAAATTATATATAATATATTCTTTTTTTTTATCATAAATATAATAATAGATATAATTCTAATATAAGATTTAACAATTATAATGTTGTTATATATATCAGTAAAAAAGAAATTTATTTTGACAGTTAAAAAAGGGGAGGTTATTTGGTCTAGTATGGTTCAGACTGGTCGAATATTGTCCAGACCTTTAATTAAGTATGGTTTAGACTGGATATATAGGTTGAGTACAGATCAAGAATGGGTTAAGACTGTTTCAGACTGGTCGAGCAATAGTTCAGACTATTTTAAATGTCAAAGAAAAGGGTCAAGTACGATTCAGTGCTGTCGAGTATGGTTCAGACTGGGGTCGAGTAATATTAAGTAAAAGTCAGACCAATTCAGAGTGGTCGAGTAAAACTCAGTGCAGTCGAGTACAGATATAGGCCATTTTAGACTTTAATGGTTTGTAGTGATATAGAATACATATTCATAATGATAAGATGGATATACCCTGGTTGTTCAATTATTAAGGAATGACAGTACTATTTATTTGTTCTGTCTATGAAGAAATAGCATCAAAGAGTGGTGCACACTGAATAACCCGCATAGCGGGTTATTCAACAGTGTGCACCACATTTTTTATGTTCTTTCTTCATAGACAGAAAAAATAAAAATTGCTGTCATTCCTTAATTAATCGAACAGTTATTTCTTATAATTTAATTCTAAGTTCAATTTTAAACCGGAGTTAACTATGACAAAACGTTGTTGACGTCACGGTCATGTGATTGAAATAGGTATATTGGCTGATACATAAAAAGACGTCAGCCAATCGGAAGACGCGTTGCATCCAAAATTAAATTATTTATAGTTTGACATGATAAATTTTTACCTTCGTTTATGACTTAACAATTGTACAGTCAACAGATACAAATGTTACCCTATAAAAACATGTGTTTGCTAATGTTCTCCGTTATATATATCTTAAAAGGAGGGACGAAATTACCAAAGTGACAGTCAAACTCATAAATCTAAAATAAACTGACAACGCCATGGCTAAAAATGAAAAAGACAAACTGACAAACAATAGTACACATAACACAACATAGAAAACTAAAGAATAAACAACATGAACCCCACCAAAAACTAGGAGTGATGTCAGGTGCTCTGGAAGGGCTCCACAAATTGGCTTTGAGGGAGTGGAGAGTTTTTTACATGTTGTGCTGTTGTTAAGTTTTGTTTGGTGTTTTGTCTTGTTACAACTACTCGTTGATTCTCTTATTTGTATGCTAGAGACAATATTTCAGATAGATACAATGAATATAAAGAGTTGATTTCACTTGTATAACGATCATATGCATTAGTAAGAGGATAAACAGACCTCAGGTGAAAAGGTCCAATGAATTCAAATACTTCTTAGATGACAATTGTTCTTTTAATCAGTTTCCCCACCTTATCTAAGAAATTGATGAATAGCATAATTACCAATTATTATTCATTCATTATGCAGTTCTCTGTAGGTGTTATCAACAATAAAATAAAAAAAACAACACTGTATTCATTATATTAGTGCCATGCGTCATAACGCTTTTCTGAAATCTTTTCTTTAGAACTCTTCAGAGCAGAATAATTCAATAGCCAATGATGTGAAAGAACCGAAACAATTGAAAAGCTCAATGACAAAAAGTAACCCTAAAGGATAGCCAAGTCCATATAAAGTCAACTATGCCTGAGGGAGTTGAAACTTTGTTTCGGAATAATGTCTAAACTTGTAAACTTGAAATTTAAAAAAGGATTGTTATACCAAAGTACTGGCTACTGTGCTCATAATATCTCAGGAAATGATAATCTGCGAGCAAATTTATCGAAACAGTGCAGTAAAAAAAATAAAAAACACTTGGTAATGGAAGCGCTTTTCTGGATTTACCTTCATCACTTACCTATAAAAGTCAATAACCACGTATGATGAAACAGATATCGGAAGATGTGATTTGAGTGCCAATGAGACAACTCTCTATCCGAATAAAAATTTAAAAAAAAACACATTATAGGTTAATGTACGGCCGTCAACACGGAGCCTTGGCTCACACCGAACAGCAAGCTATAAAGGGCCCCACAATTACTAGTGTAAACCCATTTAAACGGGAAAACCAACGGTCTAATATATATATATAAAAAACGAGAAACGAGAAACACGTATAAATTACATAAACAAACGACAACTACTGTACATCAGATTCCTGACTTAGGACAGGTGCAAACCGTGATTTGCAGCGGGATTAAACGTATTAATGGATCCAAACCGTCTCCTTTTTTCTGAAACAATAGCATAACATCACAATATAGAAAATCACATTGTAAAATATCAATTGGCAGGCTTAAATCAATCAAAAAACGTAAACTAATACACTATGAACGAGTAATTTGATCTGCGATATCTGAACGCAAATGTAGTTAATAAAATATTAGGGACAAACAGAAAGGCAAAAAAGCAAACAAACAAGTCCAAACAAAGCCATAGCAAGACACCACTGTGAAAGATTTAAGCCTTCGAAAATAATCACTTTAGAAACAGTTTTAAAAATACAGGTAAATCTTGAAGTTTATACAAATGTAATAAGACATTAAAAGATATTCCAAATAATCAAAGCTGGTATGTAGACAAGATCTTTAAAATATAAAATAACAAAAAAGCATTATAAACAGTATCAATAGGTGGAATTAACAAGAAAACACGATCTGAGAATACTCGCAGTTACTGACATCTAGTTAAAAGCCAAAAACAATTAATAATAAAAAATCATACATCAGATCAAAATAAACTAAAACACATCCCAGGGATTTAGTTTTTGAACGTCATGAACAGTCAGAGAAGACATGACTTGTGCAATGCCAAAAATAAATGTATCGACAGGTAGTAGGATAGTGAGGAGCAACTTCTATAGATATAAAAATTAACGTGTCTGGGTCTCTATACATCCCGCCTCAAAGAAGATTCAATTTAGCTATGTAAAATGTTCATTTATATATTTGAAGCTTGCAAGTTATGTTTTTTTTTTATTATTTAAATTCATTCTTGTAGAAGGCATCATTTACAAGTGACCTCAATTTGTTTTTACTTTATTTTAAACTGTTCTTACACTGAAGTCGCTGCAGTGCCTATCCTTGCCATTTATTATACCCTGGGTGATGAGAAAATCCAATTTTGTTTTCGTCTTGCAGTAATTATGAACAAAACTAATTAAATCAGCACCATACAAATTGGTTAGCTTGAGGCTACAATCTTAATTTTATTACTAGACTGTTTTATTATTTATGTATTGTTTCTTATAAATGTCATAATACGTGTAAGATGGTATATAAAACCAGTAAGATCTCTAGGATGGCGTTACGTAAAAGACATAAATGGATTAAACTTTTGACACCTTTGCAACACGTACAGTTTGACCTGTTTTTATTAAGTTAGTAATGCTTTCTTGAAATTGGTGTCTTCCTCCAAACTCTTATATAACAATACTGTTTTGCAAAACAAAATTAGCTAAATTTTCAGTATCTTTTTGCTAGCATATAGATATATGTAATAAATATTGTCATTTGGTAAAAATAAATCTATGTTCTATTTTATACCAATGATCTATCGAGCCACTGACAGGTCCCTGTCCTGTTAATTCGTAGCGCTGTTGATAATGTAGTGTTCTTTCATCTTTAAACTATTTGTAGTCTCAACAATATGTTAGAGTTTTTTTATAGAAAGTTCTTCATCTTTGATGTTTACACTTATATTTTGAAATATAGAATTAACAAAACAGAATGTATAATCTAAAAAGCTTCTAAGAATCTATGATTAGTACTTCTTCAAGCAGATTGTGAACATAAACGAGTATTTTTAGTTTCATTTATTCTTTTTATTATTCATGTAATGAAGTCTCCACTGACAAATAAGTCAATTAAACAATCTATTATTTTCCTAATCAATGAACAGTAATTGATTGTGTAAAAAAGTAATAGAATTACAAAACAAATAAAGACAATTTCTTGCAACACATATAAATCATTATAACAGAAAGACACATACAAATTATCAGTATTGTAAAGTAGACAACATAACACAACACAAATGACGAATTTCTGATTGAATGATGTACATGTATTAATAAAATACCATGAATATTGCTATTGAAATGAATCATTAGACGTATTTTTTCAGTTTATTATAGTATCATTGTAAATTCTTGCCAAACTCTATTATTGCCAGCTCATGCATTTATTTTTGTCATGTATAAATATTTGAGAGAAATTATTGCCTATCCTTCTACATGTTCTAGGAATATTTGAGACACACACTCCTACCCTTCACCATTTGCCTCCTTCCCCTCCGGTTTTTGATGGGGTTCGTGTTGCTCAGTCTTTAGTTTTCTACATTGTGTTCGTGAAGTGTTGTTTGTATTTTTATCGATAGCACTGTGGGTTCGTTTTCGATTTAATTTTAAATATCCCTTTTGCATTTCTCGCCTCTCTGGTAGTAAAGTTTCAGATAACCACCTTAGCACTACTGAAGACAAATAATACAAAATTAGAAAAGTCTTCTTTAGGCATTTTACAATTCAAATGTTAACATTTTAAATGTATGAAATGTTTGAAATTAGATGTTTCAAGTCAAACATGATGTTTCTGCTGGTAAGCGATTATGAAACTTTCTTTTCTTTAAGTAAGACAATCTATTTTGATCAGTCTTCTTCATAAACATATTTCAAATATCAAAACATCAAAGGATATTAAGGTTATAAACAAATGCGCTTCAGATCAAATACAGATTGAATCTTCTGAGATCATAAAAACCTTGCGAGGTAAAATGACTTGTAAATAGTAACACGCGTTCTGAGAAATACAGACATTTTATACACTTGATATTTGTTCGCGTATCGAATCAAATGTCACGTGAATATTGAAAACCAAATGGAAGACTTAAATTAGCGGATATAAAACAAACGTTTAATCATATTTTATCTAAGATCAAAGCTTTAATAATGCATAAGTCGTTGTTAAACATAAAGCAAATCAGAACATATAAGTATTGCATGATATGAGTACTGTGAGAACGGAAACATCGTGGTCGCTGACCCTTTTGTTAACGGTACAGTGTAGCTGTAAACCTAGTGCGGTTGTTTTAATGACGCAACACAAAGTTGTAATCAACACTTTATGTCCAGACAAAACAAGTTAGTACATTATACAGTAAATGGTGTTTACTTAACGATCAGTTGCAAATATTTCTTGCTTGTTCAGGACAACCAGCACAACGTCTTGACACAACTATTCATATGTCATATGTATTTATCAGCATTAGTAAAAATTCTTTAAAAAAAGTTTTAAGATTTTCTATTCATGATATTCTGAACTTCATCAATATTTTACAACATTTGCTGATCACGTGACGACAGTTCGGAAGCACGTCTTCCTTCTTTAGAAATATAATGTTTATATCCAAAATGAGATTCGATAAAAAGTTTTACATTCTTAACACCGCCTACGACTGAATCTACTTTCAATTAATTTTAGTTAAAGATCGTTTAAAGTTTAACCTGACAACATATCTGCATTCTTTTTAACATATTTTCTACAAAAATCATTTGCTTGATTCAATACTGACATTCCATAAGGAGAACTCGACTAGATAGTAATAAGTATCACTCCCTATAAATTAATAAAGTTTTGAAAAATGAGTTTTTGATTAGATTGCTGCATGCAGAAAAAACAGGAGTTCTGTCTTCAAAAAATAGTCCCATGAAACTAATCAATCATCACTAATAGTAAATGATAAGAAAAACTTACAGACACCTCTCTTATTTTGTAAATGTATTAGTAATAGACTTAAAAAAACGACACCCGAAAACTTTCTCGCGTGGAGATTATTGCCATTGACGAAAGGCTAAATGTTTTACAAACTTGAAATCTGTTTTGATATTCAAACAGGTAGTTTAAACTTTATTTTCAACAATAACTTTTAATATAGATATTCATATATCCATGTTGAAATACAAATGTCAAACCTAATAACAATATCTGTTTCTTAACAAGGAACTCTTCTACGAGTGCAAGAATGATCTTAACTAAACGTTTAAGCGCATCGCAATTAGCAGGACCTTAAAACGATAATTTGGTTTTCCTGCATAAATAAGGCCTGTACCAAGTCAGGAATATGACAGTTGTTATCCATTCGGTTTAGCTTTTTTGTCTTAACATTCGATTGCGAGCTTTCCCTTTTCAGAGATCTGTATTTTTGTGATTTTACTTTTTTCTTGTTGTATAGGCAATCATATCCAAACAAAATATATCTATGGTCAACCAACTACAAACAGAACAATTGAGATGTTTCATAGTCAACCGTAAGCAGAACTTCTTTGATAGTGTTTGAATAACCATACACATAATAACCAAGCTTATGTTTATATAAATAACTCTCAACAGAAAATCGGATATAGTGTATGTTAATCCTAATCTAAAAAACACAGCATAACGGGAAACCCAATTCCGACATAGTCTAATTTAAACAGACGACCAAGATTTTTCATGGTCAACCCTCAACCAAAAACGGAAGATTATGAATGGTCAACCTTAATCAGAAAATAACAGATTTTATGATCAACCTTAAACTTAAAAAAAACAGATTTGTATGGTCATTCTTAAACAGAAAAAAATCGGATTTTGTATGGTCAACTCTAAGCAGAAAATAATAGACGTGTATGGTCAACCCTAAACAGAAAACGGAAAATTTGTATGGTCAACCTTCAACAGAAAACAGAAAATGTGTATGGTCAACCTTCAACAGAAAATTACAGATTTGATGGTCAACCTTCAACAGAAAATTACAGATTTGATGGTCAACCTTAAACTGAAAACAATAACAATCAAAACCAAGGAGTAAACAAAGACTCAGAAAACCCAAAGGACATCCACATCAACAGTTATAAATAGTAATTAAGAAACGATACGAACTCCACTTAAAAATGGGAGTAAAATCAGGTGCTCTCAAAGGGTAAGAATTTTCCTGCACCGTATACGGCGCCCGTCGTGTTATTTCGTTGTTCAGTCCGGTAATGATGGAAGGTTATTATGACTGAGGAAGAATGTCAGATATGATTTCTGACACAAATTTGTCATAATGGCCAATCAGCTCACGATGGCGACCGTACAATTTCTTGAGTGATGACAAAATAACAGATTTGTATGGTTCCCCTAAAACAGAAAATTACACGTTTGTATGGTCAACCTTAAACAAAATAAAAACAAATTTTGTATGGTCAACCCTAAACAGAAAACGGAAGATTGGGTATGTTCAACCTTAAACAGTAAACGGAAGATTGTGTAGGGTCAACCTTAAACAGAAAATTTAAGATTTGTATGTTCAACCCGAAACAGAAAATGGAAGATTGTGTATGATCAACCCTAAACAGAAAATTAAAGATTGTGTATGGTCAACCCTAATTAGAAAACGGAAAATTGTGTATTGCCAACCTTAAACAGAAAACGGAAGATTGTGTATGATCAACCTTAAACAGAAAACGGAAGATTGTGTATGATCAACCCTAAACAGAAAATTGAAGATTGTGTATGGTCAACCCTAATTAGAAAACGGAAAATTGTGTATTGTCAACCTTAAACAGAAAACGGAAGATTGTGTATGATCAACCTTAAATAGGAAACGGAAGATTGTGTATGATCAACCTTAAATAGGAAACGGAAGATTGTGCATGGTCAACCTTTAACAAAAAATAACAAATTGTGTATGTCAACCTTAGATAGAACTCCCAAAGTGTGTATGATCAACCAGAAACAAACAAAAAACAGGTTGAGTATGGTCAAGCGGAATCAGAACAATCCAGAATGTGTATATTCAACCTCAGATATGATTACCTATATCTTGTAACGCCAACCTTAACAGTATAGTTGTTTACGGCTCACTCTTAAAAGATGACTCGAATCGTATATGATCCAATCTAAACAATATATGTTGTGTTTTGATTACCATTTAAAATATTTAACCGAAATTGTTTATGGGCAACCCAAAACAAGATGGCAAAAAAAAGCACTATAATAGCAGTTTATATTGTGTAAGGGCAACCGTAAGATCTATAAGCAAGAATGTGTATGGTTACAATTATTCAATAGATTAGTCTAGAGTGTAAATACAAACCTCAAAATGCTAACGAAGATCCTAATATATAATACATAAGAGAAAGTGCGTTTTTGTGATAAATGAATGAGTTTACATAGAAGATTGTAGAATACTACAGACTGTAGTAAAAAAATAGTACTAATAGTACATCTTGCTTGTTATTTTGAACTGTTCCATTAAGTTCTCAATAATAACCCTCGCCGTACGGATGATTCAGTGTTAATGATAGTTATAATAGTTGTTTAACATTAAACATTTAACACTAATGCCCTATACGATAAGCAATATTGATATTGATGTTGCTGCAATGTGTTGTCAGTTATTGGAATTTTCAGCTCTCAATTTTTTATGGTTTCTGTTTATAAAAAGTACACGATATCTTCAAAAGTGATTGTTATTGCATAACATAACGTAAATAAACAATTAAAAGTGAACTGCTTCCTGGTTTTTATTTCTTTTCTTGTTTCTGTCTTTTTTGTATATAGATTTAAATGAGTGATATACATGTACGTTAATGGTACAGAAAACGGATTATATCAAGAGATGAACATACTGTTTTTCAGCAATAGGAAAGTGTCTAAGCCATGAGCCTAAACAAAACATGTATTCCTTGATATAGGCAATCAAGGCGTCCAACGGGTACATTTGAAGTCATTTTTTTGTTAGTTTTATGTAAGCGATCATGAGTTAGTTGTGTCAATTATTAACATGGATATGTTCCTATTGTCGTTACCACAATCGAATGTAAACTTATGTAAAGAGTAAAATCACAAAAATACTGACAACCGAGGAGAATTTAAAACGGAAAGTCCCTAATCAAATGGCAAAAGTTCAAAGTTATCAAACGAATGGACAGCCACTATCATATTCCCCACTTGGTCGTGCGTTTTATTATGTTTAAATTGCATAACACGATGGCTGACAAATGTTGACCAGAAACTGCTATTTTTCCTGGAATATGTGAGTTCACCTCCGTTTTTGTTTTTTATGGGGGGGGGGGGGGTCGGGGGAAGGGGGTAATAAATGAATGCCCAGTAATAAGTTTCCTATGTAGTTTTTTGTGAACTTGTTAGATTCTTTCTCGTTTTTCGTTTTTGTCTTGATGATGTCGGGTTTTCTTCGACTTATCAGTTTTGAATGTACCCTCTTATGTGTTTGTGAATTTGTTTATCGCATATTGTTTCGTCTTTCTGCTGTATATCATATTTGTTTTGTATACTTTTCGTTTTAATTGTTTTGAATTTGTAATACTGTGATCTTTTAAAACTTTCAATGAAGTATGAGTTTTTCTCATTATTAAAGACCGTACAGTGACCTACAACAGATGCTAACTAAAAGGTAGTCATTTGTTTTTCAAATTAATACTATAAATAAGTTTGCTACCTCTATAGTTTTATAGTTGGGGAGTTTTTGCAGCTCATTTGATAATAAACGTGGTAAATGTATCATACGCTAAAGGGAGATAACTCTGGACAATCAGCTAAACGTTGTAATCAAGTTGTATTGTTAATTTGATATTGAGATTCCTAATTGTCACAACTCGTGTTTGTCAGTTTGTCAAACTGATGAAACTGCTATATATTCAATGAAATTTTTCCGAGAAATTGTGTGGTTCAAATTTTTTTTAAATTTCGATAGCTTTTTCAAATAAAAGGGTCAAAGTAAATATCCTGTTAAAATTTTTATGAAAATTAAACGAGCCAAATTAATTTAAGTAAAGGTGTTTGGTACCATCTTAAGTATAATAAAAATTTTAAAAAAAACACAGTCAAATGACAACAATTCCGAATTGTAAAGCTACTGAATGGTAAATACGCTACAACATACAGCCAGTGTTTGTATCAATTGAGGGCATTTAAATTGTAGAAACAACATATACATATCTGACATATACTCGTTTAAACTGAAATCATTTTGTTTTATATATATATCTGATTGTAATTGTTTCCTTTTTAATCTGTGTGTTCAAATGTTACGACGAATGAAAAATATCCGTCGTCACATGTGACACAGATATTCAATGAATGTCAACGTGATGGCGTCTGCAAATGTTTTGACTGGATGATTTTAACTTTACCACTTGGGAATTCTTTGTTTGGATGCTTTTTTGTGTGAAAAAAATAAGATTACAATTTTCACAAGGTCAACATTTTATTGTGATTTGAATTAACCTGAATTTCGCTTGAGTGTTACAACTTTTCGATCGAACTTTTTTATGGACATCGTTTGTTCTGTAATTCAATAATCTAATTAAGAAGACCTATCATATTAACGTCTTTTTATGTAATGTAAACATGATCTGATGTTTGAGAATTGCATTGTATTCGTCACACAGCTGTCTTTTATATCGATACGTTGTGTCTTTTGGTTAATAAAAAGTGAAAAAGTAAGCCATTCTCATCTGGTTTTAACAGTTTGTTTTCATGTTGCATTTATTCATTCCCATCACAGAGTAAAGGAGCACATGTTCAACAAGGACATAATTTTTAAGAGTTTAATTTGTCTGCTGCTTGGTCCGTTTCTGCGTGTGTTACATTTTATTGTTGTGTCGTTGTTCTCTTATATTTCATACCCCGATTTTGTTTTTTGTCCATGGATTTATGAGTTTTGAACAGCGGTATACTACTGTTGCATTTCTTTATCATTTACTAATTTCTTCAAGAAATGCCTGTACCTAGTCCAGAATATGACAGTAGCTTTCAATTTGATCCGTAGGTATATGTTATCTAAAGAATGATTTGTCATATTTAACTGGTATGGATTCTTCCTTTTGAGTTCTCTATTTTTGCTAATATTTTTTCTTCAATACACTTCGCACAAAAGATCTACTGAATTTTACATCTTGTACTCATTTATTTTAATTTGAAAATGATGCATGCAGTTATAAGATTTTGATAAGTTAATACCAAATATGTCTTGTCTCGGAAAACGCAAACACAACGTTACCATTTAACGTAAATGTTTGGCGGTCATATAATCATCTCAACATGCTATTATTTTACAAACAGAAAAATATGTATAACTTATGATTAAAATCATTTTCAATAATTTTGCAAATTTTACAATTATTTACATAATTTTCTGTCTGTTGATTTGCACTTTACCTTATTTTGTTTTTAAATTAAAAAGCGAATTTGAATTACAAAAATGTAAATGTCATTAGTTTTTGCAGATTATATTTTTCAGCAAATTCAAATGTCAAATTGTTATTTTGTTTTCAAAATGAAGAATTGATTTATAAATGTGTTTATTAATGGTACTTCTGATGGTTAATTTTTGTATTATAGCCAAATTTATTTAAATAATATTAAAGTTGATTGTAGTACAGCCCTTTACTGCTGTTTTACCGTTTGGCATTTCTTGCTATATAAAATAAACCAACTATATTTGGTTTCTTTAAAACCTGATGCATTTCCAATTAATAAGATCCTGTATTTTAAGATAGTTTGAATACTGATTATTTTTCAAAAGTTGTATTAATATATATAAATGTGTTATTTTTTCAGAAAGAATAATTTGATTTAAAATGTATTACGTCTTATGATACATTTTTTCCGTCAGCCCAATGACACAACTTTACGTTAGTTTGTATGGTTTACTCCATAAAAATAGAATTTATAATTAATTTGTTAAAGATGGCTGTTATATTATTCTGACATTTCGCATAACCTCCTTATGTGAAGCAGACTTTTAAATGACCAGTGTGCATATCATTTTAAAGCTAGTTCTAAATAGACAGAAAAAACATTCCATTATTAAGTGAACTTTAAAATCAAACCTTTCTATCGAATAAAAACAAAAGCTGACACAAGGGGAATAATGTTTGAATGTATCAACTATTGACGGTTGGCTTTAATGATTGCATTGATTATGTCAAAATATTCTTTGGAAAAACATAGAAATAGAGTAACGGGTTTCTTCCACGCAAAATGAATATTTAGAAGATTGTCGTACAACAATAAAAGAATAACAAGAAAAAAAATTTAAAAAAAACGATGACGTTTTACACCAGGAATAGTTTAGAAAGATTTTGACTTCATCAGATCATGACACGATGACGTCTGCATCAAAATATTGAGCATATCAGTATTGATTGTGTCAGTAGAAGTTGGACACAGCGTGGTATTATTGTTTAAGGAATAAGTTGCGATAGTGTCTTAAAAGAAAATAACATAAATTTCAATGCATCTTTCTTCAGGTTTCCTGGTATAAAAAACTACCTATCAATGTTGGCATAAAACCAATACTCATACCAAATATGCAAGTATATATATTCAAAGTCTCTTATCAAAATGTAAAATAAAGTATTAATGAATGGGTGTTTTTATAATGGCCCTGTTATATGTCCAAGGTCTGTAATAATGGTCGAGGAAGTCTGTTATGCCCCGTGGCAACGCAGAGGGCCATTATTACTGACCGAGGACATATAACAGGGCCATTATAAAAACACCCATTTCTTAATATATTTAATAACCAACTGAACAAAAGTATATGTGCTGCTACCAACTTGGTGTACTCTCTTACTCTTGACAGTTTAGTTTGGAAAAAAATAATTTGTACTTTACCATGATTAAGCTTGAAATATACCAAATATCCAAGATATAAAGTTGAAAGAAGTTATGTGTTGAAAAACAGGATGAATAGTGATCCCTGTATATGCTTCTTTATAACTCTTTAATGTTTGTTGCTGGTTACTAAATTAGACAAAATACAATTAAAAAGGTATTATACTCTTTACAACTAAATTTTATTAAATTTATTAAAAACCTAGTCCCTAACTGGGCTTAATACAGACAAACTGGGCATTTTTACAGTGCCATTACAGAAAAACAGGGAAATTACAGAAAATATGTAATTTTTAATAAATAGTCATTTTTGGCAATAATGTACTTAGTTGGTTAATAAGGCTTATATATACCATGACTTAGTGTGCATAATCGACAGATAAAGCCGATGCTATATTTAGTATATGAGAAACAAACCTTATTGAAATATATATCTACAATATAATATATAACTCAAACATTACATACAAAAAACTCTTCACCTATAAAGCTGACTTAATTTAAATCGGAAGTTAAATTTACAAACAAAATTTAGACTAAATGATTACATTAACCGCGGAAAATTTTGAAGCGGGAAAACCTAACACCAACTATGCTACATGTGACGAAACGCCCAGGAGAAAATATTGTCTCTCGGATGCGCTGCTCGTTTAAACGAACCAAATCACAATTAATATGGTTGTTTGGGTTCACATTGTGATTTGCATTGTATTTTATAAAAATAGCAATTAACATTCCCATTTAAAATAGGGAAAAGCCGACTCCCTCGAGACTTAATATTATGTTCTTCAAATGAGCAAAAAAGGTTACAAAAAGTATGACAAATGAATTAAACTCCCCACGATTTATAAATAACCTTTTTGCACTTTCAAAAGTTAACTTGACGAAAACATCAACAACAGTTATTGCACTTTCATATTTTTTTAGAATAAACATATTTTGTATAGCTGTCGTTAGTCGTGAGATGATTTTCTTCGTCGCCTGAATCTTTGGGTTTAAGAAATTTAACACAAATTAAACAAGGTAAATAGTATAATAACAAAGAAAAGGAACTCCAAGCAACTTCAAATGACATGATCAAAACATTAAAACACATCAAACGAATGGATAACGACTGTCATATTTCTGACTTGGTACAGGCATTTTTTTATGTAAATTTCTTCCTTTTGCTGTGTATATCCCAACCGTTGTAGAGGGATCAATATGAATCTACGAGTTCAAAAATGCATGAACCGATATATTCAGCTTTCTTGTCACACTCGGTTGTTTCTGATCGATACAAAAGAAAACTGATGACTGATGACTTCTATGTTATCGGCTTAAGAGACATACATAGAATAGCCAAGGTCGTGAAACCCGAATAATTAAATTTTAAATCTGACGTAAAATCATGGTTTATGATGAAAAGGTAACAACACTTATGCATTTAAGCATTTAAGCAACACTAATATTTGTTTTGAATGGAAACTATATGTGGGTCGACTCTTGTCTATTATATTATTTATTATAAGTCAGCATTTTTTATCATTTTAACCAGTTTCCGGCAGATGTCTTTTCCGGTATGTCATATATATAATTTATATAATATGATACGTTAAAAAATAATTGCAACGTCTTTATATTACATATACATGATAAAATACATATATATTTGAAAGGTGGTTATATTCGATATTGTTCTTAATTTTCGATAATGTTTATTATTATATCAAGTAATGAGAGATTCCGATCATAGTGTGACGTCTTCTAAATGATTGACATATTTTAATTTCAAGTTTAATAAACAACAGTTATAGTAAAAAGTAAAATATATTAAGACCACTTGATGTATATTGTTTTTTTTTTAAATGTTTTATTTTTGTTTGTTTGTATATATTTAACTCATTACTAAGCTAATAATATAAGCAACACGACGGGTGCCGAAGTGGAACAGGATCTGCTTACCCTTCTGGAGCACCCAAAATTTTGTTGGGTGTTGCTTAGTCTTTAGTTTTCTATGATGTGTCATGTGAACTTTTATTTGTCTTTTTAAGCCATGGTGTTGTCATGAATAAATAAATATTTTTCACCGGGCTTGTTTAAAAGATCAGCATGTTTAAATGCGTCTTAGTATATATTACCATGTATGACGACATGATAATCAATTAAAATGAGGAATGCTGATGCAGACATCTACCTACTACTAGTAATGAAATAAGTCCACAAAAAAATATTTTTTTATAGTGACAAACATTTTGGAAAAATAACAAATCATAAGGTTACTATTATAAATTGATACGTCTTGAGACCTATGAAGGTTAAAAGGAATGTATTATTCAATACGTGCCGTATTTGATCTTTTTTATTTCGAGAACCAAAAGTAAAATCAAAACAAAAACACGAACGCCACGGAAAATGACAAAGGGAAAGACCCTAATCAAATGAAAAAATCAAAAGCTCAAACATACACTATGGATAGCCACTTTCATATTCCTTACTTAATACAGGTATTTTCCTATGTAGAAAATTGTGGATCTGGTATTATACAATGTAGCTAGCTGAATCTCGCACTTGTATGACAGTAGCATTACATTTTATTATACTGACAACGATTTGTGATCAAAAGAAACAGGAATAAAGGTAAAAATGTCAAAATTCAAATAAAGCATTCAAAATTATGTTATCATCTTAATCACTATAAAACAAAGAAATATGTGACAAAGAAATAAAAAAGGCATACAGACAAAGCACATTATTCAAAATGAAAAACAAAATATAGCGTCTCAAACGAGTGGTTAGTAGATGAATCGTGCGTTTGAGTCTGGAATCTAATATGAATTCAATTACATACTATGATCAGAAAAAATGTATTATGATTGCTATTTCTATCATACAGTATCTTGTTTAGATGTCTCCATTACCATGATTACTGATTGGTTGCGATTTTCGATAGTGTCCTTTACCTGAGTTTATTTTATCTCGCTTTTTTTTCACGTGCCTCCATATAAAAAATGTTTTTTAGATGACCACATATTTTACAATGTCCACTAAATATGGGTTCATTTTGAAGATTGATTCACGCATTGTTTTACAGTTTGGGCTTTTTTGCTTGTACATAAACTCATCATAAATACCAGGACTAAATTTAGTATATACGCCAGACGCGCGTTTCGTCTACAACAGACTCACCAGTGACGCTCGAATCTAAAAAGTTAAAAAGACTTTTCAGCTTGTGTGAGTGCTATGTCACTTGCGTAGAGTAGTCTCATTGTCAATTACAACACATTTTTTCTTCTTTCCTATATGTTTCAGCTCAATACATGGAATTGATGAACGAAATTGTCTTTCAAGAGTAAACCAAAACAAACTGCAATGTTTTAAAGTACAATAAGGGCATGAAAGAATCTTTTTTTAATATTGATTTGCATTTTATTTCTCAGTGTATTTCCAAAAGACTAAGTCTTGACAAACTTGATTTCTTTTAAATTAGATTTTGAAAATCTACAGTTGGCTGTCAGACATATATATCTTAGTTTGAAACCCATTTTTATTTGTCTCGATATAAATGAAGGCATAAATGAAGTTGTTGCTTAAAATTTGATTTTGATCAAATTGAAATTTTTGAATTCCTTAAATCGTTTAAATAAAATTATTTGTAGTATATAATTTAAGTTAACCTTTAATCTTTATTAAATTGAAAATGTGTATACGCCACGAATCTAGCTCTTGTAATATTTGTCAAAAAACACTTTTCTTTCAAGGATGAAGTTATGTACTACATAATGTACGTTGAAACTATCGAACTACGAAATTACAATAAGAATTCATATGAAGCTGGTTCTCGTAAGTAATTATAAGTTGAAGGTCTTAGATAAAAAAAAAATTGTATAACAATTGGAACAGAAGAATAAATTGTAAAATATAAATCAGGGAGAGAAAAAAAATGCATTATATTGAATTTATAGATAGACATTTCAAATACGTATAAAAAAGAAGATGTGGTATAATTGCCAATGAGACAACTATCCACAAAATACCAAAATGACACAAACATTAACAATTATAGGTCACCGTACGGCCTTCAATAATGAGCAAAGCCCATAACGCATATAGTCAGCTATAAAAGGCCCCGATAAGACAATGAAAAACAATTCAAGCGAGAAAACTAACGGCCTTATTTATGTAAAAAAATGAACGAAAAACAAATATGTAACACATAAACAAACGACAACCACTGAGTTACAGGCTCCTGACTTGGGACAGGCACATACATAAATAATGTGGCGGGGTTACACATGTTAGCGCGATCCCAACTCCCCCCCTAACCTCGGACAGTGGTATAACAGTACAACATAAGAACGAACTATAAAAATCAGTTGAAAAAGGCTTAACTCATCAGATAGACAAAAAATAAAAGTGGACGTGGTCGGGTACTTATACATCCCGACCCCAAAAGACACAATGAACAGATATGAGAGTACACGCAGTTATCTGACAGCTAGTTCAAAGCCATTAACAACTAATAAAAAAATCATGCCTTTAAGACTAAGCAATCGATCCGAACACATCCAAAATACAGTGGATTTAGTGTAAAGACGTCATAAACAGCCAGAGAAAAACATGACATTGTGCAATGCCAAGTTACAGGTATCGACAGATTGTAGATCCATGAAAATGTATATGTATATAACATACTAGTAATATTTAGTAAGCTTTTAATCTACTTATAACAAAGTCAATATTTATACCAATAAAAACAATATTCAATGATCTTATCACAGTGTTGAATAGGTAACCTTTAAGAATAAGTTTATTTAAAGGAGCAACAAGTTTTCGATATTTCACTAAACAATTCAAAATTTGGTGACTATGTGGAACGCATCTATCCCATCGAATTGGAGATAAAGGATACTACAGATACAGTTAAGTCAGCTTCATATCTTGACTTACATCTAGAAATTGACAATGAGGGTCGGTTGAAGACAAAACTTTACGACAAAAGAGATGATTTCAGCATTCCAATTGTGAACTTTCCATTTCTAAGTAGCAACATTCCAGCAGCACCTGCATACGGGGTATATATCTCTCAATTGATACGATATTCCCGTGCTTGCATTTCCTATCATGTTTTCTTGATAGAGGGTTACTGCTCACAAGGAAGCTATCAAATCAAGAGTTCCAAATGGTGAAGTTGAAATCATCCCTTCGTTAATTTTACGGACGCCATCACGAGTTGGTTGACCGTTATGGAATAACCATTTCACAAATGATATAGGATATGTTCCTTACGTCGTAACTACAATCCCCTTCCCTTTCATGAATTTGACCTACCGAATTAGACTATTTACCGGATTTGTAATCACATAAGCAACACGACGGGTGCCGCATGTGTAGCAGGATCTGTTGACCCTTCCGGAGCACCTGAGATCACCCCTAGTTTTTGGTGGGGTTCGTGTTGTTTATTCTTTAGTTTTCTATGTTGTGTCATGTGTACTATTGTTTTTCTGTTTGTCTTTTTCATTTTTAGCCATGGCGTTGTCAGTTTGTTTTAGATTTATGAGTTTGACTGTCCCTTTGGTATCTTTCGTCCCTCTTTTACATGGATCATTTTTAAATTTCCGGGCACGGTTAACAACATTTCCGTACAAATGATGATGTGCTTTCCCGTTTGAAATAAGTTTTCTACAGGTACAACCAAACTTCAAAACAAATCTTTATATCTATGGAAAAATTTAGTACATATTATACTAAATGTGAAAGCGTTCTATTTTATGCTATGCGTCATGTATTATGGATCTCTTTCGATGAACTGCAGATGAACATATTGCTTTATTAAAGAGTTGGATTTTTATATTAATTCATTGAATAGTAGTAGTTTTGGTTCTGGTGCCTTAGTATTTCAAAGAGTTGTGTTATTTGCGAACATATGTTTTAAATGTCTCGACTGACGATAGTCTTGTTTATCATTTATGCTGAACATTCTGTTATCATTTCAAATTTGCGTTCGATGGCAATTGTTCACTATGATATTGTATGTCCTCTTTCTTGATTCGGTGGGTGGTGGTGCATGGCCGTTCTTAGTTGGTGGAGCGATTTGTCTGGTTAATATCGATAACAAACGAGACTCTAGCCTACTAAATACTCCACCAATCCCCATTTGCGTCGGCGCAACTTCTTAGATTCTTACTTCCAATTTTAGTTTGCTTTCCTTGTATTACAGTTTGTGTATTTTGTATCATAATCATTCGTTTTAATTACTAAATTAAAGGCATTATTTATGTGGAATGTTTTATTGCCAAAGGACCGATTTTGGCTTCAAATTTCAGGTTCATTTGACGAAAGATGTTGACAACTTTTTAAAGACTGAAGTGGATATTTCATTTGAATCAATTAACAATTAAACTCAGTTAGTCATTAAAAACGATCCGATTCAAGCTCGAATATGAAAAATCTACCAAATATGCCAAAAAATTACACTTTTTATATGGTTTTTGTCAAAAATGAAAGTGGCCGCATCCGTGTTCATCCTCAACCTTTATATATGTTATGTATTATCATCAATATTACTTACATTTTAATATTTAGGATGAACACGAATGCGGCCACTTTCGTTTTACACGAAAATCGTCTGAAATTTTACTAAAATGCTAAAATTGTGAAGATTTCAGTAATAAAGAATGACTTAATGGTGCATGTACACATATATGTACATCGTATTGTAAAAAAAACAGGCGATATGTATGTACCAGAAGCATTCTACTGTCCAATAAATGACTAAAAGTTTACATTTTAACAATTTTGTAAACCTGCTATATTTTGGGACCAAAAAAAGGTCTTACTGGACCTACTCCTTTTTAGTAAGAAAACGTGGCATTGTGTGCGATCAGAATCAAATGTTTTTCTCATTTCTGACGAATATAGTTGGGATAGGACGTCTCTAATGTTGTTATAACTTGTATCCAATCCCTTTTGCTACTTTTGCAAATAAAATATGTGTAAACTAAATATAGTTATAACAAGAATGTCCTTATGAACTTTGTTTGACCATCAATTTTACATACGGAAAAAAACCGAATACAATGTTTCATGTTACATATACTTCATCTTATATTCTTACGATACACCAATAAAACAACAAACACATGATTAAAGAAAATAACACAAAAAAAAAGCTCTGTTTCTTTGAATGCAAACAGATTTCAAATTGATTAATCCGGAACAAGAAATTCATCTACCGTACATGTGTTTCCAAATATTATGCATTTTTTTTAAGAGGGCATACATGTTATTGGTGCGGGGTTTTTCTTACATTAGTGTAATCCATTATCTTCACTTTAGTGCAACGGAGAAGATGTTTTTAGAATTAGGAAATTTTATTTGCAATTATTTCCATGAAGAAATTAATGCGGTAAAATTCAGATCAAAAATACTAGGAACATGAAAACTAAAATCGAAAAAATGAAACTGACATAGTTTTAACAAACAAAAATATCAGTCAAACAATAAGACACGAAACACAGCATAGAACACTGAACAAAAAACCTACACAAACACCTATGGTGATATCAGGTGCTCCGGAAAGGTAAGTAGACACTGATCCTTTTGTGGTACCTGTCGTGTTGCTTTTGTAATAAGTCTTATTTGGAAGGCCACACTCGGCAGTAGAGGTGTGGGTTGTAGTTACACTAGGAACATATCCGTTATCACCCTCGAAACAGATATCAAATAACAGTCATACAACTTGTAATGGTGTTTGTAAAACTAACGAAAGAATGATTTTAAAATCACCACCTGGACTTGGTTTAATAGCTTCCTTGTGAGCCTTAAACCTCTGTTAGGAAATCAAGACAGGAAATCAAGATAGGAAATCAAGATAGGAAATACAAGCTTAGAATACCATATCAACTTAGAGACATATACTTTATATGCAGACGCTGCTGGAACCTTAATACATAGAACTGTAAAACTCACAATTTGAAAGCTAATCACATCTCTTTTGTCCTCAAGTTTGATTTCAAACGACCCTCAATGTCATTGATAGATTTAAAGAGGATATGAGTCAAAACTGACTGGACCTTTAGTTTCCTTTATTTCAAATTTGATGGGAGAGATGCGTTCAACATAGTCACTGATTTGTTTTAATTATGTAGTGACAGATCTTTATTTACACCTATATCATATCATAATAAGTTACAAACTTGTAGGTGCTAGACATAATGACATCACAACATTTTTAACACCTACAATATTATTTGGGTTTTATGTTTCTCCTCATGGTTCAATATGAGTTATCTGGTTGTACGGGATATGTTTTCTGTGAACCTTTGATAGTTGGTTACATTCACGTCATTCTGTTTCTGAATGAAAGTAATCTAGTTGACAATCATATCACGTCTGTTTATTTCTATATTAGTAAAAGGGTTTATTTTCATATGACGTACACAGTAATAAATATAATGTGATAATTCACTTCATTCTACCACAAAGGTAACCAAAGAAGGAACTCTGATTTGAACAGACCAATTAGGGTCAACCACTATAAGCGAGAGTATTGGGCGCCCGCTTACATGTTTCATTCACCACATTATGTATTTTCATATCCAAAGTCAGGAGCCGGTAATGTCGCGGCTTTAGTTAATACAAGGTTCAAACCACCATTTTCTACATTTACAAATGTCCGTTCCAAGTCAGATATATGACAGTTGATGTCAATTCGTTTAATGTGATTTATCATTTGATTTTGCCATTTGATTCAGGACTTTCCGTTTTGAATTTTCCTTGAAGTTCAGTGTTTGTGTGATTTTACTTTTTTGTATATTGCTAAATATTATATTGTTTTGTACATTTATATGGTCTTTAATTTCCTATTAATTGTTTGTCCTTTGTCTTGTCGGACCATTTCATACCTCACTATGAGGTTCCGATTTTGCTCACTTTAGGAGATATAGTTGCTGTTTTAACGTTATTTGTGTCTCTTTGCATCCATCCCATATCTTAAATATCTCTAAACACTTAAATTTAGTAACTACGATGCTGTTATTTCCTCAGAAGAAAATGGTATCTCGTTGAATTGCTTCTAAATTGTTTATCTGTTGTTGCCTTAACCATATATATATATATATAATCTAGAATATTTCCTAGCTTACTATGGGGTATATATTTTGCTCACTGTATGAGATCGTACAGACAGATCTAATTGCTATTTAAACAAAATTAAGATAAAATGTAAAATCACAAAAATACTGAACTTAGAGGAAAATCAATTCGGAAAGTCCATAATCACATGGCAAAATCAAATAACGAAACACATCAAAAACGAATGGACAAGATCTGTCATATTCCTGACTTGGTACAGGCATTTCCAAATATAGAAAATAGTGGATTAAACCTGGTTTTATAGCGCTAACACTCCCACTTTGATGAGTCTCATCAAATTCCGTTAGATTTACAACGATGCATGAACACAACAGACACAATAGATAAAATAGTTAAAATATGGGTACAGCCGTCATGATCGTGTAAAAAAATTAAAAGAGACAATTTATCAGAACACAAAAACATCTATCTACAAACGCATTCATTGATTTGCGTGTATGACGTCAAACAATTATATACGTCACATATATAAATATACTAGTAGAATACAACATGTTCAGTTTCAAGACTGTGTTAAGCATGTTTGCACTAATTTTTAAAACTAATACATACATCAAATTAACATTGTTTACAACCTGACTACATTTTATCATTTTCTATATTATGTCTCGCCCTTGCGATTGAAAATTTAAAAAAAACGAACAATTTTGGGACATAGTTATTACGCCTTTCATGCATTTGACACATTTGTATAACGTCACAAGAAACGCAAAAAGTAGATACCATCTGACATTTCTTTCCTGATATTTATATTAAAGATTTTACTACTTAATGTGGGAAATCATTTTGCATCTACTATTCCTTAGGGTGCATCTGATGTGACGTTTATTCTAGCTAGGTCCTTACATGGCGCATTACTTTGTAATTCTCTGTTTACACATAATTAAACAGACAGTTTTACAAAACACTTGAGAATTAAGACTTGATGCTTGTCGTAGACTCTCTTCCTCAATTGACCGTCACAAATATTAATCAGGTATTTAATTCCCTATTTTCTCCAAGAAATATTTTATTTTAAGGTTCTTCTATTATCAAGTTCAATCCCAAGATACTTCAATCATTAATCAAAATAGTGAAGCATGTGGACGGCATAAACGTCTTGTTATAAACGCTTTAACAGATAAAATTAAATCTCTTGATACTGCTTACATTAAACAAAAAGGAGTAAATTACATAGTAATAAAAGTATTAGATTTGCAAAATGATCAATGATGCTGAATTTTCTTTCTGCATGACTTCATTATCAATCATATCTTTCCAATTATCAATTGACCCTGGTCTAAGGTGTTATCGATAATCTTACAAGCGGACATGTATGAGATATTCAACATACGTAACGTTTACAGGTGATTTCAGCTAATTAGGTCCTGTAATAAGAAAATAAATGAGAATAAGTCACGTGGTTATTTTCAATATGAAAGCTGGAATTGAAACTGTGCTTTCATTTGGTGAGGACATCTGATCTGCAGACACTCTAAGTAAGTCTTAATTTTACTTTTACATTTATTACAATATTTGTATTTATCTTTTAATACTTATTCAAAAGACAAAACTATTTCTTATTCATTCAATTAAAAAGTTAAAAGTTCTTCCTCAATAATTCATTATTCCAAGAACCTAAGTGATATCTTAATTTTACTTAAAATTCTAACAATAATTATATTTATGTTTCAGTCCTTATTTAATAGACAAAAACATACATTTCATTCAATTATAAGGTTTAAAGATTTAACTTTATTGATTCTCCCACGACCCTTTTAATAATAATATTTCATTAAGAGATGCAATCCGTGGATTAATATATTATTCAACATGTTTGCATATAGAAATTATCAGTTGAATAAGCCTTAAAGGCAGACAAACGCATTAAATTATGCAAGATGATACAAAAAGTACATTTAGTTCACATTTCAATAAAAAAAAACTGTAATGTTTAAAGTGTTTTTTATTGACACTTTGTGTTTAAACAGAAAATTGCCGGCAATGTTCACGTATTTGTTACGTTAAATAATTTAACTGTCCTACAAATAAGTTGTTGTTTTTTTAAATGTACTTACATACTTTTGCTTAAAACAAGACTTAACCAGTGAAAAATGTAAGAAATTGGTAGTAGGGATCTGCCCTCAAATCATTGCATAAGGAATATGACTGTTTAACCTTAAACACTGAAGAATAAAGATGAGAAAACTTATATCAGAATCGGAATGTATAAAAAAAAATCATAAGATATGTAATCTTCTATCGAAGCAGTAATGAAAGAAATATTTTGAAACATATAACATTCAATATAACAATGGCAGTCACTTGTAAATAAATAACATTCCATCAAAGGCCAATACCGATTTTTACAAATGGCATTGATTTCTTTGATATTCTTTCAAGTTGTCACATTGCTGTTCCATATTACTCTTTGACTATAGTTTACAAAGACCTATTTAGATATACGAAGATGTGGTAGTACCTATTTGAACAGAAGTGATATTGGTACATAATGTAGTTTCGGTAGATAATTGTAGAAGTATTAAACCAGGAGTGAGCTCCCTTTGTTAAAATGCTTCAAACTAACGACTGTTATGTATGCATGCATCAGTTTATGCCTTAACTGTATTTGGCAAAACTTTCAGAAGTTGTTGGTCCATATTACTCTTCACCATGTTCAACTTCGTACTTTGTTTGGCCCTTTTAACCTTTTTGATTCGAGCGTCAATGATGAGTCTTTTGTAGTTAAAACGCGCGTCTAGAATTTATACAAAATTTGGTCCTGGTATCTATGATGACTTTATGTATACCTCTTTTAGAACCAAGTACAATATGGTATCAATATCAGGTAACGAAACTAGTCTAAATGGGTATACAATAATAAAGCAATGGTTTAATCAGTCCATTAGTCAGCACTTCTGTGTTGACATGAATTATCATTGGTCTAACTTATAAATAATCTGTTTTCAAAACTTTGACTTTACTTAACACTGAGGCTTTTATACATCCGGAATAGATTACCTTAGCTGTATTTAGCAAAACATTTAGGGGTGTTTGGTCATCTGTACTCTTCAACATCGTGCTTAATTAAGCCATTGTATCTGGGTTTTTTTTATTCGAGGGTCACTGACGAGTCTTTTGTAGATAAAAAGCGCATCTGGCTCCAATACACAATTATAATCCTGGTCTATAATATAAAAAAGAAGATGTGATAACTGTCTATAAGAAACCAAAATGATACAGAAATTAACAACTATAAGTCACCGTATGGCCTTTAACCCTGCGCAAAGTCAATACCCCATAGTCAGCTATAAAAGACACAGAAATGACAGTGTAAAACAATTCAAACGAGAAAATGACTGTATTTACCGTATCTTCACTGATAACTAAAACTGTAGAACAATGACTTGGGCAGTGGCAGCTCAAATTTGGTAGTCGTTGATGATAATAAATTGTTCTTGTTAATGCATTTAATTTGTGTCTTTAATTTCCCGATATGATATGATGTGTTTGACACTTTTTATTAATGGGGTTAAATATTTACGCAATCGCATAGTAAAGTTCCCTATCAGCAGTTTTCTACTGCACTTTTCAAAAAAATGTATCCACAGTTTTATTAAAATGCCTATTGACGTCAGTTTTTCTTTTAGATCATTATTGCAGGGTGGTATGAAATTTCAAGTCAACTGAAAATGTTTTAACATGATTCAAGAACTAAAATAATATTTTGAAATGTGCCTCTGTCTAACTGCAAGTATCTCATGCATATCAAGGACGAAAAATAAAAAATATAAAAACAACCTGAAATAGGACTATCCTGTATCAATCTTGATGATGACTTGAATTTTACTTCCATTGGACGAAGCAAGAGGATATATATATAAACTCATCATAGATATCAGAATTAAAATCTTATATTTACGCCAGACGCGCGTTTCGTCTACAAAAGACTCATCAGTGACGCTCGAATATAAGATTAATAATATAGCTTCTGAAAAAAACTGCAAGCTGAATTATACAAATCTTCAAATTTCGAATAGTTTTACATGAAACATGATGTAATTCATTTATGAGAGGTAGTCATAATTTATATAGCCACTTACGATTATGATAAACTGATAGGTCAACCAAATAGTAATTATTTTCGAATTATAATGCACTATGTTTATAAGTATAGTATTGTTGTATGTCATGTATTAGGCAGAAAAAGTTTTATCAATACCAAGACAGTGTTGTTCAGTTGATTTGTTATTTTACTTTATACAATTATATAAGTAATTACATGCAGTTGATAATGGAAGGTGTTTCATTGCTTCTCGTAAAATATGTATATTTTTTCAGCTAATCAAGTGTAATTAAGGAATGACTGTAATATTTTTTCTGTCTATGAAGAAATAACGTAAAAAATTTGGTGCACACTGAATAACGCGCGTAGCGGGTTATTAAACAGTGTGTACCACATTTTTTGTGTTATTTCGAATAGACAGACAAAATATTACAGTCATTTCTAAAATTTAATTCTAAATTCCATTTTAAACCGTAGAAAACCATGAAAATGTTGATGCCGTCACGGTCACATGACTAAATTATGTCTATGGGCTCATAACAAAATAACGTCAGCCAATCAGAAGACATCCAAAATTAAATTATATCAAAGTAACAGTAGTTCACCGATGATCAGTTCTCAAATATCGATAAAATAAAAACAAAAACAAAACAAAATGTTGAAAAAGAAACACCGTGAAAACGCGTGACCACCCCTTCCCCCATCCCCAACTCCACGAAAAAGAGCGAAAAGACAGCGTCGACAAGGCACGGATGTTCTGTCATGAATGCATCAACTGTCAAGTGAATCCCCACTAAGTCAAAATATCACGTTCGGGAAAAGGCAACAATATGGACAATATTGCAAGCTGTTTTAAATGTTTAAATGCCATAACTCTGTACTTTATTCGAGCTTCCAACTGGTATAATTGGAATGCACGTTTTAACTAAGTAATGGATTAATGGATTAAAGAATTGAGCAGGTTGATCATATGCAGTATCAGAAGCTTTAACCGTAATTTGTGTTTCCTATGCCAGTTAACCATAAGTACATTGCTAGATATGTCACTGGCCATGATCTGTTCGTTGGTGTGTTTCCTTCAGTTTTTGGATTGTGATCCGAGTTGTTTCAAATAAGTCGATTTATGACTTTTAAAAAGGGGTATTCTACTATTGCCTTTATTTTTTAGTTATCCAAATAATAAAAGCATTCTTTTGATAGAAACAATTTCATTTTGGGGATTTTAAAAAGATCGATTGTTCATGTATCTGTCGTGTACAAGTTGCGATTTTGTACAGGTTATAACATGTACAAAACATTTGTATATGTTATAATTTGTACAATGCAAAAATACATGTACAAAAGTACCTCATACATGTTATATCATGTACAGAATGTTGCTTACAAATGGTTTTAACTTGTACAAAATTTGAAAATAACTAGATGTGTCACAAAGACACGAATGGCCCCTTCCCACAAAGTTGAAAAATTGGCAATTTAAATAACACATGTGGACACAAATATGATGGTAGTCTAACATATCAAACATCAGATCAAAATCTGGAGGCGTATAGAAAAATATCTGTATAACTTTCAATAATTTATCAAAGTCAAAAGCCCTTAATTACAGCAAAAATTAGAGGAGGGGAATGAAACTTAAAATTGATCTGTAACTTATCATGGTCAACTCACATACAAAAAATCAACCCAATATATAAAGGCGTTTAGAAAAAACTCCGTAGAATTGTTTGTTGCGGAATTACGGAATGACGGATTTTAAGAATTTCGAACAAGGGTAAAACTTTATGGCACCGACATCTTCGTTACAGGGCTATACAAATATGTTTCTATTATTACAACACATGCCATTAACCTCAATAATATTTTCATTTTTTTTTTGATTTTGTCAATTCATGTTTGTGTGATACCTTTTTAATACAGGTAATTACCAGATAAATTGCTGAAATAATTACTAAATACCTGAAAGTTTTTTTCAAATACAGATGTAGTCAAAAAACGTTATTCGGTATTCTCGCCTGAAATTCAAACAGAAGAAGACTAAGTCTTCTCAGTGTAAGAAAGGCAGTTGTTATTCTGGTTAGTGTAAATGTAGAAGAATAAAAGTGTTGTGCAACACAATGTGTAACATGACTCTGTCTTATAGCAACAAGTGAAAAAAAAGTTTCTTAAATGTATGAAAATGTAGTATGGTATGCATGCTGTAAATAATGCACCTTCTTTTGCTTATCATAAATTTTCTTTATTATTTAATGAATTTCAATGCATGTATATTCTGCTTTATTGTCATTTTAAAATTTCGTACAGGTTAAAACCATTTTAAAGCAATATTTTGTACATGTTATAACATGTACGAGGTACTTTTGTATATGTTATAACTTGTATTTTAGCATTGTACAAATTATAACATGTATGATATTTTTGTACACGTTAGAACCTGTACAAACTTGTACACGACATATACACTTTTCATCAATTTGGATAGTTATAGTCTTTACGATATTTGTGTAAGTTTTATTTTGTAATGATACTCATTGACAGTCTGCATATAATGTGTTTCTCTTTGTGTCATCCAATACACGCAACTGCCTCCGAGAACGCGGAGAAAATGTAATAGTCAAAATGTAGTCAAAACAACGTATAGAGAATAAAACAAACAATACATCATTTCTGAAAGAAATAAAGAAAATGTTTAAGAAAACGATAAATCATTAACCAAGAATCATCACATTATCAATATTTGCTAAATAAACTCATCATAGATAACAGGACTTAATTTAGTATGTACGCCAGACGAGCGTTTCGTCTAAAAAAGACTCATTAGTGACGCTCGAATCGTAAAGTACGAAGTTGAAGAGCATTAAGTACAAAAATTCCTAAAAGTTTTTCAAATACAGCTAAGGTAATCTATGCCTGAGGTAGAAAAGCCTTTTTATTTAAAAAAAATCTAAAATTTGTTAACAGTAAATTCATGTCAGCACAAAAAGTGCTGACTACTGGGCTTGTGATACCCTCGGGAAATAAATCTCCATCAGCAGTGGTATAATATATTGTTAATCATCATTTTTGTAGAAAATTGCAAAATGTGACAGAAAGAATATAAAAAGAAAGAAAAACATATAAGATTACAATAATATTAACTGTTTTCAAATCAGTTACTAAATCACAACTCTTTTGTTATTTATAGATAACCGAAATTTGAACAAAGCTGTGTTCTTGGATATATAATTATTTTAAGATTATTTGTTAAACAGATCAATTGTTTAAACCGTTCATCACATGAAAGGCTTTCACAAAAATATACTTCTAAAGTTCAAAATTAACTAGGCATTTCTATGTAAAACTTACACTGAAAATAAAGAAAAGAAGTGATTGGTTGTAAAGATTTAAGTGGTTCCGTGAACACACATGTTTGAAAAAAATTAAATTACAAATTGTAACTGATAGTCTTTCACAAATTGAACTTCAGTCATTTCCTATATAGTATTTGCAGCTACATAATGCATCGGAAATGATTAGGTCTATCTATGCTAACAACATGAATCAAACATTAAATGTACGGATTCGGATCTTTTTGTTCCATACATGGTACATGCAAATTTATAATGTAATAAAGGATAAAAACATTACACAAAGTGTTAATCAGTTTACTTTGATTTGAAACAGTCTACTTTTTCACATTAAACTTTATCACTGTTAAATCTTCCGTTCATTTATCTTTTGTTATTGTAAGCTTGCTTTGTTTACGTTGTAATAGGTATGCCATCAAAAGTCCAATACTAAAAACATGTCAATGACGGAAGGGAAGCAATAGAGGAAACGATATATCTTCCGTTGTGACATTTCATCATTGGTCGTTTTCTATTATATGGATCAGTCAGAACAGATATAAAATAATCTATAAAAAGAGCGTAATACAATAAAAACAGTATATATTTTAAATTTATATATTTGGTTTTGTGTTAAGGGCAATATTGAAATGATTTTTTAAAAATACAAATTGAAACATATATGAATATGATATATGGTCTAAAAGCGAGCCGTTAAGTATTCAAGAAAAATAAAAGAATGAGCCTTGTGATTTTGATATGTAAATAAAGGCAACAGTAGTATATCGCTGTTCAAAACTCATACATCCATTGACAAAAAACAAAATCGGGGTAACAAACTAAAACTGAGGAAACGCATTAATATAAGAGGAGAACAACGACACAACATTAAAATTTAACACACACATAAACGGACTAAGCATCAAACAAAATCCTATGAGAATAACAAATATAACATCAAAACCAAATACATGAATTTGGGATAGATAAGTACCGTGACACGTCTTATTGTTATATGAATTTACACTAAAGAATAAGAGAAAACAAACGATGGAACGTTATAATATAACACACACAGAAACGAACTATAATATAACAATGGCCATATTCCTGACTTGGTACAGGACAACCTAAATAAATGTATAACGATAATTATATATGATGAAGACAAATAACATTGAAGTTTCTAAATAACATCAATCGGTCAATGTGACATTGAATAAAACGTTTCATTCAAGTTTAATCAGTTTTAAAGACGAACGTGTAATATACATACACCCACGAAATTAATAAACTTTAGAGAAATAAAGCAAGTCAAACCTTCTTCTAAGTTTCCATGCATAGTTTTCGTCTATTGTAATCGTTTCGTTACTATTTTAGCCGTCTGTAATATTTAGTTTCATTAAGGGGACGTTATTTTGAATGCTTTAGTAAATTAAACATCTGTCAAGTAAAATTGAATGTCAACATTTTGCAAGAAAAATATAGATGAAAATAAATCTTGTAAATTACACAAGATAACATTGAGGTTTGATAAATCTTGTCGTAATGAAAACATAATGTCCCGGATTGACGGAACTACGCTACATTTGTTTTCATTTTAATTCCACTAACAAATGCGAACCAGGAAAGTTGTTATATTAACAATTGCAATATCTGTTGATTGTTTTTACTTTTCAATAATTTTACATTATTAATCCATTATTTATATAAAATTTATTTTTACATGGATGAACATTGTGATTGAAAATTTAATTTCTTTGCATTTTGTTTTGAACATTTTTAATATTCTAGGGGTCACATTTTTGAATGCAATTGAGATTTTAATATCCTTTTGGTGTAGATTTTCATTTGAGATTTTGTCAATGACTCTGGCCAAATTTTCTTTAAATTACACAATTGCTTAACCTAGGCACACTCCATTTGCTATACTTTAATATTAGTGTTATTCATTTTAACAATTTACGTTGCTCGAACTAAAACGTCATTAATACAGCTATTGATAACGCCATTCTGTTCTGACTTTTCGGAAGCACATAAGAAACAGTGATGTATGCATTGTTTTCAGCCTGTTCAACCAGGTGACACACAGTAAACATCTGGAATGCCTCACCACTATGAATAAGCATCTCAAATATGGTTATAAAACACCATCAATTATATTTCTTACGTTAAATTGATAATAGGATTAGTTTGACATTAGTTTTAATAATAATTAGTTTAAAAATAAATATCGGCGCTGAAAATCTATTCTTCAATTATTCTGTTATAATTATAATAGGACGTAAAAAGACGTGTGTGTATTGTCAAAATTAATCACAGTATTTCTTAATTAAATTATTTGTTGTCACATATTGTCATCACACTCAATTGATGTCGATATTTTTTGTAATATTAGATCAAATGTTTTACACATTGACGCATGCATATCATGAGACGTTGACTATTCTCGCTCTTTCCTGACTTCCTCTGATTCCCTCAATTTGATTTTTTTTCTAAATTTACTACAGTTTTTAGCAATTAATATTACGAAACATAAAGTTTTCCCGCCCCCTGTGTATCTATAATCAGAACCAGATTTTCTAAATTTCTTGTATTTTTGTTCCACATATGGTACATGTATTTATTTTCATAATTGAGTTGGTTTTGATTGGACCACCACTGTCTTGTGTAGACCAGACTTGCGTAATTAATTATAAGTCTTCTGTTATAACTTTTCGTAGAGGTCTCATCCTCGATGGTATGACAAGCAAAATATTCACCACTCCATGAAATATCATTGAACATCATTGTATGTTTATTACTTTCCATAAAACTTTTAAATGGTTCGGAACACCAAGGTTTTTTTTCAAGCCATGATAAGAAACACTTTTACCAGATTTTGCAATTATTTATATTGTATTTTTTCATGGTCTTTAACTTAGTAGTTGAAATGCTTTCAACATGCTTTGATTCGAGCGCCATATGTGAGTCTTATGCAGCTTAAACGTACGTCTGTCGTATTATATCATTAACCTTATATCTGAGATGTTTTTATCAACCACTGCGATGAAAAGTGAACACCGATGATATAACGGGCTTATTAGTCACAGCGTACTATATTATCATCCTTTTGTTATCTGTTTTACTTTGATATGTAAAAACAAATTTTGAACTTGCGTCTCTTGATTATTTAATATGCTGTTCTAAGAGTCGAAGGTATTTTCATCTCTAACATATCTAGGACGTTTGAAGTTATGCTAATTTTTACCGAGAGACACAATGGTGCACTCACAGTTATCGAATTATATCCTCTGACCAAGGCTGTTCATTAGTTAACAAGTAAACAACTGTCACTGACAACATTGACCTAGCGTAGTTGCGTCACAAAGCAAAACTTTTACATTTTTGAAGCCAGACAGTAATCTTACAGTACGAAACACAAACGATATAGGATGTGTAACTCTGAGTTGATTGCTGTGCAGAAAAGTTTACATTAGACGACAACTTGAATCTGGTAGCACATACAAGAGGAATATTCGACTTTCTGAAATCTTTAAATATTGGCAACTAATGCGTATGTGTGCAAAGTTTTATGTCATCAACTTATAGTTAAAAAAAATAGCGCTGTAATTATTCTGGTCCAAATTGTGATTTTCCTTTTGAATATGTTAACATGACATGTAGTAAACAAATATCTATGATATACGGAATAAAGGAATTAAACAATGGAAGTAGAGTAATCAGTAACTGTTTTCTATATGTTCTTTCAGTCAACGATGCAAATTTAGAAATTTGTGATTTAATTGACTCCCTTCCGATTCTGCAGATGTTTTGGATTATATTGATTCAAACATTGAAAAGTGTACATTGTTTAAGTTAGCATACATTACCTAGTAAAACTATGATTTCCTACTTGAATGACCCTGTCTGGCTACAAAGATTTCTGTCACTGTGTTAATAATGAAGTCAATGGCATTATTGTTGCCAGGGACATTTAAAAGTGATGTGCCTAAAGCTGGATCACAAACAAATGGTGATGCATTCTCAAACTTCAATGAAAAATGACATCTACTACAAGGTGCTTGTCGTGTTTTCTTTCGTGTCATATTTTATAAATACAATACACGAACATTCACTGACTCTTAATTAATCATCGTGCTGAGCGATATATAGTTGAACTTGGAATGCACTTTAGTTTGAACAATACTCCTAAGTTATCCCTAACTCACATTAGTATTCTGTAAGCGAGATAATCAGTCAGATTCCTCTAAAGTTTGTTAGAATGTCGTACGTTACATTGTTGAATTGTCTGGCCAGTTCTCTTGTATTGCTAGTTGATTAGGTATAAACATTATTGTTTCAGACTTAATCAGCATTTTTATTTGATTTAAAAACGTGAATGTCCTTTTCCGGTTTTTTATTACCTACTTTTGTCATTTACGTCACTTTTGAATAATTATCGTAATAGTATGTGAGTTTGAAATTTCATTAGAATATACTTTCTAAAGACAAACTATCGGTAGTGAAAAAAATAAACACGTAAAAGTTTCTAACTCTTTACTAAGTCTGTATTTTCAGTTTAAAACAATGCATGCAGTGACCAAGCTTAAATAATGGCATATTAACATAAAACAATCAAATACCAATACAGTGCTCAATTAGTTCAGATTATCATATTTAAATATAATTCGCTTAAGTGAAAGGGTACGTTTTGCAATATTAATTGTTCACGCGCACCTGAACTTGTAGATCAGAGGTAACATATTTGGTTAGAAGGATCAATGAGGGACTCATAATGTCTTATTAGAAAGTAAATAAGATCTGTCATGTGTTATTTTTATATTAATTATAATTAACTAGATCATGCAGTGGTAACGAATTACTTTTGAAGAATTGCATGCTACCTGGATATATTTGCAATAAAATCGTGTGTATACTTGTTGATATTACTATCCAATCTTATGAAAATTACATCTTTCCCTTGAAGCAAGTTTCTTTACCAATTCATCAAACCTTGAAAGCGCTTAATAAACTCAATAACATGCCTGAAAGGTATGAGAGCAGAGCACGTCCTTTCTTTTTGGCTTTTGGAAATCAAACATTAGAACGGATTGAAATTAGAATAACATATTCGATCATGTTATATTCAAAGGTGCGGCTCCAATGAACAACAATATATTACACCGTGGGCAACGATAGAAAATGGGTATTAGTACACTGTGTTAAATGAAATTAATTGGCTTAACATTTAGTATCAACAAAATCCATTATTGATGCACGTTTTTTGAATGTGCAAACTACATGACAGAAGTTAGAACGTTTGCAGTTAATGGTACTATATAACTAAATGTGGTTGACCTTATAATTTCTGTACAGGTGTCAACACATTGCTTGTTTTTAAAAATTACTTTTCATTAAATTTGATTTTTGTGTCTCTAGTATTAAATCATTTTTAACATTCGATGTTGAAACCGAGGAAACATTTAACATTACTATTAGTTAATTGCTATGATTACTATACAACATAAGTGAAAGTAGACTTGTTTTAAAGGAAGGTTGCGCATGACCTATAAGGTAATGATATAAAAGTGTTAGGTGGCATTATAGTGTAATCATTATGTCTCATTTTTAGAGCGCCAGATAAATCTGTTCATTTGTATTTTCGAAACAACCGATCAAGAGATCATTTAAGCATTGCGAACTATTCAATATTCCAAGAGAACTATGAGCCCTTTCTTCTTGGTAAGGAATCGCAATCATGAAGAAAGGAATTATTATTATCTTTCATTATTAAGTGTATTCATAACAAAAGAGTTATAAAAGTGCCGTGTGACTATCGACGTTTACATTTTCTGTCACTACAAAAAACTAAATGTAATAAAACATGAATCTGCACCTAAATTTAATCACGGAAAAGAAAATGAAAAGAACTATTGTCACAATTTTATAAGCAGTACTGTACAAGAGATGAACAAGTACGTAAACTGGGTTATGGGTTGACAATTTTAAAACTTTTGAAAGATTTTTGTTAGACTTTTGATGCTGCATTTTACTGAACATGCGTTTCGGTCGCTTAGATAATTTCATTTTTTGTCAAACTCCACTCCTTCGTATGTTAATTTGGCTTGACGAGTTTGATATTTTATTTCTATGATAGCGAATATTCATATTCACTACACAATAATACATAACTACATTACTTCTTAACTTTATTCAATGATTAATATGGAAAATCTTTGAAACCGTATTACAACCCACGTACACATTGAACGATGGTCAGAATTTATATTTACGCATAGTTTCTCATGAGTATCGTTAACATAGCAGGTTGTCTCCAAACTTACTTTCAAGAAGATGTATTTACATATTTATTGTATTTGTCTGTCTTGAAACACAAGTTTTATTTCATGAAGTGTAAAGACACCAGTAAAATAGTTGTAAATATGTATTATAAAATCGTTCATATGACTATAATTTTTTGTTGTTAATACATTTCAATACAAAATCATCCATTATTTATATCCTTGCATTATGTTTTACGTAAAACACCCTTAAACAAGATTGGTACGTCAAATGCGTTGGTGGTGTCCAAATATTATTCCTTATCCATTGATATTTAAGAAGTTAAAGGAACAACAAAATAAATGAAACCATTGGGGAATCCATAAGCCATAAGTCGTAATAAGATCTACAAGACAGTAGTGTCAAATAAAGGTTGTTACATTTGACTGACCCCTTGATGTCTTTGGGATTTACTGGATAGATTTGGTATATCAATACAATTAACCACTCATTATTGTGTATTGGTTAATCATTATAAACTGAATTTGTTCAAATATATATATACACTGTTTCTTTTTGGTATCAGCTGCGTTTAGTTTTTTTTTTATGATTATCACATTCTAATATTAAACAAAGTTTAATGACTTCTCGTTTCAAAAATTCTAATCTTATATCTAAACTAAAAGGTAAGATAGTGCTAATCATCTTATACTAATAATTGACCTTTTGCCATTCATTTTTTACTTTCCATGTATGCAGAATATATTTATCTGTATTTTTTTGGTAAATAAGATTACTTTCATGGCAATAAACATCAATGTCTTATCAAACTTTTACGATGTTATGATAATCCTGTTACTTGTTTGAACTATAACATGTATAGCTAGTTAATAATGTCACAAACGCGTCTGTAATGTTTTCGGCGACACATTTGTTGGATCTGTAACGATACCAGGATACACAGCTTCTATTACAATAACTTAAACATGTGACTGTACAGAATATATGGAAACTATTTTAGAAGTATAATCATATGACATGAACTAAGCGTATATTCAGTCCTAGTGTGTGCTTTGTTTCATATAAATATCCAGCAACCACATAATGTCACGTTTTGTTTTGTTATGGGTTTTTTTCTGCGAGAATCAGGTAATTTGGTTGATTTTTTTTTTTATTATTATTTTTTCACAACCGCTTGAGACAATTTAAAGCTTTCTCAATTAAAATACTGTTATCGTTAGGAGTTTTCACATATTGTGTTATATACTAATCTGTTGAAGACTAAATTCGCCGTGTGAGAAAATGAATTTTAGAATAATAAGGAAAATTAAAATAACAAAATTCAATACTACATTGAAAAAGATATCATAGTTAAAACCATGAAAGATGATCATAATCAATCATAATGATGGTTAAAGGATGCGTATATCACATGATAGTTTAAAAGAAATATGAAGAGTCAATTGATGAAAAAATACATGATTTCTCGCTTTTATATGAGATAAATTTTCCTGATATTGACAAAAATAACAATGTATGCAATTCCTAGTATTGTCATATTTAGTTAAAATTTGATTGACCTATTTAGAAAAAAAAATATCGTTTTGCAATGATCAGTCCCGTTTGTATATCTAGTTACGAACTCATGTCGTTTTCTTGTAAATCTCTATTACACGTCATTATAGAAGTACAATAAATCAACAAATGCTTAACGAAATTACAATTAAAAAAGCTTCAACATCTTAAACTAAAACGAGTTACTGTCTTATAACATGCTATTTTAAAAAAAAAAGTTCAATGAATTACAAATGGTGAATGACGATACCTACAGAAGGTCAAATTAACAGCCCTTTATTTAACGTAAAAGTGTTGAATTACTGAGATTCGGTAAGAATTATTATAGTATATATGACCTGTATATTGATATAAAAAGACGTCAAACTTATTTTCTTAAATAAACGTTGAAATTAACATTAAAATAACTTAACGAAAACACATTTCCCACAATTGACTATTTTCTTTAAATTTCCTTTTCATTCCATTAATCTATTATTTATAAGACTTAAAGGAAGACCAATTACATTTGTACCGTCAAAACTAATTTCATACCTTTCAAAGAACATCTGATGGATATAATATTGATAGTGTCTGAGACATACGCAGGGCTAATGTCATGTTATCGCCATGCAAATGCAGCATTTCTTATTATCTTATATGACAAACAGAGGTAGCACATAGGTCAGGGTCCGGAGAAATACAACTTTATTCATTACTAGGATTTCAAGCAATAAATATTCGAAAACCACAAGATCGGATTTCCTTAACGTTCATTATCAATTCAGTACTAAGAAATACACTGTATAATTTGTTTCTAATATCTATAGGTTGCACTTTGTAAATACAGCTGTTTTTAAAACCACGCCTCTTTTGGGGAGATCTAGAATAGTCATAAAAAAATTATTTTGTTTGCATACTGGTTCCCAGTTATGCTCTCTGTGTTCCATCACATAGAGACATAACTTGGGAACGTTACCAGTAAATAAACGTGTGCATATTGTTTACATTGCAAAATGTGGTATTCGAGGAATGTGTTAGTTTAATGTTCAGGGCATATACACGTTGAAAATATGCCGCACAGCCCTATATTTTGACCTTTGAAAAAAGTTGTATTGCATATGAACTTTCAATTCTAGGAATGTATTTTTTCAAAACTTCTTAGTAAAAGGTGTACAGTTTCAGCCGTAAAAGAAGTTCTTATTGGAAATTGCATTATCAATCTTTACAGAAATGCATTATTTATCTTTCTTAGTTGTGTCTCGTGTACTTTTTTTTGTCTGTTTGTCTTTTTCTTGTTTAGCCGTGGCATTGTCAGTTTGTTTTCGATAAATGAGTTTGAATATCTCTCTGGTATTTTTCCGCTCCTTTTTTAAGCTGTATGATATCTTATGAATAGTTTTGGTCAGTTTTGTCATGTATTAGATTAGTAAGACGAACCAATTATTTTGCATTAAATTGGTTCATTGTTGGTTGGTTGTTATATTTTCAGATTTTTCTATATATGTCGGAGTTTAGTATAACGTCTATTATCAGGTAAAATGGTTCATTTGTGTGTGTCCTGCTTCGAAAGACGATGAGTCAAAAAGGGAGAAACATTATCTTTTTAATGAACGAGATTGAAAAATGAACATAACATTGTGTATTAAGTCTATGCATTTATTTTGTATTTTTCGACAACTTGTGTGTTGTTCAAATGATCACATGGTCTGACCAGAATTAACACAGGAATATCAGTAGATCAGATTGATTATACTTAAACCTCACTTAACGCTACATGAAATAAGTCCTCTTACTATATAATTCAAACATTGGTGACTATAACATTGGACTAGAAATAATGCATACAACAGATTCTGCCTCTTATCGTGACTAACACCTTGAAATTTACAATGAAAGTTAGATCTCAATGCTCTTCAACTTCGAACTTTTTTTTACTTTTTTACCTTTTTTGGATTCGAGCGTCACTGATGAGTCTTTTGCAGACAAATATATCGTTTGACTGGCGTAAATATAAAATTTTGTCTTGGTATCTATGATGAGTTTATTGAAAAGCCAACGTACCGATCAAACAGATGATTTCAGCTTCCCTATTGTAAATTTGCCATTTCTATGTAGCACCATTCTTGAAGCCAATGCATACAGAGTAAATATACCTCCTTGGTAATGCAATTTTCCAGGATTGGCATTTTCTATCATGATGTCCTTGATACAGGTTTTTTCTGTTCTCAGGCAAGTTATCAGACCAAGAATTCAAAATTATTTTTCACAGATGAAGGCGATGTTCAAATCGTCGTTACCACAATCCCGTCCTCCTTTCCACCGACTGTGACCTACCGAAGTAAGCTTATCACCAGATTTTAAGTGTCTTCTTGCTTCTTCTTCCCTTATTTGTATTTTTTTTTTGTGCATGTTGTTTGTTTTTTTGTCTGTTTATTTTCCGCTTATAAGTTTGAATGTCCTTATGGATTGTATTTCGCTATGCTCAAGGGAAAACTGCGTCCGTATAAAGCTGCATCATTTGTATTATTAATATCAATAACAGGATAACATTATTACGACCAGATCAGAGTTTAACTCCTGTTTCACCCATGTTTGAAATATGCTAGGAACCGATTCTTATACATTATGAAACAATGGAAAATTGATAGTCATTGTTGATCTTTATAACATCGACACTGGTTATGGTAATTTAATTTATAAACACTGATTAGCTTAACATAAGGACAACAATAGATTATTCATCGTGGGTATATTTTCTTAGATCGTATTCATAAACTTGTCTTTCTCAAAGCCTTGGGTTTTCTTGTATTTATGACTTATCTTCTCAATACACTTCTTCTGAAACTATAACAATATTAGTATTTTAGCCATATACATGATATAATGTCTTTGGAGTTCTATGTAAGGCTACTCCTTTCTTATGCATATAATAAAAGACAAACTTACAAAGCAATTGTTGTAGCAGATCATGCGTTGCTACTGAATCTTTTTTTCTTTCCTTTTTGTTTTCTTTTTTGTTCAAAATGCTGTTATGGCCTAACCTTTACCGCCTACATTCTAAGTCGAAATATAACATCAAATTCGAATAATCACTTATTAATGATACATAAAGGCAACAGTAGTATACTGCTGTTCAAAACTCGTAAATCAATGAACAAAAACAAAATTGGGGTAACAAACTTAAACTTAGGGAAACGCATTAAATATATGAGAATAACGACACAACATTAAAATGTAACAATCACATAATCATGGGTTTTAACTACCAATCGAGAATGATCGTAATGACGGTTGCATTATTTGCGTAATGAAAAACAATTTTGGCGCAAAAATGAATCAAAACCTTATAATATTAAAAAAAGAATGACATATGAAATTGGTAATTAAAACAAACTTTTGGAAAATGTAATTTGATAGTAGCCTTTATGATTTATCAGTATTCTTTGTGTACCAATCAATTAAAACCTTTATAATTTGGATCCTTTATAATTAGGCTACTGTGTTATAAGAACGAATCAACAAAACTTAATTTTTTGGTTTAACATCATCATTCACAAGTAAAAAATTAATCAAACAGTAGAACAAACAATTGCCAACACGACAACTTTCAAGTAATGATTGAATAGTATACGAGAGAGCCTCCTAATGGGTTTCTAAGATATGCGAAAATTATCAATGAATATTATTATTTTGTTGAAATATACCATACAATCATAGAGGAAATCATCAAACATGAAAGATATAGTAGCTAATGCAACCATAACAATGATTGCAATTTACTTGACGACTGTTTTTTGTTAAAGCATTACTTTGTCCTCTCTGATCATGCTGATAACTACCAGTTATATACAAGATGCTGGTTAATCCTTTAAAAAAAGACGTCAGTTTGTATTTGTTTAATTGTATATTTATTATCAATTGTAAAATGAATGTATTTATTTGACCCTCTAAGCAATATAAAGATGAATAAAAGTTTATAAAGGAAAACTAGCAACTAACTCAGAATGGCTCATCTCTACATTAGTCTTTTTTGTGGGTTGTCCCCAATTTATAGATAAATAAGATGATTATGTATACTTAAGGCATACTGCTAGTTTTGTCTTATCCCTAGACTGAATGTAAAAAAAAATGTAAGACTGTTAAATAAGAAAACATAAGTATCTCTCACACAATGGATTGCATGTGTCTATGCTACTAATATCATCTGTCAGTACAATGATAATTACAGACTTTTCAGACTACAATAATACTATCCCCAGACAATGATTAACTTTCAGTACTAGTAATTATAGAATATTGAATGGCAGTATTTACAATTAGCAGGTCGCTAAACATCTTAAGTTCTTAAGTAATTACGTAAGTCAATGTCTTCGACAAATTGATGTTGTGAAAGGATCAACCAATCGACAATCATCGGATGATTCCGTTACTCTCCTTCTGTCCTTCGACAAATTGAGAACCATGCCGATATTGTACCATTGTTAATGATGACAACAATTGGTTTCCTGTTTACTCCCTTTCAAGAAATATTTACTGCATCAATTCATTCATGTTGTATTCCCGATTGTCTTTATATTACAACATAAGACGCTTTTAAAAAAAATTGGAAAAAAAATAATCATATAGATACCATGGCTATATAGGTAACATAATACGCACTAATAGTTATTTTTAAGATATTTTAATTAGATGTTATTTTAATAAAAAAAAAAGCATAAGTTTTTTGTTTAGATACCTGGTGATTATGAGTGTGTGGGGGGACTTTTTTTCTTTTTAAAACAAATACGCATACAGTTCGAGTGAATACCAACTATCAAAACTAATTAAATATTGAAAGAAAACTTATACCTTCCAACACATAGCCTTTGCAACTGGTCAAATAAAGAAAATGGTCTCGGTATTATAGCATGCCTTAACAAAAACTAAGCCTTACATCTTCTGTAGAAACCGCACATCGTCTCTGTCTGTGACAGTAATTACACATTTAATTCACTTTCTGTAATCATCTAATTATATTGTATTCCAAGTGATACTTCAAAATTTATCTCTGAATTCATTTGCAATCCATTGCACTTTCCGGAGCACCTGAGATCACCCCTAGTTTTTTGTTGGGTTCGTGTTGTTTATTCTTTAGTTTTCTATGTTGTGTCATGTGAACTATTGTTTTTCTGTTTGTCATTTTTATTTTTAGCCATGGCGTTGTCAGTTTGTTTTAGATATACGAGTTTGACTGTCCCTTTGGTATCTTTCGTCCCTCTTTCAATAAATACAGTCTGCACACAGCTAAATTATAGAAGAAAATTGATATGCTGTATTTAATGGGAAAGATGTTTTGGTAGTTAATTTATTGAATGAAAAATCCATTTAATATGGCTTGATGCTTTTATTGCTTTCACCGCAATACTTAATAGAAATGCTCATTAATGTTAAATAAGATGCGTAGTGGTGATCACTCGATACTGTACAATTAGCTTTTCAATCTTTAACAAGTATTGGATTTATTTCTTTAATCTTAAGTTTTTTACTACGCAGATATAAGTCAAATTTTCGCCCCTTCTGGTGATACATAAACATGTAGTTTGCCCATTCGTTTGGGCTTTTGATTTCGTTATTTGATAAAGGAATTTCCTTTTAAATTTTCCTCAGTGATCTGTGTTTTTGTGATTTTACTTTTTTGCAGAACGTTGACATTGCCACATTTTTTTTTAATTTTATTCCCATGAACTTATGAAAGGTATTCAATAACCTTGATTTGTTCTTTTAAATAAGCCTTCTGCTTTTGAATTATGTTTTGCCAGTAAATGGTTAGGAATCCGCTTACGTTAATGGATAGCGCGCTGTTTTGTATACAACTAGGTATTTGTAATATATTATAACGATTAAAATTAGTAAATGGTGCTGATATTATAAGAGCTATATATACAAGTATAACTAAATTGTATGTTTGAAACGGTATCATTTCTGTTATTTAATACTATCGCTGTGCTAATGACACTACAGTTGGACTGGAACTCTTAGAATGTATCACAAAACCGATAAGCCTTGCTTAATCACTGCATGGTATTACTGTTTTTAAATTAGATTTGTCTAAATCTTCAGATAATCTACTCAATATCCCATAAATAGGTTGCAAAATAGACTAATATTTGTAAAGGTATTTCTTATAAAGTCACGGCTCCGATTAATATGCACACTTCTTCAATTACTGTATTAAAAATGTAAAACAATAGGTGATATTTGCTGCGACACATGATTTTCAATTTATTACGTTTTCTTTTATTTATCTTTTGGTCGTCATTTTCGTGGTTAATTCCAATGTCCAGTTGGTTGTCCGTCAGCCACTCCTTTAGTTTAGTTATATTTACAAGTTTATAAATAAAATTTCTTCTGTTATACTAAATCACCACTCATTTTTTTTTTACGATAAAAATTCAGAAGAAGTTCACTTGTTGGATAGTGAATTTTTATTGTTCAAGAAATATGCAAATGAACAAAAACTATTTGCTATGGGTTTGAGGCTCTGTTCATTGTCTAAGGCCGTACGTTGACCTATAGTTGATAACTTCTACGTCATTTTATATTGCTCTTTTGATAAGAAATGTCTCATTGGCAACAATACCATGTCCTCTGTATATTCATATTTACAACAGTTAATATTTTCTTAACATTTTCAATTAATACATTCAGCGAGGTATTTAGACGCAGTTCCCAACGATCAATGTTTAGGAAGCTGGATTTTCATTCTTTGTTGAAGTCAATGACCGGTTTACTCTCAAATGGCTAGGACTCGATCGTTGTGCTAAAAACTAAAATGTATAATCGAATCTACATGAACATTAAAACAAATTATCTTCCCTTGTGTATTCATATTAGAATGTAATTGCTCATTCCTGCATATCAGTTGCATGTTTGTTTTTCTTATTACTGGTTGAAATTTTGAAGCTGTTATATGATCTTTATTAAGAATGTAACAATTCTTAACAACCTAATTCTTTGCAAAGACGGTTGATGATGATAACTAAATTTACATAACTTTTAAATGGCTTAAGAAGGAGATGGAAATGTACTTTATCACCACCGTTACTATAATAACACTTATTAGTTATGAATTAAAGACATGTGGTGCTGAAAATTGATATAAATGATTTCAGAATTACAGTTGATTTTCCATAACTGAAATAAATTCTGATGTATTTAAAAAAAAAATCAACCGCTGCAAAAATATATTTTAATGCATATTTTAAGTAAAACGTTATAACCCATGATGGAATGCAATTCCTTGTAAGGAAAGGTTGTTGTAGCACACCTCATGTTTTAAACATTTACGTTACACTTTTCCGGATCAGCTGTTTGGAACTTGCTTTCAAATGATAAAAAATATCATAAGTAAGACGAAGCATAGTAAACTTAACCTTGAACTGAAGAAACTATTTAAAACCTGTACATGAACTCAGAAAAACGGTCGTTCAATATATACACAGTGAGTTTAAATTTACAAATATGTAAATTCTAATATTGTCATTATAGGTCGAGACAACTGTATTGTGAAGGGAAGAAAGAAATTTTAGAACTGCAAATTTTAATATTTAGAGCAGTCTGCCTGATTTATTCATGTGCTAACGTTTGAAAGAATTATACCTACGATTAAAACGAGATGCAAAAATTAATTTAATGTACACTATTAAAGATTTGCATTTAAGAATAACTACAAAAACCCACTCATTATTCTTTCCGTGAAAACTGTAAAAAAAAAAAGAAATATTCTAACATCTCCTTTGACTTCCTTTTCAGATTTAAATATTTGTTGGTTTTTTTTTTGCTAAATAATGCATATCTCATAAATGTGGACATTTCAATCATCCCAGTACATGTGAACTTAAAATTAAGGTCAGCAGCATAACATATTTTGTTTCCTCGGACGTGCCAAATATGTATGCTTCGAAAAGAAATTTATCTATGATAGTTGAAATCATTTCAATTCTCCTATTTCCAAAGCAATACGTTCAGATTGTTTCATATACACCAAATAAATATATGAAATGATAGGATCTAGTGTATGGTATATAAGTCAATGGGAACCCAACCCGATACAGAATTCCAAACGGAGAAAACGAAAAAATTGTATATCCATTTTGTCGTACGTTCTACAAAATAAAGTAATCACCCGTCAGATATTGATTTAGAGTTTTATATTTACTTTGAAAGGCAATACTAATCACCTAAATTGCATTTGAAACAGTCACACAACATGGAAAGGTTTAACTAGCTAGAAAACCAGGTTCAAAACACCGTTTTCTAAAAAACGAAATGCTTTTTCCAAGTGAGGAATATGACATTTGTGTTTCGTTCTTTTGATTCGTTTGAGCTTTAGATTTTACTATTCGATACAGGAATTCAAAAGACTGCATTAAGGTAGAAAAAGAAATATTACATTAATTAGTGTTTATGTTTATATAATCGACATCACTACAAATTAAGCTATCACAAGTCAGATAATGTAAACATATGCTTAAAAAACGTCAATCCTAATCATGTATAGTTTTTTAAGACGAACATACAAGTGGGAGGTTAAGCTAGCTGTAAAATCATGTTTAATCAAACATTTTTTTCAAAAGGGACATCTCTGTACCAAGTAAGGAAAATTACTGTTGTTTTCCGTTCTTTTTATATATTTTATCTATCAATTTTGCCAACTGATTATGGATTTTCCTTTTAAAATTTTCTTTGGAGTTCGGTATTTTTGTTATGTTACTCAATTTGACATCAATTTCGATTTTTGTAATAATATTTTTCATTTACTAAGAATGACGGACCATGCTTTCATAGGAGTATAATTGTACCCTGTGAACATTCGATGTCACTTTCTTGAGTTTTTTGCTGTGGGAAAAACATAATGTGAATATCGATATTTATTTAACATTCGTGCTGATGCTAGCACACATCCTTTATGTGAAAAATAAGAGTGAGAACTTATCTTTCGTTCACATTTAGACAGGATCTAACAAACTCTTGAACAATTAAGAAATTGATAGTGATCAGAGCTTCTGAAATGTAATTAAACTTCTTGTAACCGTTAAGTTTTAACAAGTTTCTCGTAGACTTAACTAAGGTAATGTTAATTGATGATCGGATATAACTTAATTTCAGTCAAGCAGTTTGGTAAACAAACAGGTTCGTAATGTGATCTACCGTTTTTTATGGTTGTTGCTTAGATGCTTTTATGTGACAAGCCAATGAATGTTCGTAGCTATTCACGCAATGTCAGCCAATAAAATAGGTCTTTGGTATGATCTTTTGCAAAATTTAATTACAGCCTACAAAGTACTTCCGTCTTAAGATATTTGTCTTAATTTGAACACGAATGACTTTCACAGACTATTGGGTTTTTTAATATATTATCTACAGTTGACGTTTACCTTTTTTCAGGAAGATAGAATAGTTAGAAAGACCACGCTAAGAATGGATGCAAGGACATATACAACTGCATTGTTATTGCTATTTTGCTGTCATCACATAAGTTCGGAGGTACGTTGGAAGTATATGCAGATAAATTATTTTTTTATTTATCATTTTGATATCTTAATAGAAAAATACGCCAACATTTCATTTTTTGTCACGTACTCAACATATTTAATCGATATATTAATTTGAAATTTTATTTATATATGTAAATGATTTCCGCATTTCATAATTTAAAGATATTGTAACAAGCAACATGTGTGAATCTTTCCACTTAACGGAAAGGGTGTCTAGTAAAAATTGAGTTTACATCAAACTTTATCATTTTGATATTTTTTCATTTTTCTCAATATGTCAATCAACTTCAGATACAGTGCTCCTTTGTCTGTTTCTTGCGTCATATTTTAAGGATTTGCAAAAATGTTGAATAAATCTTAAGAGATCAAGATCATGCAGATAATTAATTGAAAAAAAGATATTGAAAACGCATTCTCTATTTTATTGTAACGAAGTTTGAATTTTTTTATATAAATAAATATTTATATTTATGAACATCAAAATACCGAAAAAAAAATTTGCTATGATTCCTCGCGAATTGATCAAAATAAGAAAAGATGATGTTGATGTCATTCATCTTTAAATTCTGAAAATCTACTGATCTGCCATATAATACTGCTTTAATGTATTTTTAAAGCAGTGACACACAGTATAAGTATATGTATAGGTTTTCGTTCTTTGAACATTCTTTCTCATAAATGCATCTTCTTTTTAATCCTGGTATAAATGATGAGTTTATTTACAACCACTGGGCATATGCCACTGCTGGTGTAGTTTTAATTTCAAGAGGGTATCACCAGCCCAGTAGTAAGAACTTTGGTGTTGATTTCAGTTAGCATTTGTATGTTCATAATCATAAATCAACTATTAACAAAACTTTGAACTTTTGAAATACTAAGGCTTTTCTACCTCAGGAATAGATTAACCTAGCTGTATTTGGCAAAGCTTTTAGGAATTTTTGGTTCTCTAAAATGCTTTTCAACTTCGTACATTATTTGGCCTTTTTCACATTTTTTTTTATTCGAGCGTCTCTTATGAGTCTTATGTTGCCAAACGCGCGTCTGGCGTTAATATAAAATTTCAATCCTGGTATATATGACGATTTTTCTTAATCTTTTACAACTATTATTAACGGTGAATAATCAATGTGTTACGTTTTAATAATCCAAACCAAACTTATTATATTTAAAAAAATAATGAAAGAATACTACTAATATATAACAGTCCAGAGAATCTCCAAATTAGAAATTGTCACGTTTAAGATTTTACAGGAACACCCTTAACTTACAATTACGGACATGAATTTCCAAAATATAACAGCAGAATCAAAATGCGTTACTCATGGGTTGTTGCCTCAACGAAATGTTGGTTAAGAGCTCAATATAAGTTCTGTCTTGTTTGGGGTGATACCATTAAGCTTACAAGTTATACACCTTGGTGTCAAATTATCGTTATTTTTTACAAACTCCTATTCACAAAAGACTTAAATGAGATATACATATTGATTATCTACAAGACAAAACTTATTAAACGAAAGAGTCAATAAAGGGACTAAATGCTAAAATGATCATAACCCTATATTAAAAATCACATACATACGTCGTTAAACAATCGTCTAGACTTAGATAGCATTATAAACTAATATTATTATAGAAGGATAATTGATTATTAAAAAGACATACCAGCATTTTCTTTGGCCAGTAATTTAGACTAAGAAGATTTAGGATAAACTTCGTTTTGTTTCAGTCGTCTTATGTTGTATACGATCTGTTCTTATTTGGTGTTTCAGGTTCATATATATTCAATCGGTTCTATGCTTAACCAACTTTTTTTATTTTATTTTTATTTATTTTTATTTTTTAAATTGTCGTTTGATTTCGTTAAAGCAAAACGTTGACAACTTTAGAGTAAAGGTATGTTTAAAAGACAATTTTCAGTATGTCTAATGACAATTGTTTACAAAATGTCTTTTCACCTGTTACTTGATAGGATTAGAGAATAATTAATATACAAGACGACCTTCAAACTGATTAAAAAGAGGGTTGGCGATTATTCTCAAAATGAGCTTACTTTCGATGATAAATACACAATAAAACTCGGTATGATTCAAAGGAGACAACTAGTTACGAAAGACCACATGACACATAATATAAAATATATAGATCAAAATACGGCATTCAACAATGAACCAAGCTCATACCGCATTGTTAGCTATCAAAGGTTGCCGATTATAAATGTAAAGCCATGTCTTCAAAATATTATGCCTGCATTGCTTTTATGATACATATTTTCTGTTTTGAAATGATTGCCTTATTTATCTGATGTTCATTTAAATTATGTTTTATAAAATTACTGTAATTTATTTAAAGTAGAAATCTGTTTAAGTGTGTTTTATAGACGATAATTAACAATTTTATATTTTGTTGACCTCTAAAAGTAATTCTGAGATTTATTGGTTCAATTTGTTTCCTTACATTAGCATATACCTCACATATATATATAACGGATACGTGGTAGGTTTCCAACAACAACTTAATCCACCAAAGACAAAAAGACTAGGATGTAAACATTTGCAGTGCATACGGCCTTTAACAATAATCCAAACATCTCGTGTGTACGTGTGTTGCTATTTTTTAAAGGATTTTTACCCATATAGATATCTTTTGATATTTTGTTTTGTTTTGGAATCAAATTTCTTTCTTTGACTTGTTATATTTTGGCATCGTTTATACAAAATTTATGACCAATGCTTGAAATGTAGATGAATCTCTCTGATATTTTTTAATAATATTCCGTTATCTATCAGAACCTAATGTGTGTTTGTTAGTATCTATATCATGCTATTTCATGATTTATGATTTTGGCAATGTCAGGAAATGATGAAGTTAGTTTTCAACCATATACGTTAATGCACCGTTGAAATACTCTACCTGCTGTGTAGAAGTTGTTGCGCATAATCGATGAATAATATCGATTTTGCTTTATCGATATAGAGAACCGACTGCGAATTATCGATATTGTGAACCTATTCCGAGTTATCGATATAGTGAACCGATTGCGAGTTATCATATAATATACAGATTACTTTTTTTATAGACAAAATATACCTATGTTGTATTATGATTTTTGAGGTGAATGATGAGTTCACATCATTTACGCTAAATACCAATTGCCGGAGACACGCATCTAGGTACATGATATTTTACTAAATTGGCCTGCATAGGACATTACATTGTATATGGAATTTAAGTAACTCTTCATTCATAAATACAATTATATATTTGCTATATTTTAGGAATCAAATAGAATAAGACGAGACACAGACAAAAGAACGGATGAAATTGTGGAAGAAAAAAGAAAATTTGACTCAATCGGTAGACATGGAATGTCAGGTTTTGTGAAAAGACGATTTGACTCGATAGGGAATGCCGGTGGATTCTCTAGCTTTGTAAAGAAAGATGATGAGAATGATGGTGAAACGAAACGTGGATTTGATCGTATAGGATCGGCTGGGTTAAGTGGATTTATAAAGCGAAAATTTGATTCTATAGGCGGAGGTAGAATGAGTGGATTCGTGAAAAAAGACAACAACTTACAAAAACGTCGGTTTGATTCTATAAGCGGTGGTGGCATGAGCGGCTTTGTTAAAAAGGACAATGAGGATATGGAAAAACGACGATTTGATTCTATAAGCGGGGGAGGCATGAGTGGCTTCGTTAAAAAGGACGACGAGGATATGGAAAAACGGCGATTCGATTCTATAAGCGGAGGAGGCATGAGCGGATTTGTAAAAAAGGACGACGATGATGTGGAAAAACGGCGATTCGATTCTATAAGCGGAGGTGGTATGAGTGGATTTGTTAAAAAGGACATGGATAAAAGAAGATTTGATTCAATAAGCGGAGGTGGAATGAGTGGATTTGTGAAAAAGGATACAGACAAGCGCCGATTTGATTCAATCAGCAGAGGCGGAATGAGTGGATTTGTTAAAAAGGACACAGACAAGCGACGATTTGATTCAATCAGCGGAGGCGGAATGAGTGGATTTGTTAAAAAGGACACAGACAAGCGCCGATTTGATTCTATCAGCGGAGGTGGAATGAGCGGATTTGTTAAAAAGGACACAGAAAAACGACGATTCGATTCAATCAGTGGAGGTGGTATGAGTGGGTTTGTGAAAAAAGATGATGACGTAGACAAGCGTCGATTTGATTCAATCAGTGGAGGTGGAATGAGCGGATTTGTGAAAAAAGACGCAGAAAAACGACGATTCGATTCAATCAGTGGAGGTGGTATGAGTGGGTTTGTCAAAAAGGATGCAGATAAACGACGATTCGATTCAATCAGTGGAGGGGGAATGAGCGGATTTGTAAAGAAGGACGACGAAGATATGGAAAAACGCCATTTTGATTCAATTTCAGGCGGCAGAATGAACGGGTTTGTTAAAAGAGATATGGACAAACGACGATTTGATAGAATTGGTCACGGTTTTAGTAGCTTTTCAAAACGACGGTTTGATCCTATATCTCGTGGGTCTGGTTTAAACAGTTTTGTTAAACGGCCCTTCGACGGAATATCTAGAGGAGCAGGATTTACTAGTTTTGCAAAGCGACATTTCGATTCTATACATAACGGATATGGTTTAAGTAGCTTTGCAAAAAGAAAGTTCGATTCAATAAACCATGGTCGCCTTTCGTCATTTAACAAAAAAAGTTTTGACTCAATACAGAGAGGGGGAATGCGAGGATTTGTCAAGAAAGATTCGCTTGAAATTTAAACAAGATAATTTATATGCATACACAATACATTCATAACACATCATCGGTGTTTTTGTTTTAGCAGTATAATGTTGATAAAAAGACTGTGATACAACTATGTTTAATCTAAAAAGTTGTTTTGGATTAAAATCTATGATTATGTTGGAGAAATGTGATAATGAAGGAAGCCGTTATATATATGTAGACCATATAGGCTTTGAATTAACAACGAATTATTTCGGTCACTACAAATAAATTTTAGAACGGCTTAAAGCATAATATGATAATTTGGAATAAATAAAATATATAAAGATACAAAGTAAAAATAGATAGTAAAAATATAAATAAAGCACAGACAGATATATTTGGCTCTAATAAAACCTTTCACAACTGTCTGTATGAAACACTCACCTCCATGTTTGTGACCTAAGATTTATTAAAGGTGTAATATTCAAAAAATATTGTAAGTGTTTAAGTATGCAATACGGGAGGGGACGTGTTGGACTTAAATTAAAAAATGTTCATCCCAATTAAATTATTATATATGTATAGGAACACATGTACAGACAGAACATAACTTGTTTATGATATTTTGTTATTGTCTTGAGGATTTTATTTACAGATATACTTTTACATTGCCATATTGTTTACTATTTTTGATCAAGTAAATGAGACAATAAAAATGCGTCGTCCTATGTTTTGTTTTGTTTTAGTCTTAATAAACATTTCGCCACATGCCCCTGTTTCTTTTCTTGAAAAATAATAATTATATTTAAAAAAAAACACACAATTTTTGCAAATGTATATAAGTATTGTAGTACTTTTAACATAAATGTTGGACAAACCTGCTCAACCACGAGATCAGATAGGTCAAAAGAAGAACACACATTACATCCTTAGTATATCGTGTATGGGTCAATATCTTAAATTGATTTTCCGTAGGCAGTTATGGTAACGTTTTTTCCTGTATCTCATTCCATACCGTAACCTATTGTAAAATTTGTATGCTATAAAAATGAAGATGTGGTATGACTGCCAATAAGACAACCGTCTACAAGAGACCAAAATGATACAGAATTTAACTGTTGAAGGTCACCGTACGACCTTCAACAGTGAGCAAAGCCCATACCGAACAGTCAGTTATAAAGGCCTCGAAATAATGGTGTAAAACAATTCAAAGAAGAAAACTAACGGCCTTATTTAGATTAAAAAAATGAACGAAAAACAAATATTTAACACATAAACAAACGACAACCACTGAATAACAGGCTCCTGAATTGGGACGGGCACATACAAACGTAATGTAGCGGGGTTAAACATATTAGTAGGATCCCAAGCCCCCCCCCCCCCCCCCCCCATAACCTGGGACAGTGGTATAACAGTACAACATAAGAATGAACTATAAAAATCAGTTGAAAAAGGCTTAACTCATCAGATGGACAAAAATACAAGTGGACGTGACTGGGTACTTGTACATCCTGACAAAAAAAAAAGACACTAGAAATAGATCTGAGAGTACTCGCAGTCAAATGTATCTGACGGCTAGTTTAAAGCCTCTACATGTAACAACTAATCAAAAAAAGCATTCATCTATGACTAAAAAGCTCATTTCTAAGCTGTGACATTTTCACATATGTGGTTAAACTTTTGGGGTTCGCAGTGAGATTATTTTTTCCGTAAATTAGCATAGCTCGAAAATCGTTTCTTGATGCGGGTTTTCGTGGTAAAACAATCCCTAAGCTAACACAATAAGGTCTTTGAAATATTTTTAAAATTGAACACATTTAAAAGCTCCATAGTTTTTACACATTTGTTCTATGTGCCTCTACTTTACAATCAACACAAATAGTTAAGCTCAGTTACTTGCCAAACATTGAAACATGTTAAATACCACTACTTAGAGATTTTTTGTTTATACACAACTTTGTTCCTTTTTTGAGGCACATTAGGAATATTGACCAAAATGCATAGAAAAATTGATATTCCATTTGATACTAATAAATGTATTAAGGATATTCCTAATCAAATTCAAAGCAAAATTCACATGCAGGGCTGCATCCTAACATGACTATATCAGGGATCAGTGGTAAACCATAAATGCTCAAATTCATTTTGAGCTATTCATAAAATTACATATAAAAGGGGTGATGTGGTATAGTTGCCTAGAGACAACTTCTTTCTAAACCCAAATACCGTAGAAGTCAATCACTGTATGGTACAGCAAATAAAAAACAAGGCACTTAAATACGTCTTATTTGTTTCCCCATACTTACAATATTTTTTTCTAGTAAAAACCAAGTAACTATAAACTCAATTGGATATTACAAATGTTTGGCTCTTGAAAAAACGGAAATTCTGTTTCTATATAAAAATTGATAAATTTGCTGTGATTACAAATGAGGCATTTATGTTAAATTTATTCTGATAACCTTTGTGAATACAATAGTATACAGAAAACAAAGCAACACAGTAACACTCTGTCACAACAATGGTGAAACTTGAGGTTGTCATAGAAATATGTAAACATTCATCGGATATAAATTATCCAAATGTACGTAGAGATGTAGGTAATTAACATCACAACACGGCATTCGTCAGCTTTGTCAGCTTTAAAGACTCCAACATGATAATTATTTCTTCCCAACTTCCCGGTTTTTTCATTTTTTTTGTTATATACTATGTATACACAGTATGTGTAATGTACCTTTAGTACTTCAAACATACACGATGGTACACATCATTTGAAAGCAGATAAAAGAAGGGCAAAAGATACCAGAGGGACATTCAAGCTCATAAATTGAAAATAAACCGACAACACCATGTCTATAAAAAGGAAAAAGACAAACTGAAAAATTATAATACACAACACACAACACAGATAACTAAAGACTAAGCAACACGTACTCCTACAACAACTGGAGATGATCTCAGGTGCTCCACATGTGGCATTGTCGTGTTAATACAAACCAAGTAAATAGTCTTATTTGGTTTATCACATTGGTGAAAAGAGAACTCGATTGTAGTTACGATACAAGGAACATATATCCGATATCAACTGTGAAACGGATATTCCATAACGGTCAAACAACTCGTAATATCATCCGTAAAATTGGGAGGGAATGAAACATGCATATATGTTAATCAGCTGTGCTTTATGATTTAATTTTAAATATTTCAAAGAAGCAAACGATCATTTATAAATTTTAGAATTCGTTAGTTTTCCCTTTTTTATCCAAGTCTGTGCTATTTATAGCCTGACTATTTAAAATGGGATTTGCTCAATGGTTGATGCCGTAGGGTGGTAACCGATTAGATCTACGTCATTTAAACTCTGTAAAATAGTATTCTCATTTGAACGCATACCAAATCTCCTAAAAAAACATATTGATCGTGTTTTAAATCACGATTAAAACATGCGCAGGCAAGAAAACAGTAAAAGTGAAAATATGTCATGTATCCTTAAGCTTTATCTATATTTATGGCTGATCTTTGACTTTTGTATGCTATCAACCAAATCACTGAAGGAATTACAATTGGGAATAAGCATTTCTTAGTCTGTGTTACACTGACAGAAAACAATTACTTATTGTCTTAAACAATGTTTATGGATGTCTGGCTTGTCTTAACCTTGTTAATTCGGCGACAGCATCATCTTGTAAAGACAAGACTTTTCTTTTTTATTCTTTAATTCCTAAATGATTACATGTTCTGTACAAAAGTCTATTTCAAATCTGTGACAGCATTTAGTGTCATTTAACAATATAAACTATGGGATGGAGGTCAAACGGATTACTTGACATTTTCAGTATTTCATGATTTTACTTTTGTTTTTAGATACATTTATAACTAATATTAACCATTGTTACATATTTCATTCTTTTAAGGAAAAAGCTTTTACCATTTATATGCTTATATTTATAAATTATATGTTTACAAAACTTAGAATGTTTGACATACTAAGGCTTTTCTACCTCAGGCATAGATTACCTTAGCTGGATTTGGCAAAACTTTTTAGGAATTTTGGTCCTCAATGCTCTTCAACTTCGTACTTTATTTGGCTTTTTTAACTTTTTTGGATTCGAGCGTCACTGATGAGTCTTTTGTAGACGAAACGCGCGTCTGGTGTATATACAAAATTTAGTCCTGGTATTTATGATGAGTTAATTTACAAACAAGTTTGTTTTAAAGGCGATTGAACAGCACTGTTTCAAACAGTTTTAAAGATTCTTAAATGACAAAACAATACAATAAACAAAAAAGTCGTACAAACTAATTTTCGTTGAACGAGTACACAATTTTTTTGAGGGGTCAGTTGAAGCCCGCTCCAGATGTGCGACTTTTTAGTTTTTTTAATACCCATTGGTGGCCTTGGGCAGTGCTCTTCTCTTTATTCGGTTGGCTGTCTCTTTTGTATATATAGTATATGGTCTTCAGGCTCAAAATATTGATAGTAAAAGTTCACACTGACATCAACTTTGTTAAGTGAACACTTGATATAGGGATTTCTGTTGTTGGGTCTACATAATTATAGCTGCAGGCTAATTGTAAAAACCAAACACTTACTTTTCCGACGGTTCGGTCAAACAATAGAATTTCAATTCTGTGTTGTTAAAGATTTCTGACGGAGGAAATGTACATTAGAAACAAAATAATAAGACAGCTATTTAGTTTTATTGTTCAATTATTAGGTTTATATGTATTCGGTGGATGTCAATAATTTAGCAAACCAATATTACCGACATTACAATCACGATAAACAAAGGCAGAAGGTCAATAAATGCTGATGCTTGTGACCCCTTAGCAATTACGAGTAAATAATTATTGTGTACATTAGGACTTTTATCACATAATTCATATATTATATGAAGCTAAATATAAAATAAAAACGTTTATTATTTATTTGTTGATTCTGATTCTCTATCAAACAAACAAAAAACATTCTGAAGCTGGCATCATCAAGATGCTTGATTTTGTATTACCACTCATTTGTTAGAGTGCGGTCTATTTCAACAAACAATGTTAATTGCTATCGTCTTCTTTTGATTTTTTTTTATTCGTATGATACAGACTCTGTGCTAGAGCTTCTCAGGAACAATAAAAGGAAGCAAGCATTTCAGTTTCTATGTTACAATGTAAGATGAAAGTGTTTGTATAAGTAATTAAAAATTATGAAATTGCATCTGAATTTGTAATATTTGTCTACCAGTAATATGATGAATTAAACTCATCCCCGAATTCAAACTTAAAATAAGTAACATGACATAGTATAAAAAAATGCATGGTGCGCTAACCTATCTTGATATCAGCCTTGATTTTTGTGATATATGCCTTTCTCGGTCTTTAGTTTTCTATTTAATGTTTGGGAGAACGATGTGTGTATGTTTTTAGTATTTGAATGTCATTGTGATGTTTGATTCTCTTCGACTTTTGTATTTTGATTCTTCCACCTTTGGAAGATCATGGCGATAAATTGGTAAAAGCTCGGAATCTAGACATGTTTTCAGTTTTGTTTTTACAACGTATCTAAAGTCTCTGTTATTTACATTGGTTGTCAATGAAATGTTCCGTATATTGAGCAGGATCCGCGTACCCTTACTTCCAGGTTTTTAAAGGGTTCGTGTTAACTTGTCTCAAGTTTTCTATGTTGTGTACTATTATTTGTCTGTTTGTCCATAGTGTTGTCAGTTTATTTTCGATATTTTAGTTTGAATGTCTCTCTGGTATCTTTAGCCCCTCTTTTTTCTATCCAAGTTTTATTTGACTAACAATAGTTATCAAAGGTATCAGGATTGTAATATAATACGAATGTAGTACAGTCCAACAATGAACATTTGATTCTAAACGCTTCTAACGACTATAAAACAAGAATAACACATTAAACCCAACTTTAAAAGTTTCAATTAGTTTGATAATTTAATTTAACAGATGGACCTCCGCAACTTCTGGTAGTCATTATCTAGCCATTTGAATCTTTTAACGAACTAAATAATGTTAAACAGTCTTCAATAGAGGCGTCGTCAACTTTTGGTTCTCCAGGCCACCAATCAGTAAACGTTACAAGTGTGCCAATGTTTTCCCATACCCATTGACCTTCAGTTTTCATATCACGGGCTCCTAACCAGTAGTAGTATTCCAGGCAAAACATAATACAAAATAGTAAACGGCAATGCTATGTTAATATTTATTCTATTCTATAGCATTATTCTAAACAATATAATTCTCCCTTGAGAAATCACCATGTATCCTAACAAACTAAATGCAGGCTTAAATATGTTTTATAGCTTATAATTAACACGGACAATGTTATAAAACTGCTTTATATTGACTGGAAACAGCTGTGTTTATCTTTTACCGTCGTCAACCACATTAATTTTAAGTAATTTAAAAGATAGAAAAATCCTCTAAGCCAAAGTGATCTCAACCACACAGAGCAGTCAACGAAATGAAAACAAACTGGTAATTTATATTTTCCATATACCTTTAAAACTCTATAAACTGCTGCGATATAATTGTTAAGAAATTAAAGATTGCTCTTTTATAACTTTCTCAATTATTTTTTTTTGTGAAATATATAAATAAAGACATGAGGTATGAATACCAAAAAGACAAATATCTATCATAGTCAAACGGGCAAATAAATTCATCATAGATACCAGGACTAAATTTAGTATTAAGCCAGACGCGCGTTTCGTCTACAAAACACTCATCAGAGACGCTCGAATCCAAAAGAGTTAAAAAGGCCAAATAGAGTACGAAGTTGAAAGTTTTGCCAAATACAGCTAAGGAAATCTATTATGCCTTAGTATTTCAAAAATTCAAAAATTTGTGGCGTGAATCAGATGTGGATACTTAAAAATTCCAAAGATCTTTTAGCGTACATACAATCTAACTCTCTTTCTTCTTGTAACAGTATTAAAACATTTGACTGTTCTTTACACAAGTATTCCACATTCCAAACTAAAAGACAAATTGAAAGAGTTGGTATTACTTTGCTTCATAAAAAAGAATGGCCAACGTAGATACAAGTATCTTGTCTAAGGGAGGGATAAATCCTACTTTGTAAAGAATCACTCTGATTCAAACATAAAATCCTTAAAACTGATATTATCAAGATGCTTGATTTCTTAATTGACAACATATTTGTTACGTTCGGATGACGTGTTTTTGAACAGACTGTCGGCATTCCAATGGGAACAAAATGTACCCCTCTATTTGCCGACTTGTTTCCTTATTATTTTGAGGCTGACTTCATGAAGGAACTTCTTAGGAAGAAAGGTGAGGAGCAATATCCTTTAACTCTACTTTCCGCTATATAGATGATGTTCTTTCACTAAACAATTCAAAATTTGTTGACTATGTCGAACGCATCTATCCCATCGAACTAAAGATAAAGGATACTACAGATACAGTTAAGTCGGCTTCATATCTTGACTTACATCTAGAAATTGACAATGAGGGTCGGTTGAAAACAAAACTTTACGACAAAAGAGATTATTTCAGCTTTCTAATTGTGAACTTTCCTTTTCTAAGAAGCAACATTCCAGCAGCACCTGCATACGGGATATATATCTCCCAATTGATACGATATTCCCGTGCTTGTATTTCCTATCATGATTTTCTTGATAGAGGGTTGCTGCTCACAAGGAAGCTATTAAACCAAGAGTTCTAAATCGTGAAGTTGAAATCATCCCTTTGTAAATTTTACGGACGCCATCATGAGTTGGTTGACCGTTATGGAATAACCGTTTCACAAATGACATCAGATATGTTCCTTACGTCGTTACTACAATCCCTTCCCTTTCATGAATGTGACCTACCGAGTAAGACTATTTACCGGATTTGTAATCACATAAGCAACACGACGAGTGCCACATGTGGAGCAGGATCTGCTTACCCTTCCGGAGCACCTGAGATTACCCCTAGTTTTTAGTGGGGTTCGTGTTGTTTATTCTTTAGTTTTCTATGTTGTGTCATGTGTACTATTGTTTTTTCTGTTTGTCTTTTTCATTTTTAGCCATGGCGTTGTCAGTTTGATTTAGATTTATGAGTTTGACTGTGCCTTTGGTATCTTTCGTCCCTCTTTCATGTCAGCACAAAAAGTACAAAAAGTGTTGACTACTGGGCTTGTGATACCCTCGGGGACATAAATCTCCACCAGCAAATAGGTAACAAACAAATCTCAGTTCTTTTATATATATTCATTTATTAAGAAAATGCCTGTACCAAGCCAGGAATATGACAGTTATTATCTGTTCGTTTGAAGCGTATGAGCTTTTGATGTTTGCCTTTTGATTAGGGACTTTTTGTTTTGAATTTTCCTTGGAGTTCAGTATTTTTGTGATTTAACTTTTTATTAGATGAAGTTTCCATTTTGTCTTGCAAGATATTTTACATAGATATAGGAAGATGTGGTATGAGTGCCAATGAGACAACTCTTCATTCAAGTCACAATTTGTAAAAGTAAACCATTAAATGTCCAAGTACGGTCTTCAACACGGATGATATGCTTACATGGAACAACAAGATATGAAGGACCCCAAAACGACTAGTGTAAAACCATTCAAACGGAACAACAGTTCAGTCTGTAAGTTTAGATATTAATTATAATCACCCTGTATAACCCCGATACAGATGAAACCGGACGTTGACGCGTTCGAATCGAACACGCCGTGTCACACTGAGTTCTGACAATAAAAAAATAATACTTTTTTAAGAAAATCCAATATCTTTTCTTCGGATATTTTGCTCCAATATATTCTTTGCCATAATACTCATTAGTTACTAAAAGGTTTTTCATATATGTGACATCTTTATATACAAACATTAAAAAACGCACGACGATATCAATGATAAAACGTGCTTGGTATTTTTACACATTCAAAAATTAATGTTTCTCGTACCTCAAAGCTTTGTAAACATACATTTTTGAAAATTTCATACTTAATATTAACAAACTTATTAAAATCGTATCTTTATGTTGTGTCTAGAAAAAGAAAAATACACGTTTTAAAGTGTCTTTATTTTCATATTGTGTACGCTTCGTTGTCATTACACCTTTTTGTACTGTACGCTTCGTTGACACAATATTGCGTTTGTCAATAAGTTTTGCATCTATTAAATTATACTTTGGTATGATTATAACCAATATGCATGTTAGAAAAAAATATTTTACCAACATTTCATGCAGACAGCAACCCATAATAACCATTGTATTGTTGTAACACTGTTAGAGTTATCTTGTGCATGTAAAAAAAATACTTATGTATACGAAAGTGTAAATTGGTAGCAATAAGTAAAATCACAAAATTACTGAACTCAGAGGAAAATCAAATCTGAAAGTCCCTAATCACATCGGAAAATCAAATGACAAAACACAAAAAAAACGAATGGACAAAAACTGTCATATTCCTGACTTGGTACATGCATTTTCAAATGTAAAAAATGGTGGATTAAACCTGGTTTTATAGCACTAAACCTCCCACTTTGTACGACAGTCCCATCAAATTCCGTTATATTTACAATGAAGCGTGATCTAAACAGACAAAATAAATAAAATAGTCCAAATATGGGTACAACAGTCATCATCGTGTTACAATTTTAAAAGAAACAATTTAAGAGAACACAAAAGCATCTATCAAATTAAAAACACATTGAAAATTTAAAATACAATAACTCGACAGATGCATATATGGCTAAGCAGACAACTGATACACACGTCCGATTTCTTATTGGATACAATTTTTGAAAGTGTTTACGTGACAGTCAATGTACGGTTAGGGGGTTGATTGGGTGCCCGTTAACATGTTTAGTCCCGTCATATTCTGTATGTGCCTGTCTAAAACCAGGAGCGTGTAATTCAGTAGTTATATATATTTGTTATTCACTATTTTGTGCATAAATTAGTCCGTTAGTTTTCTCGTATGCTTTGTTTTTCACTTGTCAGTTCAGTGTGTTTTATAGCTGACAATGCGGTATGGGCTTTGTTCATTGTTGAAGGCCGTACGCTGACTTGAAGTTGTTCGTTTGGTCTTTTCAAAGGCGAAGAGTTGTTTCAATACCACATCTTCTTTTTAATATACACAGCAATAAAAAACAAACAATTGATTACAGACTTTTGGTCTGAATCTCAGAGGCGAGTCCTAGTGGGTCATAGATTACAATAGAGTTACATTAAGGCTACAGAATATGTGTATACAATGACCACGTAACTTATAGCCATCAATAGTAATTCAGTTTCTTAAATGTGAAGATGTAAAAATTAAGAGATTATTTTTAAGGTATAAATATAAAGATTGTGCTGAACTTCCTCGAACATTACAGTCTTTATACTGTGATGGCAAAATCTAAACGATTCGCAATTCTGGTTACTAATAGCACCTTTATGTCTACCCACCCATATGCATTTCATTCAAATTTTGACTTTATATATTATTAGATATGGTCACTTTGGTCTTCTTTTCCGACCCACAGTAAAACCTGACCGAAGTTGGCCACCCGTTTAGTTGTGTGGGATGTAAAAGTACGCAGTCGCGTCCAATCCGAATGGGAATATTAGATCCAATTTCTCGTGAAGAGAGAACACCACTTTTTACCAAATTCTATCATAAAATAAAAAAATAATAAAAATTTGGCTACAATGTAGAAAGTTTTGCTGTACCTGTTAAATTAAAACATCACTTAACATTAATCAGTATACGCATACTTATAAGAACTCATCAGATCGTACATTCTCTTGATACTGTTTACTTATAATTATTTGGCATTGCACAAGTTCATGCATTTTATTACGTTTTTACCTAAAACCGTTGGATATATACTGACTAATACTTTCGATACATGATTTACCTCCTAGTTGAGTTGTAATTCGCTTTGAAATAACTATCAGTTATTTAATTACCCCTTTGTCGATATTTAATGTACAAAATGTATATGGTTTTTGTGCCTTGTACCGACATTTTGAGTTGAGCTAATGGCAACTGTCCATGTTTTTCTTTATCATGTTGTCATGTTACGCGGGTGACTCGTGTAAAGGAGAGGGTCGGGGGCTCGCTTGTTTAATGCGGCCGCATTATTTTTGTGTGTCGGTCCAACGTCAGGAGCCTGTAGTACATTGTTTATACAGATCTGTCATATTTTTTTTCTTTTTTAATACATAATTTTTAAGTTATCAATATATAAAATAGATGTAAAAAAAAACTAAAATAAAGCAATTGGAATGCCATGTAATTCATTCAGCAAACTAAGTTCAACGAGATCCTATGCCTGCTTTCGTCTAAGCGAATTTGGACAAACATCGGTATTTGAAAGAGCCTTCAATTGTGAAAACGTAAGTCATTAAAGTTTTATTGACTGAACTATACTTTCTCTGGAATATACTGTTTTATTGACTGTTCATTTCATCTGTAATAACGTTGAAAATCCCAATTTTCAATAGAAACATTCCTATCTGATGTAAGTTGGTTAAACATTGAATTTTAGCTTTGTATGACTGATAGTTTTAAGTTCAACCTGATTTGACTAAGTTAACAGATAAAAATTTACAATAAAATACAGAAAAAGAGTCGTCGAAACCATCTCGAATACCTTGACAAGAAAGTGATTTGTGACGGTTTTTGTCAACGAACTGTACAGTGATTATTTAAAAACGCACAACGAACGCGACACATTTGGTGGAACGAACAATACAGTAAAAGAAAACTTATTTAGTATGATATTGCGTTTATTATAAGTTCTACGGACCATTTGAAGGCACGCAGTAATGCAACGTATAGTTATTTATTATTGCCTAAGGTATTAATACGCAAATGTGTATGTACGAAAAGATATTCAGCATTGTTTATCTCATAAAACGTATGAAATTGCACCATGTCTGTGCGTTTTGCATCGAGCAGTTTTATCAAAAGTTCTATGCAATATCTAAAACTTACAACAACTGTATAATTGAATAAATAAACTATCATGCACATTGACATATTTATATATACTCGCATAAGTTCTAGAGAGGCACTCGAAATTGTTGTCATCCCAAAAGTTGTCCTGATTATCGCTTCGAACGCGTCAACGTCCGGATTTATTTGTATCGGGGTTATACGGGGTGATAATGTACATTACCAATCATTTAATTTTGTTGATAAATATTTACTGATAGTCATGGTGGTGATTAGGGTATACTTTGAATGTAATTTAATTAATACTTACATATCCGATGTGTGTGACACTTGGCTGCAAGCAAAATAAAAATACAGATACACAGAAAAACCGAATTCAAATTAAAGAAATAAAAACAATCGTGGCAAGTCAACCTTCATTTGAAGAAAGAAGGATTTAAGATGATAAGTGTCCACAGCTACACGCAAGACAGAATTGGTGAACAAATAGATTATTTCAGAACATCGTTTTCAGTGCAATTTTTTTCTTAAATCAGAGCTCAATATTGTGCTATTGGTTATACTTTCCTTTGTGGCACATTAGATAATTTACAAATGTTCACAAATGAACTGATGTGTAGGAATAACATCACACCAAACATAAACAATAACTAAACTTAACGATTAACAGTTAACAATCAAAATATGATAATTGGCTATGAACACGTTTTCACACAGTATATCAGTCAATGTGTTATGAATAGTACGACTGATTTACGCTTAATACCACAGTCCCACTAGGCCACGATCACACTACGAAAAAATGCAAATCTTGATGATCGTAGTACGATTGTGTAGATCGCAATAAGGTCGTACCACGGTCGTGGTGAGGTCTTGAAGATCGTGATGAGCGTGACTAACTTTAAACATGTTCAAAACAATCGTGGTTCGGTCGTGGCGAAATCAGGTCGTAGTAGGCGTAGTGATAGTGAACTAAGATCGCAAAGGTCGCTGTACCATCGTAGCGAAAGCGTGATTATTTTCGGACAGATTGTGCTACGGTCTCACAGCAACGTTATTACGACCTCACAGCGACGTTATTACGACCTGACTACGACCATCACATTCTCACCGCGACCCAACTACGCTTCCACTGCGACTTTACCACGCTGTTCACGACCAAAGTAAGATTCTACCACGCTCTTGCCGTCCTCATCACGCTGTTCTTACGATCTGACTACGTTCATACTACGACCATCATTATCATTGCCATTTTCACATAAAATATATTAAATACTAGTATCTTTAGGTTTTGTTTGTCTGTTTGTTATTAAGACTCTTGTCCATTTTCTCTAACGGCTCAACCATGCTTCTTGTTTTTATATAGATTAGACCGTTAGTTTTCTAGTTTTAATTTGTGGGGCTCTTTTTAGCTTGCTGTTCGGTTAAGTTTAAACATATTTTGTTATTCCAAAAAAGTTTTTCAACATCGTCAACATCGTGTTCCATATCAACACGATGTTGATGTTCGGTGTGACCTAAGACTCCGTGTTGAAAGCCGTACCTTGGACTATAACGGTTTACTTTAATAAATTGTTACTTAGGTGGAGAGTTGTCTCATTGGCATTCATACCACATATCTGCTTTCGTTTACTAAAATATCGTCATTTGAGCTTCATGAACCAGCAATAGGTTGTAATTTAGGTTGGATTGGTCGGTCCGACATCTCTGCTTGATCAGGTATCGTTACTATCAGAGCTCCCTCTGCCTCTACATCAACCCCTACCACCACGCCTACGTGTTCTAGTAGATTTTGGTGGAATGACTGTATTGTTTCCGAGAAATCTGTTCGTATTAATCAGAAATAGAAGGAAAGGAACTGTATTGGAACACGATGTTGTCGTTATTGCTGAGAACGTAGTAAGATCGCGGTATGAACGTAGTATAATCATAGTAAGAACGTGCTATAATCGCAGTAGAAACGTGGTAAGATCGTGTTGCACTCGGATAACTCGTGGTATGGTCGAAGTGAGAAGGTGGTGAGCGTAGAAAGATCTTGATGAGCGTAGTGAGGTCGCAGAAAAAGCGCGGTGAGAACGTGGTATAATCGTAGCGGGATCGTTGTAAAAGCGTAATGAGGACGTAGTAGCATCGATCGTGAAAGCAACGAAAATGTACATTGTCATGCAGCTTATACCGCGACCTCACCACGATCTGAATTTATTTTAGATCGCTGTGAGCGTGGTGCGATCGTGGTCTAGTGGGTCTGGGGCTGGAGTGTAACCTCTCACAAAACTATATAACTTGTTTTTTGTACTGTTACAAATCATAGTTTAATATGACTAAACTCAGTAAAGACCCGTCGAAATTGCATTTAATTGATAAAACACTTACTGTTATTTTATGATATTTTTTCGCTAAATAATCAATTTTCTCAATATACTGCTGAAATTTACTCCAAGGAACTTACTTTAAATAAATCAAATTGAAACTGTAATCGGTGTCCTTTCTTAGATTAAGATACTTCGGTTTTAAACAGGAAACTCCACATTAAAATTTACGGTAAAAGGGACGATTTTTCGTTGCCTAATATTAATTTTCCATTTAAGATGATAAAGATTCTTTGGTACCCTCTAACGGTGTGTATATTTCACAGCTCGTTCGATATGCCCGTGTCTAAATTATCATACCAGGGATATAAATTACATAAATTACTTAAAACCTTTCCTAAATTTTTCCGTAGATATAAAGACTTGGTTTTGACGTTTGTTTGTACCTGTAGAAAACTTACTTCACACGGGATAGCACATCTGCATTTCTACGGAAATATTGTTAAACGTGCCCGGGAATTTAGAAATGATCCTTGTAAACTTATCTCTCCTTTAAATAAACTTATTCCAAAAGTTTACCAATTCAAAACTGTAATAAAATCATTGAAAATTGTTTTATTTGTATAAATATTGATTTTGTTATCAGTAAATTAAAAGCAAACTTAATATTATTAGTATGTTAATTATATGCATATACACATTGAATATCATGGATTTATAATATGTCGATACCTGTATCTTGGCATTGCACAAAGTCTTGTTTGTTTCTCTGACTGTTTATGACGTCTTTATACTAAATCCATTGAATGTTGGATGTATACGGAATGATAATTTAGTCTTAAAAGCATGAATTTCTTTTAAGTTGTTAGTGGCTTTGAACTAGCTGCTAGTTAACTGTGAGTACTCTCAGATATATTCCTAGTGTCTTTTTTTGTTGTTGGGATGTACAAGTACCCGACCACGTTCCCTTGTATTTTTGTCCATCTGATGAGTTAAGCCTTTTTCAACTGATTCTTTAGTTAGTTCTTATGTTGAACTGTTTTACCACTATCCCAGGTAAGAGGGAGGGTTGGGATCCCGCTAACATGTTTAACTCCTCCACATTATGTATGTATGGCCGTGTTCACATTGACCCAAATTCGGTGTTGTGTTAGTGTAACTCACACGTAAATTAAACACAATTGCGTACCCATTGATAAAACTCAATGTTTACATGTAGTTTAAATCATGTTTTATCTACACACAGTCGATAGTCAATGTAGGCCTTGTGCAGGTTAAGTGTACACAAAACTAGGCATTTAGGACATTAGTGTTACCATGTATATATTTAAGGAGGAAACTATTTTTGAGTAAAATTGATATTTTTTATATATTATAATTACATGTATAAGTATAGTTCAATACAGAATCGTTGTCTAAATTTACAGATTTGTTTTGTTTAAAAGAAATAAACGTACTTTATTAACCCCTGATCGAGACTCAAAGCAGCATCATAGCCGAACCCATAAAACAGCAACCAATTGATTTTCGGGGGGGCTATTATAGTTGAGTATAAAACATAAGGCAAAGGGTGGGGGTGGGGTGGGATGTGAGCTATGGATTTTGTTTTAGAAACAAAAAGTATCTAGTTTTTGGCCCTGAAAAAAAAATTGTTTGTTTCACCCTCAGCTGCCACTATATATAATGCTAAAATTGATTTCGACTTGTTACCAACATTTGACCTGAAAAAAATCAATACCCCACGCCCCTACCCCCCCCCCCCCCCTCCCCCTTCTCCAAAAAATGAAGTTAATAGTTGCTGCCTAATTCATTTTGAAAAGGTCTTCCCGAATCGGCTTGACATACTCATAAATATTCGCCACTGGTCTTTACTTAAACAACGATTCACGCATAAATGCACGACTAAAAAAAGTGTGATGTAAATGATACGTTTGTCTAGTATCTCCGATCCGTTAAATAACACTTAAAATAAATTAAAAAAAAACGTTACCTTATTCATTGACCAAATACTCCTTGGAGAAGAAATACAATTTGAAACAAACAGAAAAGATAAAAATGTAGTGATCCTTAATATCTCAATCCTTTTTTCGGCTGTAAGTACGATGCTGCAGCTAACGTTTTCTAATGCGTAATCGAGACATCTCTAGTATATTCAATCTACTGCAAATTATAAAAATGGCTTTCATAAAGTAGCAACGACTTAACTTAAAAAATGGGGGAGGGTTATTTTTTTTTTATCTGAGTCAGATTTTTTTTTCGAGCGAACGTTTTTATTCTTTTTTTTTCGATGCTGGTGATCAAATACTTTTTTTTCAATATTTAACACTATAATGTATGGGGAAACTCTTGATTCAGAATATTTTTTTTATCATCTGTATGACCTTTTTTTTTTTTTTTTTATCAAATTGGGGATCGGAATATTTCTATTCCCACCCCCATTTTGAGTCAAATGGTTGTTCCCTTACCGCAAGAAAATTGTCAAAAATTTTGAATTCAGTTCTACGTAATGAACATTTAAATGACATATAGTTTACTAGTGGGAACAAATCTTATGTACAGGTAGCTAAACAAGGTGTATAGATGTGAACAAATGTAATGTGAAACCAGTGTACACTACACTAAACTAATTGTAAACATGTTTACTCTACACGGCGTTTGGTGTGAACACGGCCTATGTTCCTTTCCCAAGTCAGGAGCCGGTAATTCAGTGGTTGTCGTTTGTTTATGTGTTAGATATTTATTTTTCGTTCATTATAAATACCTGGTGTCAAATAGATGCCAACTGTTGTATTTGCTCGTTTTCTTCTTTAGGACTCAATTCAGCTAGATAACCACCTTTTGACTTGCACCATTCCTTAAAAATATACATCATTTTGAAAAATGAAACAAATGAAATAAAATGTTTCTTCCAATGATGTTTTACGACATAACACATAAAGAAGGTAGATAATTGAAAGAAAAAGAAATTTCGTTAATACATAACAATTGAAGATCTTCTTGATAATAATGAAGCTCTTGAAAGTTTCGCAATTGGATAAAAAAAAACGTTTTGATTGATCTTTATTTATTTCGGTATCGGGAACACTATGAGTTCGATCGACATGCGAAGTTCGGAGAAGATTACCGGAATAAAAGACATGTGAACGTCACACGTGATTAAAAAAATAATAATAGAAATTAGGCTAGCATTAGGTTCTTGATGATGAAAGGTTTCCCAAAATATCTCCTAGTCCTAATACATGTAGGTGCCAATCAAGTTATAATGCAAATGATAGTACTTTGAAAAATGTACAGCCTCCGCAAGAAAGAATGCCTTCCAAAAAAAAAAAGATAAAGCAACTAGTAATAAATCAAAAAGAAATACATATCAAAGATAGATAAATATTCGCAGGTTCCAAATTGATAGCTTAAAATTTAAACTCAATCTTTGCAAACCCGTATCAATATACTTAATGATTAGTATATAATTAAGAATAACCTTGTGATAGTTACCATAGCTTCAGACCACGACATTTTCTCCCAGTTGAAAAAGTAGCAAGACTCACCAACGTGTGTCCACCCTGTTGTTGGACATGGCGCTCTGATGAATTCTAAATATAACAGAAAAATATTTCAGTCGTAAATGTATCATTAAACTCGATGTATTAAGGCTGTTATAAGCGATTTTTCTTTACTATAAAAGGTTAGTTAATTTTTTTGATACAAAATCATTCGACGCTTTTTTTTCATTTGTTAATATGGATATACAAGACAATTAATTATTGCATACAATCGTTGTATCGCGCTACTTACACAGTATGCAAAACAAATATCACAGGTTTGTTATTTTGTATAACAAATTCACTGACAATTTCTGTTAAAAATAAGCAAACAAAAAACTATCAAGTCAGTTGTGTTCCTATTTTGCTGTGTCGGGGCCTTTTGTAGCCGACTATGCGCTTTGGGTTTTGCTGATTGTTGGAGGCCGCTTTGTGACATATAGTGGTAAATATTTTGGTCATTTTGTGTCTTGTGGAAAGTTTGGCAACCATACCACATCTTCTCAGTATTCTTGCATTTATTTGACATGACGTTTATAGTACTGTTAGGTATTCAAACTTATATTTTGAGTCTAATATTATGTATATTTCGGAGATGTATAGCAAATAAAATCGAGAATGTAAAATGGGACGTGTAAAAGAGACAACAACGTAACCGAGGAATAAGGAGTATTATAATTGGCATGCATACAATTGAGACTGCGAATTATCTTAAAGTCGTATAATGTATATTCAAAACACTTCAAATTTTCGAATTCCTTGTACATGTATACTTTAGGAAAATTCAATTTATTTTAAAAGTGAACTTGTATATACGTATTTTGAACTGTTCTGACCATGACGCCTGATGAGACTGGTATAGACGATACGCGCACCACACATACTTAAAACTTGGTCTATTTGATCAGTTTGCTTTAAATACTCGTAGATATATTAACTTTGGACAATTTACTTTTCGAAGAGTCCTTTTTTAGACTTTATTCAAGGTATGGAATTTTGTGGATTCAAATGGGAATATGTCACTTAATTCAAACACTTCGTAGTATAATTGCTTACCTGATTTAAAATTCTCAGACAAGATTACTTAGACAAATCCGCTTACTAGATCACTTTAAAAAGAAAATAATAGGTTATTAACAAAATGAACATTATCTCCCTGGAGAAATCAGCATTTATCCTACATAATAAACTTGTACTTTACCTATAAATCCAAGAATAAGAAATATACCAAAGTACATGCTGTATATTGTCATTATTAATTCATTCCTTGGTTTGAAGATTTCACTATAGGTTGATTTCTATTTCACGGCTTTGTACGTTTAAATCATTTAGATAAGTAGATAAGGTATATTGTTCTGGTTTATATACGTACCAGTTATATAGGATACATTTTTTTTTACACTGAACAATCATTCAATTAGTAAGACTATAAGCAAAATGACCAATATGTGCTGCAGGGGACAACAGAAAGCGTTGATTGTATACAAAACATACTGAAACTACAAAGACTGTTCTAGACATCAACTTTGTAAAAAAAAAAGCTATCTGTTGTCGTCTCGCTGTTATTAAGTTGGAAGCGTTCGAGTTTTTAAAACAAAAATACGATCATGACTAATTTATGTTTAAAACATTTAAATTAAATTATTTTCGAGGGGGATTTTAGATTGAACTATGGAAAGTTCTTAAAGTTTACTAAGTGAAAAACGAAGCTTTTCTATTAAAACATCTTTTCACGGAAATCATTGTTGAATTGAATGCGGGTTTGTGTTTGTTTTTTTATTGGTTTATGGGTCATTCTCAAAAAATGTCCAAATTCAAAACCAGAAGATTTATAAAAATGATAAGCAAGTCTAAGATAAAAAATGACTTTAATTAGAACTCTAACTTCTGCAAAACATGAAAAAACAACTTAACATCAACATGAACAATAACTTTTTTGTAAAAATATCATAAAACATACCCTTGCTGCTTGCAAGTGTCCATGGAGTTACCGATTAAGAAAGCACTGATATTTAAAATTGGTCAATTTCAGATTATGTGTAAAGTCAAAATAATAGCCTCAGTATCCAATATATGTGTTATCAAATTACGTCCACCTTATCCTAAGTTCCAAAGAAGTGCATTTTTCACTTTCATACTTTAGGTAGAGGCATAGTAAAAAACAACTTTGTTATTTTTCTCTTAAATCTACTTTGCAGGATCAATTTCATTTGTTTAATATCCCATTGTGTAAATATTATTACTAATATCATTTGAGAATCTTCTTGAATAAGTTTATTTGCAATGAATTAAATATTTAAAAGTAAAAGAGGATGGTAACACAAAGGACAAAATATAACAACAATGACATAAATAGTATCATCAATGACATTTTCAGCTAAAAAAACGTTATTTATCAAAAGGAAAGAAAAAGTGTTATAAAGAAGGTATCTGTCAAAGAGGATTTTAACATAAACTTGGTTATTCTATGATTGTCAGAAATTTCTTAAGATTATTCACTTTAAAACATCATATCAGTAGGACCGGTAACTCCAAGGACGTACCAAAAATAGATGAAATACTTTTCTTGTAAAAAGAAATTTGAAAAAAATGAAATATTAAGAATTTATAAATTTGCAATAAAGAAAATCAGTATGTCTTTTTGGTCCCTCATTTTATGCTTAATTTGACTAAATTAAGAATGCACAATACCAAGTCAAATGTTTAGTTTTCTGAGAGCACTTTCCCACAATTGATTGTCTACAAAATATTTTTGTCCTACAAGTCTTGGTTCAGGAATGACTTCTATGATCTTATCCATACCGTACCAACATTTATCTCGAACTGCGAGTGGCCAATAAAACGTACTCGTTCTTAAAGTCTTTCCTAATCTATGCATACAAGTGACATATACTTCAGCTTCATCACAATCTATTACTTTGCCAGGATGTGGCTTATTGTCATATTCAACGAGAACATAACGATCGACTAGGTATTGGGGTGTTACATCATTTGGATCAAAATTCTCAATAGTATCCTTTTCCTCCATTTCAATATCTTTCAAAGCTGCTACAAAATGATTTGGAACCCAGTTTTTCTCATTCATATCTGTTCTTGTTGATGTCCACATTACATAAGCTGTTTCAAGGCCTATGTTTTGTCTAGGTAGGATTAACCTATGAAGATCATTGCGAACATTTGGATTGCCTAGCATAGGATACACAGAAAATAATGGTCTGCACAAAATACTTGAAAGTGAAAACAGTTGCCAGATTCCCATATAAGACCTGTTCTTTGTAATTTTCATTATTTCCTGTTTGTATACCATTTCCACTTTTCGCAAAGATAGTCTTTCGTTTGGAATATACTCATCTGAGTACATGGCATAAGTCTTTGACAAAGCGTTGTTTGTATATGAATTATCTGTACCCCGTTCAATCCTTGAAAATAGTCTGTTCAATAATCATTCGGACCCGAATCTCTTCTGCTCTTTTCTGGTCACCAAAGGCAAATACACTGCCTGTATAAGGTAGACAATTACCATCCGCTCCAATCCTAACAGGAGTCAATTCAAGTAATTCTTTCTGAGAAATATCCTTTGGAAATATTTGAAGAGAATCCTCATCAACACTGATGCCTGTATTCAAAATAGATGGAAAATAGTTGTAATCTATGTTGAACTGTTGTCTTTCTATCTCGTTCTGTATCTTGGTGCACATTTTGTGTACATCAGTAAAAGTTGTACAACTTGCCAAAATATTTAAAGTCTTTAAGAAGAATGCTTCTCTGGTACTAGAATCTGTATCTTTAGGGACATATCCATCAGGTTCTTGATGATCACAGGATTTTTTATATTTTGTTTTAGCTTCTTTATCTTCTTCACTCTTTTTCGAACCACTTTCTTCTGGAATAAGCCCTCTCAAATTGCTGTCTTCTCTATCTTTTTCTTGGACATGTTTGCTATTTACTATTAATACTGCTTTTTTCCAATTATGTCCATAATCCGAACAACTCTCAACACATGTGCAGCTGACATCTCTGTACCAAATTTCCCCACATATTGACGTTCTTATCTGATGCAATTTGAATGTTCCAGGTACAGCTTTTAGATTCTGGGATGCTAGTAGATGTGTTTTTCCTGCAATATGTTCTTTTACAACTTTATACAGCATCACCAAGGATTCTTGCTCTTGAATACTCTCCACAAAAGACTTTGCACTTGTGATGTCCTTTCCACGTAAAACTAAATCGTTTGCTGTTCTCTTTAGTGTGCCACCAACACCATCAGGGACCCCTTTCCCATGTCCACTCTCATGAAAATTCCAAGTAGCCTGTAATCCTCGTTTTGACATTTCCTTTGATAACAGAAAAAAGTTACCCTTCTGACGGTACTGGCTGCATGGGCCATCACTGAAGAAATGTAGTGTGTCTACATTTTTGTTCTCATTTATAATTCTATCTAAAATCGGATCAAGAAATGCCCAGATAGCACTTGGATTGTGGTCTAGGCAATCCGAAACTCCGCAAAACGTTTGGGTTCTTCCTTTAGTGTAATACACACCTGTGTGCAAAGTGATTTGTTGCTTGGATGCACCGAAATGCATACTTTGAATTTCTGTTGAAAGCTTGCAAAGGAAGTTCTCAGCAAAATCAATGTGTATTAAAACTTCATTTTCTTTTAAGTTTTCTTTCATTTTCCTGTAGTGATTGAATTGGTTGGTAATATTGAAGGTGTGGACTTTGAATCTTTGCATTTCACTCGAAAATGTGTCTATCAAACAATCTATACTGTCAGTTACCTTTTCCTTAACTGTTAGTGTGACTTCTTTCTCTTGATTATTTATAAGTCTGGTTTCCTTCTTTGTTTTCCATTAATCTGTGATAGTGCCTGCTTTCCTTTGTTCTTTGATCTGTACTTATTCATTAGTTCTGCATTTAATGTGTATTGGAACTGTAGTGCTTTCTTTGCTTGATTTTTCATTAATCTCCTTTTAGCTCTGGATCCTTCACCTTTTTCAGTAGACCAATGTCTTAGAAGTTTTCTGGCTTTTGACCTTGGAGTGTCTTGACCTGTTGGTGTATTCAAAGAGGATTTATGTTTCAATCTTAACAGGCGCATCTAAAGCCTATGTGCAAGTCGTTTTTGCTTTGCAATTTCCAACCTTAGCTGGTCATTGTCCCTGTAGCACTTTGCCATCAATCTTTTCTTCCTGCGTGTACTGTGATGTTCTGGAGGGATTTGTTCTAGAGCTGGTTGTGGTGAAGAAGGCGGTGTAAGAATGGTGTGATTACTTTTCTTTCTTTTTCTTTGTTTTGATTTTATTTTCCTCCATTCTTTTCTCTGCTTCCTTTGTTCTCGTGGTGTCATTTCAATGATGCGTTTGCGCTTTCCGACACCTATGTCACTTTGATATTTTGATTTACATATTGCCAGGAAATCTGCTCTTCTGTTGGGGTCACTGTCTCTCTTTTCTCTATAACGACGTTGTTTTTCTGCGTTCGTCAACGGCATGATGCTCTGTAAAATAATTTAGATAGATAAGATGCAAAATAAATGATAATTTACTAAATGCATCATGAGAAAAACGTAAAATCATATCAAATTTCGAATTCAATAAACATACAAAAAGATTATTTTTTTAATCTGTTTTTTCCCCTGGTGTTACTATTCTTTTTGATGTTTGTGGTTGTATTATTCTCTACCGAACATGTATAGAAATGTGTTATTAATTATGAGTTTAGGTTACCTATTTACTCAATATATTTCTTATTTATAAATGTACTTTTTTTAATTGTTGACGCTTTATTGTTGTTTATGTGTCCAGTGTGTTACCATTATTTTCCCTGGTGTTACTTTCTCACTGATTTTATAATAGTGCATACGTTTTGTATTGTTTACATATATCATGACTTACACTCGTCTGTTTTGGTTTTATATAAAATCGAAAAATGTTATAAAATTCTTTTATATCATCTTTTTCATAGGTTTAATTAAACATTAAAAAAAATTTGTTTCTTCACATAACCGATTCTGTCCATTATGTTACTTATTTTTAGGTAACATAATGGACAGTAACACCAAGGATATATTTACGGGAAAACATTACCAATTGAAAAATTACTGCTCCCCAGTCACAAAATAAAATCTCATGTGCAACGTATTTTCATAAGCATTTCGCTTGTCTATCATTTTTAGTTTATGCTTATTTATAAGACAACCTTTTTTTAATAACATCATGGACCTAAAAAATACTTATGGTGAAGTCAATACAAACCTAAACACTGAATTTCTTTGTATTATACCAAATTGTCGTCTGCTTTTGTCACAAGATGTCTGCAAAGAAAGTTGTCTTCAGGGATCCATCATTAAAGAAGAGTTGTTGTAAGGTACATAACTCATACACATTCTAAATTGTATTTGGTAACAACAAGGACATGGCAGATGGCACCTTTGATTTTTAATATTTTTTTCATTTTTTTGTAATTCTTATTGAGATATATGTTCACATTTGTAATTAACAAAAACATTTGTGATGTAAAACTAGTAAAAACTATGCATTTTACTTCACAAGAAAGTTGAATTCATTACAGTAAGTGCTTTCAATTGCGAAATCACATGCAAAATAAGAGCAATCTGGAGGTATTGAAGAATATTTTTTTCCTTATAATCATACCCACAAACATTAAACTGCCGTTTCTGAATCTAATTTGTGTCACCATTCACAGTACAGTACATGAAACTTGTATATATTGTATATTTTTATTGGAGTCTTTCGTTCACAAGTATTTGGACCAAATTTGAAAATGACCCTTATACATTATGAACGCAACTGTTCTTCTCATTTTGTATGAGGTACCTAAGCCCTTTGCTCAAAATATAGTTGTCACTTGTTTTCATTTTCTACTAAGAATAATAATGTTATTGTTTTGTCATCAATTAGGCGGCTATTTGTTTTTGTGGTTTGTGTTTTTTTTTCTCTTTTTTTACATGTGTTTTACCTCTAGTTCCATAGTTCACTTGGAGACCCACTTGATCATTCAGTCATAGATCATTTACACTGAAGGATATACTTGGTACTATTTCCGTCCCTTTGCTGCAAAACTCATATGTAGCTAAGTATATGTGAACTGGTGCACTGTAGAGCCTTAAAGTTTGATTTTTTCCAGTCTTTGTTACCATGGCCATCAAGAAGTAACGCTTGGTAAGTCCATTCGACCATTTTATTTGTTTTGATTATGGGACATATTTGGTACGAGGCTGGTTTTTTTTCAGTTTAACTGAAACATTTATTTCTTATTTACTTTGTTTTCAATGTGACGACATCATAAAAGACTTCTATTGTCCAAGATTTTATCGTTATTTATCAGCCATTATCATTGTGAATGTAAACAACGGTTAAATATAAATTCATCAAATCAATCGTTAACTGCCAACAATTACATTTCATCGAACGGATGCCTTTTATAGGTACCTAATGGATATAAACGCCAGCCTGCTCCTGATGTATTACAGCTGTGATCACCGACTAGCTTACTCATAAGTAAATGCGATTCCACCATTAATACTTGTCAATACCTTCATGAGCTATTTTACAACATAGTTATATTATGATATTTTTTACTAAACTTCATCACGGTATATTGAGAGTCTCTCTCATTATTATCCCTGGGTATGTTACCGTGTTTTTATGAGATCTGAGGGGCTATGAAAATTCTTTGTGAACGCATTGCTAGTCTTTTCGAAATTAGTCTTTACCGAAAGACATCTGGATTTTTATTCATATATTATTTTATTTAAAAGTATAAAAATCACTCTTATAACAATGTTTCTCAGAGTGAAATATAAACCTAAAAAAATCTGTATAGACAATCGAGTCTTTTCACGTAATATTCTAAAAGAAAAGAACCTTCGTGAAGTAATTTGTTAAATATTGTATGAGATAATAAAAATACTGTTAATTACAATGTAACTATTCCCCCTTTATTGCTACACAAAAAGAATAAATAAATAAAAAAAATCCCTGATTAATTAAATACTTAACATTTGTTTTGAAATTTTCGTTTACCTTCTTTGCACTCTGTATAACATGTAAGAATGGAAAAAAACAATAAGACCATAAAGGTATAAACAACCCAATGTCACCCATGGGTGATTAACACAGCAAGAACGTACTGCATCGAAGGCAGGCTTCAGCTGCCTCCCTAGTAATAATTAATATATGTATTAGTTTAGAGAAATGGACACTTATATGGGTGAGAAGGGATTTTTATTGAACATATTCCAGGTTGATTGAACTGTTTTTGTTTAAATATACATAATTTAATTTTGAATGTAACGCTTCTTCTGATTGGCTGACGTTATTTTGTTATCAGCCCATAGACATAATTTAGTCATGTGACCGTGACGTCATCAACGTTTCTTTTTGGTTTTCTACGGTTCAAAATGAAATTTAGAATTAAATTATAAGAAATGACTATATTTTTTTTTCTGTCTATTCGAAATAACATAAAAAATGTGGTGTACACCGTTAAATAACCCGCTACGAGCGTTATTCAGTGTTTTTATGTTATTTCTTCATAGACAAAAAAACTATTAGAGTCATTCCTTGAACATTGCTCTATAGAGCTTATTTTAATTTTAATTAACTATAAGTGTACCTGATTTTAAATTAGAATGTCTGTTGAATGCATTGATAACACTTTGTCTATTACCGGTATCTTTTTTTAAGGGTTTAAATTACATAAAACACAAAAAAAAATCTATAGATATAGGAAGCTGTGGTGTGAGTGCCAATGAGACAACTCTCCATCCAAATAACAATTTTAAAAAAAAGTAAACCATTATATGTCAATGTACGGTCTTCAACACACAGCCTTGGCTAACACCGAACAACAAGCTATAAAGGGACCCAAAATTACTAGACTAAGTGTAAAACCATTCAAACGGGAAAAACAACATGATTATTAGTTATATGTAAAACTCTCAACCTCTTCAAAATTATTTGCATACGTAACTTTAACTGATAAAACAAAAATGTCAGGAAAGCAGAGATGGCATTAATAGTGATATATGACACAGGTTTTACTCACTTAACACTGGAAATATTGAAAAACATTCAGATTCAAAGTAGTTAAATACAATTCACATCGTCTCTACAACTTTTATGAATAAAATTCGAAACGATCTCCTCTCAAAAACTCCAATTAAGGCCTGTAATTTAAGCTAACTCATTTAACTATCATAATGGTTTCAGAAATTGTGAAATGGAATAAGATCTAATTATTGTTCATCGTGCATAGAGTTTCTAATGACAGTTTACAAATGCAGAGTATTTCATGAATATAAAGATTAATTTGCATATAATTGACAGGAAACGAGTAGTTATAAACTTCCTTAAAGTATTATATTTATTCATTGTTGAAATGCGCATTTGGTGTAGTACCGTTATTGTTAGAAAGCGGAACACCTGTTTTTAAGGTATCAAGAAAAATGTTATATAAAAAATGTCATTTCGGGGTACCGTTATTGTTAGAAACATCAAAACGTGTTCGCAAGCGGAACACCTGTTTTTAAGGTATCAAGAAAAATGTTATATAAAAATTGTCATGTCGGGGTCTTTTATAGCTTACTATGCGGTATGGACTTTGCGCATTGTTGAAGGTCGTACGGTGACCTAAAGTATCATTTAATCTCTTGTGGAAAGTTGTCTCATTGATAATCATACGACATCTTTTTTTTCATATATACAGACAGTACTCGAACAACACTCGTGACTGCAACTGGTGTAAATTAAAAGAATCTAGAACTGATGCCACAAGTACTAGTAGTTTATAGCTGCTATCTAAAAGTGTGCTTATTGTCATACGCAAGTATGAATGTTTAATTTTACAAACCATCAAAGATAAACGCATATTCTCAACTTTTTATTTTCATTATTTTTTACAAGTTTTCTTTATCAATAAACTCAATGGAATTGTTATGGCTTTCTAAGGAAGCATTACACAAACATAAAATTGAATAAAACAGAAATGAGAATCAGCACTGTCAAAATGCTGGTAGTATATATATACAAATCTCCTACGGATCCTTTCTACTCGTCATATTAAGAAAAAAGGTTGCAGGAAGATTTTAACGAAAGGACTTGGATATATCAAGGTAGAATTCTGTGAAAATCGGCTTCAGAACTGAGTCAAACTGTTAACATGATTGAGATTGCAACTCTTAAAATAGAGCGAACCCCCATACAAATAGCCTATTCTCACATAAAAGTATAATAAAATTGAGAATGGAAATGGGGAATGTGTCAAAAACATTTTATTTTTATTGAAAGCGATACATTTTAAATCAAAACGTGTACCCTTCATCTAACTTTTATCTGTATCAATACATACTTTCATTGCAGGGCGGTATAGTGTGAATGTAAGTTTTGTGAAATGCATAGATAACCATAAACTAGTGATACGCGTACGTACTTATAATAAGGCAGTGGTTGTCGTTTGTTTATGTGTTACATATTTGTTTTTCGTTCATTTTTTACATGAATAAGGACCGTTGGTTTTCTCGTTTGAATTGTTTTACATTGTCTTATCGGGGCCTTTTATAGCTGACTATGCGGTATTTGATTTGCTCATTGTTGAAGGCCATACGGTGACCTATAGTTGTTAATGTTTGTGTCATTATTGTCTTTTGTGGATAGTTGTCTCATTGGAAATCATACCACATCTTCTTTTTTTATAGAAACACAATTTGCCAACGCATTCATTAATTTTAAACCCAAACCGACACTTTCTCCTTTCTTTTAAACTTTACAAACACAGAATTAAAATTTCTGTTAAAAGAAATCTCGGTTTAACACAAGCTTCAAAATTTTTACAGAAGAAAGTAAAAACACAAAAACACTAAACTCCGAGGAAAATTAAAAACGGAAAGTACTTAATCAAACGGCAAAATCAAACACTGAAGAACATCCAACGAATTGACACCAAATGTCATAATCCTGACTTGTTACAGGCAATTTCTTATGTAGAAAGTTGTAGATTCAACCTGGTTTTATTGCTAGCGAAACATCTCAATTGTATGACAGTCGTATTGAAAACGATGTGTGACCGGAACAAAGAGATATAATAGGTAACAATGTAAAAAATAGGGGTACAGCAGTCAACCTTAATTGTGTTATTACCTTAATCACTATAAAAAATTAAAAAAAAAGATATATGAGCAAGTATTTACCATGACACAGTAACACATGTACAATTACGGGATGTATTAGTACAGAGCCAAGTCACGCGCAAAAAAGAAACACATAAATGCACACATACACAGATTAATATATTGGCAAAAGCGAAAGACAGGAATACCGAATTTATAGAACAATTACACAATGACGGGATGCGTATTTATCCTTTATACAACTTATCTTCTAATATATATTATAAATATAGTGTCAATGAGACAGCTCTTCATTCAAGGGACAATTATTTAGTAGTAACATAAACCATTATATGTCAAAGTACTGCCTTCAACAATGAGCATACATGTAGCTCATACCGCTAAGTCATTTATAAAAGGCCCCGAAATGACAATTTTAAAACAATTCTAACGAAAAAATTAATGGCCTAATGTATTATCAAAATAATGAACGATAAGCTCAATAACAGAGTCCTGACTTGAGACATGCACATACCGAATGTGGTGTAATAAGACTAGTTTGAAGGCGCTTATCCTCCCCTAACATAGGACAGTGGTGTAACTGAACAAAAATAATTTTCATGTGCGCGTCATGATTTTGTATCAGGAATTACTAAACCATATCTTTTCTTTTGTCATAACATTAATTTAGATTGTATCCATATATAAAGTTGTTACTTCGAAATAATTGTAATTACCACAAAGAACAATAATCTGGAATTTTCCCAATTACCACAAAGGATATTACTCCTCCAGTACACAACCACCTGCATCACAAACATCTGCTAATTGCCTAACTTAATGGTTTAAGTGAATGTAACATTGAATTAAATGTAATGTTCATTGAATATCTTTACAGCTTCTAATAGTATTCCACAAATGTTGAGACTTTGTTTTCGGTATAGAAATCGATTTGTTTTCTGATTGGACAGGAAACAGAATTGAACAAATTCAATTCAAAACAACACGAGAAACAAACAAAATAGTCATTACAAATCCACCGTGAATTTGTAATGTTCCCTTATGTCCCATTTTAGTTATAGTTTTTAATGTTTTGTAAACCTATTGATATATCCGTTTATCTGTCTATTAACTGATTTACATTGTTTTATTCCTCAGTAAAGCTGTTGTAACTGCTGCGTGGGTAATCAATAACCTTGTCTTAACATGAGTGTTTTGCACGATTGGTGCGTCATTTTTTGTGTGTTATTTGCTTGAATGCACATTTTCGTTGGTTATCAGCACTTTCATTAAAGCATTTTTATATTGAAAGTTTTATTGGTTACAAATATTTAAATGCAGAGCTAATAGACTTAAATACGGAAATACCAAATAAAGATATAACCTAACAAGAACCCGGAAACGAAATACTGAGAAAATTAATATAAATGGGATTTATATTCAAACTGTCTCTTAATGGTTTTAAGGTCATGTTAGGAAATGGAAGAATTGAATGAAAATGGCGACGTAATGATATGTCATAGCTGGATGCAAATGAACGGATTAAATTTGTAGAAATATTATATTTTCAAAAAATGTATTATGCATCGGAAATTTTAATGCTAACTTATTCATTTTTTTTTTCATATGTTCAATTTTGCTAATTAAAAACTTTCACTGACAAACGATCGATAACTTTTTCAGAAGATATATTAGAAAAATTACGGTGTATTAATGAAAATTCATAAAACTATTATACCATTGAAGGGACACCAGCTGTCAAATTCATGTTCACATAATTAAAAGAGCATGTGCTCGATAAAAAGTAGGTTCGTTTCGTGTGTATTTTAGTCTTGATGTCATCTTATTAACTATTGCGTTGACCATAGAATACCTCTGATGGTTATGTTAGCGATATAAACTTAAAAATACATTTAAATAAGAACTCGTGCATTAGATTTTCTAGGTCTGTTTAATTTCATAGTATATATTGAAAATACATGTTAATCATAGTTTTTATCTGTATAAGAATGATGGGGTTTTTTGGTGGATCGAATCAGTCAATCATAATTTAATTCTATTTCAATTTCAATGTTGACATTCTTTTCTTCGAATAACCGATCATGCACACTTCATGCGTTATCCATCTCTAGATGAATAATTCATCATCAATGTTGCTTAGCTTAATTTGACAAAAATGAACCTTACTGGCTGCCATATAAAATATGCATATGGCCTGGGTCGTGATATTAAGAAAAAAGTAAAATCACAAAAATACTGAACTATGAGGAAAACTCAAAACAGAACGTTCCCAATCAAATGGAAAAATCAAATGATAAAACACATTAAACGAATTGCCTAGGCAGCAACTGTCATATTTCTGACGTGGTACAAGCATTCAAATGTAGAAAATGGTGGATTGCACCTTGTTTTATAGCGAACCTCTCACTTGTATGGCAGTCGAATCAAATTCCAATATATTTACAACAATGCGTGAAGAAAACCGACATGATAGGTAAAATTGTCAGAATAGGGGTATAGCAGTCATCACCGTGTCACAATCTCAATTTATCCTGAGCGTTTTACATCTTATATTATGAAACCGTACATATGATACAAACAATTCTGTTTGGAAAGACGTTATAATGTGACATAGACTAATATAGTTAATTCATAATTGCAAGGAAGAATGGATATCCCTTAAAGGGGCACTAGCTGCCAAATAGACCACTTGCGAGTTCATACGTCACCGGAAAAATAACTCGTCAATTGTACGCGCCTATGTGACGTCATTTACCAGAAAGAGGGGCTCGTCTGTATCCCTGCAATATAAACGTTCATCGCGTTTACTTTTGATTTTTTATATATCTCGTAGCTAGTGCCCCTTTAAAAGAGGGACGAAAGATACCAGAGGGACAGTCAAACTCATAAATCTATAAAAAAAAAAAGCTGACAACGCCATGGCTAAAAATGAAAAGGACGAACAGACAAACAATAGTATATATGACACAACATAGAAGACTAAAGAATAAACAACACGAACCCCAATGATATACCAGCAGTGATTAATCCTAGTCTATTAACCTATTTTTCACCAGCGAATAACCTTTTCGAAAGTCTCTATTTGTAAGCGAGTTATCTCCCATGAATATGACACACAGACGTAAAAAAGCAAGAAGGCAACGTTCACGTTTCATGAAGCCCATCGAGAGACGAGGAAATAAGGATTTGGAAATGCATTTAGTGCCGATGATATCTCGTATAAACGGTCTTTTTCAGGAATTTTTATGTACATACGAAAAATTCTAAGACACAAATGATTTTTTTTATCGTCAACTTGTGTTTGCTACCTAAGCGCTTTTTAAAATTATCGAAATAACACCTAAAATACGGTTAATATCCAAAATTGTCAACCCTTAGAAATAGTTCATTCCCTTATGCACCCTCAGTGCAATAACCTTCTCCAGTTGACAATTAGTATATTTGCCTTATCTACGTGCCATAATTTTATATTATCAAAAGCAGAATGATTACGATTATGATTGTATATTTTGGATGTTTCAAGACAATTATGCAACCAACATTATCTATCAAACTAATCTTAATTCTAATTCATTATTTTTTTAGAAGATAGGGAAAAAATAGAGGAAGGTTTGGGTGGTGTGGGGTGTGGGTGGTGGTGGGGTAAGTTTAGACAAAGTTTATTTATTTAATAAGTCGCGTACATATTAAAATTGCTAGTAAGTCGCTTCCCCAGACGATCCATTTTATAATTTTTCGAACAGCGGTATACATGTACTACTGTTTTCTTTATTTTTGTAGTGGTATGTAGTGAGAAGACTTGATATGCTTTTGGTTTACTTTTGGTTTATCCATACGTATTTCTTATTGTTATGAAATTGTGTGCGGATTTACAACTCTTAAAATCGATGACGTTCACCTTTGGCCTTTACGGTCAAAATTACAAAATAGGTTCAGATACGATAATACCATTGAAATAGGTATAAGGTGAACACCTGATTACTAAGCATTGACGTCGTCATTACTACATAGGTACAGATTATCAATTTCAGTACTTTAAAGAATTCTGAAAAAAACTTTTACACTTCTTGATTTTAATTGTAGAAATCTGTTGAGTTCTACCATGTCATTAAAATCTCCAAGTGTTTTGTTATTTATTACAAGATACGTCATATCACTGGTATAAAAGGATAAGAAAATCAAAGCCCACAGAATGATGATATCTTCTATTAGAATTCAAAGTTAAAGCATTCCTAAAAAAAAGTGCAAACAACGCTTAAGTAATTGTCCTTTTCTGCAATTACCTTGATAAGGAATTCATAAAGCCAAACAATTAAAACCAAGAATGAATACGTATAAAAACCGGTACAGTTGATGCTCTTTATACAAAAAAAAAGAAGACTTTTTTTATTATTCGTGTTCAAGAATCAATTGATCAGAATATCATGGTCAAGTAAATATGTATTGAAATTTCTTAAAACTCTCCGGAAATTTATAAATATAAATACCGGTATACCTTTGGTGAATGGGGATGCACAAATGAGACAGAACTGACAAAACTTTCCGACATACGTATAGCGAGCGAAGTCTGTAACAGTAGATATGTCTCTACTGACGAAAAACAACATTCCATCGCAAATTACTCCAGACAGATCCTTGAAGACGGGCTCCTTTACTGTGTGTAGTAAATTATTGGGACGGTAATTTTCCATGATTGGCTATCTTGATATAGACGTTGTCAATAATCGCCATTTTGATACCGCAATTGTCTGCAATCGGCTACACTAAATGTGACAAAAATACGTTTTCAATGTTCAATACAAAAATTCTCAGGAGCCGCTATCATTATCATCTTAAACCTATAAATTTTTAAAGTGATTAAATCTAACAAGTTTCTAGCATGTATACTTACAGACTTAAGAACTTTGAATGTTCATCTTGCATGACGCTTTCTTTCACTTCAATATTATGGGAGATCTTTCATCCGATCATTTGATACATTAATTTCAAAGAAAATTTAATGTTTTAAGAAAAAAACAAGTTCATTAACAAGATTGAACAACATGTATTTCCGGTCACGTTACTGACGGAAAACGTCACGAAACCTTTTACGACAAATGAACTTCGTTATACCGTATAACCATCGACGGAGTTATTATTGAAGTATTGGCTTTTTAACTGGGTAGCGCTCGGTAAATTGAAATCAAATGTCTTATAATTAGTTTGTTTTATAAAGACATATTTTTTATGATAAACATTGATTAATAAATTGATGTTTACGAAAAGGTGAACAGGTACGTTTGATTTAAAATTGTGCGAATATTGCTTTTTGCACTGTATTACTCTTTCTAATTCATTTGTGTTCATTCGGTTTAGAGGATGAGGGAAATGATATTTTCAATGTCATATTCTAGAACTAATAAACTTTATTCGATCCATTTCATAGTCTATCGTAGTAAACGTACATGACGTGACGACATAATTTACACGAACAAATGAAAATATATCATCAATTAATTAAGTGCTTGATTTGTCTGACACCAAAATCTATACTGCTCGTTGCTGAAATGGAAACGAGTGCCTATATCAACCAATTTCACAACACATAACATATAACCTGCCTAAGCACACCAAAAGTATTATAAAACAAAAATTAATACTACAGATGACCATTTCAATGAGTTGATTTCTAAATTTGAAACCAACTTTAATTTTAATATTTTCAGTATATTTGTGTTCGTATTTATTATTTTAGATACATGTCGAGCCTAACAACAGTTTTAATGTATATAAATACTTTTGATCTTTTTAATTCGGTTTTGAAAAGGAATTGGTTTAAGTTTTGAATTATAAGTAAATAATCAGCTTTCAATATGTTCTAAGCCTGTTGAATTCAGTCAGGAATATGACAGTTGTTTCCTATTCGTTTGACGTGTTTAACCCTTTTTATGCTATTTGATAAGGGATTGTTCGTTTTGAATTTTTCATGGCTTTTTTTCATTTATTCATACAATGCTTAAAATGTTAAATCATATATTACATAATTTAAAATCAGCGTTGAAGTTCAAACATCGCAAGGTATGGGTTAAACAAGAACAGATAGCAACAAAGGCATACCCTGTCGACGCCTATATTTTCCGTTCACTAGATTTTGTTTATTATTTCTATTTATGTATCCCTGTTTATTACTGATATCGTGTTTGTATTACTTCAAAAGATCGATGTAGGATAAAAAACTTAAATCAAAAAGTTTGGGGGTGGGGGTTAAAATTCTACAAGTTTTGTAATCTAAAATTTTTACATATATCCCTATTAGTAAATCGATTTTTCCCAAATTAAGTTAAGAGGGGGTGGGAGGGTCAGTGAAAAAACTATATGTGAATTAAGTTTTTTTATCCTACATTGAACTTTTGAGTCGTCCCTTATTATGACACCTGCTGCTAAGCAGTAATTGTTTCGCTACTGATATAACTTTTTAAATATCGTGTTATGCATATCGTTTTAAAAAAATGCAAAAAAGGGACAAAAGATACCAGAGAGATAGTCAAACTCATAGATTGAAAATAAACTGACAACGCCATAGCTAAAAATAAAAAGACAAACAGACAAATTATAGTACAGACGACAACTAAAGACTACAACTATTAGGACAAAATTGTATAAGTCAGAAACATGAGAGTTGTCATCTATTCGTTTGATGAGTTTAAGCTTTCGATTTTGTCATTTGATGAGGAACTTTCCGTTTTGAATTTTCCTCGGATTTCAGTATTATCGAGATTTTACTTTCGACCCTACACGGTTTTGTAGTTCATGAATATGCATGCTTTCAGACAATTTATCTTTTCATTTGCAATCCAGCAATTTGCAGAAAGATATGTTCAAACGCACTTGTGTCGGTATTAATGTTGATTATAAGTTTCCAGGGTACGTTTAAGCTGGTATCAAGAGCTATTGTTACTGGCAGGATTTACTTCCATATATTGAACGAAATTTCTCAGACCTTATGTGGTAATTGTTTTAAATCTAAGATTGTTCCTCAAATCTACAACCATGCCTTATATTTGGTATTTTATAAAAAAAAAAAAAAAATCACTCAGTATTAATCTAAAGCATACAGTTCACTAAAATTATACTTAAAACAGATTTTTCGCGCAATGAAAGCATATTCATATCTTTCTTTTTTTAATGATGCTTTTTAAACAGAGGCATGTAATTATCATTCCCGCTTGGTGATTTACTATTTGACCTGCACATTAATTTTCCTTTTTTTTAAATTGAATAATAAAATATTATTAATGCATTTTATCAAAGCAAAAAAACATATTTGGCACAGTTGTACTGAACCAAATCTGAAGATATTTTATTTCTAATCAGAAATGAAAATGATTGCATTCCGGTGAAACACTTATTGCATTAATTGCTTGTTAATGTTACTTTTAAGTTAACTCATTGATATTAAATTGAATTGATATGAAAATCAACAAATGAATTATTTTTACAGAAAGTTTACATACTGTTTGTTTAAAAATGCGTTATCTGATTTAGTACAAAAGTGTTGGTTGTTTTAAATACCTTTTAAAGTGTGTTTTTCTTAATAAAATAACCAAGAGTTCAAGTACATTTAAAAGTGTGTTTTTTGTGAATGAAATGACCTAAAGTTAAGAAATTCAAAGTTGATTTTATGTACCCTCCATAATACATAATATAAAAAAGAAGATGTGGTATGATTGCCAATGAGACAACTATCCACAAAAGATCAAAATGACACAGACATTAACAAACATAGGTCACCGTGTGTCCTTCAACAATGAGCAAATTCATACTGCGTAGACAGTTATAAACGGCCCCGAGAAGACAATGTAACACAATACAAACGAAAAAACTAACAGCCTTATTTATGTAAAGAAAATATGAATGAAAAAAACAAATATGTAATACATAAACAAACGACAATCGCTGAATTTACAGCTCATTTTGAAAATCTATTTCTTTCCCATCATAAACAAAGGCAGATAAAAACAAGTAATAGTGCAACCTGTAAGACGTAAGGTTTAAATTCAAATATAGATATTATTTTAAACACTCAGTCTGACATTATTTTTTATCGTGTATTAAATATCAAATATGATAACAGGAACCAAAAGAAAATAATTTGTAGTTTGATTTCTATAGGCTTTATTTTCCTTTATAAAAATTGTATCATTATATAATAAGATTGTAATGGCTAGTTTTTATTAACTAGTGAAATTTTCGAAGGCTACATGATTATAACCAAAGTATATTTTTAAACAAATTTATTCAATAAATACATACGTTAAATAAATATATCCAATAAATAAATGAGACAGAGTAATCACTAGAGTAAGTTTGAAAGTCATGGCTAGAATGAACACAGAAGGTAACAGAAAATTACAATCAGTTATCTCTGTCCTTGATGAAGAATTGGATAAAGTACCTCTAAACCATTCGGAAGTTGTGGTCTATTTGTACTTGTTAAAACTCTCCGCTGATGTAGTGCTGCTAATTCACGCAATCGCCGTAAAGTTGGATTTTCTGTTAATTGTGCAGTGCTAAATCCACCAGTTGAATGCGATATTGAATCAAAAGATCGTCTATTACGGTCCATACGTAAATTTCTTTTCCTTGATCTCCGTGTTTGTTTTGTATTTCTTGACAGTTGGTCGTTAAGTAAGCCGGATAGTATGTCATTTTCCATTTGTAATGTATCTATAGTTTCCAAATAGTGTTGTAAAATTTCAGCATTGTACATGTCATTTTCCAAATCAAGGATTGAAATGCTATCTTGTAAGTCCGAGTGTATCAACTGATCATCTTCTACATTTACATCTCTCTGAAATAAAAGCAGTCAATGTATAATAGGCATAGTGTAATTTTATTAATAATAACAATGATATACAAAAAAGGCATATTAGGCGCTGTAACTTTTTTACGATATTTACTTATATAAATAGCCTTCCATTCATTTGTTAGCATTTTTTTTATAACTTTAATTCTATTATTTATTTGTTTATTTATTTATCTATCTATTATTTTATCTATCTGTTTATTTACTCATTATTTATTAATTATACATAAATTTATTTATTCAAATAATTTTTTTTAAATTGTGTGTAAGAATATTATAATCATAAAAATTTAGAATTGATATTTTTATTTAAAAAAAATGGTTTTTGTATTTAAAAACTATATAAAAAAAATCAGTTATTAAGTTTCATATCAATAATGATAAAAAATTCGTGCACGAAAATTATGGTTGAAAAATCGTTCTTTGTAAGTACAAAAAACGTAAAATCCATTCCTTAGACAGATTTTAGTATTTATTTTTATTTTTATTATTGTAATAACTTTTTTTTAGATAATGTATTTCAAAATAATTTTGTAAAATAAATAAAAGTTAAAATATTACAAATAGTTGAATTATGTGACAAAAAGCTTTATAATACATACCTTATTTACAGGGATAGCGTGAACTGCAGATATAAAACAAAGTGTCCAACATATTTTTGCAATCATAGTTCTGTCCATGTTTGTTTTCTAATATTATGTTTATTTAATTTTTGTTTCAGACGTTTCAACTTATATACGGTAACCATTTACAAATTAAAAAGTCATCTCTGATGCATCTAGGTTGGGGGTAATCATGGGGAGCGCCGCCCACAAAAACTTCAAAAAGCGACCACCTTATCGCCTCAATGAATTATTTGTTGTACTCTTTAAAACATAAACACAGGTTGAGATGACGAAACGATAATGAAACCTCACCTAAATGTGAATTTAAAATTCATTCAACACTTCAATTTTATAACTGGATGAGCTTCCTATATGGAACACAGATCATATTTCTTCCATTTTGACCATGCGTGAACATTGTAAATTTTGTAAAATTATTATTTACATTAACATGATTGTTTCTGATATAACTATCTGGTAATTAATTACTTGTAATGAATACTATTCCTCTGTTCCCGTTTACGGTTGAAGCCGTGGTATTGCGGTTACTGGTACTTTAGGTCATGTAAGGCATTTCCGGAGAGCTTAGCACGTGAATGCTGTCGTTAGGCACGTATATACCTTTATTGCGTATTTTTTATAGTTATATAAAGTTTCTTCTTTATTTCAGGAGTCGTTCCTTTTATATTTAACAAAGCACTTTTAAATTGTTTAATCATGTAAATGTTTGACCGGTTTCTGCTGTGGCTGAAGCAGTTTTATCAGAATGAGGTTGTTTGAATCTATTCTTAGTCAAATTCATTTTTTTTGTACTTTAGAGGAGAACGACACAAATACTAAACAGTCTTTTCTTATGAAATGTTAAGTTTTCAATAAAAAAAAAAAGTGTCTATACAATATGTTCAGACTAAGACTGCTTTTTGGGAATACATTAAACGAACATTATCAAATTCGGCCATCAATCTTTCATTTCACAAATTGCAAGACCTTATGGAATAATATTAGAAAACTACTGACTAGTAAAAGAAGATAATAATTCATGCTTTTCGCATTTGACAGGAATCTACTATGGCAGAATTAATAAGTATAAGAGATGAAAACACTTAGAAATCAGGCTAATTTAATCAAATAAAAGAGAAATATACGACAAATACTTGATGATTTTAAAGTACAAAAACCCAGATATTACTTTGAAGTTAAAACTTAATTTCATTCATACGTGTAACACCATTTACCATTGACTATTTGAAAGCAATCATTCCATTATAGCATACACAACCATAAGAATGTTTAATCAAGTCATTCGACCTTAATCGAAATGACTATCCAAACCGTGTATGCATATTGCGGAGTCATTCTTTATCATATGCATTGTATCAATATCATTTATCTTCATCATGCAATGGAGTCGTAAATATTCCTTGTAGCGCGTAATATGAGACATATTATACATGGTGAAGTTTCATCATCTAATGGGTCAGGATATGAGTGTTGATGTCATTAGGTTCAGTGCAGACGGGTAAGGAAAATTATGCTTGTATCATTTTTTATGTTGAATATATCTATATACATGTTCGTTTGATAGGTGGAACAGGAAATGCTTACCCTTCCAGTTCACCTGAAAATTCCCCGGATGGTTTATTTCCAATACTTTGACTGTCTTTGTAATGTATTTGCTATCGTTATAGGAAAAGTAGAGGCTCTAAGGAGCCTGTGTCGCTCACCTTGGTCTATGTGAATATTAAACAAAGGACGCATATGGATTCATGACAAAATTGTGTTTTGGTGATGGTGATGTGTTTGTACATCTTAATTTACTGAACATTCTAGCTGCTTACAATTATCTCTATCTATAATTAACTTGGCCCAGTAGTTTCAGAGGAGAAGATTTTTGTAAAAGATTACTAAGATTTACGAAAAAATGATTAAAACATGACTATAAAGGGCAATAACTCCTAAAAGTGTCAACTGACAATTTCAGTCATGTTGACTTATTTGTAGATCTTACTTTGCCAACATCTATTGTTTTTTTACAGTTTATCTCTATCGATAATAATATTAAAGATAATAACCAAAGACAGCAAAATATCCTTAAAATTACCATTTCAAGAGCAGCAACCCAACAACGGGTTGTCCGATTCATCTGAAAATTACAGGGCAGATAGATTTTGACCTGATAAACAATTTTACGTCGTGTCAGATTTGCTCATAATGATTTGGTTTTTGAGTTATAAGCCGAAAACTGAATTTCACCCCTATGTTCTATTTTTAGTCGTGGCGGCCATCTTGGTTGGTTGACCGGGTCACACCACACATTTTTCAAACTAGATACCTAAATGATGATTGTGGCCAAGTTTGGTTTAATTTAGCCACGTAGTATCAGAGGAGAAGATTTTTGTAAAAGATAACTAAGATTTACGAAAAATTGTTAAAAATTGACTATATAGGGCAATAACTCCTCAAGGGGTAAAATGACCATTTTAGTCATGTTGACTTATTTGTAAATCTCACTTTGCTGAACATTATTGCTGTTTACAGTTTATCTCTATCTATAATAATATTCAAGATAATAACCAAAAGCAGCTAAATTTCCTTAAAATTACAAATTCAGGGGCAGCAACACAACAACAGGTTGTCCGATTCATCTGAAAAATTCAGGGCAGATAGATCTTCACCTTATGAACAATTTTACTCCGTGTCAGATTTGTTCTAAATGCTTTGGTTTTTGAGTTATAAGCAAAAAACTGCATTTTACCCCTATGATCTATTTTTAGCTGTGGCGGCCATCTTGGTTGGTTGAGCGGGTCATCGGACACAATCTTTAAACAAGATACTCCAATGATGATTGTGGCAAAGTTTAGTTAAATTAGGCCCAGTTGTTTCAGAGAAGAAGATTTCGTAAAAGTTAACGACGACGGTCGACGACGGAAGACGGACGATGACGGACGACGGACGCCGGACGCCGGACGCAAAGTGATGGGAAAAGCTCACTTGGACCTTTGGACCAGGTGAGTTAAAAAGAATCCTTGTTTAAATTGGGGTTTTTTAAGCCACGGGGTTGACTTATTTTATTGAACAGTCCAGATACAGCATCAAAATAAATACATATCGGTAAAAAAAACCATTCACAACCAACATCCGGTTTCTTCGAAGACACAGACGCAATAACAGACATTACCAACGAATGGCATAGGGTTTATGAAAACCTGATCCACTAGAACGCAAATAATTAGTCAAGCATACTCCTGAAATTATTCAAAAGTCTCATCGTGAAAGTATATTGGAAACGATAGTTTATTTGCATTCGTAAGAGTAGTTATCAAAGGTACCAGGATTATAATTTAAGACGCCAGACGCGCGTTTCGTCTATTTCAGACTCATCAGGGACGCTCATATCAAAATATTTGTAAAGCCAAACAATTACAAAGTTGAAGAGCATTGAGGATCCAAAATTCCAAAAAGTGTCAAATACGGCTACGGTAATCTATGCCTGGGATATGAAAATCTTTAGTTTTTTTTTAAATTTCAAAGTTTTGTAACAGGAAATTTACTAAAATGACCACATTATTGATATTCATGTCAACACCGAAGTGTTGACTACTGGGCTGGTGATACCCTCGGGGACGAAACGTCCACCAGCAGTGGCAGCAACCCAGTGGTGTTAATAGTTATCAAAGGTACCAGGATTATAATTTAGTACGCCAGACGCGCGTTTCGTCTACAGAAGACTCATCAGTGACGCTCATATCAAAATATTTATAAAGCTAAACATTTACAAAGTCGAAGAGCATTGAGGATCCAATATTCCAAAAAGTATTCGTTAGAGACCAGTAGTGGACGGAAGTTTAATGTTAGCTACTTTTTTTTTATTTTGTATAAAAAAGAGGCAGAAGATACATATAGGGAAAACACAAATAAGTCGAAGAGAAATGGATTACGCCATGGCAACAATAAAAAAAAGACTTAAAGTTTTGGAAAGACAAAATATACAGCTCAAAAAAACACGTATCCTGTCAAAAGCTGATAAATATATACACTATATTTTAATTGTTTTATTCGAAAGAAGACACAAAGGTAGCTTTTGCATAATTTCTGCTTTCAATTTGTTCAAAAATTATCTACGTATCATCTTGAAACCCAAACTTTTGTTTTTTTCTTAAAATGAAACATAAATATGGTACTGTGTTGATTTTATTATTTGTTAGGTGTTCAACTTAACTTAAAAATAATGTTAGGATTTTCGAGGGTCTAGACGTTTAACGAAATAAAAGCATTGTACATGTTGTACCTATTGATTAACCGAGCTTTAACAATACGGCATTAGCTCGCCAGTTCTTATTAAATTTATTTTCAGTCATACTAGATGAAGACCACACGGTATAATATTTTTTACATATTATATTTCTATAATTGATTATTAGTTAACACATAAGTAAGAAATTCACAATGAATCATTAAAAGTACTTTTCTATTTGATCCAATATTTTTATTTATTTAAAACTATGTGAAAGTTGAGACTTGACCTGGCAACTTTGTTGTTTTACAAACATAGGCATTGTGAGTAATACCCCCTATTCAAGGTGTTATATACATCCATATCAGCATGTTTTATCTCTGATCTCTCATGTAGATTAATGTTTCTAATGTACTTTAAATATAAGGTATTTCATTCATAAAACTCCACGCTATCAGGCATTTATGTGAACAAAAGGTTATATTTTAATAATGTTATGGTTCATTCGGACTATTTCTGTATAATTCAAATTGATCCATTTATTCTCCAATATAAATTATGTTTCATTCATGAAATCCACGTCATCATGTCTTCGTGTGAACATTAGTGAATATCGTATGGGTCGTTTAAACTTTTCCCATATTAACTATTTCATTCATCTGTCCCCAATTATAAATTATGTTAAACGGTATAAAAAAGAAAATGTGGTATGATTGCCAATGAGACAACTGTCCACAAGAGACCACAATAGCACAGACATTAACAACTTTGGGTCACCGTAATTCTTTTAGTGCAAATAACAAAAATTCATTATATATTAATATAACCTACATGTGGGTAAATTCCGCCTTCCGGGTAGTTTAATTTGGTATTGCTACTTTCTTTATGTTTTTGTTTTCAACAAAAAGTAAAATAAAAAAAAAAATGAAGGCAACAGTAGTATACCGCTGTTCAAAACTCATAAATCCATGGACAAAAAACAAAATCGGGGTAACAAACCAAAGCCGAGCGAAACGCATTAAATATAAGAGGAGAACAACGACACAACACCGAAACGCAACACACACAGAAACAGACCAATCATCAGACAAAACACCACGAGAATAACAAAGGTAACATGAAAACCAAATACATGAATTTGGGATAGACAAGTACCGTGCCACGTCTTATCTCAATATCTCAAAAATAAGAGAAAACACAAACGTTAAAATGCAACACAAAGAGAAACGAACAATATTATAACAATGACCATCTTCCTGACTTGGTACAGGACACTTTTAAAGGGGAATAAAAGTGGTGGGTTGAACCTGGTTTTAAGGCATGCCAAACATCGCACTTTAAAAAAACACTCTTTGGAAAATTCAAAACAGAAAGTCCGTAATGAATTTGCAAAATCACACGCATCAAACGAATTGACTACAACCGTCATATTCCTGACTTGGTACAGACATACAGATAGAAATATAGATGATATTTCTATCTGTATGCATCATTAAGGTGCGGGAAAAGGAAGATGCAGGAATGATGGTAAAAACTAAGTGTCTCTTCCGATATCTTCTTCAATTAAACAGATATTTTAAATTACACGATTCTTCACTTTCAAATCGAGCTTATATAGTTAAAGTTGCTACACGCAGAAGATTTTGAATCTACAGTTTACAAATGTATGACAACACTGTGAAATAAATGTGTTTATATGAAAAGGGAAATGTCATCCCATCTTGAAAAAGGCACTTGTTACAAAATGGTTGATGAAACCTGGTTCTACATTTGTATGACAGTCGTATATAATTCCATTATATTGACTAAAACAAGTTTAAGCAAAACTAACAGGCATAACAGGTAAAAATGTCAAACATTAGGGACGGCAGCCAAAATTGTGTTATAATCTTAATCTCTGTAAAAGCAAATAATGTTTTCAATAAAGAAATGGTGAACTGAGGGCTTTAGTCTTTTTATTGCATAATTAGTTCCTTCGATGCAAAACATCAGCTGTTCATGTGTCACGTAGACCTTGAACAAATTCAAAATAAAAAAAAATAAGCTTTTGATATTACTATGCTTTCCGTCCTTGAACCATACCACATGACTAAAATGAGAAAAGAAACAGTACGTGTGGACATTGGTAAAACCAGTTTGTTAAAATATAGATGAATCACACAAAAGATATGTATCTAATAATTTAATGAGTACCTACGCTTTGTGTCAAACAAATTACAGATTTGATTTCCGCAAGAAAGAAGCCTAACAATCAGTGTTTTCGTTGGTTCATGCCTTTCGTTCTAATTTTGTGTTCTTCATTAATTGTATTGTATAAATCTATGAAGGAGAATATACACCATAATCAAACATTTTTTTTTAATTTGTAATAAGCAGTTTTTAAATTTGTAAAATGCAATTTTTAAATTTGTAAAATGCAATTTTTAAATTTGTAAAATGCAATTTCTCTTAATTTGTAACATTTTTTATTTTTCAATCGGTTACAACTAATTCTATATTATTTAATTTGTGAAATATAACTTCTTCATAAGTCAATGCGACTTTTGTATTTGTTAACGTATTTTCTTCGTTCATTTCATGAAATTCTACGTTTTTCAATTTGTGAAATGTTATTTCTCTTTTGACTCAGGTTTTGGGAAAATGTGCCCTTGGTCATGTTGGTGTTATTGTTACTTTTGCCAGCCAATGATAAGTTCCATTTCTCAAACCAAAACTACAAGTAACAAATCAAAAGTTTATACATCAAAAATGAATTAATTCCACAATATTCCGAAACTAGCTATTGTGGATTAATGTCTCCTCGTACATCAGCAAACTCGCATTCACATAACTCGTACCCAATATTTACCATCTCGTACCCAATATTTACCATCTCGTACCCAATATTTACCATCTCGTACCCAATATTTACCATCTCGTACCCAATATTTACCATCTCGTACCCAATATTTACTAGCAAGAACTTCTGCTAACTCGTACCCAATATAATTTGTTTATCTATACGCATTGAAGTCCAAATGTTCTTTTGAACAATATACAAAAGAAAATTAAGTACAAATTTATGAATTAGTTATCTGATGCAATTGGTTTACAACACAGAAAGATTTAAAGTTAGTGATTCGCCTTTAGATGTAAATTTATTTCAAATAATTTGAACGATATTTTTTTTAATCATTAGTCAGGGGCGGGGTTAAACATCCTATTTGCTTCTGTATAGTGACATATAGTTTGAAGTCCCCTTTTCATATGACTTGTTTGTGTTAGTTACCCTTTGAACAAATGACTTGATCTTCGCCTGATCAGGGGATTAAAAGCTCGAACTTACAGAAATTTAATGCAATTGCTTAAATGAAAAATTAACATCAAAGGCATACAGATTTTGGAATAAATCCTGCAATTTGAACAAGAATGTTGAGTTTTTTAATTATTAATTTTGTTTAAAGACCAGCTTTGGAGAAAGGGCATACTATATGATCTTACGCGTACATTTTTTTTTTATCATGGTACATATCTGTTACAGTGTCGACGATTTAATTGAATATATAAAACGTTTGGACTATGTTTAATACCTTCGTTGAATTAATCGCTTCAAACGGATTAAATTGGGCTTTATATATGAACTTAGTTGATAAATCTTCATGGAACACATGTTCAACGCAAATGTCAATAAAAAAATCCTTCTTGAAGATGTATTTAGATTATGTATTAAGGCCTCATAAATCCTTTATGTTTTTATATTATGTAAAAGAACATAACAACTTCAATGTGTATGAAAAATACAATATAATGTGGTAGCTATAAGATTTGGTGTAATACAAATTGGTCAAGACACGATGTTAGAATGATTTTTTTCTTTTAGATTTGTATAACTTCTTGATTTGTAACGTGTAGATTTTCTTTAGACTCTTCTCATCCGGTGATAATAACACTCCAACAAAACAAAATCACAAAGAAAGAAATAATGTAGAATTTCGTGGACTAAATGAATAAAATATGAAAAAAAATGCATTTACACAAATAGAAGTTACCTTTCACAAATCCAGAAGCCAGTATGTCGAAATTCATGTATTGAATTCAAACATTTTTGTTATGAATAAAAATAACGTTTTTCTAATCAAGAAATTGCACGTTACAAATTCTGATTTTTTTTCATTGCAAATTGAAATGTACATTTATTGCGGATATTCCCTTTCATATAAATTAGGCCTTCATTTTTGAAATTAAGATGATTCACATTTTTTGTGTAAACTCTTAACGTCAACTATCTGGGATGGGCTTAAGTCGGTGATGAAGGCCTTACCATGACATTTTTTGCTTTTATCTACGTTTGAAATATTTAGCCTGAATAGCATTCATACCACATCTCATTCATTTTATTAATATGAATAGTTGTGATCCCCAAAAAAATTTGAGAAACAGTATAAACCTGTAACCAATGTACCATAATGTAAAGAGGAATAATCCATATAGAATATTATTTTATTTCGCGTAACAAATATGCATGTTCTACAGCATCATTGATGATGCAGGAATTAAGATGGGAAGATGAACGTGGTGTTAAATTACACAAAGAAAAATGTTGTGTTCTATTTTCATAAAATTGATGATTGTTATTTTCCAATCTAGTTCGAAACCAAAACAAGGAGTTCAATCAAAGGTAGAATATTGATAAAGCAAATGTACACAGATAAATCATATACACCCACCAAGAATATTAGCACCTACTGGCGATTATTGAATTTTTATTTTACGTGAATTTTTGAAATGAATTAAAGAAAATGTGTGGTACGTGGTGTTCATCAATGACATGCCATTTAAGGGACACTTTAAACAAATTCATGTTTTATTATTCTTAAATTTCAATCTTTTGAAAAATAAATAGATGAAATACTTCATAGAGTTTTTCTTATCTATTTTAATATGTTATGCTATTTATTATTCTGATACTAATCTCTTGGAAAAAATTCCCTTTTGAAATTGATATTCAATAAATTCAGAAATAGCTTCGTTAAAACATTTTTCTATAATATTAATATTTGTTGAATATTCTTAAAAGGTTTACAATATCAAATAGGAATAAATTTTGTAACATAAACAAAGGCGTTTTAAGGTACAAAATATTTATGCAATAACTAATCGAAGAATTCAAATAGAGAAATAATATTTAACGAGTAACCGAATAACATATTTATTCACGAATGCGCGCAGCGCATGAGTCAAGTATCAGTGTTGTTCGGTCACGATTATTTTTGGCGATATTTGAATTCTTTGATTAGTTATTCTTTTAAATTACATTGGCAAATGGCTTTTTTGTGAAATTAAAGTAGAAAATATGTTAAAGTAGGCAGAAGAGAAAACATGTAATTTCCTTTACATAAGATTAATCAACAGAGCTCGTATATTGAAAGATTCTAAAACTGCCCAAGATGCAATGCTCATACTTAAATATGCTAAACGCGTGTGACTACTGTCTGAACGATATAATCTGTTATTTTTTTGGCCAAACTATTCAAGATATCCTTGCCAGTTTTAATACTTTATTAAAACTAGCAAACTGTTTCCTCAAGTTAATATTCGGATATTCTATTTGGTGTATTATATTACTGACCGACATGTTATCCCTTTGATGTAACACTGTTTCATTATGAGGAAAGGTTTGCTCATATTCTTACTAGGACATTCTGTTTTGTGCCTTTATGTTGTGTACTCGTGTACTGTCGTAAATCTATGGGTGGAGGTGTCCGTTATTCTATGGTTTACATGTTAATAAGTACTTTTACATTTTTCATCTATACATGTCTGTGTCCCTAATATTCCTGTGTTTATTTGTATCATATTCCTGTCACGCAATTTCAAACAGTATTTCAGATCTTGTCATATAAGCGGCAGGTTTGGTAGCCACTAAACCTAGTTCTACTCTCCAAGTGTTTTTTTAAATATCCTGTTCAAGTTCAGGAATGTGGCAGTTAATATCAAAGAGTCCGTTTATATGCATGTTGTCGTTTGATTTTGTAAATCTTTAGTTATATGGAAATTTGCATAAATTTTCTTCATAAAAACTTTGAATTTTTCAAAAATCTAAGGATTTCCTTTTACCAGTATAGATTACCGCAGCCGTATAGGCACAACTTTTGGGAATTTTGGGTCCACAATGCTCTCCAACTTTGTACTTGTTTGACTTTATAACTAGTTTGATATGCGTGTCACTGATGAGTCTTATGCAGACGAAAAGCGCGTCTGACTTATTCAATTATAATTATAATACCTATAATAACCATTGAATAGTTTTACATTGTCATTTCGGGGCCTTTTATAGCTGAATATGTGGAATGGGCTTTGCTCATTGTTGAAGGCCGTACGGTGACCTATAGTTGTGTATTGCTGTGTCATTTTGTCTTTTGTTGAGAGTTAGATAATACCACATCTTCTTTTTTTATTTTAACCTAATCGTATTCATAAGTGTTGATTTTTGTTGTAATAAAACCATAATAACACTTCTGCTATTGTATACTGTCTTTTTCACAGATTGCTACATAAATTAAATTGACTAAAATACCCTTTAAAAATGATGTGGCACGTCCAGTTGCGATTATTACATACATAAGTGGGCGCTGGTCTGTGATAAAGGTATGATTACAACCTCTACGTTGTACAAGACTGACAAGCTGATCCGGATTTTTAACGTAACATTTCACACAGTAACTGTCTGGATAAGACAAGTCAACCTACTGGAAAAAAAATAGAAGGAGATACATCCTTGGTCGAGCCCTTCAATATCGCGTACTTAGAGCAGAATAAATTAACACGGTGTTCATGTCTTTTTTAACCATGTCATTGATGAAAATATCGCTTTTTTAAATCAATGCACAAACTAACATAAGATCACTGATACAGGTAATGTATGTGACATAATATGTAAAAAGGCTGTTTTTAAAGAGGATTTGTTCGAAATAAAAATATTTTCTTTTTATTCTGTTTCAGATTCAGATTTGTATTTCTTTTAGTCGTGGGTGTTCTGTCTATTTAAAATTTAACCGTTTTGAACCGTAATTTAGTACTGTTTGGGCTGCTTAGTTCATGGAGATAGTAATAAAGCTTCTAATAGTTATCAAAGGTACCAGTGTTATAACTTAGTATACCAGATGAGCGTTTCTTTTACAAAAAACTAATCAGTGAAGCTTATATCAAAATATATATAGAGCCAAACAAGTACAAACTTCTTAATGTACTCACCTGATGTTGATTAAGAGTTGTTTATGTCCACGTCAATAACAAAACTTTCCAAATTTTTTTATGTTGTTAAAATTGTACATTCTGATGAATAATATAAATGTTTAGAACTATACATTTTTTAATATTTTTATTGCAAATAATTGTTTCTTTTTTTTCTAAACATATATGATTAATTTATTTGGCTTGATAAACTGTCGTTCGGGGATCCAAAGGGTTCTTACGGTTATAAACAATATAGATTAAGCAATTACATGCAATTGGTTATAATTGTTAACAAAAAATAACGGCGGCTAGCAAAATGAAAACAGATGTTGACTTAATTTACGAAGAAAGATATCATAACGATGGTAGTGTGTTTTATCTAAATCATGACTAACAACACATCATTTGTAATAATTTGCATAGCCGTTTAATTTTAGATGAATGCTTATAAAACTGTAAGTAACAGTTATCAAGCTCGACCAATAATTATATTTATCAAAGTTGTACATATATCGATACAGTTTGTTTTGTTTGGTAAGGAACATGTGTTTATGCTATTTATAGAAAGGTCTGTTTGATTGGATATATAAAGTATGCGGGGAAAATTTTTATGCACGGGTGGTTTGATAGTAGTTAAAGTCATTCGAGTCATTGCAGTCAAGTGCTCTAGATGCTTTTTTCCAAATAGATGCTTTTTTCGAATTCTTACGATGTTATACATTCAACTTAGTATGGGAAATTCTGAAATTGAAGAGACTATTCCAATACTTATACCCGTAGAGAATACAAATGCAACTGCTACTAGTGCTACTGATCGTAGTTTTGGTGTCTACTACAAGAAAAACAACAATGGACATAAATCTACAGACTTCTGTTTTGGTTGCCAGACGAGGGCTCACTGGAGACGAAACTGTTCAAAGTTTATCAAACCAACAAGTTGCGGACGAAGATATGAATGATAAGTATTATTTTGATTTTTTTGACAGTGATAAACGTTATTTAAGAGAGCAGTTAAACACTTTACAACTGGATTCATATGAATATGAGCAATCTATTATCAATTAGTACACAATCTGTTCAAGGTAGACGGAAAACATCTGTCGATTATTGAAAAATGATAGAACCAAATTCATATGTGTTAGACATTATTTTACACGGAAATGCTATTGATAATGCAAAAATTATATCTCGAGCTATTGCTGATCTTTTGGTTAAGTGTTGTATTGAAGAAGTTAAAACCAGACCTTCTGTAATAAATCCGTTAACAATTTCGACTTATGCTTTCCCTTTTATTAGTGCATGCATTTAACCGGGGTCGCCGGCTGAGTAATTTCTATGTAATGTAAATTAAAGTTAACCAGATTAATAACTAAATGTCGGTTATTGTAAAGATTGATTGAGTCACGTGTTTCATGGCACTATAGTTTTATATTGACTGAGGGAACAAGAGGTCATTAGTGAGTTACAGTTTGGAAACATAAAATATTGCCTTAAAATTCGGAATGTTTTTCAGAGTATCCAATACAATATTTTATTTTAAAATTAAAGGGCCCAATATGAGCATAACATTACAGAGTGATTAAAGAAACATAAATAATAGTAGTTCAAATGCACGAGGAAAGGGTCAGTGGTCAAGGGGATATAATTTTTCTAGCATAAAGGTTCCTTCTAAAATTGTGTTTTCGAATGCAAGCAGTTTTGCTTATGTCTATTAGAGAATCAGATATATATATATATATATTTTTCTAAATGTTGACTGGTTGAGGGACATGATTAAGTTTGATATGGAGAGAAAGGAAGGCTATAGAATTATGTTAAGATATCGTTCAAGGTCAGTTATCCATGCGGGGATGTCTTGAAGTGGTTACGGACAGTCAGAATTGTGTGGGTATGGTGGAGTAAGGTAGTGGTAAAAACGCAACTACATAGTTTGCGATGTCAATATTTTCTAGTTGTGTAAAGTATTCTATTAATTTAGATATTGAATGGATACCTAGAGATAAAAATGTCTAAGCAGATGCTATTAGTAAGGTTTTTGGATTTTGATTATTGGGGCGTCAGTGTTGAGTTTTCTTTTTAAATTTATAGATTATATGTATGGACCTCATTCAGTTGATAGGTCTGCTGACAGTGATAACAAGAAAATTAAATTATTTTTTTCTAGACGTTATACACTAGGTTAATCAGGTGTGATTGCGTTTTGCTTTTACTGGAAGGATGACAACACTTGGTTGTTCACCCTATACATTTTGTATGTATACATAGTTATTAAACATTATATTGCGACAATTTTGCCCTTGTCATATCAGAATAATTTGTTATGCCAACATTGTGTGGCCGAGATGCTTGAATTCAGTGATACTAAAGACAGTTTTATTTATTGTTCATTTTTATTCATGGTTCTTGAAAGAAGTTATTGTCTTGTTCAAATGATTTGAAAGGCACTGTAATTGCTGTACCCATTGTGATCTAATATTGATATAATTGATTGGTTTTGAAAAATGATAAATCTTCTTTACTTTGTGTAGTTTATAATGGTTTATGTATTTTCTACTTGTCTAGTATAACATTATAGATATGCCGCTTGGCTAGAATAACAATATAAATATGCCGTTTGGCTGGAATGACAATATTTACGGGTGGCCGCTTGGCTAAAATAACAATATAGATTGTTGCTTGGCTTAAATAACATTCAAGATATATAGCCGCTTGCCTAGAATACCATAACAGATTGCCGCTTGGCTAGAATGACAATATTTACAGGTTGCCGCTTGGCTAGAATGACAATATTTACAGGTTGCCGCTTGGCTAGAATGAAAATATTTACAGGTTGCCGCTTGGCTAGAATGACAATATTTACAGGTTGCCGCTTGGCTAGAATGACAATAAAGATTGCCGCTTGGCTAGAATAACAATACAGAAAGCCGCTTGGCTAGAATAATAATACAGATTGCCGCTTGGCTAGAATACCAATACATAATGCCGCTTGGCTAGTATAACAAAACAGATTGCCGCTTGGCTAGAATAACAATACAGATTGCCGCTTGGCTGGAATAACAATACATATTGCCAATTGGCTATAATAACTATAGACTGCCGTTTGGCTTAGACATAAATATCGATCGCCGTTTGGCTTAGATACAAATACAGATTGCCGCCTGGCAAGAGTAACGCTTAAGATATGCTACATGGCTAGAAGAACAAAACAGATTAACGTTTTATGAGATATGCCGCATGGCTAGAATAACAATTAAAATTGTCGCTTGGCTTAAAAAACAATACAGATAACCGCTGGTCAGAGTGAAGGTTAAGATATGCAGCATGCATGGTTAGAATAACAATACAGATTGTTGCTTGACTAAAGTAACGCTTACGATATGTCGCATGGCTAGAATAACAATACAGATTGCCGTTTGGCTATGATAACTATATATAGATTGCCGCTTGGCTTAAATAACAATATAGAATGCCGCTTGGTTAGGGTAACGCTTAAGATATGCCGCTAGACTATAATAACTATATAGATTGCCGCTTGGTTTAAATGATTATACAGATTGCCGCTTGGCTAGAGGAACGCTTTGACGCTTGGCTAGAGTAACGCTTTGTCGCTTGGCTAAAGTAACGCTTTGTCGCTTGGCTAGAGTAACGCTTTGTCGCTTGGCTAGAGTAACGCTTTGTTGCTTGGCTAGAGTAACGCTTTGCCGCTTGGCTAGAGTAACTCTTTGTCGCTTGGCTAGAGTAACGCTTTGTCGCTTGGCTAGAGTAACGCTTTGCCGCTTGGCTAGAGTAACGCTTTGCCGCTTGGCTAGAGTAACGCTTTACCGCTTGGCTAGAGTAACGCTTTGTCGCTTGGCTAGAGTAACGCTTTGCCGCCTGGCTAGAGTAACGCTTTGTCGCTTGGCTAGAGTAATGTTTTGCCGCTTGACTAGAGTAACGCTTTGCCGCTTGGCTAGAGTAACGTTTTGTTGCTTGGCTAGAGTAACGCTTTGTCGCATGGCTAGAGTAACGCTTTGTCGCTTGGCTAGAGTAACGCTTTGCCGCTTGGCTAGAGTAACGCTTTGTCGCATGGCTAGAGTAACGCTTTACCGCTTGGCTAGATTAACGCTTTGTCGCTTGGCTAGAGTAACGCTTTGCCGCTTGGCTAGAGTAACGTTTTGTCGCTTGGCTGGAGTAACGCTTTGTCGCTTGGCTAGAGAACGCTTTGTCGCTTGGCTAGAGAACGCTTTGTGGCTTGGCTAAAGTAACGTTTAAAAGATGTCGCATAGCTAGAATATTACAATATCACAGATTGCCCCTGGGCTATAATAACTAAACAGATTGCCGCTTGGCAAAATAACAATACAGGTTGCCACTAGGCTAGAATAATTAAACGGATTACCACTAGCTAGAATACCATTGAAGGTATGTTGATTGTTTATAAGGTACGTTGATTGTTCGAATTATTAAAAAATATTTAAGAAAAACAAAAATACCACTTGGACAGAAAAACAACATGTACGCTGAATCAATATCGCTGGGCTACATGTCGCTGAATGTTCAAGGTCAATGTAATGTACCTGAATGCTACATGTCGAATGTCTATAATATGCCATTAATTTACTTCAAAAGATTTACACTTTACACTTAAGTACTAAGCTAGTTTATTTTGGATATAGCTTCTTTATACGGATGAATTATTTCATATTTATGGTTTCTAAGCTTGGCGCATAGATGGTGAAATGATGACAGATAGATTTATCCGAATATGCTAAAGATGGATATGTGAAGGAAAACATTATTGCTCAATTATCTGTATCTCAGAATTTAGGTATTTAATTATATTAGACTAATCATACATATGCCCGATCTTTGTTTTTTCGAAAATGCACTTGACTTTTGCAAGTGGCTACTCCCATGTGAGAGTTTTGTATTATATTGATAAATGTTTTATGTTCGGTTGAGGTTACGAATTAGAACATAATTATATTTATCAAAGTTGTACATATATCGATACAGTTTGTTTTGTTTGGTAAGGAACATGTGTTTATGCTATTTATAGAAAGGTCTGTTTGATTGGATATATAAAGTATGCGGGGAAAATTTTTATGCACGGGTGGTTTGATAGTAGTTAAAGTCATTCGAGTCATTGCAGTCAAGTGCTCTAGATGCTTTTTTCCAAATAAATAATTATGAAAATTATTTATTTACAGGTTGATAGTCCAAGAAGAGTCGCAAATATTGATGTTGCAGTGCTAGTTAGAGACAGACAATTTTCATAATTTTCATTGATATAAAATGAATTACGTGTACTTATTACCTGAATAAAATGCACTTGACTTTTGCAAGTGGCTACTCCCATGTGAGAGTTTTGTATTATATTGATAAATGTTTTATGTTCGGTTGAGGTTACGAATTAGAACATAATTATATTTATCAAAGTTGTACATATATCGATACAGTTTGTTTTGTTTGGTAAGGAACATGTGTTTATGCTATTTATAGAAAGGTCTGTTTGATTGGATATATAAAGTATGCGGGGAAAATTTTTATGCACGGGTGGTTTGATAGTAGTTAAAGTCATTCGAGTCATTGCAGTCAAGTGCTCTAGATGCTTTTTTCCAAATAAATAATTATGAAAATTATTTATTTACAGGTTGATAGTCCAAGAAGAGTCGCAAATATTGATGTTGCAGTGCTAGTTAGAGACAGACAATTTTCATAATTTTCATTGATATAAAATGAATTACGTGTACTTATTACCTGAATAAAATGCACTTGACTTTTGCAAGTGGCTACTCCCATGTGAGAGTTTTGTATTATATTGATAAATGTTTTATGTTCGGTTGAGGTTACGAATTAGAACATAATAAAGTTAAAGTTTAATGTAAGAATTTGCTTGTATCTCTTTTCTGCAAAGTATGAGACAACTTCATAAACTTAGTGCTACCGCGGGGGGGGGGGGGGGAAATCTGCTTTAAAGTTCATAGTTGGATTTAGTGGTAAAATATTATTTCCGTTGCATGTCAAAATGACAATATTGAAGACGGAAAATAACACTAAATGTCAAATCAAAATATTCTGTGTTTCTCATTTTTTTATTCCGATCCCACGAGAAATGAATTAAACTAAATCTATTGAAAAAGCATATTCAATAAATCAAGAGCAAAAACTTACAATTTCCGTTTTGTACATTTTATTTCGAAGACGAATACTTAATATCTTCATTATAAAATCTTAAGCGATTTATCTTTTTTTTTGTCTTGTTAATGGTTCAACAATAATTTAATTCTAGGTCATATCAAAGACACCCTTAGATATTGGAGGTCTCATATACCTTTTTTTCTAAATATTGCCCTATATCTTCAGAATACCATTTATGTTTTCAGGCATGGCAAAGATTATTTAAAATCTTCACGAAAAAACAAAACATATTTTGCAGAGTTCATTAATTTCACTTTCAGTCATTAAACAACAACTTCAATGGTGTCAACTTTCCATTTATGAGCAGCTACATATCTTCTTCTTCATTTGATGGCGTGTATATAACTCAGCAAATACTGTATGATCTTTCTACGTAAAAAAATAGAACCTCTTTAATGTGTTGCTCACAAAAATGAACTGCTTCAATAGAGTTATTACGGAGAACTGTTGATATTGATATCATCTGTGTATAAGTTTTATTGTAACCCTGTCAAAGCACCAGATCTCACTAATTTTTCGATTCTTTCAGTTTCTGATGTTACATAAAGTTGTCTCTCTAATCAAGTTACGATATTTGAAGAACGGTTAATTGCTATTCTAGGATTCTTATTTACCAAGTCAGGCATATTTATTTTTATTTTTTTTTTGGGGGGGTGTCTTTTTTGTGTTGTTGTGGGTAGGTTAGTCACCTCTTTCTCTTTCATTACAATGATTTTGTTATTTATGTTTATACAAATTGTATCTATCGGAAGTAATGTAAGATGACCTAGATAATTATTTTCCAATTATTTATTTTTTGTACATTGATATCATACTGGTTCGTCTTAATTCGTTTGCTGACATGTGTCCATAGCGGTTTTAGTCTTCGATTTTTAACTATATTTCTGTGAAGGTATTGTATTACTAGAATAAAGAAAAGGATTCGGGATGAATACTAATGAGACAAGAGACCAAATGATCATCGCAAGTCTAATTCGCAACCTGTGTATAAGTTTGTCGGTTTGTTAAAATCATAGCTGTAAACACATGCATACAATTGTTGGAAACAGTATAATGTATTTGTACTCCCTACACATTGAATAAGGTATGTCAAGGCAATACATTTCTTTTGATTTGTAAAACAATTCATCACATTTATACATTGACCTGAAAAGAACACGTATGTTATATATAGATTCATTATGTCATACAAAAGATAATTAAAACGAGGAATATGTCAAAAAGAAAACAACTTTCAAGTTCAAGTAAAACAGTGGCAAAATATACCACTGTGACATTCGACAGTCTATTAAACATAGGACGCCACAGACTTAACAACATATTTTTTTTTTATTTTTACCAGATTTATCATCCCTGTGTTTTCCTATTTAGATGTCGTAAAATAAAAGCATATAAAGTGCAAAGTCAGGAATATGACAGTTGTTATCCATTCGTTTGATGTGTTTAACCTTTTGATTTTGCCATTTGATTAGGGACTTTCCGTTTTGAATTTTTCTGTACAGTATTTTTGTGATGGTGTAATACCACCATTGATTTTCCCCTATAAGTCTTTGTTAAATTTGCAATTTTCAAAAAATTGTGTAGAATTTATCTTTGTTTCAAATAAAGAAATACTTGGCATGAGTAAAGTTTTATCCTGTCCAGTTCTATATAAAAGGTTTCACATAACATGTCATTGCATATAAGAAAATAACCATCATTGGAATTTAGCCAATCAAATTTCTCCCCTTATTCTATCTGTGTACAAGGTTTAGTCACCCTGTAACCTCAAGATTACAAAATTTCCTATAAAAATCACAAATAAAAAATAATGGTGTTTTGAAATACCCAAGACATATGTTTATGACTCAGAAATAGTTTTACTGCAATAAAATGTAGGATTAATTACCTATAACGGTCAAATTCAAGGGAATATTTTTTAAGACCTACTTTCGTATGCAACCGGATGTGACGTACCATGATTTGATGGTATTACACCTATAGATTCATTATGTCATACAAAAGATAATTAAAACGAGGAATATGTCAAAAAGACAACAACTTTTAAGTTCAAGTAAAACAGTGGCAACAAATGTCGTAAAATAAAAACATATAAAGTGCAAAGTCAGGAATATGACAGTTGTTATCCATTCGTTTGATGTGTTTAACCTTTTGATTTTGCCATTTGATTAGGGACTTTCCGTTTTGAATTTTTCTGTACAGTATTTCAGTAATTGTACTTTTTACATATTATTTTTAAAAAAAACATCACAATCCATATTATTAACTGATAAACAGAAATGAAATAAAGAAGAGTTTGTTAAACAAGGCCAAAAATGTGCTCGCGATCGCTACTACTGACAGCCAGTTGTACTTTCAAATGCTGGATGCTGTTTTTGCTTTCAAATAGATTAAAACATGCCAACAATAGAAAAAATATAGGTTAAATCAACACGGTATGGGTTTGGTGATAAATGAGGGCAGTACTGCAAGCTAAAATGTCTTCATTCATATTATGTTGTGTACCAATACATTGAAAACGGAAATAGGGAATGTGTCAAAGAGACAACAACCCGACCTAAAAAAAAAACAGCAGAAGGTCCCCATATGGTCTTCAATGTAGCGAGAAATTCCTGCACCCGGAGGCAACCTTCAGCTTGCCCCTAAACAAATATATACTAGTTCAGTGATAATGAACGCCATATTAATTTCCAAATTGTACACAAGAAACTAACAAAGCTAGAGGCCCCTGACTTGGGACAGGCGCAAATATGTAGCGGGGTTAAACATGTTTGTGAGATTTCAACCCTCCCCCTATACCTCTAGCCAATGTAGAAAAGTAAACGCATAACAATAAGTACATTCAAGAGAAGTCCGAGTCTGATATCAGAAGATGTAACCAAAGAAAATAAACAAAATGTCAATTATACATAAATAACAACAGACTAGCAGTTAACTGACATGCCAGCTCCAGACTTCAATTAAACTGACTGAAAGATTATGATTTCATCATATGAACATCAGGCACAATCCTTCCCGTTAGGGATTTAGTATCATACCATCATAACATATATGAGAAGAACATAATCCGTGTCATGCCAACAACTGGTTTTTGAATAAATGTGTTTAGTTCCGATGCAAAGACCCTCTAAGTGAATCAATATTAACGCCAAAATATGCAATCTTTAATGACCTGACAACAGTATCGTAACTATATCCCTTCTTAGTAAGTCTATTCAAAGGTTTGGTTAGTTTTTGAGGTGAATACTGACACCTTTGTGCTTTATAAAGAATATTTCCATAAAAAATTGGATGTGAAATACCCGAACGTATAAGAAGTCTGCATGTTGAGCTATATTTACCAATGATGTCCTTATACCGATGATAAAATTTAGTTAATGTTTTGACTAGTTTGTGATATCGAAAACCCTTGTGTAATAATTTTTCAGTAAAACATAAATTTCTCTCGTTAAAATCTAAAACATTGTTACATACACGAGCGAATCGTACAAGTTGAGATATATAAACACCGTAAGATGGTGACAAGGGAACGTCACCATCTAAAAATGGATAATTAACGATAGGAAATGAAAAATCATCTATTTTATCATAAATTGTAGTATTCAGCTTTCCGTTAGTGATATAGATATCAATAGTGAGGAAAGGGCAGTGGTCATTGTTAGTATTATCTTTATTTAAAGTAAGTTCAACAGGATAAATTTCTTTAATATACATACTGAAGTCGTCATTATTGAGAGCCAAAATATCATCCAAATATCTAAAAGTATTATTAAATTTGTTTATCAGATGTTGCTTTGATGGGTCTTTGCTTATTTTTGTCATAAATTGTAACTCAAAGCAATACAAAAACAGGTCCACAATAAGTGGTGCACAGTTAGTCCCCATTGGAATTTCGATAACCTGACGATATACGGCATCACCAAAGCGAACAAAAATGTTATCTAGTAAAAAATCAAGGGCATATATAGTATCAAATCATGTCCAATTGACATTGACAAGTCTGGAATATCAGTTGTTATCCACTTGTTTGCTGTGTTTGAGTTGTCATTTTTTTGTTATTTGATAAGGGACTTTCCAATGTACATATATATGTGCAATGACATAAGGATGATTTATTACTAACACTTCTGACTTCTTAGTCCTTTCTCTGATTCGTTTTTGTTTTCTATGCAAACATATGAAAAGCCAAACTATTCCCAAAATTGTAGAAGGATATTGGAATTCAGTTTTCGTGTGGACTAAAGTTAACTATTCACGTCTATAATGTTCTCGTTCTGGTTCTATTGTAATAGTTTTCAATAAAAACAAGTCACTCCTTTTTGCCATCCTAGTGAAGTCTTTAATCAATTCAAGTTAACCGTTCTTAAAATGTTTTCGATTCTACTTCTTGATCAGTATAAATCAAAAATATTCAATGTGGAAAAAAGTTTTATTTTTTAATATTAATGAAATCATTAAATTGAAGTCTCGCTTTCAGGAAACATATGGGTTTATTTCAGTGCTAATACTACAATTTGTGTTGATTATACTGATAAATCAAAAGTCTTTAATCTGTATGTATGGCTGGCCTTGAAGGTCCAAAAGGTCTCATACATAGAACATTCACAAGGGTGGGGTTCATGAATGATATGTCTCGCAATTAATGTGGTTATGCAATATGCACATAATTTCAAAATTACTTAGGAATTGATATAAAGGTATATCGGATGTGGTATTAGTGATAATGAGACAACTCGCGATCTAAGACATACTTGAGTTATGGATTAACATCAATGTATTTAAATTTGTTATTTTAGAAATATTGCTATTGCATAGGATTTGAAGTTTTAAAATCTGAAGTACTTGTTGGTTCATATATCTTAAAATATAAAACGCCTTTCAAAAAAAAAATCAAAATATGAAAAAGGCATTATAAAGTGTTACACATTGCAAGTGAAAAAATATTTTATTTGCGTCATTTCGAATGCCTCTTCATCATCGTTTTCGTCCGAAACCTCCGAATCGTCCTCGGTATGATATGGAATCGAAAGGCCTTTTCCGAAATGATGTGAATGATCTGCGGCTATGTGGTTGTCGTCTATAGTTAGCAAATAAATCATACAGTGTCATGGATGGTCGATTCAATCCTAGAAATGATGGCCGTTTATACGCTCTCTTCGTTGTTGGCACGTTATTGCTTAGACTTTCCCCTATGCTATAATTGTCATCTAAGTCCTCTTGTATATTATACTGTTGGTCTACGGATGATTCTAATAGTTCGTCCATTTTCATTTTGGGTATATTGTAATATTTCTCTGTTTCTGTATTGTAACATACGTAAATGTCATCATCCGATACACAGGAAAGAAGTCCATCCTGAAATTAAAGATAGAGCATTTGTAGATGTATGTTTAGTCATTTGATACACAGGAAAGAAATTTATTATTAGATTGAAACTGTTATGTTTCAATTGTAGATGTAAGTATAGCCGTTATAACACAGGACAGAAGGATATCATGAAAGAAGAGATGCGTTGCCGTTTTTAATTGGTAGTGGAAGTTGTAATTCATTTGATAAACAAAAGAGATGGCTATTATGAAATTAGAGATGCAATGAACTATTCACTTTGTACATGTTGTAGTTGTTATTTCTTTCAATAAACAAAACAAGATATGCATTTGTCCGTGTCTTCTTAGAAAGGGAGAAGGTCAAACATAACCAAGACTAATATAAACATTTCATGCTTGTTTCTGAATCTTAATTGTGAATGTGTTTATTAAATATACTTGTATTATTTAACATAAAATACTGTTTACAAAAAAAGCAACACGTTTTTTTTCTATAGATTAAAGTGTCTTTAATTTTGTCATCTGTACAATATCACCAAAACACATACTAATAAAATAGTAAAATCCATTTAAGGCCAACTTTGCCTTAGTATAGGGAGTTGAAACATTAGTTTCTTTATAATTTCAAACACGGACAATTTTCGTAAGGATTATTATAATTATGTAAGTACCAAATCACTGACTACTGCGCCAAAGATACCCCGGGGGCTGAAGGTCCACCAGCCAGTGTGTATGTATTAACAAAAACACTACAAATTTACTGGAGTTTACGCCAGACGTACATTTCTCCAAAAGATAACAATACTCGAATAGACTAAATTTAAAAGATTGAATAAAGTACGAAGTTCAGCAGGAGTAATGCCACAAAATTCTAAAAGGTATTCTCAACTACAAGATACTTCATCTACAGGAACCAAGATCAATTTAAACTGTCTGAGTTTTCTATTCAAATGTTCATCTATTTCTAAATGATTAATTCAGTATCATGTAAGTGCATAAAAGAAGTAGGGCCGTAGTTTTAAGATTTCAATTAAGGTCAATGAGCTAAAAGAGGGACAAAAGATACTAGAGAAACAGTCAAACTCATATTCAAAATTAAACTGACAACGCCAAGGCTATAAATGAGAAATGTAAACAGACAACAAAAAGTACACATGACACATCATAGAAAATTAGACTAACTACACGAACCCCGCCCGTAAAGTCGTATGAAAAAATTAACCCAAACCTGTGATAAAGCCAATTTACTGAATTAATGACCTTGAATAACATGAACACTTTATCTCATTCTTATCTCATTGGTACTCATATAACATTTTCTTATATCTATTTTCAAAAACGTACTGATGTTAAATAATCGAATAGTTGATGTACAGCTTGCTGCAAATAAAGGATTGGCTTACCAATCAAAAAATGCAATTTGTCATAAACACTAACAGACAAAAACTCATATTGTCATAGATTGAGGTGTATAACGATGTTTTACAGGCTTCAGACATATAACCTCAAAAGACCCATACGTTATCGTAAGTGTTATGTACAAGTAATACCACTAGTTTTATCAAAGTATTTAATTGAATTTCGCAATTGAAGCTTCCAGACATAACACCTAGTGTAACGTGTTCTCTATCTATACCGAGCTATTTATAAAAAGTCCGTAATAGTTCTAAGTGCCATTGGGGTAACTATCGATCATAGACAAAATAAGAGTGTTTTGATATCTTATTTTTCAATCCGTCTCATATATTGAAAAGTAAGGGAAAATATACTATTGTTTTAGCAATAAGCGTGGTATGAAGTAATGATTACGACTCCTTTCAAGAGTAAAAATTGGTTGGTTCAAGTTAAACCAGGGAGACAGGAATTTCAAAAGGGAATCACACAACAGACTATATCATCCAAATTACCGGACACTTCCGAAATAAATGTACATGTATAACAAGAAATTAAAACACATGGTCTTAACGGTTTACTTTGACACAGTCAAAATAAGAATGAAACCTGTTGTGCATGCGTACAACCCCTCCTTTTGCTTTAGTCTAAAGAGTTGTAACGAATAAATCACACAATAAAACGAATAATTTACATTACAGCTTCAAACATGATGGCCATTAACCCGAACAAGGAAATAAATAATGCCTTATAATGTGCACGGCAGGGTGAACAAGTGCTCGTTTCTGAAGAAATTGTATGAAATAAAACGTGATATGCATGTATTTGCATAATTTTGAATGGTTAAATTTAAATTATCCAAACGCTGAGACAGAGTCTATTTAAATACTGAAGACTATGTACATGTAAGAAGGAATGTAGGGTAACTGCTAATTACAAAGGAACTGAATCTTTTTTTTCTACTTTTGAGAACAAAGAAAATTACGTTATGCATTTCGAAGGAATAATTTTGTCATTATTTCAAAGTCAACGCGCTCGATCTTACATTATATATTTATGGATGTTGCACATGTAGTTGAAATCTGCAAGAATGACTGAAATATTGAACAAACATGTTTCTTTTCAAGTAAAATCAATTAAGTAAAGAAATAAGCCATTGACACATAAGTGGTCGTAATTAAAATAGATGGTGATATTAATGTGATTTCCTAAAGTGAGCAATAATTACTTAAAAAACTATGGTTTTTATAATATCAAATAGGATTGCCAATTCCTTATGTAATTTTGTTTAAACATGGTTCAGTTGGAATGTTTAGAATAGTATTAGCAGCAGTCATTTTCAACAGCGGTGCAATACTATATCTCCTTATTATGATGATATAATTTGGTCTTTTACACGACGTAAAGAATGGGACAAGTGCATAATATGATACATTTATGTTTATAAAATTAAGTTCAATATGTACTCCACCTTACAATAGTTATCAAAAGTACCAGGATTATAATTTTAAACGCCAGACGCGCGTTTCGTCTACATAAGACTCATCAGTGACGCTCAGATCAAAATAGTTTGAAAGCCAAACAAATACAAAGTTGAAGAGCATTGAGGACCCAAAATTCCAAAAAGTTGTGCCAAATACGGCTAAGGTTATCTACTCCTGGGGTAAGAACATCCTTAGTTTTTCGAAAAATTCAAAGTTTTGTACACAGAAAATTTATAAAAATGACCATATAGTTGATATGCATGTCAACACCGAAGTGCTGACTACTGGGCTGGTGATACCCTCGGGGACGAAACGTCCACCAGCAGTGGCATCGACCCAGTGGTGTAAATAGTTATCAAAAGTACCAGGATTATAATTTTATACGCCAGACGCGCGTTTCGTCTACATAAGACTCATCAGTGACGCTCAGATCAAAATAGTTTGAAAGCCAAACAAATACAAAGTTGAAGAGCATTGAGGACCCAAAATTCCAAAAAGTTGTGCCAAATACGGCTAAGGTTATCTACTCCTGGGGTAAGAAAATCCTTAGTTTTTCGAAAAATTCAAAGTTTTGTACACAGAAAATTTATAAAAATGACCATATAGTTGATATGCATATCAACACCGAAGTGCTGACTACTGGGCTGGTGATACCCTCGGGGACAAAACGTCCACCAGCAGTGGCATCGACCCAGTGGTGTAAATAGTTATCAAAAGTACCAGGATTATAATTTTATACGCCAGACAAAATGAAGCAATAAATACCAAATTTGGAAAAATCAAACCTTGCATGTTGAAATCGATTATCATCAATAGTTAAAACTACAACTACATAAACTGTGAATAGATTGCAATTCATGTTTTTCAAAGTAAAAATAGCGGCAAACGCAAAAGATACCAAAGAAACGTTCGAACTCATTAGTCTAAACCAAACTGTCAATGTTAAGAGAAAATCAAAAAATGTTCAAAAGACTAACATGAGTAAATAAAAACACAATATAGAAATAAAAAACTGAGTAAAATAAACACGAACAAAAACCGTTCAATAGACAAACATAAGTACATGAGTGTAATAACCTTAACAAAAACTGTATAATAGAAAAATATAATTACATAAAAACACAATATATAAAACCAACATCTGAGTAAACTAACCTAAACAAAAACCGTTCAAAAGACAAACATAAGTACATAAAAACAAAAACCGTTCAAAAGACAAACATAAGTACATAGAAAAACAAAAATCATTCAAAAGACAAACATAAGTACATAAAAACAAAAACCGTTCAAAAGACAAACATGTAAAATTGAAAATGGAAATGGGGAATGTGCCAAAGAGACAACAACGCGACCATAGAGCAGACAACCCTAGAAGGTCACCATCAGCTCTTAAATGTATGTATATAATATATATAAAAAAAAAACATTCAAAAGACAAACATAAGTATATAAAAACAAAAATCTGTCAACAGACAAACATAAGTATATAAAAACAGAAAAACGTTCAAAAGACAAACATAAGTGCATAAAAACAAAAAAACGTTCAAAAGAAAACATGAGTATAAAAAACCACAACAATAGAAAACCAAAAACTGAGTAAAATAAACAAAAACAAAAACGGGTAAAACATTTATTACATGAGTCGTTGATTATATTTTTTGTCTTTTTTGTGAGAGTTTAACAAACAGTTATCGTGTTGATCACATACAAGGAGACCTCCTTGAAAGTACAAGCAATAAGTTGATCCTTAAATATCACAAATTCACTATTTCTATGTTGTTTATGGATTTATAATCTTCCTTTTTGTTATAACAGACCGAAAACAAATGTCAACACACACTAAAGGAAAACCTTCGAAACTTTATACTGTAAATTTTGCTTAATCATGTATTGGTTTAATTTACATTTGTTTGCCTAAATTTGTTTATGTTTAACGTATATGTATTGATCGCCAGGATTTCCGAGTCCATATTTTCCGCCTTTTTATCAGTTCGTCAAGGCATTAAAGGGAGTTCAATTAACTAAAGCGCCGCATAGAATAATAGAATCTTATTTCAATATTTGAAACATATACGATACAGTCATGACATTATCATCTTTAAAAGACTATTATTGAAGTACAAAGTTATTGAGTAAAAAGTAATGATTATGTTTACCATGAGATTCAAATGTCTATTTATTATTAATTTTTATCGTCATTTTGTCTTGCTCACACTGTAGTAACTACTATTATAACTCTGTATGAAGAGAATTATCTTTTAGTTAACAGATAAAGGTATTCTCACGGGTTCATTATTATATAATAATAACATAACATGGTAATCAATTAACAACGTGTTAAACTAAATGTCAAAATTACAATTATTTATTGACATATGACAAAATATGATAGTAAAAGAAATAAATCAGTACTCGAGTGTTAGGTTATTTATCTATTTATAGTATTGTTGCGTATTTGTATTATGAAAACATTTATGTAACTTTTTTTATAAAGACAATACACTTCTCGGTTAAAATAGTATGTATAAGGTAATGATATTTGTAAGTTTAAATATTATTCATAAGGTAATGGTATTTGTAAGAAACACAATCACATATACATAAATTATTGAACACGTCGCACATTTGTTAAGAAACTCTTATCCTAAAAAAATATAAAAAATAATGAACTCTATGGTAAATTCAAAACGGAAAGTCCATAATCAAATGGTAAGATCAAAAGCTTTAACACATATATATAACAACGGTCATAATTATGATAAAAATAGAATATTCAATAGACGTAAAATACATATCGACATAAACCTCTGTCTTTCATGTATTTGTTCCATATTCATCACATTTTAAAAGTTTTTGAAATGCTCAAAAGACTAGTTCAACCCAACTGCCTGTGTCTATTTCATGTTAGGAATATCGACAGCCGTTGTCTGTTGACGAATAAACTTCATCATTGATAGACAACGTATAGTTTTCCATATCAATGATGCCAGCCAGTAAGTTGTAGAGTAGGCATGTACATTGATTACGGTCGTATGCAGCCATAAAGATAGTTTCGTACTATTAAAGCTGTTTATATAAGTATTTAAAAAATGCAACAGTAGTATATCGCTGTTCCATAATCATTAGACGATTTAACTGAAACAAATTATGGTCACAAACACATTTTCGTCATTAATTATATGTAGTAGAAAGTAAATTATAAAAGTACCAAACTCAGATGAAAATACAAACCATAAAGTCCCTAATCAAATTGCAATATCAAACGAATGGACAACAATTGTCATATTCCTGACTTGATGCATGTATAAGCATTTTATTGATTAAACCTTTTTATAGCTAGCTTCACCTCTCATCTGTATGACAGTCGGATACAATTCCCTTTTTGTAGTATTTAAAAACACTTCTTTTAATCAACTATACTGCGGAGCTCCTGGATCACCTCCAGATTTTGGAGGGATTCGTGTTGCTGTTTCTTTGGTTTTCTATGTTGTGTTTTGTGTACTTACGTTGTCTGTCTATGTCCGACATATGCGTTTGAACATCACTCTAGGGTGTGTCACTCCTCGTTTACTATGTAGTTACAACTGATATTCTAGAATTCATGAGACCAAACTAAATGCTCGTTCATAACAATTGTGGATCAAGGATTTATATGACGTTTAAAGATAGTTAGCAGGAATTTTATCAACCTAGATATGTTATTACAATGGACGTTAAGAAACCTACAAGAAATATATTATTCTTTTCGTATCAACAAAGGAGTTATACAAAAAAAACTGATAATTTAACAAATATAATTACATTGTACAGTTTACAATTCAATGAATAGTAACTTATTAACGTATATTGTCTTATTATCTACTCGATGATTTTCTTAATACAATTCAGTTAGATTTAACTGGTGAGGCGATATAATTCATTTTACTGTCCTCAGATTGACTTTCCATTACATTGACAAATGACCGATGTGTGTAACATTTAAAGTCTAGCTTATTGTGGGAAATTATAGGAGTACAAATAATTGTACATATACACTAGAAAAACAGACGGATGCTTCTGAAGTGAGGATGTTTAAAGTATTGGGGAAATATTTAAGAAGTGAGGGGGCGTTTTAACGTTTAGGAAGATGATCAAGATACGAAGAATATACTCCAGAGGTTAGGACGATTTTAAAAAGAAGATACCTCTGTGGTTAGATGATGCTGCATATTGCTGTATTAGGGGGATACTCACCACATTAGGAGAATGCCATCGAGATGAGGTGGGGATACTCACCACATTAGGAGAATGCCATCATGATGAGATGGGGATACTCACCACATTAGGAGAATGCCATCAAGATGAGGTGGGAATACTCACCACATTAGAAGAATGCCATCAAGATGAGGTGGGGATACTCACCACATAAGGAGAATGCCATCAAGATGAGGTGGGGATACTCACCACATTAGGAGAATGCTATCGAGATGAGGTGGGGATACTCACCACATTAGGAGAATGCCATCAAGATGAGGTGGGGATACTCACCACATTAGGAGAATGCCATCAAGATGAGGTGGGGATACTCACCACATTAGGAGAATGCCATCAAGATGAGGTGGGGATACTCACCACATTAGGAGAATGCCATCAAGATGAGGTGGGGATACTCACCACATTAGGAGAATGCCATCGAGATGAGGTGGGGATACTCACCACATTAGGAGAATGCCATCAAGATGAGGTGGGGATACTCACCACATTAGGAGAATGCCATCGATATAATGCGAGGTCAAAGGAGGTTAATAGAATAGCCATGTGGCTATAAAGATGTCCACGGGGTTTAGTTGATGCTTGTAAGATAAAGAAGATTTCCAATGTATTTTATACTGATAGAAAGAAAATAAATTAACGTTTCATCAAGTGTAAAATCACCACCAAAGAAAAGATTTTAAACAAATTTCAGTGTAAAATCAACAAGAATAGTAAAGTATATGAAATAAAGAATAAGTCTATAATACATCAACATGTTAAAGGTAATATCACAAACATTTATAAAAGCATGAAAATAATAAAAGGTAAAAGACAGAAGATGACAGATCAAAACTCAATGGTTAAAGAAAGACCGACAATTAAATGTGAAAAACGAAAAACAACTGAGCATCACGTTCTTACAAGGTTATAGCAGATGTTAAAAAAGTTTTCAATGTTTTTATTAAATTCTAGTTACTGTATGATTATTAAATGTGTTTATCATCTCGATTCTTTTGTTATTAAAAATGAAGAAGTAAGTAAACTTTACTTTAATAGGCGGCTGCTATGTATAGTACATTAGAACAAATCATAGCATGAGCTCTGATAAGCTCTGTAGCCGGCTTTCAGATTAAATCACATACATTCATGCAAAGCAGACTAAAAAGGGCATGCTGCAAACATCAGGTAACACTATCACACTCGATGTCTAAACTCCACAGATCACGTGCATGTGACGAGCATCTGTTAATAGACAGTCAAATGTGACCAGCAATCAGTGAAGTATTATAGAAATACTAACAAACGAAATCAATTATACATTAAGATTAGTAAGCTAATCAGTGGCACTCAAAAAGCAAATAAAAAGTTGTATGCGATATAGTTGAGTAAAAAGTCGCAAAGAGTCAAACACATTCAGCTATAAAATAGCGCAGAATAGAGGCAACACGAAGGGTAAATGCTCAATAGGTGGCATTTCTATAGGGTCATCTTAAAATCAAGTTTCAAAAGCATAATTCCTAACAAGGTTCTGTGATACATTACGTACATGCAAATACCATTAGCAATCTGTTTTATTGATGTTTTAAATTATTGTCTATATGTGAAATGTTTGATATACATGTTTGAACAGTTCTACCATTCGTCGAGTTTGATATGGTATCGCCAAGTGCAAGGTCGGGATTAAATGTGCTTATATTTAAACAAAACATAAGGAAGTTGTCTGTTAGAGTCTTTTTTTAGATTTTGCACTTTTATATTTCCATGTAAACACATAATTCTTTCTTGCATCATACCTGTCTGTTTGTTGGTGTTCATCCTGTTGTGAATCAAATTAGTTCCTTACTCAACCCCGGACAACTAATAGACGTTTTCAAATTAAGGAGAAATTTCAGAATTTATGTGGACATAAGTTAAATATAATTATACCTATAATAAAACTATCTTTGGGTTCGTATTAGCTTAAAAGACTACTGTCTTTACCTTTAAGTAAATGTTAGATTTTTCTAAATGTTAAGTAAAGTTGCGTCAAAGGTATATTGTTAGGCGAACACTGTCAGAAAAAATATGCAAAGCAAATCAATTTTCAATAGACGTGAGTAGATAGCGCAAATATCTCGTGTTTACAACTACTTTTTTTACATTTATGAAAATACAGTCTGATAAGGCAACAGACCTATTTCTTTATAAACAACTAACTGGAACAATTGTAAGAATATTGGAATATTGTTAGAGGGTTGACGCAGCGTTCGTGTTGCTGTTCATACATCGTAAATCAAATTGCACTATTCATCTTTAATTGACAACTTAGGGAAATATAATGAGGCATTTGCCCGCCAGAAAATCTTGCGATTATTTGTGCATTAACTGCATACTGATCAGAACTAAAACATTCATAGTAAGCATGGTGATGAAACACGTATAATACTAGTTGATTACTCCGTTTATTTCATAGCAATTTATCAACTGTAATTATATATTTAGTCAATGCATGCTTTTATAAATGAATTGGTAATTAAACAACTGTGTATTTTCCACCATCTATGATTTGAATAGTCAAATAAAGGCTACAAACAGATTGTACACGCCGAACAGTTTTGTTGAAAACGACGATGCGTCGACACTACGAACATAGAATGGACTAAGTACATTTTGTGGAAATAATGGGAAAACTATATCTATTTCAGTTAATTGATACAAATCTGTCTTTAAAGAATACTGAACAGAACCATAAAAGAATCGACTGAGTTCGAACTTTACCGTACAAGCCTAATAGTCAAAGGTACCAGAATTATAATTACTTTCGCCATACACACGTTTCGTATACTTAAGAATCATCAGTGGCGCTCACATCAAAATAAATATAAAGCCAAACAAGTACAAAGTTGAAGAGCAATGAGGACCCAAAATGCCAAAAAGTTGTGCGTAATACGGCTAAGGTAATCTATTCCGTAGTTTTTCAAAAAATTCAAAGTGTTGTAACAAGACATTCATGAAAATGACCATATTATGGATAATTGTCAAGTTTAAAACACACTTAATTGTCATTACCACACTCAATAACGTTTCTTTGAATTTCATGTAGCTCAATCAACGATGCATGTGTCACTGAACGGTTTCAATTGTGGTCTTTTGTATATCAAGTCCATGCGAGTCAACCTAGACAATCTTTATGTATTCTGTTAAAGAGAAATATTCCCAACATATAACCAACTATAACTGACCATTTGTTTTTCTTTTTGCTAATAACACAATGTCTCAAAATCTGAAGAAGAGAATCTAGCTTAAAGTCTTTTGTATAGGTTACAAGAAAAATCAAATTGACTGTATGACATGCATCTATATTAAGGCAAGACGATAATTGTGATAGCTTTTCGCAAGTTGAAAATGAGAATGGAAATGGGGAGCGTGTCAAAAGACAACAACCCGACCAACGACGAGACAACCACCGAAGGTCACCTATAGGTCCTCAACGAAGCGAGAAACTGCCGAACCTGAAGGTGGTCCTCGACTTGCTCAAGTTTATTTAAAAAGGAAAAAAAACCGCTTAAACAAATTGTGAAATAAGGCTACAAAATAGTAACGTAACTCCTCATAAAGGTCAGGATATACGCCCTGGAACAATTATGAATCTATGCTATGACTCAAATGTTTCTGTTGTTTATGGTATTCAATGTTGACGACAGATATTTAGATAGTTTTTTTCTAATTAATTTACTACTTTCATTAAAACTCAAAACGACTAAAAGTGTGATATATTATATAGTCTGTTGTAAAAGACTTTAATGACCCGTAAATGTCATTGGTTATATTGACTTTTGGATATTGTCTAAATGACGTTTACTACTTTTTTTTGTGTAGTAAATTTATAATTTCTCATGGATGTTGATAGAAATCAATTTGCATTAATATTTTACAATGTAATGTACATTTTCTTCAACTACTGATGTTACTTTTTAAAATTGCAGACTTGAAATATATAATTTTACATTATCAATAAGATTAATATCATAACAGTTGCAGCCCAATAAATATGATTCCGTAATAACTAAGGTTGTTTTATAGTATTTATGATCGTATAGTAATTCTTTGATTACAGATTGATCATTCTGTTATAATCAATGTGCTATGAATATAAATAAATTAGTTATAAAGTAGAGGCCAGCAACTTAAGATGCCAGTCTCAATCTGGGTAATTTGTAGCATTATAAACACATAAAACATTCTATAAAATATGGAATAATTGGATTGTCGGGAAATGATGTGTTGTAACATCAATGCTTTGATTGTTGTTCTTTAGAAGTCTGTGTTATCCATTTTAACTTGATTAGTTAAATTACTGAGAGTTCTTTTCATGGCAAAAATGATTGAACGTTAGAACGTAAAGGCTGTTTGTTCGCATCATGATTTTCTCTGCGGTCATTGGTACCTTTAATCCTTTATTAGTTTTAATTTAAAACAACTTGCTCGATAAGCAATCAAAATGCCTGTGGCCCAATTTTTGCAATCTTGTTAATAACTTAATCTCGTCATACATTTAATGTGTCATCATTTTCAATCATTACCCATCCCGTTGACTACTCGTATTGTTGAGTTATGACGTTATTTTTTATACGTTAAACAGTTAATCGTATCGAATACTTCAAATCAATCAAAAATAGTACTTCACACTTCCGACTTAAACACAATGTTGTACAATGATCTCCAAATTAGATTTTAATGTTTGAAAACTTTAAGTGAAATTAAGAAATACTCGATATAAACAGTCAGTTTTGTTAACAGAATTGAAACACGTTAAAAAAAATATACAGATTAAACGATGATTTACGTTTTCTTGTCCATCTATGATGAACAAGTGTACTAGACTTAGTAAAAAATAGACTTAGAAATTCGTCATTTCGATATCTCACGTGCTGGTACATAAATGTAGCTGTTAATAACGAGTTATATGACCTTATGTAGTCTTTGAATGGCATATCAAGAGTAAATTAGATGTCGCCGTGTCTGAATACATGTACACACAAAATGCTGATAAAATTGAGAATGGAAACGGGGAATGTGTCAAAGAGACAACAACCCGACCAAATAAAGAAACAACAGCAAAAGGTCACCAACAGGTCTTCAATAAAGCGAGAAATTCCCGCACCCGGATACATAACATATTGAGCACATACATTGCTTTATCTTTTAATATGGATATTTACATCACTTTATAAGTAAAAAATGAGAATTTGAATCAAATCGTTTATAATGAATTTGACAGGTAATGACCCTTTCCAATACAACCTTTTAAGACTTGAATGCAAAAGAATACTAGAATGGCATGGCTTTTACATTAAGAATGATTATCAATAAAAATACGTTTTGATTGTTTGCATTTTTGGTATCGTAAGACAAAACTGAATATACATACTAGTGCAGTGTAACTTGCCTCATATGACACAATAGGGGACCCGAATAAAATGTCGGATTAAGCAGAGAATTGGAATATTGAGGGTTTTTTCTGCAATGGTAGGTATATTTTGGGATTAGAAGGTATGTCGGTTAAAGCAGGGTGTTGGAATAATCAGGTGTCGGATTAGGCATGTTACACTGTACATCAATCACATTTGACTGCCGGTCAAAATCCCATTATAGATTCGAGGTTTGTATAAGCAGCAGTGAGAAATATTTTAGAGACGTCTTTATGGCTATACACATTTTCTTGGACGATCTTCAAGTGTGATGTCTACCACAATAACAAATAGCACAAGTAACACATCACTCGGTCAGAACATAGACAGTTATTCTAAAGAGAGAAAGGAAAAATAAACACGTTATCTGTCCATTCTACGGTAAACAAAGTCATAAACCAACATTTGTTTTGATAGGTTTTGACGCGAACGCAAGACTAGTCACAATTCTTAAATTCCCTTGCGTGAAGTTGTTGCGGTCATTGTTTATGGAAACACTGACAACTAAAATATATTTCCTATGAGACATTTTTTTCCAAAAGCGTTTCTCGTGTGACTTGGCTTTAAAATTAAAAACTTGACCTGACCATAAAAGTCGGATTGAATAAGCTTAAGTGTTTACACGTTACCGTTGATGTACGACAAACAGACTAACTAGGTAAAAAGTATCATGAAATACTCGGCTTTGAGCGTTCTTGATGAAGGTAATTCCAGAAAAGATTACTAGTGTAGTAAAACCATTCAAACGTGATGGTTATTAAAAATTTGTGATTTTAAAATTGAGGAAATATGACGGAATTGTTGTTACGACAATTGGAACATATAACATATCTGCAGTTACGTGCGACACAGATTTTTAATAACGGCCAACCAACTCGGGATTGCGTCTTTAAATCTTTCAAATGAATTATTTCAGCTTTACCACTTGGAACACTTTGTGGAATAGCTTTCTTATTAGCAAAAGGGTATTAACAAAATAACTGAACTAGTATTCAATTCAATAAAGGGAAAAATCCATAAAAACTCACAAAATCAAACATTTATAATTAAAACTTTCAATGAAATTGGTAACAATTGTCATATTCCTGATTTGGTGAATGCATTTTACAACCTCAAACTGGTAAAGTCCTTTTTTCAATGCAAGGACATCATATAAAAACCACAAGCTCTTGAATACCGTATCAACTGGATGATAGATACTCACTCCTGAGCTGAAGGAATAAAAAAACTCAATTATAATATAACGTTCTTTAGATGCTTTGAGTACATACCCGTTGTAAAATATGAATATATTATTTTTCGCTGTTTCAATCATACTCATTCGTCTATGAATGAGCTACGCGACGTCATTGAACGATGACGTAAGAATATAAGCATTTTACGCTATTACTCGAGGTAAAATGTTAAACACGAAGGGCCAACCCGTGGTAACATCAGTATAAATGCAAGCCCCAATGAATTACCTTTAACTCAAATTACGTGTTCTAATAACGCTAACATTTTTATTTCTGCTGACTACAAGTTTATGTCACTGGCTTCAGTGAAAATGTACGACTGATATTTCAAAGACAGTGTTCCTCGAACCATTACTTTAGAGAATTGTGTAAAATTCGAGGTATGCAGGTTTACTTAAATGTGTTTTCCTTTTTACAATCACAAATTAGCGAACAAATCTAACATTAACTAATTTAAGAACATAGTAACACCAAATATATTTGATTGAACCATGTTCCAAGAATCAATTACCTTATTATCATGTTTTCTGATCTATCAATAAAGAGTATAATTGATGTTCACTTTATGTTCACGTTTCAAAGATGAAAACACTAGCATAGATCTGTTATTGTATAACAATATTGAGAAATGAATAAAAATGTAGGAAACCTTTAATGACACTGCAATCATACAACACATACTAAACAAATATATCGATATAGAGGTCATTACAGTGTCCTTAATGCCGAGCAGGTGGGTTCTTAATACACAAATAACTTTCAATGAGCTTGGGTAAGATTTCAGCGCATAAAAACCTTGGAATTATACATTAAAGCTTATAGACTATAAGGTTGAGAAGTTAAATTTATAATTACAATTGAGTGGGTGAAATCTTTGTCAAAACTACGTAAATAAAGGCAACATGAGTATACCGCTATTAAAAAATCCTAAATCGATTGAGAAAAAACAAATCAAGGTTTCAAGCTAAAACCGAGGCGAACACATCAAATATAAGAGAAAAACAACGAAACAACAAAACACTAACGTGCAACAAAGAGCAAACGACAATGTAACATACATAGAAACTAACTATTAGATAACAAATGCCTTATTCCTAACTTAGAAACTATCAAACTGTGGAGAAGGAATAAAACTAATCGCAGACATATTTTAGGGCATATTTGGGAGATTATGGAAAATCTGTTATATACAAAATTTCTCCGATCTTTTTTGCAAAACTATGTTTTGAAATTTCATGATCTGCAAAACGGTTATAACGGCATGTATTGATTTTTGTAGGAGTTTTTCGAAGAAGAATTTGAAAAAGCAAGTGATAGTTTCAATCTAATGAAATGTTGTCATCTTCTTAACTGTCCGGTTTTTTGAAAGACTTTATTAACTTCCAATAAGTGGCTGTTTATTGTTATTTTGTCGTTTTATCTTTTTTCATTTATATTTATAAATAAAACAAGACATGGGGTTTTCGTCAATAAAACAGCTATCCAAATCACAAAAAAATCAGAAAAACGTCTAGAGGACAACATACATTTGTTTGGCGAATAAACATGTGTCTTTTCAGTATTTCAAGTTGAGAACTGCGGCGAGTCTAGAAAAGTAATCATGAATAAATTACTATTTGAACTGCTTTAATATTTCGAAAGGAAAACAACATTTAATAAGTTTTGTGTTTTCAAATCGGGTTTCTTGATCAGCAATCATCGCAACCCTCAAACCCAAAAATCTTAAAACTAGGTATAAATACTTAGACACGTTAGGCATAGATTAATAACCCGGATTGCAGCTACTTAACGCAAACACTAAGACTAAACCTGATTTTATAAATCAATATCGTCCTATTTTTTTTATATTGGAGCCTTTACTGTAGAGAAGGTCTCATACAGTAACTTAAGAAAACGTGAAGACAGATACAATTTTGCAACAACAAAAACAATTTGAAACGAAAAAGTGAAACATTTGACACTGCGATAGAGAAAAAGACTGAAATCTTTTTCTATACTAGTAAATAAACTCATCATAGATACCAGGATTGACATTTTATATTTACGCCAGACGCGCGTTTCGTCTTCAAAAGACTCAGCAGTGACGCTCGAATCAAAAAATGTTAAAAGGCCAAATAAAGTACGAAGTTGAAGCGCAATGAGGACAAAACATTCCTAATAGTTTTGCCAAATACAGCTAAGGTAATCTGTTCCTGGGGTAGAAAAGCCTTAGTCTTTCAAAAAATCAAAATTTTGTTAACAGTTAATTTATAATTATTAACATATCGATGATAACTCAAGTCAACACAGAAGCGCTAACTACTGGGCTGGTGATACCCTCCGGGAAATAAATCTCCACCAGCAGTGACATCGACCCAGTGGTTGTAAATAAACTCATCATAGATACCAGGATTGAAATTTTATATTTACCCCCAGACGCGCGTTTCGTCTGCAAAAGTCTCATCAGTGACGCTCGGAAGTTCAGTAGAGTATCATAACAATAGACTGAACGATGCCTATGTGTTGATCATGATAAAAAAAAAAAAAAACGTGTGAGGTTCAACTTTTTGTTTTATAAACGTCTTTTTTTAATTCTTCTTTACTTCCTGAATTTACAGGTATCAACATAATTATATTTATCTTCTGACCCAATAATCAAGCAAGTGAATTAAGTTACCATAAAAAGCATTCTAACACTATGAAATCTATGGATTAAGTATATTAATAACATTTTCATTAATAAAGAAACACTAATACTATTAGTAGCAAGATATAAATGAGCATGCATTATTTTTAAATGTAAGGGTGAAAATTAGGCATTCAAATGCAACATGTGGCGACACTAGAGATCAAAATCTTCATTTTTGGGGAAATATAGAACAAGGTCAGCCATAAATCAAGCTGTAAATCGTAAAGAGTATTTAATATATTTCGAATGGTGACATACATGTACTTGTAAAAAAGATGGATTTCAAATGTACGCTTCATTTCAATCAGTTGCAATTCAAAATAATTTAAGCGTTGAACAGAATAACAAACTGAAAAATAACACTTTTAAAAATTATGGGTTATGTTCTTTTTCTTACATTTTAAGGTTTTCTATACTGAATACACTTTCTTTACGACCTAAGTTCATAAAAAAAGCTACACAACAAATTAAGAGCATATGGCTGTGGCTTTGAAATTGAATAGCATCTTTATTAGCTTTATGATTACTGCATTTCCAATTGGTGGCAGATATATCAAGATTTTTTTCGATTTATTATAAAACAAAATGTTTTTTTGAACAGATCATTTTATATCGTATACAAAGATATCCATTCTCTAGAAACATTTCTTAAAGTTTATAGAAACGAAAAATGTAATTAGCAGCAAATTTTAACAAAACAAATATTTGTAGAAATTAGAAATAAATGTATTTACCTGCTGATTACTAAAGGTATTTGCAGCAAAACTGTCAATAAAAAGAATCAGGTATACACAAGTTATAAAATATAACTTCATATCCATATTTAGTGTTAAAGTCTTATCCATAAGCACCTTTCCTTTAACAATAAATTTTATAGCCAAAGCGTCTTTTGTCTCCTTAATTAAGCTTAATTAGCTTGCTGCTGGTTCCCTGTGCGACTATTAGCTTCTGTTCCACTTCACTTTGTTATTGGATATCGTTGGATCACGTTTTATGTTTTATTGGCGCGAGATCTTTCCCCCGCCTTCGTTGTTGTGGTAAAATAAAGCGTCACATTGATCAAATGTAAATACTATGTATATACTTAGCTTTTCTTTTGAAATTTGTCACATGACCAGAATGTAGGAGTATGTGATGAATTGTTTATTTTTTTGTCTCTAACATTCAATGTATCAAAAGCAATTTCTAACATGAATGCCATTGGATAGTAATTAGTGAAATGAATCATACCAAAACCGTTGCACAGTACAAATTTGGCAACGTATTTGAAGCCTACAATTGTTACTTCTTGAACTGGCAATCATATCACATCTCCTTTGTTTCGCAAGAGAAATAAGTAAAACCATGATTTTGTTGAAACTTTTGTCGTGTTTCTGTTTTTCCTTCTTCTTTTATTTAACTCAATTTAACTGCAAACAACATCAAGTGCTTTGTTTATCCGAAGTTTTGTATATTGTAGACATTAAAGTTGCTTCCGTTTGTAATCAGATTGAATAATATTACTGGGGAAATAAACAAAAAACATATCAAAAGGGTTAAAAGAAAACACATGCAAATTTTGAGAAGATAAAAAAAAATACAACGAGACAGTGAACAAAGGTAATGATTTGAGGGTGACAAAGTACTATACATAGGGATGAAAACTTTGAAGTAGAACATTTATTTCATTGAACAAATTGGTCAATACGGTTCCAATAGTTTTTTCATCTTAGCGCCATATCTTCTCTTTTAACACTGCTCTTTTTCAATTGTTTACATGCTACATGTGATTTAGTAACTCTTCTATTTACTTAGATAAAATCATCACCAATTGTCTGCCCTTTGGTATGGTAGTTGTCTCTGACGCATTCCCAATTGCATTCTCGATTTTACTTTTTATTAAGTTAGGTGTGGGCCATATCATTTGTTTTCTTTTATTCTAAATTAAAGTTAATTGTATTTTTTTCATAATTACATATTAAATAATGTTGATGAATCAAAATAAGATAGATCACTTATGTTTTTTTACTTCAACTGCAGAAAACATTGAATGTCTGGTATTTATATAAACTTTATAAAAAAATCTCATAATATAGGACACCTGCAAATTTTAAACTAGTCAGGTGCATCGCATTTCGCATCGCATTTCGGCGAAGGCCATCGCTCTTTACTTTGACTATAGCATTATGCGTACTCATCGCATTCCCGAGTCTTATATATATTATAATACACGAAACAAAATATGCTTTCGTTAACAGGGTACAATATTAAAATAAGTTGCAGTACTTTTATAATCATAATTAAAAAAATATATACATAACTCATTGTACCACACTCTTAACAATGTTGAAGAATACAATAAATTACTTCTTAGAATTTTATTAACCAAATTATTTTTAGATATTTTCCAGCGATTAAACAAATTAAAGATTATTAACTGGGTTTTCCAACAGTTATTAAATTGGCGAAGAATGGCGGACGGGCTGCTGCTGATTGTTTCTGTGCAATAGTTTAAGAACCGTATAACCTTTTTTTAAATTTTGGTGTTAATATTAATGACAAAATTGAGGTCAAGTTCGATATTGACGATTTTCATTTTTACCATTCAGGAGTTATTTTTCCTGATATATTGGAAAATAGCTCGTTTTGTCGTTTTCGTTCAATAACTTGTTAACCATTCTACCAATGGTTTTCAAATTATAATACTTATAATAATATAACATGTCTTCTAATAGGCTAAAGGTTGTTTTGTCTATCAGCTCAAATGTATACATGTAACCGTCACGTCATCTACTTTTTTTATGATTTTCTCCGTAAAAATTGAATTTCGAATTAAATCATAAGGAAAGACTGTAATATTGTTTCCATGGTTTCTGTCTGTTCGAAATAACATTAAAAAAATGAAGTGCTCTCTTTTGAAAAAAAAACACTACGCGAGTTATTCAGAGTGCACCAAATTTTGATGTTATTTTTTCAAAATATTCATATTGCAGTAATTCCTTAGACTTACGTGTTACCAAAATAAGAAAACAGAAAAAATAAAGAACTGTAATCGCGGATTTGAAAGCAATTGCATCTAACAATTTGTTTTTCATTAGCTAATATTGACAGTCAAATCTTCAAATGACATGTTGCAACTAAGGAGTGATCCGCCTTTTTGAATTTTGGATATCATCATAGTTTTTCGACTAGTATTAATAAAACAACACATGAAAACAAACAATCGAATGCCGTTTACCTACGCGTTTCAATGGGCAAATAAACTGAATGACATAACAAAATTGCTAATACACTGTTTTTTAACTTTCTTCTCACATAATTCAGTTTTACTAAAAAGAATAAAGAATTGACGGGATGATCTGTATTTAGAAAGCTTGACGCATTATACAACAATAAATGTATTTTTTTTCTTTAAAGTAATAAATTAAAACATCGATTAGAACTTAGGGACTTTACAATTCCATTAAAGGCTGCTCCCTCTTGCAATTTTCTTAATTTGTACATGTTCAAGAACCAAATTGCGTACTTTTTCAAGGACTTCTATTGTCTCAACATAGCGGTTATTAGATTATTTTTTTTCTAATTCAATACAACGTTTACGGTATGGTGCTGATTCTTGGTTTTCCTTGAGTGTAAGTGTTATGCTCAACCTTTGTTTTCGCGGATGACATGTTACTAAATATATCTCACAGAGTTAACCAGATTGTTAGTACTTACATGAATATCTCATTACGTAATTAAACATGCATTCAATAATCTAGGGCACCAACCATTAATCTATCAGGTGATGTGTTTTCATCCTGATTATGCATAAAATATTTGCCACTGGACTTTATGCAAACAACAATCATTTTAAATTTAAAGTTACAAAAATACATTTTTCTATCAAGTTCTAATTAAACTAAATTTCGTTTTTCGTAATTATTATGTTAAACCGCTGCTGAGTCAGTTTCAGGTCCTCAATGCTCTTCAACTTTGTATTTGTTTGGCTTTTTCACTATTTTAATCTGAGCGTCACTGATGCGTCTTATGTAGACGAAACGCGCGTCTGGCGTCTTAAATTATAATCCTGGTCCCTTTGATAAATATCATTGAGTTACTCCACCTGAAATTTTGTAGCAGCTTTTTCACCTGCTGTTAAAGAATCACCAATTGACCGTTCAGTACTTATTCCATCTATAAGATAGTATATATAAATTATATACATCAATCAATTGAAAAAGAGAAAAAAAATCATACAGAAATATGTTTATTTTTGTTTACCTTAGTTAAAGCATGATAAACAAGATGCGTTTTTACCTTTTTAGAATTAAATTCCGATTAAAATCTAAATGGCAGTATAATTAATTTTAATTATGAATTGACTTCCATTAATAACGTCTTTGATTTTTTGACATATTGAATCGAATAGAAATATAAAAAAGGAAATTTGATATAAAGTTATAATTAGAACTAGAAAATCAAACGAGAGTTAATTTGTTTCATATTGTCTTTTATATTTTTATTGGCTTTAAAACAAAAATCATTAATATTAATTGGGAATGTTTATAAAATTTTACACTTCAACACGATAGGTGTTGAAAATGTATATGATTGTTGACCCTTCTAACAGAATTGCATTACCATTTATGAAATATTCTGATGTGAAAAATCTAAACATCAATTTCATTCACTAAAATAAATATCAAACGTTTTCTACTGCAAAAGAAATTGTCAATCTTCACACATAAATATTCAATAATATTAAGTTCGATATCTGTTTGAGACATATGAATAAATATATATTGCTTCGGTTGGTCACTTCTCGTTCCCACGAGAATGTGTTTTCATGTTTATCATTTTTAAAATGTATATAGTACTCTGCTATGGAATTGCTTGTGTTGAACAAATATCTATGTAATAGAATATAAAGCAAGAGCCGCACCTGTTTAAAAAATGCTATTTGTCAAGGATGTAGACAATTGTATCCAAAATAAATAGCTCTTATTTGGTCAGTATCTTGTCTTCTTGGAGGCAAATGTCTCATGCATATTCCAAAAAATTTAAATGTCAGTGCATCTATACAAAAGTCAACCGAGGGTGGTTTTTAAACTTTTTAGTAAGTCCCTACGTAAAATCTTCCGTATTTTCGCATGATATCTTCAATGCAACTTTGAATAGTGCACAGTCATATATGTTTGGGATTCGCATATTCGAAAAAAATATACGTTATATTTACATTTACCAATCCAGTTTTATACAGATAAACGAGGGATATCACGAGTTTGTATCGCTTATTTCATTGACAATTCTAAAATAATTCATAGTTCAACACAATTTTGGTATTCTAATTCTATACATAAAACATTGGAATAAGTTCTCATAATTTGATTGTAGTCTTCAGTAAGGAGGTCAAAATCCAATTTCTTGCGTCTGATCTTTTAACTTAATTTCAAGCCAATAACCGTGATTAAAACCTTGGACTGAAAGAGCAGCCTTGTTATCATTGATTTATTGTTTTGTTTCCACTGTAAATTTAATGATGTTTGCAGGCATTAGGTTAAATATAAAGTAGACAATTTACCATCTCCGTTTACCATAGTGTCGCATACAGGGATAGGGTGTGTCGTAATCCTGATCTTACTTTAATTATTACAGTAAATACTTGTACACATTGTGTGCTTTTCTGTTTCGTTTTTACTATAAAACAAGAACTATCTTTAAAAAAGATATCCGACGTATTTAAATTTGAGTATATGTTTAAAACTATCATGTCGGTAACCTTCAGAAGCACAATGACTTAATGATTCAGGACCTCTTTAATAAAATCTCCATCTGAATGTAACTACAAGAAATTCTTTACTAAGTCTGGTTATATTAAGGCAATATAATATATAAGAATATTGTGATGACACCTAAACAATTTATTTGTCAATAATCCAGTGCAAATAACAAGAAACAAATATACATTTACTACTGTTTACATTTAACTTGATTCATGGTTAACAAAGCTAGAAACTATTGGTAGTATAAGCAGTATCTTTCTATTTACATTCACCAAAACCACACGGAAATCTCACATGCGTAGGTGCGTTCTAAAAGTCATGTACCTTCGTACAAAGTTTCATAAAAAATTATATAATTGTCCCGAATAAACAGCTGTCATGGATGCAAAGAGCTATTGGAGAAACAATTATTTTAATAAAATTGTAAATATTAATCTTTGTTAGATCTAGTTCAAATATTAATAGTTTTTCACTTGCTTTCCATCACGAGATAATGTTCGAGACATTTTTTCAAACACAACCAAATTACCCACAATGACAGCATTTTGTCCAATCACAGAAAGGATTTTCGAGCATGCGTATTCTGTTGCCATAGTTAAGCGTCCTTAAGTTCAACGTGCACAAACCGAAACTATACCGACTACGTCGGAAAAAGAAAAGAAAAAGGATCGTGCAGCTTTTTAGCTTGCTTTTATCTCGGTTGGTTCCTCTGTTATCTTTCGATTTCAATTACGTTCTCCGTCACATCATAATAGGTAAGCTATGATCTACACATGAACCTGTATAACTGATTGCCAATTTTCACAAACAGAAGAACCATGAAAGTCATTGATACAACATCCATGAAAGCCCTTACAACACAGCAGCTATGAAAGTCCTTATCACAACAGCTATGAAAGTCAACACAAAAACAGTTAAGAATTTCCTTATATAATCCAAAAAAGTCCTTAACATAACAGCTATGAAAGTCATTAACACAACAGCTATGAAAGTTCTTAACACAACAGCTATGAAAGTCCACACAAAAACAGTTTAAGAATTTCCTTATATAATCAAAGAAAGTCCTTAACATAACAGCTATGAAAGTCCTTAACACAACAGCTATGAAAGTCCTTAACACAACAGCTATGAAAGTCCTTAACACAACAGCTATGAAAGTCCTCAACACAACAGCTATGAAAGTCCACACAAAAACAGTTAAGAATTTCCTTATATAATCAAAAAAAATACTGTAAACCAACTTATTTTCGCCTATACATTTGTTCGAGTTTAGTCCTTTCTTATCCACTTCGCGGCGATTTAATTTCGCGATTATCTAATTAAGTTTATGTAGTTAGATAAGAAAAGATTCAAATTATACATATTCGCGACTATTTGATTTCGCGTTATTTTTCTCCTCGCGAAAGTCGCGAAATTAAATCGCTCGCGAAAATTAGTTGGTTTACAGTATTTAACATAACAGCTATGAAAGTCTTCATCACAACATCTATGAAAGTTCATACAAAAACAGTTGAGAATTTCCTTACATAATCAAAAAATGTCCTTAACATAACAGCTATGAAAGTCCTTAACACAATAGCTATGAAAGTCCTCAAGACAACACAACAGCGATGAAAGTCCACACAAAAACAGTTTAGAATTTCCTTATATATCCAAAAAAAGTCCTTAACATACCGGTAACAGCTATGAAAGTCCTTAACATAACAGCTATGAAAGTCCTTAACACAATAGCTATGAAAGTCCTCAACACATCAGCTATGAAAGTCCTTAACATAACAGCTATGAAAGTCCTTAACATAACAGCTATGAAAGTCCTTAACACAACAGCTATGAAAGTCATTAACACAACAGCTATGAAAGTCCTTAACATAACAGCTACAGTATGAAAGTCCTCAACACAACAGCTATGAAAGTCCTTTACATAACAGCTATGAAAGTCCTTAACATAACAGCTATGAAAGTCCTCAACACAACAGCTATGAAAGTCCTTAACATAACAGCTATGAAAGTCATTAACATAACAGCTATGAAAGTCCTTAACACAACAGCTATGAAAGTCCTTAACACAACAGCTATGAAAGTCCACACAAAAACAGTTAAGAATTTCCTTATATGATCAAAGAAAATCCTTAACACAACAGCCTTGAAAGACTTAATTCCACACCAAATCAAAATGAAAGTCTTAAACTTAAACATGAATTTCGGCTGTTGTCTGCTCTTTTGTCAGATTGTTGTCTCTTTGACATATTCCTAATTGCCATTCTCAATTTTACTGACCAGAAAAACAATAAAATGTCCTAGATTTAAAAATTGTTATTGGTAATCTTTGTAGGAGGGAGTTGTAATATCAATATTCATATACCTATGCAGCAATAAGTTTATAAAAGAATATTTGTTAATAGAAATTATATCCTGCTCTAGACTGGTTAGTACCTATCATAACAGCAGTTCTCTATTTGGTGGTGGTCTTAAGCTTCATCTTGATTTCATCCATGTTTGACTCATTCCTTTGTTGTCCATTCTTCTTGCTTCATTAATAAAAAAAAAAGAAGATGTGGTATGATTGCCAATGAGACAACTATCCACAAAAGACCAAAATGACACAAACAATAACAATAATAGGTCACCGTACGGCCTTCAACTATGAGCAAAGCCCATACCGCATATAGTCAGCTATAAAAGGGACCCGATAAGACAATGTAAAACAATTCAAGCGAGAAAACTAACGGCCTTATTTATGTAAAAAAATGAACGAAAAACAAATATGTAACACATTAACAAACGACAACCACTGAATTACAGGCTCCTTACTTGGGACAGACACATACATAAATAATGTGGCGGGGTTAAACATGTTAGCGGGATCCAAACCCTCCCCTAACCTGGGACAGTGGTATAGCAGTACAACATAAGAACGAACTATAAAAATCAGTTGAAAAAGGCTTAACTCATCAGATAGACAAAAAATAAAAGTGGACGTGGCCGGGTTCTTATACATTCCCAAAGTTCTAAAACGGGTACGGTTACTGCATGTAACAAGGTCTACAAGCATTGACAGCGATCTGTAAACTAGTCGGCATGCAAAGTTCGTGTGCACTGTAGATTCATTGATAACATAATGAAATGACATTGCAATGCAATGCAATGCTATGCCGTATAAATGCATAGTATTTTTAAAATAGAACATAACTTTGACAAGAATGATACTTCAACAAACAACTATGAGTTTCACTTCATGACACAATTATTTTGTTCTCAAGTTTTCATATCAAACGTATAATGTATCTGTGATAAAGTTGAGAACGTAAAGTAAATATTGTTTAACCGTTTGTATTTTAATTAGATCGCCAAGTATAATTCAGCACTCGTGTGTCTAATTAAAAATAAGTCAATGGATCTTGCAAAATGGAAAATGTCAAAAGTCAAAATACATTGATATAAATGGGGCATTAGACATCCAAAAAGGTGACGAAGTCAGTATTGGAATAAAATTACGTCATTTACATTGTTATATTCCTGCAGAACTTTTCTTTGGTATATTTCTACATAGAGTTCAATGAAATAAACAAAAATGAATAAATGAAAAGATATTGCGAAGAGAAATATGAGAAAATACCCAGCAGGCGAGGTGACCACTTGTCAATGATCCTGCAGGTCATGCATATGTTTATATGAAACAATGTCGACAGATGGATTTAAAACTTTTCCTGTCGATTTACGTACCATAATATTAACACGCACATGGACATTAGACAATAACTGAAAAATGGGTCACAGACTGAAATGAGATCATTATACGCAAATGCATCTAAGACAAAAATACGTACATTCGAAATAATCCCGGCGGATGCATGTTAGGTAATGTCCCACAGATGCAAGACAACATGAGCACAATGACACACAATACGAACAGCTCATATAAACAAGTGTCAAAGTCAAATAAAAAGGTGAAAAATATTACAGCCAAATGCAAAAATGTCAATTTTAACGAAAATGAACGAGAAGAAACTAACTTTTATGTTTCGGTTAGCAACCTTTATGTTTCGGTCAGCATTACCAAAGAAGTTAAAATGTTATTGTCAATATTAAGTAAAACAGAAATGAAATATGATTAACTTGATTTATTTAAAGTCTAGATCTTATGCAAACTGCGTAACAGGAGTACGAGATGAGCTCTTGTAACGTCTTATAGTTTTTGTTTAAGAAAAACCTTAGATGGCCATAACTGAACAGAATTCAAATTCAGAATGACAATTATTGATAACAGATAAAATTCCTAATACTTGTATTGCTTAATGGGAAACGAGCGCATTTTACATATAATGTACTTATAGGAGAAGATATTTCCTCTCAGTCTGTTGTCTGATTAATTAATCGCTAGTTATTCAGTTCAGCAGACAGTATTACAAGTACATGTATATGAAGCCTACGACAGCTTTGATAACTCAATTATTACTTCAAATAAATAAAAACCTTTGTCTGCGTCATGCTTTCAATTGTCACGCATTAACCTATACCGAAACATCTATTCGCGGTATTTCCTCCAGGGAGTGCAGATGAAATCGAATATTGCTTGTATATAACAATTGAGATTGTTTCATACGCTGAATTTGGTACGGCGTTAATTCATTTTCTTTTTTTTTTAAACCACGAAACTTGCGTCACGAAAAGGAGTGACTTCCCTTGATACAACATAAACTAATGATGAAAGATATATCTTAATGAAAGCATATTTACGTAATTATGCCTTATTCTATTTTCAATACGTGTTGGGATTTGTTTTTTCCAGGGGTTTTTTGTTGGTATTTTGTTGTATTTGTTTTTTTCATTATTATTGTATTTGTTTCTTTCCATTATATGATATTCCTCTATTGCTTTGTTCGGTATACTTGTTTATGGATATCTTACATATTTAATCATAATACTATTTTTATCAATCTTAATAATTCTATACATCTATAATAACTTGCTACACGATTACTCTTGATTTCTAAATTACGACTAGAATGATGAATTCGAACTTCAGCAGAAAAATATAAAGTAAAATATTTGATTCGACATTATAACACAACATTGTTAATAACAGAATTATAAAAAAAACTTTAAAGATTATCTAGTTATCTGCCCTTATCATCAATCGGTTTGTAACCTGGTGTACAGGAACATGATTTATTTGATTGTTGTACACTAATGTGATTGTCTTAAAACTAGTTTTCAGAATATGCAATTACTCTTAGACAGTTAGATAAGTCTTTGGTTTTTATGCTTGTTGTGTTAATTATTCTTTCCATCATTTTCCGACTGTTTGTTCTTATTTCGGCAATTACGCCACCGTCCCTAGTAAGGATATTAAGGTTGAACACTTACAAACAAGATCAATCAAACCACATGGTTAGGCCAGGAGCCATATGTTCGGTTGTTATCGTTGGTTTCTCTCTGTCATATTGGTTTTACGTTAACTATTTTGTCACATATTGGGTTTTTTTTTCTTGTTTAAATTGATTCATTAGCAATCATCCAACATCACTTTGCTTAAATAAGGCTAGTCATTTTTAATGTCTGATAGTAGAATTGAGAAAGGAAACGGGGAATGTGAAAAGCGCCAACAACCCGACCATAGAGCACACAACAGCAGAAGGCAATCAATGGGTCTTCAATGTAGTGAGAAACTCCCGCACCCGTAGGCGTCCTTCAGCTAGCCCCTTAAAAATATGTATACTAGTTCAGTGATAATGGACGTCATACTAAACTTCGAATTATACACAAAATACTCAAATTAAAAATCATACAAGACTAACAAAGGCCAGAGGCTCCTGACTTTAGACAGGCGCAAAATTGCGGCCGGGTAAAACATGTTAATGAGATCTCAACCCTCCCCCTATACCTCTAGCCAATGTAGAAAAGTAAAAGCATAACAATATGCACAATTAAATTCAGTTCAAGAGAAGTCGGAGTCCGATGTCAGAAGATGTAACAAAAGAAAATAAATAAAATGACAATAATACATAAATAACAACAGACTACTAGCAGTTTACTCAAATTAAACTGATTGAAAGATTACATTCAATTTGTATGTCTTCGTCATATAAATATCAGGAACAATGATGATAATCCCTCTGGTTGGGGGTTTAGTATCATACTATTATAAAATATATGAGAAAAACATAACCCGTGTAATGCTAACAACTGGGGTTTTTTTTTAAATAAATGTGTTTAGTTCCGATGCAAAAATCCTATAAGTGAATCAATATTAAAACCAAAATATGCAATCTTTAATGATCTGACCACAGTATTGTAATTATATCCCTTCTTAATACATGTATGTCTGTTTAAAGGTTTTGTAAGCTTTTGCAGTGAATACTGACATTTTTGTGCTTTGTAAAGAATATTACCATAAACGATTTGATGTGAAATACCTGAACGTATAAGATGTCTGCATGTTGAGTTGTATTTACAAATGTATTTCCTTACACCGATGATAAAATTTAGTAAATGTTTTGGCTAGTTTGTGATACCGATGCATTTTAATCTATAGTGCCCAGAAGTTGAGCATATATGTGTTCGGTTCATGTGTTCGGTTCCGTTTTCATTCAATATTCAACATGTGATTTTCTCACCTTTTTTTCTGTCAATGCATGGAAATCAGTTTGAAAACTATTAAATAAATCGCTTGTGAGCATTGAGGACGGTTCCACATTGCATTGGGAAATACATTGTGTTATCGGCAACGGATTCCAGAACGTGTTCATAAGTCAATATTATGAATTTGAGTTATCTTCATTTAAAGCATTACACGATTTGATTCCTTCCGTATTAGGTATAGACAATTAGACCATATCTCTTTATTTTCTTTATCTGATTCAGATGCATTTCAATAGACACAGACACTCGTCTCGGAAAAAAATTTCCTATATACCTTTAGAGTGCCCGTGTCAATAGACTAATTTAAAGATAAAGAGGCATAGGCACGTCCGTAATAGTCATGATTTACATACCGTATAATTGCTTTATGTGTAACATTCCCGTACTTTTATATAACTTTCTGGATATAAAAGACATTTACATCATGTAAACAACTGTTTTTACATGTTGTATGTCATTGTAGTGAAAATTTTACATATTCGACTGCACTTAGGTTTACATGCATTTTTATTAACAATTAATACAACAAATATTGGCGTAATTTATACCCGTATGGATTTATACATCATACTGTAAATTGAATTTACTTGTATTTTCCAGGCAATTTAATTAACCCTATATGTATATATATGTCCATTTGCATTAAAGATATACCATTAAAAACTTCATGTATGTGCCTGTCCCAAGTCAGGAGCCTGTAATTCAGTGGTTGTCGTTTAGTTTTCTCGTTTGAATTGTTTAACATTGTCTTATCGGGGCCTTTTATAGCTGACTATGCGGTATGGGCTTTGTTTATTGTTGAAGTCCGTACGATGACCTATAGTTGTTAATGTCTGTGTCATTTGGGTCTTTTGTGGATAGTTGTCTCATTGGCAATCATACCACATCTTCTTTTTATATATTTACCCTAGTATATACTATTTATTTGTTTTGGTGTTCAATGTGACGTTCATTTCACTGAACTTGTACGCAATGTTATTAAGGGTCCAGCTGAAGACCCATTGGTGGCATTCGGCTGTTGTCTGCTATTTGGTTGGTCAGTTGTCCCTTTGAAATATTCTCTGCTTCCATTCTAAATTTTATATGGTGTATAAGCCAATAAGACAGTATCTGATGAGACATTTGTAAACTGTATAGATTGAAATTGACATAAATATGAGGGTCACTCCTCCCAGTTAGTCAGTAACTTAATACTTCTTCTGCATATTGTTCACCTGATCATTGATATGTAATGGAAATGTATATAATTACAAATAAAGTTCATTCACTTATAGAGTTCAATAAACGGTCATCGAAATTAAACAGATGTCTTTGCAATTAGCAACAATTGTCCAAATATAGATAACATATGAAAAAAACATAAATACAACCGTGGATATATATTTAAGATTTGGTAAATTCTTTATCCCGTGTTCGTTTCGCTGATAGTAAAGTCAGTATAGCTGTCTTTGGAACAGGAACTGATTTATCCTTCCGGAGTTCATAATTTATCCTTCTACAGTTCGTGCTTTACCCTCCCGGAGTTCATGATTTGTTTTTTGCTGGGAGTTCGTCTTGGTCATTCTTAGTTGTAATAATTCGTTAACAAATATTTTCTGTCGGTTATTTTTGTGTCTATTTTGTCAAAGTGTTGTCCGTTTTCTTTGAATTGTGATTGATATCCCTTCATTAAATTTGTCTCAAATATTATGGCTGTAGCTTAATAATCAAAGTCACTGCTCGGCGATATAAGGGACATGCATAATGTTAGATTTGTTACGATCTATTTCAGGCCCTATAGCAACTTTCAACACGAAGAACGGTAACTCTAGCGATATTCATTGATATACCTAGGTGAATAATCGAGTCATTTTGAGTATCTATATTTTTTTCCATCAATGCTACATGTTTGTGAGTAATGTCTATTGTTTTGTAAATAATATGCCTGTCTGTCTGTCTGTCTGTTTGTTTTTGTTTTTGTTTTGTATTTTAGTAATAGTTCTTTTGTTTGGATTTTAGATTAATAAAAATCTTATTATGCCTTATTCTTATTCTAAAAAAAAACATTCTGATTCGTGTTATTAAGAAGTTATCAATAATTGAGTGAAAATTATGAATATGACAAGTGCTTTTATTTATAATTTCCTGATTCTTATCACAAACAAAACACATTCATGAACGAACAAATATAATTCAATCTTTGTTCATTTTTAAATGCAACAACACAATAGATGTATTTGATATATAAAAAGATGCACACACGTATATTTACAACAGAAAAGTCGTGCACTCAATGTGCTATTCTAATACCATTCGACTTTTGCAAAAATACTAATTACAAGCTTGCTACAATCGATATTATTCAAATGATTACTACTCCTACTTTCACTTTTCTACTTCTATTTTCACTTTTTCTACTTTATTTCTATTCATTTTGTACACATTTTTATGATCATTGTTTCCTTCTGTTTTTAAAAGAATGAATAATATAAAAAAAAAATTGTTTCCTTCTGTTTTTAAAAGAATGAATAATATAAAAAAAAAATATAGTCTTAAGTCTACATATTGATTTAAAATATTGTAATTATCTTCATTTTCACATTCATTTCAGATTTATCATGTTTATTGTCAATCCGAGAAATTGAAAAAAAAAATAGATATTCACATTAAAATTGACTCCGATGTTGATATTCAATTTGAAAAAGTCAAAACCTTTCAATGATTACGTATACAAATAAAAAAAAAATGAAACACTAATGTGGGTAAAAAAGATTTAAACATGAATGAAATGTCAAATTTCTAATCCTTCTAGTAGTTCTATCAAACGATTTTGAACCAATGCAAAGATCGACCATTGAACACCACAGTGGAGGAACGATTCAAACAATCCTTGCAGTGATCATACTTCACGCTTGTACATACCAGATACTTTTAGCGTAGTTATCTGTTGAAATTAATCATAATCTCCATCATCATCGTCACCATAATATGATGGAATGCAGCATGTTGACAATCCATATGACCATTGGAGTCCACAACGCCCCCTATATTCAGTTCCGGGAGGACACCAGGTCATGCATGCGCAATATTCATCCGCAGAGTATAGTTCATTACCAGATGGTTCGACTGGTTCTGGTGTTGTCGGTGCTTCTGTTCGTACTGCTTCTGTTGGTTCAACTGGTTCAGCTTTCGGGCTTACTTCTGCTTTTTCCGTTTTTGGACCAGCTTTCGATCTTCCTTCTACTTTTCCCGTTTTTAGACCAGTTTTTGAGCTTTCTTTGCCCTTTTCAGATGTTTGACCAACACTCTGCGATGCAATTTTTGACTTGGAAATGTTTTTTTCAATCTGCTTGTTTATTTTCTTGGTTGTTCCTAGATCAGATTTAACCACATCTTTAACTGACTTTCCGGTAATTTTCTCGTTCTTCGCCATTGTATCTCTGTTTATCGTGGTCTTTCCTAATTTGTTGATAACAGCTTCTTTGTTTACAGTTTTAACTTTGACAATATTAGTAGTTTTCCAATTCTTCACTGCTTTATTTTCTTGCTGTACAACATATGGTGTATCATTTATTTTACCAACGATTGGGCCATTATTTGCTTTGACGATAGAAGGACCATTATTAGTAATGTCGAGAGATGGTCCTTTATTTGTAATGTCAACAGATTGACCATTACTTGCAATGCCAACAAATTGACCATTATTCATGTTGCCAGCAGGTGGACCATCAAATAAAGCATCTACAATTAACTGTTCAATTGATCCGACAAGGTTTTTATTTTTTCTCATTAGAGAATCAAAAGGATCAGTAGATAACCCGGATGCTGGCACAGACTTGGCAATATTCGTGTTCAGTTTCACAAGGTCGGAGAATGGTAATGACTCAGCAATTTTCATGTTTGGTTTTAAAACGTTAGAAATTGGAGGAGCTTCAATGATTTTCATTTTCTGTTGAATAAATGATCGTGCTGCTGGTAGCGGAAACTCCCTATTAGCTTTTGCATATGAGAATTTATGTTGGATACCCGTTTTAAGTCCGGAATTAAATGATTTGGATTGTATAAGTGCATTTGGATTTCGATAAGAAAAAATATGCTTTCTTGTACGGGAAGAAGTCATTGGTCCCTGTTCATCGTTGTACTGAAGTATTGATTGGTGTCCATTTGTGTGACGGTGTAAACCTGTCAAAGATACGAAACTAAAGGTATTATTTGTGTGAAATTGACCTTGTCCTAGATACAATATTAAAGTATGAATTTGGTCTGTTTTATAGGTTAGTTAATACGATAGTCAATGTGACGGTGTAAACCTGTCAAAGATACGAAATTAATAAGGTTTTATTTGTGTCAAGGTGTTAGCATGTTCCAAATACAAAATTAAAAGTATGATTTTGATTGCTATCTGTTTTATGGGTTAGTAAATAAGATAGTCAATGTAACGGTGGATCAATTGTCAACTGTAATGACGACAATCGAACAACAAATTATACAACAGATACCATTGGTGGATAGGTATCACATGACTATATGTTACAGATCAATATTTTCATGAGTTTGTATGCATTTTCCACTGGAGAATAATAATAGACACTTTTCATAGAAAATTCAGCTTTAAAGATTGTGGTATAAAATGAAAAATACATAATGTTTGGCAATAAAAATGAGGATGCTAAAAAAATAATTTTTTTTATCAATAAGTGGGAATGGAGAATTTTAGTTCTTACTTCAAATAAATTACAAAAAGTAATCTCCTCTACGCTGCTATTTCGATCAAACATTTGATTTATCATATCTTTTTGTTTCTTCTTTGGGTTTTTTTTAACAAAAAGGGCCTTTTATAGCTGACTATATGCGGTATTGGGTTTGCTCATTGTTAAAGGCCGTACGGTGACCTATAATTGTTAATGTTTGTGTCATTTTAGTCTTTTGTGGATAGTTGTCTCATTGGCAATCATACCACATCTTCTTTTTTATATTCATATATTTCATTGCACTAATTGGAAATTTTTAAACAAATGTAATTCGGCCCCTCGGAAATGTTTCCATCAGTTTATAGTCTCGTCACTTTTAACTTCCGGTTTTAATTCATTATTCTTGTTCTTTATTTTATTTGCCATTCCATTAATACATCTATTATCATAGTACTACAAAGAACATGTAAAACATATAAATATGACATGTATAATGGCTACTTAGCAATTAATAACAAACATATTATTGTTTACATGTTGTGTATTACTGTTAGATGACAATGTAATCATTATTTGACAAAGAGAATAATTGACAGGTTACTTTCAATATTAAGACTAATGAACTATTAATGCGGAAGAAATAACTTTCGACACCATATAATTCTTATATCAAAACTCGCTTAGTAATTGTAGATTATATAAAAAAAAATACAGTTAATTATCAGATGAAAAAGCAATGCAGTTTTAATATCAAAACTCAATAAGCAGTTACTGTAGCAAAAAAAAATACATAAGAAAAATGCAGTTCATTGTAAAAAAAATATTGTAGAATTAAATGCTCCTTAATTATTTTCCAATCAGATTGTATAATTTGTTTTGTTAATTATAACTGAATATGTTTGTGATAAGTTCAATTCTTATGTACGACAATAAAAATCTTATACAGTTTTTCGAGCATTTTTTTCGTGACGAAAATTGCTAGATAAGAATATTCCATTTGTTGAAACGTTGCTTTAATATTTATAACTAACTTTCCTAAATTTTCTCCGAAGCTTCAAGATCCAATAGTTTATATTTATTTCAATTTTTCTTTTATATAATTGTAACCCACCAACGCATTTGAGTATGTACAAAAAAAATCAAAAAAAATCTAGCTTTTAATGTACCAGAAAGCATAGCCAATATTTTTGTTTTGTAAAAATATGAAGCTATCGTTTGAAAGCCAATGAGATAACTGTCGTCTACCATATATATACCAAATGACGTTAAAGTTGGAACATGTAACTGCAGGTCACTATACGGCCTTCAATAAAGAGGACAACTCGTACCATTAAGCATAAAAAAAGCTCCGACATGCCGACAAATGTTAAACAATTTAAACAGGAATAATCTACATGAAAGAATTTCATTATAACTTTCATACATGCATATGAATAAGACAGAGAAGTTAGCAAGGGGTAATGAAACACCATCAGTCGAATAAGACAGACAACTCCAGAGTGATAAACAACAACAACAAAACAAAATACACAGAAGACTTCAGATTGAGTAACACAAACCTCACCAAACCTAGGTTTGAACTGAACTTCTTGATTGTTGGTTGTTGGCTACTTAACATCCAGTGGCAAATATTTCATGCATATTCAGGACAAGAACTAGTTGACAATAAATACATTAGGTAAGTCTTGTACTAGGTGCCGTCCAGGGATGATAGTGGGGAAATTTGGACTGCCACTGGAAAATGAGGATACCGGTATATTGGTTAGAGACAGAAACTTTGTTTTGCAACTGGTCACCTTCGGACCCATCAAAGAGTTATGACAAGGGTTCTAAACGTGCAAAAAGCGTGGCATACATTTAACGAGGCATAGGATTTCACGTCCCAATTCTGACCGAACAATTATACGTAATTTCTGTTCCTATGGTGACACATATTAGTTCAAACGCGCTTATAAAATATATATGTTTATAAGGCATCTCATTATATCAAATTTTTCAACCATCAGTTGAAATAACAAAAGTAATTACAAATCCGTATAGGTAAATAATCTAACCTTATATATTTATATCGGCCGAATGTGAAAGTTTGAAATGAAAACATGATTTTATAAACAAATGATTGACCAGAACTTAGTCGGTAGAAACAATACAGACATCGAAAATGTATAGCACAAAATAGTAAGAAGCACTGAAAACAAAAGTAAATTTAAAGCAGCAGAAACCCGTTTGAAATAAAACTAGAGGGGGGTTCAGGTATATTTTTATATGTGTGTGTAAGCGTATAAACATGAATAGTATAACGGTACCAATGTAACTGCGCGAAATGTGGATTTCGACAATTAGTGTCTCTTCAGTGATGCTTGATGAAAATATTATAAAATCTTAAACTTATTTCAGAAATTGAAAAGGTGTTTTGACGCAAAAAGGAGGGGGGAATCAGAGCTTTGAATGACGAAGATAAATTCTTTAATTTGAACTAATCTCCGAAATTTTATAAAGAGCAGTTTATGCATATGTCCATGCCAGTACCGAAGTACTACTGGCTACTGACGTTTGTATTTCGTTACTATTTATGCCCGTAGACTGATATCTATACTTCTCGAAAAATAAATCCATAACAAAACTGAGTTTACATGGGGAAATGTTCACAATTTTACAAAAAATATATTATTTTACGGTCAGTAATTTGTGAATCATTGCATCCGATAATATATTTTTATGTAACGACATACACGTCATAAATCGGACATGAATGGTGTCATATCGTCTAATCATTAATATGTCATATTGGTGTGTTTTACTTGTTTGTTTTGATTCCGGAAGGAAACAATGATAACAAAAATACATCTAGTGGGCAATGTACAATGTGAAAATCTTCATTCATTTATTGATTCATTAATTTCTTGTACAAAACCGAGTTGTTTCGAGTACATACAGCTTGTTTTAAATTGGGTCTTTGTTTTCTTGTTTGAATTGCTTCACATTTTTCATGTCGGGTCATTTATAGCCGACTATACTTAATGCGTTTTTCTCATTGATGAAGGCCGCCCAGTGTCTGATATAAACTTGCTTTCACTTTGGTAGATAATTATTCCTGTTGACAAACAAACCACATCATGGCACATGGCCTCAATTTCATAATGATAAAAGCAAAACAAGTTACAATCCAGGTAAGTGGCAAGGATGTCGACTGTTCGCTAATATATATATCATGAGTTTTTCATTTAGGGAGCAACCATTTAAAAGGGGGTCTTTTCTCAGTCAGAATTTCTTTTTCGCGCGAAAAAAAAATATTCATTAAGTTTTTCTACGCGATCAATCGGAGTAATTTTTTTTAATTTAATACTCATATGTATAGGTGAATTTACATATAGAATATTTTTTTGTCATCTGCTTGGCCAAATTCTGCATCAGAAAATTTTTTGGAATCCCCCCCCTTTTTTTGAAGTTATTTTGTCGTTCCCTAAGAGACATCAGAGTTCAAAAAGACCTGTTAACAGCTAGATTTCCATTAAGCCGTGCGTTATATCCTGATAACAAACAAATGTTCAACATAGAAAATAAACAATTTGTACTCGACAGAAAAATATATCAAAAACTTTATTTCCGCAACTCTGAATAATTTTGATTCTATAAAGTTTGTGAATTAAACTATGTTGCAAATCTTTATCATCTTCGTATACATATAATAATTTATGATATATCGATTACAAATAAAACTTTATTTTAGACATAATATGAAAATAAATATCATGTAAACGATTGTAGCATATTTTGATATATTGAACAGGTTAGTGAAATATATTATAAATAATGTGTTTTTATCTTTTTATTATTATTATTATTATAAATATATAGAATTATCTTAATATTTTATTGTGAAAATTTAATAGATTTTTTAATAGATATCTAACACGGGCACTTCCTAATAAATATACCAATTACCTTGCACTGAATTAAAAATCACAAGAATGGAGAGAATAACGTGCACAACCAATTCCATAGTAAGTCAATCAACCCTCAGTGCTGGCTATAAGTTATATACTATAAATTCCAGGACTGACGTGCCGAATGTCCACTACCAGAATGCGTAAATTGGTCACTAATTGATTGTTAATATAGGTAGTGCATTGTTTTATGGTATACATTAATCACTGTATTAATTTCCGACATATATTCACCTGGGTAATCACCTGGGTAATATTCCCACACTTCACATCCTTTGATGTCACTAGAACACACGTTAACGTAGAGAGGTAATGTTGATGTATTGGGTCCGTCATTACCAATAAGTAATAAAATGATTAAGAACAGATACCTCAATCTTACACCTATGAACATGAATTTATTGTAAATTTTGGAATCTATAACCTTTATATTGGTCTCGCAGACTTTTTCGCGCATTATTAAATAGTCTGGGATGCATTTATTATTTCGGAAACTTTTCTCCCCTGATTAACATTTTGTTAGTGAAGTTTAATCAGATTTAACACGTGACTAATTTAATAGTTAGTTACCACAACATCAGCAGAAGCAACAGTATAAGGCAGCAACCATTTGATTTTCGGGGGGGGGGGGGGGGCTATGGATTAAAAAAATAATTTGTTTTTGACCCTGAGAAAAAAAATGTTTGATTCACCCATAGCTGCCACTATATGTAATGCTAATTTTGAAAGAAAAAAATTGTTTTCGACTTGTCGCCAAAAAAAAGATTGTTTTTCGCTGAATGCGATAAAAAAGTTTGCCCAGAAAAAAAATTCATAGCCCCCCCCCCTCCTTCAGAAAATCAAATGGTTGCTGCCTAAGCAAAAGTGTATATTAAGTAAAACATGTATTTGTTTAAATAAAAATGAATGAAATCAAAACAATATTGAACTCCGATGAAAATTCAAAACAAAAAGTATCTAATCATATTGCAAAATCAAAAGATGAAACACATTAAACGAATGGACACTAACTGTCATATTGCTGACTTGGTACAGGCATTCATTTATGTAGACTTGTATGTTTCAACTGCATATTTATAACCAGTCAGACAAACAAATGAAGAAGACGTGAGGGAGGACAAGTGAGATAAGGGTCGGAGTAAGAGCTATACGATGGGAAGAGACAAACCTAAAACGTTTGTTCAAGAATGGGATGATGAGGAAGTTTTGAAGTGAACAAAAATGGCAGCGAAATATAGTAAACGTTTCATTTTATTTAAATCAATTTATAGTTCTCCGTTTGCGAAAATTTGCTGAAATTTAAATCTACAAAAACATAAAACAAAATAAAATATAAGGACACGAATAAGAAGATATGGTTTGATACAATTCTTATAAAAAAAAAACTATATTGTACAGCCCGACAGAATGACGTTAGTAAAACAAAACAGACAAATAACAAATGCAAATTTCTATAATTTTATATTTCTATGTTTTATTTTTTTTTTACATAAAAATAAATCATTGTTTGGTGACACTAGATTTCTGATCACTTTAGCCAAACCCATATTTAATCACCTCAACTTATTCTCATGCTCACAACACTGTATACATCACGAAAACTGTTCTTCACTAGTATCATCTTTTAAAATTATATAAATAATATAGTAACACGAAAAGGAAGGACTCTCATGCTTATTAATTAAATTAAATTGAGAATAGAAATGGGGAATATGTACTAAAGAGACGACAGCCCGACCAAAGAGCAGATATCAACCAAAGGTCATCAATGGGTCTTCAACGCAGCGAGAACATCCAGTATATGGAGGTGGGCTTCAGCTAGCCCCGTAATATTAATATGTACTGTTAATATAACTGTGTGTACTAAACATATAAAAATCTCTACATGAAAATATTTCCCCCTTCTGCGATAAATACATTCGTAAGTATATAATACTTAATTACTCTTAAATCTTTTAATATTCAGATACTTGTCTTCTAAAACACACAGGATTTAAACCACAATGGTATAGAGGTAATTGATTTTAGACTTTTGGGTTTTTTTGTGTTTTAACGCCACTTTTAAGCACCGCATGAAAGCTATTTCGTAGCGACCATTTTTTTATTGGTGGGGGAAGCCGCATGGCCCGGAGAAAACCACCGACCTTCGATAGAAAAACTGACAATCCTAGTTAATAAAGATTGGGGTCGAGAGCACCTGCACGAGCAGGGTTCGAACTCACAACCTCAGTGTTGACCTACAAGTGATTACAGCAGTAACTACTCAGACCACTCGGCCACCGTGGCGCCATTTAGAGGTAATACATCACCGATGTATTGGTGAGATGTGTTCAAGCAGGGAGTTAAACACACACAACAAAATGGGAGTTAAACACACACACAAGCAGGGAGTTAAACACACACAACAAAAGGTTGTATCGTAATTGCTAAAATCGGAAGTGAGGTTTCTATTAAACCATTCAGTGTACTGAATTAAATCACAACTGCCAAGTAACCATAATTCTGTACGGTTTCAGCAATTTTTAGAAGTTTATGCTGCGAACACACGTAATTCGAATTCGATTCGCATTAAATCATAGCATAGGGTACTGTAATGGTATTGTCAATATGAAGTGTAAAATTTAGAATGAAAATGGGCAATATTTCAAAGAGACAACAATTCAACCAAATAGCAGACAACAGCCGAAGGCCACCAATGGGTCTTCAATACGACGAAAAACTCCGGAGGCGTGCTTCAGATAGCCCCTAAACAAATCTAAAATGTATGCAAGTTTAGTGATTATGAACGCCATACTGTGTCTATTCCTGTCTGGCTTTGTTAATTCAATTAAGGAAAGTAATACAAGTACGTGACACATGGGCCTTTTTTTCTTCCTCCTCAAAGTATCACAACTTGATGTAAGATCCACTTCTAGTGCATAAAGGCTATTAAGTGAAATATTTTATTTAACTACTTCCGAGAAGACATTGTCTGTTTTAAAATCTCCTCATCCTATTATTAAACTATTTCGCTGTAAGATGACATAGTTTCGATATCATCATTTTTTCATTTGATAAAATTCTTAAGTTACTAGGTTTTAGTCTATAATACAGTTAAAGCTGTAGCGGTAAGGTCATTATTAACAGCTTTAGTGCAATAAATCTATATTCAAAGTGAAAAAAAAGAAAAAAAAAGGTTTTAGTCTATTATACAAATGGAGGGAGAATATTATAATGTAATTTAATACGGAGAAATAGTTTTAACTCGTGTTTTGTGAATAAAGCAATAAATAACTATACATGTGCTTAAGATAGTTCACATTTTGTAAGTTAGTTTTATTTACTCTCGTTTGTACATATGTTAACTAATTTCCAAATACCAACTTGAGTGTTTAAAATTATGAAATCATTTTAGATATAGAAAAAACGTTAGAGTTCTCTAAGCACACATCCTGTTTTAATTCTATTGCTTTTAATTTTTTGTTTTTGGAGAGTACGACCCGTTGACATAGCGTGAAATTGTTTCCTGCCAAAAAGGAGAAAAAAACAGATAAATCAACCATAAAAAAGGAAAAATGCAGCATATCATCACTGCAGTAGGGAAAAGGAAACAGGACATATTACTAAACTGTCCAAAGGAAAAAGGTTAGATAACACTTCTGCCAAAATTGAAAAAAAACAACAGATAAGTCTATCTCCCGAAAGGAAATAGGACAGACAACTAACTTCCAAAAGGAAGAGGTCAGATAACACTTTTGCCAAAATTGATAAAAAAACAACAACAACAACAGATAAGTCTATTTCCCGAAAGGAAATAGGACAGACAACTAACTTCCAAACGGAAGAGGTCAGATAACACTTTTGCCAAAATTGATTAAAAAAAAACAACAACAGATAAGTCTATTTCCCGAAAGGAAATAGGACAGACAACTAACTTCCAAACGGAAGAGGTCAGATAACACTTTTGCCAAAATTGATAAAAAAAAAAAACAAAAAAAAACAGATAAGTCTCTTTCCCGAAAGAAAATAGGACAGACAACTAAATTCAAAGGAAAAGGGATAATAGTTCTGCCAAAGGAAAAAGGACAGACAACACTACTGTCAATAAGGAAAAAGGATAAATATCACTTTCAGAAAGAAATAAAGAAAGACAACACTTCTTCCGAAGTAAACGAAAGACAATACTTCTTCCTAACGAAAATGACTGATAACACTTCTCTCGAAAGAAAAAAGACAGACAACTCTTCTCACAAAAGAAAAAAAGACAGAAAAAACTAGTACCCAAAGGAAATATGAAGATATCACTTCTCCTAAATAAAAACAGACACACAACGCTACTTACTACCCAAAGGAAAAAGGACAGATAACGCGTCTTCGAAAGGAAAAAAGAAAAAGAACGGATAACACTTCTCCCGAAAGAAAATAGACAGACAATACTTCTACCCAAATGAAAAAGGACGGATAACACTTCTCCCGAAAGAAAATAGACAGACAACACTTCTACCCAAATGACAAAGGACGGATAACACTTCTCCCGAAAGAAAATAGACAAACAACACTTCTACCCAGATGAAAAAAGACGGATAACACTTCTCCCGAATGAAAATAGACCGAAAACACTTCTACCCAAATGAAAAAGGACGGATAACACTTCTCCCGAAAGAAAATAGACAGACAACACTTCTACCCAAATGAAAAAGGACGGATAACACTTCTCCCGAAAGAAAATAGACAAACAACACTTCTACCCAGATGAAAAAGGACGGATAACACTTCTCCCGACCGAAAATAGACAAACAACACTTCTACCCGAATGAAAAAGGACGGATAACACTTATCCAGAATGCAAATAGATAAACAACACTTCTACCCAAATGAAAAAGGACGGATAACACTTTTCCAAAAGAAAATAGACTGAAAACACTTCTACCCAAATGAAAAAGGACGGATAACACTTCTCCCGAAAGAAAATAGACAGACAACACTTCTACCCAAATGAAAAAGAACGGATAACACTTCTCCCGAAAGAAAATAGACAAACAACACTTCTACCCAGATGAAAAAGGACGGATAACACTTCTCCCTAAAGAAAATAGACAAACAACACTTCTACCCAAATGAAAAAGGACGGATAACACTTCTCCAGAAAGCAAATAGACAAACAACACTTCTACCCAAATGAAAAAGGACGGCTTACACTTTCCCGAAAGAAAATAGACAGACACCACTTCTACCCAAAAGAAAAAGGACGGAGAACACTTCTCCCGAAAGAAAATAGACAGACAACACTTCTACCAAATCAAAAAGGACGGATAACACTTCTCCCGAAAGAAAATAGACAGACAATACTTCTACCCAGATGAAAAAGGACGGATAACACTTCACCCGAAAGAAAATAGACAAACAACACGTCTACCCAAATGAAAAAGGACGGATAACACTTTTCCAAAAGAAAATAGACTGAAAACACTTCTACCCAAATGAAAAAGGACGGATAACACGTATGCGACAAGAAAAAGGATAGAAAGTCTACTATCCACTGGCGAAGAACGATAACACCTCTGTATAAAAGGGAAAGGACAGTTTACTTACGATAACACTTCTGCCAGAAAAAAGTGAAGATACCACTTCTGACAAATAGAAAGGGGTAGATACGTCTACAGCCTAAAGGATAAGGGACAGACAACTACACAGTCCACAGGAAAGGCCCAGACAACCTAATACCTCAAGGAAAAGATTAAATAAGACGTTTGTTCAAAAGAAAAAGAAAAAATAATATTGATGCCCAAAAGAAAAAAGATGGATACCTGTACGTCCCAAAGTAAAAAGGATAAATAACACCTCTGCCCACAAGTAAAATGAAAGATTACACTACTGACCTAAACCAAAGTGGCAGTTACTTCAAGTGTCCGAAGGAAAAAGTACAGATATTACCACTACCCTAAAGGAAATGAAACAATACTGTTTAAAGGAAAGTTAACCAATAACTCTCCTTCAAAAAGAAAAAAAGACAGATAACTACTACTTTAAAAAAAGAAAAGAAGAAAGGACAGACAACCTTACTGTCCAAAGTAAAATCTCCTTTTTAAGGAAAACAGACAGATTGCTCTATTTCAAAAATTAAAAAGGACAGATAACTTAACTGCAAAAAAGAAAAATGTCAGATAACACCACTGTTCAAAAGGAAAAGGCAAATTCTTCTTTTAAAAGGAAAAATGACATTCTTCCAAAAAAAGGGACAGATAAAACTTCTCCCAAAAGGAAGAAAAGAACAGAAACCTCTACTTCCCGAAGGAAAAAGGACAGATAACTCAACTAACAAAAGAAAAAGTGACAGATAATGCTTCTCTCCAAAGGAAGAAAAGGACAAATACCTCTTCTAACAAAAGAAAAAGGGACAGATAGTGCTTCTCTCCAAAGGAAGAAAAGGACAAATAACTCAACTAACAAAAGATAAAGGAACAGATAATACTTCTCTACAAAAGGTAAAAAAGAATAGATGACTCTAGTTTCCTAAAAATGACAGCCATTACAACTTCCCAAAGGGGAACAGGGCTAATTCTACTTAGAGTAAAAAGGGCAGATTACGCTACTGTTCAAAGGAAAAGGACAAATAACTCTATTACCCAAAAGAAAAGGACAGATCACTCCAAAAGGAAAAAAAAAAGATACATCCTACCGCCTAACGAGAAAAGGAGATTACGTTACTGCCTACAGGAAAAAGGACAGATAACACTTGCCCAAAGGAAAACGACAGATATCTACTGCATAACGGCAAAAAAGACAGATTATTCTAGTAACTAAAGGAAAAAGAACAGATAACCCTTCTTCTCAAAGAAAAAGGACAAAATATTCTCCTGCCAGAAAGAAAAGAGAGAGATACATGTAACTCTACTGCTCAAATGGAAATGACAGGTTTATATACGGTATAAGGGTAACTAGACATATTACTCTAAAACTAATGAATCAGATGACAATATTACCTAAAGAAAAGCAGAAAGGTAACAGGACAGACAATTCTACTGCTAAAAAGAAAGAAAAAACATATCACTCTACTTCCGAAAGGAAAAAGGACAAATAATTCTTCTGTCTAAAAGTAAAAAGAACAGATAAAACTACTACACTGAGTGCAAATGACACATAAGTCTACTGCCCAATGGAAAAACACTATAGCCTAAAAAAAAAGATTACTCTACTGCTCAAAGTAAAATGACATCAAACACTACTGCCCAAAAGTTTAAAGGACAGGTAGCGCTGCTGTATTAAGGAAAAGGGACACATAGCTCAACTTTCCAAAGGAAAAATGACAGCCAACACCACTGCCCATAAGGAAAAGGGCAAATTCGACTTTTAATTAAAAGAAAATAGATAGCTTTGACCTCTACTTCTAAAAAAAAGACCAAATATCACTATTACCCAAAGGAAAATGACAGATAACTCTACTGCTTAAAGGCAAAAAAAGACAGATTACTTTAGAAACTAAGGAAAAAAGACAGATAAGCATTCTTCTCAATAAAAGCAAGGATACTGTAGTATACCGCTGTTAGAAATTCATAAATCGATTGAGCAAAACTAATCCGGGTTACAAACTAAAACTGAGGGAAACACATCAAATATAAGAGAACTACGACACAACAGAAATACAACATTAAAATGAAACACACACAGAAACGAACTACATGACTTTTGTATAATATAACAATGGCTATTTTCCTGACTTGGTACAGGACATTTTAAGAAAGAACAATGGTGAATTGATCCTGGTTTTGTGGCATGCCAAACCTCCCGCTTTTATGGCAATGATAAATATATTAACATTGAAATGACAACATAACATTACAGGACTGCAGTACAAGTAAATGGGATAACATATAGGACAGAGAAACACACGAATAATAGCTAGCAAAAGGTGCCAGGTTTAAAATTTAATACACCAGACGCGCGTTTCGTCCACACAAGACTAGCCAGTGACGATCAGATGAAAACAGTTCGAAAGCCAAAACAAGTACAAAGTCGACGAGCATTGAGGACCAAAAGTTCCAAAAAGTTGTGCCTAATAAATAAAAAAAGTAATTCACAAGAACTCGAAGAAATCAACAGAATGAAAATAAAATAAAAATCCGGGAAAGTCTATTACTGTTTTTGGCTCATTTTTAAATGACATTAAAAGTCATTTAAAAACATGACTACAAATAAAAAAAATAGAGTTGAAAGTTTTCTGTTGCGTGATCCATTGAGAGTGGTATGATATTGTATTGTAATTGATTTTTGAAGTAGTTTTTGTTTAATTATCTTTTCTATTGCATTATTCGCATATTTACTGATTTCAGAAAGTCAACATGCAAGGCGGATTCTTAATTACAAAACGTCGACTTTGAATTTGACGGAAACTTACGTGAAAAATTTTGCTAATCAAAAATGGCAAATGTTGGGTTTAAGAATTGAACGAATTAAACTGATTTTTTTCTAGCGGTTAATCACGAAATGATTCATGCAAGGTACAGATTATTATCTATAACATTGAGTAAAAAGGTACAGTCATACACACACACAGCATACAAACCCTCGCTTCAGTTTTTAAATTACTGTATTTGTCCTATTAGATTCGAAATAATTCATGGAAGCCATGAAGGATTGTTTGAAATTTACTCATGGCCTGGGTGTTGGATCTGACCCGTTCTCCTTTTCAAATTGGATTTATCTGCGCATGTGTAGCAGTGTGAAAAGATTATTTTGAACGGAGTAAATAATTTATCATTTATACTCTTTTGAGATGGACAAAACAATCAGCAAGACAAGATCTTTTTGATTTGTTTTGTATTTCATGTATTTTGCTTTGAGTTTTTTTTGCTTTCTTTTTTGTTTTGAAGATTTTTTGCTTTCTTTTTTGTTTTGAGCAAAATCAAAAGAAGATAGACAAAACTAAACAGACCAAATGATCAGTAATACAAGATTAACAAAACAGAGAATTTTTGTCATGAATTTTTTAATATGGTCTACAATGTTTGAGAATGTTTTTCATCAATATAGCCTTATATCTTATCGATGGCATATATGATAATGATAATTAGAAATAAAAACGCTTATTTTTTTCTTTATGTGCGTTCGATTTAGAAAAATAAGATCGAGCCTCTTTCAGTTGTCCACAGATCAACAAAGCTGTTGCTAAACAATGGTAGGCTTCTCCGAGAGCACATCCATGTTCTTCAAGATGTGTTCTAGATACGGATAACCGAAGGTCATCAATTGCTTGCGTACACTGAAAATCTTCCTGTAATCGATATAAACAGAGAAACCTTAGAAAATGAATGTATACTCTCGAAGGTATGTAAGCTATTGTTGTAGCCTGCACATCTAATTCTGGGGGAATAACTCGAGAATTATAATAAAAAGTTATCTCATTTACGACATGATGCTTATTAACATGTCTCCTTTTCCATATCTTATGTCGTATTCCTTCTTTCTCAATCGTAGAAATATTACTGGAAGTTAATGTACATTTTGTGTTGAATAGTTTTCCATTGGTGCATTCCTTCAAAGCATGGAATATAAGTTTAAGAGACGTTCTGTACTGGCCAAAACAATAGAAATATGTTGCTAAATACATCCAACTGGCAACTGAATCTGTATGAAGTCCCATGAAAAGATATGGCAAAAATTTCTTCGATAGTTTATATCTATATCTGTTTGGACATTTTGTGTGACTATCCATACTTTTACCTATCATCTGACAAAACCAACAAAAGGCAATAAATGGCAAGAATCCTTTAGGTCTGATATTCATAATTCTTTTGATAAATACTTTTCCCATTTTTATTGGTTCGGACGGGGTTCCTAAGATACACAACATGCCTGTTAACCGGAGGTATGGCCGTGAATGCATAAGAATAATCGCATTTAATGTACAACAAACTACTTCTGTATCAATTATCTTTGGTGCAAGAGGGGTGTTGCTGAAGAAGTTTGAAAGACAATTACAATTTCTAAAGCACATTATTCCGTTCGAATACAATTCATTCAGAAATATTAAAAAATCGCGATGTTGTTGTCTGTTAAATCTACAATCAAACAAATTGTTCTCGATTATAAAATAATGAGGAAGATATTTGTAGTAAACGTAGTATATGAGTCGCTTAAAACATTTCATAAAACATGGCAATATATTTTCTGGTCGCCACATGGATGGCTCAGATTCCTCAGAAACCCAAAATAGTACGGTTTTCAAGAAATACGAACATAGTAATCCATTAAATTTCTCTTTTTGGTCAATGACCTCCTTTAACATAAGTTTAAAAAGAGCATAACATAAAAGTTGAGTATGTGTAAACGAAAATATCAGATGTTTTTCAGCGACGGAAAAAGACATTCTCCATTCTAAATGTTCATTTGGCGAATCCTTAGTACCTATTGGTACTAACAAAGTACCATAACTGCATATATTTGACACCAATTTCGGAGAAGGCCAAATACGGTCTCTTTTAATCCATGGTTGTGCTTGTTGAATAAAAACTGGACATCGCAGACAAACAGTGATATCAAAATCGTTATTCATATCTGATGCACATGGGCCATGTAAGGTCACAGACCTAAAAAGGTCGACGATCGATACAATCCAATGTCGTATACGTCCACTTTCAAACCGCAATTCCTGTCCATATGGAGTAGAAAGCCAATTTACTAGTGCATCATAATGACAGCTGTTACCTTTTAATTGAGTAAAGCAAGGTTTACAGTCATCAGTATCCATAACAAAATTATTCGGAATAAGAAACGAATTGTCTGTTCTTTCTTCACTCACATTCACCGATCTTAATAGACACATTACGTCTATATCACTCTTCATGTGTAAGCCTTCTGCCTTGCTTCCACTAGTTACTATTAAAAAGTGTTTCTTTTCTGTGAAATAATCTACTGTCGCATAGAATTGCCGTCTTGCTTTTACAACTTCCGCTGATCCTATTGTCTCACACAAACAATGGTAAAGTCGTCTGCAAATGTTTTGGTCAGTTTCCATCTGTTAAAGTAAGTAAAGTTACTAATAATATGGGAACCACTGCAATTAAATTATTTTAATCATTGATTATTGTTCGTAATGCCAAATTATCATTGCAATATGAATCAAAGGATAATGAAATTTATATAGTGATTTATACAGGGTGTTTGGTGTGAGACGGATCTATCGAACAACGCATTGTATTGGATAAAGGGTCGGATTTATGGAACAACACATTGTATCGGATAAAGAGTTGGATCTATGAAATAACACGTTGTATTGGAGGATGAAAAGTCTGATCTATGGAACAACGCACTGTATTGGATGAAGAGTATGAACTATGGAACAACACATTGTATATGATGAAGAGTCGGAACTATGGAACAACACATTGTATATGATGAAGAGTCGGAACTATGGAACACCACATTGTATATGATGAAGAGTCGGATCTATGGAACAACACATTGCATTGGATGAAGAGTCGGACCTATGGAACAACAGATTGAATTGGCCGAAGAGTCGGACCTATGGAACAATACATTGTATCGGATGATGATGAGTCGGATCTATAGAACAACAAATTGTATCGGATGAAGAGTTGGAGCTATAGAACAACACCTTGCATCAGATGAAAAGTCGGATCTATGGAACAACACAATGTATTCGAGGATGAAGAGTCGAATCTATAGCACAACACATTGTATTGAACGAAGAGTCGGAACTATGGAACAACACAATGTATTGGATGAAGAGTCGGTACTATGGAACAAAACATTGTATCGGATGATGAGTCGGAACTTTGGAACAACAAATTGTATTGGACGAAGAGTCGGAACTATGAAACAACACATTTTATAGATGAAGAGTCAGAACTTAGGAACAACACATTGTATTGGACGAAGAGTCAGAACTATGGAACAACAAATTGTATTGGATGAAGAGTCGGATCTATGGAACAACACATTGTATTAGACGAAGAGTCGGAACTATGGAACAACACATTGTATTGGATGAAGAGATAGAGCTATCGAACAGCACATTGTATTCGAGGATGAAGAGTCGGATCTATGGAACAACACATTGTATTGGACGAAGAGTCAGAACTATGGAACAACAAATTGTATTGGATGAAGAGTCGGATCTATGGAACAACACATTGTATTAGACGAAGAGTCGGAACTATGGAACAACACATTGTATTGGAAGAAGAGTCGGAACTATGGAACAACACAATGTATTGGATGAAGAGTCGGTACTATGGAACAAAACATTGTATCGGATGATGAGTCGGAACTTTGGAACAACACATTGTATTGGACGAAGAGTCGGAACTATGAAACAACACATTTTATAGATGAAGAGTCGGAACTTAGGAACTACACATTGTATTGGATGAAGAGATGGAGCTATCGAACAGCACATTGTATTCGAGGATGAAGAGTCGGATCTATGGAACAACACATTGTATTGGACGAAGAGTCGGAACTATGGAACAACAAATTGTATTGGATGAAGAGTCGGATCTATGGAACAACACATTGTATTGGATGAAGAGTCGGATCTATGGAACAACACATTGTATTAGACGAAGAGTCGGAACTATGGAACAACACATTGTATTGGATGAAGAGTCGGAACTATTGAACAACACATTGTATTGGATGAAGAGTCAGATCTATGGAACAACACATTGTACTGGACGATGAAGAGTCGGATCTATGGAACAACACATTGTATTTGAGGATAGAGGGTCGGATCTATGGAACAACCCATTGTATCGGGTGAAGAGTCGGATCTATGGAACAACAAATTGTATCGGATAAAGAGTCGGATTTATGGAACAACACATTGAATTGGATGAGATGGGATTAAACAGTTTTGATCCTCTTATCCGGAATTCTTTAGTAGTCTCATCATTTTTTCACATTCCTTACCCGAAACTTAAACAGAAATAACTGTATTGTGCACTAACTGTGTACATGCATTGCAATGAATAAAGGTTTGTTATTAAGAAAATAAAACACTACTCACTTTGATCACTCTGTGTCCAGTTATTTAATTGACATAAAAGAATAAAACGTCTGATACATATACGTAAAGAGAGGAAGTTCATCATATCTTTACAATAGAGTTAGCTGATGGGCGAATCCTTTTGTTTATTTTCATTTCCTGTCGTATGCATTGTGAACCAAGTGTTTCACACCATTAGTCAGACACTTTCTATTCGTTTATTAAAGGAAAACATCTTTTGGATACGAGTAAAAGTATTTTATAACATGACTTTTTTCTCTTTACTTTTCGATGGTACTCAACAACAATTTAATAATCTTTATAGAAATACAAGTATTGTGAAATGGGATTTTTTAATCTACACTTTAAAATACTTCAGGGTGTCTTTCTCCATCTTGGATTTGGAAATACCAGAAAACACGGTCTAGATCTTTAATAGAAGGTGAAAATTTTCAGAGTAGAAGTTATTCATGTGTAAGAACTTCCACTTATATATAGAAAATGACATGTTTTATCATATATATGATTGTATTTTACAAAAAACAGAAAATCTTTGTTTGAACAATTTTTTCCCAACTTTGCCACATCAGGGGAGGCAACTCAAATGCAAGGGCATATAATTCAGATTAAGGTATTTTTACAATAGAATTTCTCTAATTTATTATGTAACAAAAAAACCGGGTCCGGTTACCCCATTTTTCCTTTCCTTAACTGAAAGCATAATATTAAAGCTATCTAATCTTCTCATATGTTATCTTAAAATTCTATGGTGTAGTTTACGCTTTATTGCAAAAAAAATGTAGTTTCCATGCATAATCTATACAAAATTTGTCCATTTTGAACACTGTGTAGCATAAAAATAAGCCTGGTGACCCATTCTTTTTATTGCTTTTTATAAAAAAAAAGCATAATATAATTTTCATTTTTGCAAATTATTAAAAAATTCTATGGATTTCAATTTAGACACCCCATCTTCCTTAAGATGATGAAAATGTTTTATATTGTGATATGAGTGAAATTATGATGTATTAAACAAAATAATAGGGATTGTGTTCGTGTAAATGTTCAGGAAAATACATTCCTCCTGTAGCACGAATGATTGTTATTGTTTAATTTGTAGCACGAATGATTGTTATTGTTTAATTTGTAGCACGAATTATCGTTATTGTTTAATATTAGAACGAATTATCGTTATAGTTTAATTTGTAGCACGAATTATTGTTATTGTTTAATTTGTAGCATGAATTATTGTTATTGTTTAATTTGTAGCACGAATTATTGTTATTGTTTAATTTGTAGCATGAATTATCGTTATTGTTTAATTTGTAGCACGAATTATCGTTATTGTTTAATTTGTAGCACGAATTATCGTTATTGTTTAATTTGTAGCACGAATTATTGTTATTGTTTAATTTGTAGCACGAATTATCGTTATTGTTTAATTTGTAGCACGAATTATCGTTATAGTTTAATTTGTAGCACGAATTATTGTTATTGTTTAATTTGTAGCACGAATTATTGTTATTGTTTAATTTGTAGCACGAATTATTGTTATTGTTTAATTTGTAGCACGAATTATCGTTATTGTTTAATTTGTAGCACGAATTATTGTTATTGTTTAATTTGTAGCACGAATTATTGTTATTGTTTAATTTGTAGCATGAATTATCGTTATTGTTTAATTTGTAGCACGAATTATCGTTATTGTTTAATTTGTAGCACGAATTATCGTTATTGTTTAATTTGTAGCACGAATTATTGTTATTGTTTAATTTGTAGCACGAATTATCGTTATTGTTTAATTTGTAGCACGAATTATTGTTATTGTTTAATTTGTAGCACGAATTATCGTTATTGTTTAATTTGTAGCACGAATTATTGTTATTGTTTAATTTGTAGCACGAATTATTGTTATTGTTTAATTTGTAGCACGAATTATCGTTATTGTTTAATTTGTAGCACGAATTATTGTTATTGTTTAATTTGTAGCACGAATTATCGTTATTGTTTAATTTGTAGCACGAATTATTGTTATTGTTTAATTTGTAGCACGAATTATTGTTATTGTTTAATTTGTAGCACGAATTATTGTTATTGTTTAATTTGTAGCACGAATTATCGTTATAGTTTAATTTGTAGCACGAATTATTGTTATTGTTTAATTTGTAGCACGAATTATTGTTATTGTTTAATTTGTAGCACGAATTATCGTTATTGTTTAATTTGTAGCACGAATTATTGTTATTGTTTAATTTGTAGCACGAATTATCGTTATAGTTTAATTTGTAGCACGAATTATTGTTATTGTTTAATTTGTAGCACGAATTATAGTTATTGTTTAATTTGTAGCACGAATTATTGTTATTGTTTAATTTGTAGCACGAATTATTGTTATTGTTTAATTTGTAGCACGAATTATTGTTATTGTTTAATTTGTAGCACGAATTATCGTTATAGTTTAATTTGTAGCACGAATTATTGTTATTGTTTAATTTGTAGCACGAATTATTGTTATTGTTTAATTTGTAGCACGAATTATTGTTATTGTTTAATTTGTAGCACGAATTATCGTTATTGTTTAATTTGTAGCACGAATTATCGTTATTGTTTAATTTGTAGCACGAATTATCGTTATTGTTTAATTTGTAGCACGAATTATCGTTATTGTTTAATTTGTAGCACGAATTATCGTTATTGTTTAATTTGTAGCACGAATTATCGTTATTGTTTAATTTGTAGCACGAATTATCGGTATTGTTTAATTTGTAGCATGAATTATTGGTATTGCTAAATTTGTAGCATGAATTATCGTTATTGTTTAATTTGTACCACGAGTTATCGTTATTGTTTAATTTAAAAGTTTCCAAAACATATAATATTTCTCATTGATTTGTACAACTTGAAAGGTTTTTTGTGGTATTTATATCTGGTCACATAGAAAATAGTTACTTTAACCCAAAACAAACATGCAGGATTCCATTTAATGTAACATTTGTTTTTATCAAACGGTACCTCATCTCTTATTTGATATTTTGTTTCTTATTCATTTTGCTGGCATTACTAGGGTTTCAAATTTTGTGTTCATTTCTTGAATAACATATGTTTCGCACCTAACAATTTTAATATATTTCCAACAACGCATGACGATATGTTAAATTTCTTAAGATATCTAAAACCATCTGTAAAAGCAGTTTGACTTAAAACAAAGTTCAATTTTTAAAATGTGAATAAAATAAATATTGACAGCCGATAATTGTTCATCTTGTTTTGTTAATAAACCAACAGATAGGACTCTGTAGCCATCCTCAATAAAAGATAGGAACAGTATTTGCAGTTAAAATCAGACGGAATAAATATTTTCTAAAAACATTCACGTGTAATATATATATATCATAATGCATACTTGATGAGAGAATATGTGTGCGTACGAAATAACAGGAACCAAAGATCTGATGACCACCTGAAAACGACGTATAATAATATGGCTCGGAAACACCTTTAGAAAAGACCATGATAACATCACCAAAAGAGCTCTGAAATGGACACCATTGGAATGTATAAGAAACAGAGGAAGTCTTTAGACCACAAGAAGATGGAGAAGGACAATTGAGAGTGAATTCTAAACATGGGAAAAACCTGAGAAGAACAGTGATGAGACCTGACATCTGTCTTATATACCAGCTGGCTTGAAGAATATTAGTTCGTATAATTGGGTAAAGGAAATCATCATGATAGTTATTCGTCTTAATTGGTGGAATAATAACCAATGTTTTCCAGTTATGCATCTTGGAATTTGATATTAAAAGATAGTTCATGTTTTTATAAAAATCATCATCATCATCATCATCATCATCAACATTAAACATTCAACAAGTTTTCAAAAAGTAACATCACACAAATTTGAAAAAAGTCTTAATTGACAGTCCTTTATCAAATGGCAAAATCAAAAGCTCAAACACATTATACGAATGGATAACAAATGTCTGACTTCGTACATGCATTTTTTATGTAGAATGATATTCACAATGATGTGTGAACAAAATATATAGACATAAAAAGTAAAATGTCAAAAATTGCAGTCAACATTGTGTTGAAGTTTCAATCCCTATAAAAACAAACACATATAAAACAAAGAAGCACAGAAACGGAAAATTTACCAACAAGGTCTTGGAATCTTCCGATTAACTTTTTTTTTTAAACTTGACTTCTTTGACATTCCCATGGTTCATCAGCTTTCTGTTCAGACACTGGTGACGTTTTACATAACCTATGAATACTGAATGTTTTTCTTTTCACTTTTATGTTCAGTCAAAATGTTAAATAAAAGAGGGACGAAAGATGCCAAAGACAGTCAAACTTATATATCGAAAATAAACTGACAACGCCATGGCTAAAAATGAAAAAGACAAACAGACAACCAAAAGTGTACATGACACGACACAGAAAACTAAAGATTAACAACACGAATCCCACCAAAAAATAGGCGTGATCTCAGGTGCTCCGGAATGGTAAGAAGATCCTGCTCCACATATGCCACCGTCGTGTTGCTTATGTGATAACAAATCCGGTATTTACCTACCGAATTAGACTTTTTAGTCTAACTCGGTAGGCCACATTCATGAAAGAGAAGGGGATTGTAGTTACGACGTAGGGAACATATCTGATTTCATTTGTGAAACGATTATTCCATAACAGTCAACCAACTTGTGATGGCGTCCGTAACATTTACGAGGGAATGATTTCAACTTCACCATTTGGAACTCTTGGTTTAATAGCTTCCTTGTGAGAAGCAACCCTCTATCAAGAAAATCATGATAGGAAATGCAAGCACGGAAATACCGTAAATGTTCTGATACACATGCAAAACTAAACTGTAAATAGTTGCATAACATTTGTTTGCACAAAACAAATTATGAATTTACATTAAATAAATTCATTAGACATAAGGCCATAATTCAAAAACTGGAAGGGTATCTACAATAGATATTTTTCTTCTAAAATTAAAATCAACTTTTCGCCGAATTTTCAATTTATAATATTTTTTACATAAAACTATTGATACAAATGGGATGCAAATAGTACTGTAAAGAAAATATCGGTATGAAGTACGTCTTTAATTCGTTTTGTAATATCAATTGAGGAAAAGAAAACTAGTACGGTTCAAGTTTAATAACTTTAGGTTCACATGGGCGTTGTCTTCCTTTAAGAATAATAACTTTATTTCAGATCCACTTTTCATGCATAAAAGGTTGTCAGGTTCAATGTTTAATTTAACTATTGTCAAGAAGTTGTTTCCTTTCGTAAGATCTCCTTACCATATTTCTAATTTCACGACAAAAAATATTTCCCTTGTAGAATAATCACGTTTGCGGATGTTTTTGGAAAAACCTCCCTCAAAATACTTCACCAAAAGGCTTTTGTCATGATGTCACAAATGGTGTTTAATTTATTCACATTTATTAAAACTTACACTTTCTAAGTCTCTTTCATAATTTGAATTCTTAAAATACATTTCAATACTCTGACTTATAATACATAAAGTGTAGAAAAGATCAGCGTTAGTGTAACTTCTAATATAAATCTATATAATAAAAAAGATTTTAATAGATTTAAAAACTCTAAGGTAAATTAAAATAGTGATAAATCAATCGTTATCGACAAACAGAACGAATAGAAATTAATTATAAATTTTCTGACTTGGTAAAAGCATTTTCCGAGGAAATTGGTGGACCAAACGTCACATTCAAATATACGACGATGATTGAAATATGATTGTCAATGAGACAACTCGCCACAAGAGACAAATTAACACATAAATTAACAGCTGTGGGTCACCGTACGGCCTTACACAATGAGCAAAGCCCGAACCGCATAGTAAAATATAAAAGGCCCCGAAATTACAAATGTTTAAACATCAAACGAGAAAGTTAGTGTCATAATATGAACGAAAACCAAATATGTAACACAGCAAGAAACGGCAAACACTTAATCACTTGCTTTGACTAGAATTCTAAAAATGCTCTTTTAAGAAACTCATTGTTAAAATCAAAAAAAGATATTGTTCAGAGAACACTTGAAGGTCTTTCCACAAAAATTCCAAAGTAACTGGAAAGAATCTAGTTCCTGTTTGATGCACAAGAGCTCGAAGAAATCAACAAAATGAAAAAAAAAATAAAAATCCGCGAAAGTCAATTAATGTTTTTGTCTCATTTCAAAACATGCCTTCATACAAATAAAAAAGAAACGATAGAGTTGAAAGTTTTCTGCTGCGTGATCCTTCGAAATTGGTATAATATTGTATTATAATTGATTTTTGAGGTAGTGTTTGTTTTACTTCTATTCTATTGCATTATGCGCAAATTTCCTGATTTCAAAAAGTCAACATGCATGGCGGCTTCTTAATTAAAAAATGTCGAATTTGAATTTGACGGAAACTTACGTGAAACAACATGCTAATCAAAAATGGAAAATGTTGGGTTTGAGAATTGAACGAATTAAACAGATTTTTTTCTAGCGGTTAATCACGAAATCATTCATGCAAGCTACAGATTTATTAAATTATTTGAGCTTTATCTATCAAATGGAGTAAACAGAAACAGCCACACACACGGCATACCAACCCTCGCTTCAGTTTTTAAAATACCGTATTTTGTCCTATTAGATTCGAAATAATTCATGGCAGTCATACATATTTGGAAATTTACACAGGAAATGAGGATTGTGTCAAAGCGACAACAAACCGACCATAGAGCAGACAACAGCCAAAGGCCACCAATGGGTCTTCAATGTAGTGAGAAACTCACGCAATCGGAGGCGTCCTTCAGTTAGCCCTTTAAAAAATATGTATACAAGTATAGTCATAATGGACGTCATACTAATCTCTGAATTATACACAAGAAACTAAACTTAAAAATCATACAAGACTAACAAAGGCCAGAGGCTGCTGACTTGGGATAGGGGCAAAATTGCGGCGGGGTTAAACTTGTTTATGAGATCGCAAACCTCCCCCAAATTAACGCATAACAATACGCACATCAAAACTCAGTTCAATAGAAGTCCGAGTCCGATGTCAAAAGATGTAACAAAAGGAAATAAATAAAATGACATGAGAATGATAATTAGAAATAAAACCCTTATATTTTTCTTTATATGTGTTTGAATTAGCAAAATAAAATCGAGCCTCTTTCAGTTGTCCAAAGATCAACAAAGCTATTGCTAAACAATGGTAGGCTTCTCCGAGAGCACATCACTGTTCTTCAAGATGTGTTCTAGATACGGATAACCGAAGGTCATCAATTGCTTGCATACACTGAAAATCTTCCTGTAATCGATATAAACAGAGAAACCTTAGAAAATGAATGTATACTCTCGAAGGTATGTAAGCTCGTGTGGTAGCCTGCACAACTAGTTCTGTAGAAATAACTCAAGAATTATAATAAAAAGTTATCTCATTTACGACATGGTGCTTGTTAACATGTCTCCTTTTCCATATCTTCTGTCGTATTCCTTCTTTCTCGATCGTAGAAATATTAGTGGAATTTAACGTACATATTTCGTTGAATAGTTTACCATTGGTGCATTCCTTCAAAGCATGGAATATAAGTTTAAGAGACGTTCTGTACTGGCCAAAACAATAGTAATATGTTGCTAAATACATCCAACTGGCAACTGAATCTGTATGAAGTCCCATAAAAAGGTATGGCAAAAATTGCTTCAATAGTTTATATGCATATCTGTTAGAAACTTTTTTGTGACTATCCATACTTTTACCTATAAGCTGAGAAAACCAACAAAAGACAATAAATGGCAAGAATCCATTGAGTCTTATATTCAAAATTCTCTTGATAAATACTTTTCCCATTTTTAATGGTTCGGACGGGGTTCCTAAGTTACAAAACATTCCTGTTAACTTGAGATATGACCGTGAATACATAAGAATAAATGCATTTAATGTACAACAAACAACTTCTGTATCATACATCTTTGGTGCAAGAGGGATGTTGCTGAAGAAGTTTAAAAGCCAATTACAATTTCTAAAGCACATTATTCCGTTCGAATACAATTCATTCAGAAATATTAAATAATCGCGATGTTGTTGTCTGTTAAATCTACAATCTAACAAATTGTTCTCGATTATAAAATAATGAGGAAGATATTTGTAGTAAACGTAGTATATGAGTCGCTTAAAACATTTCATAAAACATGGCCATATATTTTCTGGTCGCCATATGGATGGCTCAGATTTCTCAGAAACCCAAAACAGTACGGTTTTCAAGAAATAGGAGCATAGTAATCCATTAAATTTCTCTTTCTTTTCAATGATTTGCTTTAACATAAGTTTCAAAAGAGCATAACATAAAAGTTGAGTATGTGTAAACGAAAATATCAGATGTTTTTCAGAGACAGAAAAAGACATTCTCCATTCTAAATGTTCATTTGGCGAATCCTTAGAACCTATTGGTACTTATCAAGTACCATAACTGCATATATTTGACACCAATTTCAGAGAAGGCCAAAAACGTTCTCTTTTAATCCATGGCTGTGCTTGTTGTATAAAAACTGGACATCGCAGACAAATAGTGATATCAAGAAATCCTTTTACTTCGTTCATGTCTGATGCACATAGACCATGTAAGTGCACAGCCCTTACGAGGCCGACCATCGAAAGAGTCCAATGTCGTATACGTCCACTTTCAAATCGCAATTCCTGTTCATATGGAGAAGAAAGCCAATTCACTAGTGCATCATAAAATCAGCTGTACCCTTTTAATTGGATAAAACAAGGTTCACAGTCTTCAGTGTCCATAACAAAATTATTCGGAATAAGAAACGAATCGTCTGTTCTTTTTTCACTCACATTCACCAATCTAAATAGACACATTACGTCTATATCACTCTTCATTTCTAAGCCTTCTGACCTGCTTCCACTAGTAACTAGTGCAAAAAAAAACATTTTCTGTGAAATAATCTACTGTCGCATAAAATTGCCGTCTTGCTTTCACAACTTCCGCTGATCTTATTGTCTCACACAAACAATGATAGAGTCTTTTGCAAATGTTTTTGTCAGTTTTCATCTGTTAAAATTAGTGCAGGTATTTATAAAATGTAAACCATGGTTAAACCATTGGTTATTTTTCATAATGCCAAACTATCGTATCAGTACAAATCAAAAGATAAATGAAAGATATATATTGATTTAAACAGGGTTTATATAAAAATCAGGATATTTGGTATAAGTCTATGGATCTATGGACAGCATAATATTATTGGATGAAATGTCAGATCTATGGTAGAACACATGGTACTGGATGGATTGGGATCACACAGTTTTGATCCTCTCATTCTCGTGGCATTCTAAAGTAATCTCTGTATCAGTTATAACCCGAAACTTAAACAGAAACACATGTTGCGTGCACTAACTGTGTATATGTATTGCAATGAATAAAGGTTTTCAATTAAAAAAAATAAAACACTACTGACTTTGATTTCTCTGTGTCAATTTATTAAATTGACATACAAGAATAAATATCTGATACATATATGTAAAAGAAAGGAAGTAATGCATATCTTTACAATAGAGTTAGCTGATGGGGGAATCCTTTTATTTCAATTTCCTCTCGTATGCATCGTGAACCAAGTGTTTCACATGGTTACTCAAACTTTCTGTTCTTTAATAAAAGGGAAACAACCTTTGGATACGAGTTGGAAATGGTTATATAACATGACGTCGTTCTATTTTTTACTATGTTACTCGAAGAACTATTTGATAATCTTTGTAAAAATAACACCTGTTGTGAATTCTGGGATTGTTTTATAAAAAAGTGTCCAAAATATAATGTTTTTCATTGATTTGAAAAGCTTGAATATTTTTGTGGTATTTATATCAGGCCTTAAAGCAGATTGCTGCTTTTACCCAATACAAATATTCAGGATTCCATTCATTGTTACACTTTTATATCAAACGGAAGCTCAACCATCTATTTGCTAATTTTTTTATCATTCATAAATCTGATATTACTAGACTTTCAATCATTGTGTCCATTTTGTAAATATCATATGCATACATCTTTATGCAATGTTTTGCATCCAATACTTATATACATTTTGCAACACAGGATCGATATTTATTCCCTTTCTTTAAATATCTAAAACAGTCTGTTCACTTGACTTATAACCGTATAAAAAAAAATGTCAGATAAAATAGATATTGACAATCAATCATTGTTCGTCTTATTTTGCAGTTTGTGGTCATTATCTTAAATATTATCATTGATAAACTGTAAACATCAATAATGTTTCAAAAAGTATGATCTACAAATAATTCACTTTGAAAAAATTGGTAAATTAACCCCTTAAGGAGTTATTTCCTTTAATAGTACATTTATTACAATTTTTCGTATTTTTTGTTATTATCTTTTACATAAATAATTTCCTCTGAAACTAGTTTTCCAAATTTATTCACATTTAACCACAATCATCATTTAGGTGTCTAGTTTTAAAAAATGTTTCCAATTACTCAGCCTGTTCACCAAGATGGACAAATTGGCTGAAGATAGAACATTACTTGCAAGTTTTGTCTTTTATTTGAAAACCCATAATAAAGAGAGAAAATCTGATCACTGCAAGAATGTTCACATTGTTGAGCTCTACCAATTGTCTATACATTTTAAACTGTAAGATGACTTCTTATAAGAGTTAAATGACAAATTTGGTCTTAATCGTTAATTAACTCCTCATTAGAGTTATTTGATGAAAATTTTTACCATTTCTTTTGCATGTTTGCCTTAAATCCGAAAAATTGAATATAAAGTCAGCTAGGCCAAAAAGAATAGGAAAACAAAATATATAATGGCGACAATAGGAATGAAATGGCCAGACAACTTCTTATCGGAGTTTTTGTTCTTAAAAGACAATATTAACTTTTTATGCATTATGCCTTATATGGTAGAACATTATAATAGAAAAAGATAAACTCCAAATCACAGAAATGTTCACCAAGTCAAGCTCTACTAACAGGTCTAAATCACAGAAATGATCACCAAGTCACGATCACCTAACAGGTCTAAATCACACAAATGATCACCAAGTCAAGATCTACTAACAGGTCTAAATCACAGAAATAATCACCAAGTCAAGATCTACTAACAGGTCTAAATCACAGAAATATGATCACCAAGTCAAGCTCTACCAACAGGTCTAAATCACAGAAATATGATCACCAAGTCAAGATCTACTAACAGGTCTAAATCACAGAAATGATCACCAACTCAAGATCTACTAACAGGTCTAAATCACAGAAATGATCACCAAGTCAAGATCTACTAACAGGTCTAAATCACAGAAATGATCACCAAGTCAAGATCACCTAACAGGTCTAAATCACAGAAATGATCACCAAGTCAAGATCACCTAACAGGTCTAAATCACAGAAATGATCACCAAGTCAAGATCTACTAACAGGTCTAAATTACAGAAATATGATCACCAATTAATGCAAGTCAAGATCTACTAACAGGTCTAAATCACAGAAATGATCACCAAGTCAATATCTACTAACAGGTCTAAATCACAGAAATGATCACCAACTCAACCTCTACTAACAGGTCTAATTTTGCCGATATCGGTAGTAGACTGTCACTCTTTATAAGATTGCCCTTAAAAGAGGGACGAAAGATATCAAAGGGACGGTTTAACTAATAAATCTAAAACAAACTCACAACGCCATGGCTAAAAATAAAAAGACAAACAGACAAACAATAGTACACATGACACATCATAGAAAACCAAAGAATAAATAACACGAACCCCACACAAAACTACGGGGGATCTTAGGTGCTCCAGAACAGAAGGGTGCGCAGATCTTGCTCCACATATTTCACCCGTCGTGTTGCTTATGTGATATCAGATCCGGAAAATAGTCTTATTCGGTATGTCACATTCATGCAAGGGAAGGGGGTTGTAGTTACGGCGTAAGGAACATATCTACCCCGTATGAAGGTGCTGATGGAATGTTGCTACTTAGAAATGATAGTTCACAATTGGAAATCTGAAATCATCTCTTTTGTCGGAAAGTTTTGTTTCCAACCGATCCTCATTGTCAATTTCTAGATGTAAGTGAAGATATGAAGCCGACTTAACTGTATCTGTAGTATCCTTTATTCCTAGTTCAATGGGATAGATGCGTTCCACATAGTCACCAAATTTTGAATTATTTAGTGAAAGAACATCATCTATATATATAGCGGAAAGTAGAGTTAAAGGACATTGCTAACTTTTTCTCTTTCTTCCTTAGAAGTTCCTGCATGAAGTCATCCTCATAATAATAAAAGAAATAAGTCGGCAAGTAGAGGGGCACAGTTTGTTCCCATTGGAATGCCGACAGTCTGTTGAAAAATACGTCCTCCGAACGTAAGAAATATGTTGTCCATCAAGAAATCAATCATCTTGATAAGATCAGTTTTAGAGAATTTTTTGTTTGAATCAGAGTGATCTTTTACAAAGTAGGATTTATTCCTTCCCAAGACAAGATACTTGTATCTACGTTGGCCATTCTTTTTTATAAAGCAAAGCAATACCAACTCTTTTAATTTGTCTTTTAGTTTGGAATGTGGAATACTTGTGTAAGGAGTAGAAAAGTCAAATGTTTTAATACTGTTACAAGATGAAGGAGAGTTAGATAGTATGTACTCTAAAAGATCTTTGGAATTTTTAAGTAGCCACATCTGATTCACGCTACCTCTAGAATAGGCAGTTTCACAATAACTTTCAAGCCCGTCTTTGATTGCTGATAAAATAGATGCTAATAATTTAGAAAGAGGTTTCGTGAAGCACTTGTAAGGCCAGCAATATACCGTTGTTTGTAAGGACACTTATGTAGTTTAGGTATCCAATACAGTGATGGAAGATCCAGTTCTTTATCTTTGGTTGAAATTCCAAAGGAACAAAAAACAGACTTATGGTTATCCAGGATTTCCTCTTTGGTAAGTGTCGTGAGGGAATATGTTGAGTGTGTAAGTGAATTGTCAATACCTAATTCGTTCATCAAGCAGTTAATGTAATGACTTTTACACACAAAAACGATGTTAATTGGGGCTTTGTCTGCGGGGACAACATCATATTTATCATGGAGGTCGACTAGGTGTTTATCAAAATTTGGATCTTTAAAGGTTGACGTAGCATGGACATTGATGGACCCATTAATTTAATTTATTCTGATTTGTATCAACGACCTCACTGCCTTAATCCATTCAGAAAGAGTGTCTACGTCTTCCTTCTTGCGCATAGCCCATTGCCTGGCATTATCTTCAACTGAATCGATAAAAATTTTAAAGTTGTATTTCCAATTGATGGATTTAGGCTCACGATATTTCGGACCTTTTGATAACACATTTCGTAGAGAAGTGTTATTAACAATGTTGATGTAACCGGTAATAACGTGGCCAGCAGGACTTTATGTGAATTGGGAACTAGCGCAAGTGCAGTCAGGAGGTTTAGACTTGAAGTCGTCAATATCGAGATCCTGCAAAACGTGTTTGTAATTGAAAATTTTAGTTGCAATAGGTTTGGTATAGGTATAAGAAATGATTGGTACATACTGGTCTTTGAAATAAGGAGGTATTTTCGATTGAACTAATTTATGATGAAGGATATTGCTTATGTTGACGCCATCGAGACCTTTGTTGGCAAAGGAAAGATTAAGAAAAGATATTTTCTTTTTTTCATCTTTTCTAATGCGGACGGGCTTGAAAAGTCTGTGACCTTCAATATCCGAAATTATAGCTTCAAGTTTGTATTGGTTTGAATGAGGGTTTGTAATTGTTTGATTCCAAACATTAATTGAACAGAGAATAAAGTTTTGTAAGGGGTAATGAATACCTTTTCGTGCGGTTTTTGTATAAATGGCAGCAGGGCATCAATAGAGACATCATGCAGAGAAGCTGATGTATAATAGCGATGACCATGACTGCGTCTACGTCGTGGAGTCGAGTTGAAAATATTCATGACATTCACCGAGTTACACTAAGGACTAGATAGAATACCTATACCATCAATTTTGTCATTGCAACAATAAGGTGTCGCAGTTCCACATTGTCTAATCCAGTATTCTGCTTTTTGTCTACGGAGAGTCGGTGAAAGATTAGGATTGTTAGAGCTATGGTCTATCTTTTCGATAATGCCAACTGTCATAGAAACGATGGAATGATCGGGCTGATTGAAATGATGGTAGCTGCTGGTGGACGTTTCGTCCCAGAGGGTATCACCAGCCCAGTAGTCAGCACTTCGGTGTTGATATGAATATCAATTATACGGTCATTTTTATAAATTTTCTGTGTACAAAACTTTGAATTTTTCGAAAAACTATGGATTTTCTTACCCCAAGAGTAGATTACCTTAGCCGTATTTGGCACAACTTTTTTTAATTTTGGGTCCTCAATGTTCTTCAACTTTGTATTTGTTTTGATCTGAGCGTCACTGATAAGTCTTATGTAGACGAAACGCACGTCTGGCGTTTAAAATTATAATCTTGGTACTTTTGATAACTATTTACACCACTGGGGCGATGCCACCGCTGGTGGACGTTTCGTCTCCGAGGGTATCACCAGCCCAGTAGTCAGCACTTCGGTGTTGACATGAATATAAATTGTACGGTCATTTTTATAAATTTTCTGTTTACAAAACTTTAAATTTTTCGAAAAACTAAAAATTTTCTTTCCCCAGGAGTAGATTACCTTAGCCGTATTTGGCACAACTTATTTTAATTTCGGGTCCTCAATGCTTTTCAACTTTGTATTTGTTTTGGCTTTTTAACTATTTTGATCTGAGCGTCACTGATGAGTCTTAATTAGACGAAACGCGCGTCTGGCGTATCAAATTATAATCCTGGTACTTTTGACAACTATAAATAGAATGTCGTTAGCAATGTGTTTAATATCTGATCTATGACCGCACATACGTTTGTTTACACTGCCTTTCGTTTCATCGACGTATATCAATCAGCAAAGGTTGCATTCCAATCCATAGACAACATTTATCGATTTACAATTCAGATCATCGTGACTACTGGTAAAATATGACTTCGATATGGTCAAATTGCTAGTGAATTCAGCATCTGTAATAAAAATTGCACAAGTTTGCCTTTGGTCTCACATTTCGAAATGCGACAGTTTTGTACTGTGTCATCAAAAACTATAATGTCTTAAAGGATAACTGAACATGGCTGTATATGTGTAAGTTTGCTATTGTCACTACGACGATGAACTGAATGAGTCATATTTGAAATATTTGTCATTTCTGGTGATGAGGAGACACCTGCCGTATCAGACGACTTTTTTATATTGAACGACGTCCGATCAAGTTTCCTGATTCATCTTCGTAAATTCATGCAATTGTAGTTTTGCTACTGGGCGGATGATGTCCTCGAGACAAAATGTCCACCAGCAGAGACATTGACCAAATGGTTATAACAGAGGGACAAAAGATACCAAAGGGACAGTCAAACTCATAAATTTAAAATAAACTGACAACACCATGGCTAAAATGAAAAAGACAAACAGACAAACAATAGTACACAATACACAACATAGAAACCAAAAGAATAAACAACACGAACCCCACCAAAAACCAGGGGTGATCTCAGGTGTTCCGCAAGGGTAAGCAGATCCTGCTTCCGTCGTGTTGCTTATGTGATATCTCAAATCCGGTAAGTAGTCTAATTCGGTAGTAGGTCACATTCATGAAAGGGAATGGGATTGTAGTTACGACATAAGGAACATATCCGATATCATTTATAAAACGGTAATTCCATAACGGTCAACCAACTCGTGATGGCGTATGTAAAATTTACGAAGGGGTGATTTCAACTTCACCATTTGAAACTCTTGGTTTAATTCCTTCCTTGTGAGCAGCAACCCTCTATCAAGAAAATCATGATAGGAAATACAAGCACAGGAATATCCTATCAATTGGGAGATATATATACCGTATCCAGGTGCTGATGGAATGTTGCTACCTAGAACTGAAAAGTTCACAATTGGAAAGCTGAAATCATCTCTCATCAAGTTTTTTTTTCAACCGACCCTCATTGTCAATTTCTAGATGTAAGTCAAGATATGAAGCCGACTTAACTGTATCTGTTGTATCCTTTATCTCTAGTTCAATGAATAGATGCGTTCCACATAGTCACCAAATTTTGAATTATTGGGATTTTTTTTTATCTTCTTTCGTGTTGGGTAAAAACTGAACAAGATAGAGAGACACAAAACAACAATACGAGATTAACAAAAGAGATTTATGTCATTAATTCTATTCCTTTTTACAATGTTGTCCTTTGTTGAATATGCACATGGACCAAGGTGAGCAACAAAAGCTCTGTAGAGCCTCTGGTTAAAATACTTTTTACAAATTTTGTTATGTTGAACAATTATAAAATCTTTAAACATAATACTTCATCAAACATTTTAGCATGAAATATTAGTCTTATTTGTATATTTATTAATTTTTCATTCATAAAAAGTAAACCTTTAAAAATATCTAAATAATAAAAAAAAAACAATTTTAAGAAAAAGTTAATTATGTTAGAATAAAACAATCCAAACAAATAGTCGGTATTAAAAACTGAATAATAATAAGATTCCTAGATGTACATGTAACAATGACATTTGAAATTAAAACTCATTACAAAAGTTTTTAATGTTCAAAGTTTCATTCAGAGTGTTTCCATTTTTATGATTTAATCTTATAAAATGGAGCTCTTACATATCTTTAGACTAAACAACTAATTACTTTGACTCCTCCCCTTAAGCATCTTGACAATTTCTAGAACAGATATTGTTATTGGCGACACATAAACCATTCAACAATATATTTATATATGTTACAGTCATTTTCTAAATTTAGGCATTTTGTATAATGCCTGAAAATTTAAGGCATTTTCTAGAATGCCTGCAAAATTCAGTCATTATACAAAATCACTAATTTTTCTAGGCATTTTACAAAATGCCTGGAAAAATTGATAGGCATTCTGCAAAATGCCTGAAATGGTTTTATAGAATGAAATGTTAAACAATTAAAAGCTTTCAACACCGGAGCAGTTTTATTTTTGAAAATTACTGAATTAAAAAAGAAGAGATTTAACAAACTTTACTGGATTATTCCAAAAAACTCTAAAATAATTTTTTCATTTCTCAAAAAGTTTGGATGACAGAACTGTTACACAATATTTGTGCTGATTTTTTGTAAATACATAGTTTGGCGTTAAATCTGGGTTTAGCACTTCAACCAAAGTTTGAGAAACCAGAATCATGATATACATGTATTTTGCCGTTTCATTACCTTTAATGAGAAACACTTAACTTTCGACATGATTGTGGTTTGCAATAAGCACACACGTCACACATGAATATCTTATTTTTCCTCTACAATATGAAGTTATTGCCCTTTATATTCAATATAAAAAAATGTAATCTTTAACCAAAATTTTCTTCAATTCATATACTGGACCATATAGATTTAAAAGTAGCAAAAATTTGCAATAGGCTATACTGATTGAAAAACGTATCAGATGACACAGCCAACCATATATTTGCAGCACAACAAAACGGAGCCTTGTATGGCGAAACCCATATTGTAGAGGGGAGTTTGTTTCGATGTGGATTTCCCATTTTAAAATTCTCATTATTTCTGAAAGGGAACATTAAATATATTGCCATATTTTATTCAAATACAAAACTTTTTTCACATTAAGAACTCTACAGCAATCAGTCAATTAAAAAAAATCTTTTTTGTCTACAAATTTTTCACCCTACTGTTTTGAATCTAGAATTTCTAAAAAAAAACTCTATTAATTTTGTTCTATTGACAAAACAATTTGTCTTTTTGCAATTTTGACAATATAATCATAAATTCACTTCTGGTATATAAATTACAAATTGAGTACGAACTTTATGTACTAGTTTTACTAAAAATAATATATCATATGACAAACAAACCTTCCCAGATGGTTTTTGAAAATAAATTAATTCTACGAAACCATTAGTTATTTTCTATGCAAGACATTGTGTTTTTGTCCACCATTGTCAATGTCCTTCTTCTACAAATTGCCTGAAACTGAACAGGCAATTTGTTAAATTTTGCTTCTAAATTTCAGTCATTTTACAAAATGACTAGGTATTTTTAGTCATTTTGTAAAATGCCTGTCAAGTTTAGGCATTTTATAAATTGCCTGAAAATTCAGTCATTTTACAAAATGCCTAAATTTAGAAAATGCCTGTAACAAATACATAAAGTAGAATCAAGAATGACGAATTATATATCCAATGGTAGTATATTTCTAGGAGGTTTTAATTATGAAGGAATGCAATGTCTCGCACATCTGTCTTTGTGTGGGGTTGAAATATTTTCTATGTTTGCATTGTAAACAAAAACAATAACTCATCAAAAGAAGATAAATATGATTAAAATTCAGGTTTAATTTAATGATTGAAATATTTATAAATATTTACGAGTTTAAAAGTAAATGTCCTTTAACGTTAATTTTTTTGCAGTTGATAGATCAAAATAAAATTGAGCCTCCTTCTTTTGTCCAACAATCAACAATGCTACTGCTAAGCAATGGTAGGCATCTCCAACTGAATGACCAACATGTGGTCTAATGACAGACATCCGTAAGTCACGAATGGCATGCATACACATGGAATCTTCATGTAATCTGTAAAAGCATAGGAATCGTAGAAAATGAATATAGACGATTGGAGGTATGTAAGCTAGTATGGTAGCCTGTACATCCAACTCACGAGGAATAACGCGAGAATTATAATAAAAATATATTTCATTTATAACATGACGCTTGTAGAAATGTCTGCTGTTCCATATCTTTCTTCGTATTCCTTCCTTCTCAATCACAGATAATTGATGGATAGAAAGTTTACTACCAGGGGCAAGTATTTTGTCATGAGTGCATTGTTTTAAAGCATAAATTATTAGCTTGAGAGAAGTAGTATACTGTCCAATACAATAGTAGTATGTTGCTAAGTACATCCAACCTGAAACTGCATCACCGCGTAGTCCCAGGAACAAGAACGGTAAGTATTGCTTCGATAGTTTATTTCCATATTTGTTAGGATAATTGGCGTAAATATCCATGCTTTTGCCTACAAGCTGACCGAATATCACAAAAACTATAAACGGCAAGAAATCATTGTGTTTAATATTGAAAAATCTCTTGATAAATAAGTGTCCTTTTTTTAATTGCTGAGATGGTATGTCTACTATACTGATCATTCCCAACAGCCGGAGGTACGGTCGTGCATATTGAATAGAAATGGCATTAAGTTTACGGCAAACAATATCAATATCGGACGTCCTTGAAATAATAGGAGCGTTGTTGAAGAATTTCAATAGCACATTACAATTTAAAAAACAATATATTCCTTTCGAATACAAGTCATTTAGAAAAATTAAAAAGTCCTGATGTTGTTGTCTGTTAAACCTACATTCAAACAAGTTGTTTTCAATTATAAAATAATGAGGAAGACATTTGTAGGTAATGCAATAAATAAGTCGTTTGAAACAATTCATGAAACAAAACAGCATATTATCAGATCGCCATAGGGATGAATCGAATTCCTCAGAAACCCAGAAAACTATGGTTTTCATGAAAAACGAACATAGTAATCCTTTAAATTTTTCTTCTCTTTCAATAACTTGCTTCAGCATCAATTTCAAAAGAGCATAACATAAAAGTTGAGTATGTGTAAACGAGAATATCAGATGCTTTTCTGCCACAGAAAAAGAAATTCTCCATTCCAAATGTTCATTTGGCGATTCCTTAGAACCAATTGGTACCAATAAAATACCATAACTGCAAATGCATGACACAACTTGCTTCGGGGGCCAGTATCGTTCCCTTTTTATCCATGGCTGTGCTTGTTTAATCCAAACTGGACAGCGCAGAGATATAGTTATATCAGTCATACCATCTCCGTCAAAATCATTGTTTGATGCACAAGGACCATGTAAGTTCACTGGCGTGAAAAGTCTAATAATCGAAAGAAACAAATATCTAACACGTTCACTTTCAAGCGACAATCCTTGTCCAAATGGAGTAGAAAACCAATGAGTCATAAAATTATAATGACAACTGTTCCCTTTTAGATGGGTAAAGCAAGGTTTACAGTCGTCTATTTCCATCACAAAGTTATTCGGAATAAGAAACGAATCTTCCGTTCTTTCTTCACTCACATTCACAAAGTTCAATAAACACATCAAGTCTAAATCACTCTGCATGTCTAAGCCTTCTGCCCTGCTACCACTACTGATAAGTGTAATTTCTTTCCTTTCTGCGAAGTGATCTACGGACGCGTAGAATTGTCTTCTTACTTTTACGACTTCCTCTGATCCTATTGTCTCACACAAACAATGGTAAAGTCTTCTGCAAATGTCTTTGTCAGTCTCCATCTGTAAAAATAAGTGAAGTTACAGAATGTATTTATAATATATGAACCACTGTAGTTTATCTCTTTTAAACATTGCGTATTTTCCATAATGACAAACAATCGTATCAATACGAATCAAAGGATAGTGACAGTTATATAGTCATTTACATGGAGTGTATATAAAAAAAAGAGTCAGATCTATGGAACAAAACCTTGTATCGCATGGAGGAGATTAAACAATTTAAATTCTCTCGACTGGAACTCGTTAGAAATCTCTGTTTCACCTTTACATTCCTTATCCGAAATACATGTATTGTACACTAACTTTGTACATGCATTGCAATGAAAAATGTGTTTAAGTATGGAATTTAAAATACTTCTGACTTTGATCAAACTCCAATAATTTGTACTAAGATAGATATCAATTTTGGTGGTCTGCCTTTTAAAACAGTATAAAGTAAGAATCCAGATAACAATACACAAGTCTTTTTATAGTAGCACAATGTATTTTCCTTAACATTATACAGTTTTCCCCTTCCGTCGTAATTTCCTGAGAGGAAACTACTTAAAACAATGTATGTGAAAGAGAAAATCTATGTGTGATTATTAGAATGAGAAAACTCTTTGTTTAACATATTGAAAGCAATCAGCTACTACTTATCTGATATAGCTTTTAAGATAATACATGTGTAGGCTCACACATGACAATTACTAAAACATCCTCATTGAGAGCAAAAATGCATGAAAGAAGTTATAATTTTTGTGAAATATATATGCATTTTGATTAGTGTGTTGTACCCGTATATCATGACGGCCATTTGTTTCGACTGACCGGAAACAATATAAAACAGACTTTGTATATATGAGATATTTGAAACAGTTTATTGTGGACGCGAAGAGATGGAAAAGATCACATGAATTTTCAAACCAGATGACTGAACAAGACCATAATTGTCAATTTGAAAGTCAAATTCAAATTCAAATGTGTTTTTATTAAAAAAAAACTGTAGTAATTTGAAAAAATCTAACAATGGGCAAAAGTATTCAAAAGTCTAGAAACTATTTTGAATGCAATTCAGTTGTTACCAGCATCATACCTGTAATTATACTGTTTCTTGTTAGAATTAATGCTAATTGTATTTACTCATATTTTATTTGCATGTTGTTTCTTGAACTAAATCGAGGTAAACATATGTATCTTAAAACGAGAAACTTCTAAAATAATTAATCAGCAAGTGTTTCGGGGTACTCATATCTCCCCTTCCCCCCGGAATAATAGACTAACTAATACTGTTTTGTTCTAAAGATAAAGAATTTCCATAATACTATTATTAGTTTTTTTAGCTATAGATCTGCTATTTCATGGCATATCCACAATATGTGTTCAATTTCTTCGGTAACTTCATTGCAGAAAGTATATTTATCGCTTTGTTTTATTTGTATTTTAAATAAATAATTATTTGTGTCCAATATTCTGTGTATTACTCTATACTGAAACCAGTAGAGTTTTGCGCTTTTTTTGTGGAGTAAAAAAAAACATGGTTAAAAATAAAGACATAATATGCACAGTTTTCAATTCAGAATTATTGTTCAGTGCTAAGGACCATTTTTCTTCACATTTATTTTAAGTACTGCTTTTTTCTATTAAAACCTTAAATATATGTTTTGAGCCTTCTTTTTTATAAAAACAATTTCTTGTAGTATTTTGAATAATTAGTCCTTGTGTTTTATAAAGATTGTTTACTAATATATCGTTCTTAAGAAATATTTTTATATGATTTTTCTGATGAAATTATCAAATTTTAAGTTAAAAGTTTGACTTAATTTTATAAATGTTTTGAAATTGTTGAAAAGTTATTAGTTTTCCCTCATCGTTTAATAAATCATCTTTTAAAAAAGATCCCTGTGTATGCCCGGTCTTTATAGAAAATAGATGTTGTTCGTATTTCAATGTATTCATTATTCCAGAACTAATCTGATACAAACTCGTCTTCAATTTTTGGTATAAATTTATTTTGTAATTCTGTCCAAGCTTTAAAGACCTCTTATGATATTTCTACACAAACTGATGCTGAATAGGATACTTAGAGTATTTTGAAGATAATCTTGGTATGAAGTACGTTTTTAATTCTGCCTCGTGTTGTAATACCAAATGAGGAAAATAAAACTAGTACGGTTTACATGAGCGTTTTCTTCCTTAAAGTATAATAACTTTATGTTAGATCCACTTTTCATGCATAAAAAGTTATCACGTTAAAAGTTTTATTTAACTATTGTCAAGAATTTGTTTCCTTTCGTAAGATCTCGTTACCATATTTTTAATTTCATGACAACAAAAGATCACTTGTAGAATAATCACGTTCGCGGATGTGTTTGGGGGAAAAAAGGGTTTATACGTCTTATTGTTGGGCTGAAATACACTAGGTTTTCATTACTATTTATGTCAGTACTGTCTAATAGCTTATATAGTTTTCTGTTTTTCAATCGTATAATCCGTATTACTTTCAATCCTTTTATATATTTTTCAATATTCATCATTTTCAACCCTCTTAATTTGTGTTCAGAAGATGATATTTCTCTTTTTCACTTGTACGGTTTGTTTTTCAAATGAATAAACTTTGTTAGTTAGTTGGTTTAAAGTATTTTTGCATGGTGCCTGTAATGTTAAAACAGATGATTCAATTTTGAAATGATACGCGTTTGATTATTGTTATTTTTCGAACCGATTTTAATGTTTTTAGGACACATCTTTATTACATTGAATTCGTAGACCATAGTTCAACAATTCCATTTTATGCAAATTAACAATAGATATAGGAAGATGTGGTGTGAGTGCCAATGAGACAACTCTCCATCCAAATAACAATTTAAAAATTAAACCATTATAGGTTAAAGTACGGCCTTCAACACGTAGCCTTGGCTCACACCGAACAAGAATGTTTTCCTAGTAATGTTAACCTACTGTAACCCATTTCAATCTCCATTGTACACACATGGTGTCTTGAATGTATTATGCTTTGCCTATCCACACCACCATTGATTTGACCTAGTATGTATGGAGACCAGACATTTCAGCATATTTTCTAATAAAATTAAAAAACAAAATTCGGAATGTGTCAAAGCGACAACAAACCGACTGTAGGAGTAAGCGAGGAGATGCATCTAGATATTTGGTAGTACTGTTAAGTATTATTGATTTGTTATCTGCGTATTTGGAGAAAAGATATTCTGTGTCATCGTTTTAATTGCTTTATCTTTATTGTTCTTTCTGATTAAAAATCATAAAATTTCAGGTCATAAAGTAAAATTTTAGGTGATAAAGGATCTCCTTGCCTACAGCCTCTTTGAATCTCAAAGAAATCAAACATTAAACAGTTTTTGAATACTGATTTCCTTATATTTGTGTAAAAGGTCTTTTATAGAGGGTTCAAAATTGAAAAAGTCTAATAATTCATTCATGAATTTCCATGGTACGGAATCTTTTTCAAAATCTACTTCGGTTTTTTCCTATTCATATATGTGAAATTACTAGGTGCTCAATTGATTAAATAACATATGCATACAACTTAATTAATACTTGGCATCAAACACTTAGTATATGTTTTTAACATTATAATCTTATTCACTATAAAACAAACAAATATATAACGAAAAGCTAAAAAAAATGTATCACCAATGCAAGGTCTTGATATCTTCCGATGAACTTTTCTTTTAAATAGGACGAGACGTTCTTTGATTTAACTCAGCGTAATCAGCTTTCTACTCAGACACTGGCGACGTTTTACAAGCTCTTGAATACCAAATGTCTGTCTTTTCATCTTTATGTACAGTCCAAATGTTTAATAAATGTTCTATTAGAAATTAAACTTAAACAATGGGATAAAATATGTTTGCACAAAAAGAAAAAAATGTTTGAACAATTTTAATATCTGATGAATTTACTTCAAATAAATTTTTAAGACATATTGTTATAATTATTAAAAAAAACAAAATTAAAAAAAGGGTATCTACGATAGACTTTTTCATTCCAAAATTTAAATCAACTTTTGGCTGAATCTTCAATTTATGATATTTCTACACAAACTGTTGCTGAATAGGATACTTAGAGTACTTTGATGATAATCTTGGTATGAAGTACGTTTTTAATTCTGCCTTGTTTTGTAATACCAATTGAGGAAAATAAAACTATATATATTTTATATGGGCGTTGTCTTCCTTAAAGTAAAAAAAACTTATGTTAGATCCACTTTTCATGCATAAAAAGTTATCACGTTAAATGTTTTATTTAACTATTGTCAAGAAGTTGTTTCCGTCCGTCATATTTTTTATTTCATGACAACAAAAGATCTCTTGTAGAATAATCACGTTCGCGGATGTAGTTTGGAAAACCCTCCCTAAAAATACTTCACCAATAGGCTTTTGTCATGATATCACAAGTGATGTTTGATTTATTCACATTTTTTTAAAACTTACACTCACTTTCATTATTGGAGTTGTTTAAATACATTTCAATAGTCTGTGACTTATAAAACATAAAGTGTAGAAAAGATCAGCGTTAGTGTAACTTCTAATATAAATCTATTTAATAAAAAAGTTTTTAATAGATTTAAAAACTCTAAGGTAAATTAGAATAGTGATAAAACCAATCGTTATCGACAAACAGAACGAATAGTAATTAATTATAAATTTTCTGACTTGGTAAAAGCATGTTCTGAAGAAATTGGTGGGCCAAACGTCACATTCAAATATACGACGATGATTGAAATATGATTGTCAATGAGACAACTCGCCACAAGTGACAAATTAACACATAAATTAACAGCTATGGGTCACCGTACGGCCTTACACAATGAGCAAAGCCCGAACCGCATAGTAAAATATAAAAGGCCCCGAAATGACAAATGTTTAAACATCAAACGAGAAAGTTAGTGTCATAATTTATGTACAAAATAATGAACGAAAACCAAATATGTAACACAACAAGAAACGGCAAACACTTAATCACTTGCTTTGACTAGTATTCTAAAAATGCTCTTTTAAGAAACTCATTGTTAAAATCAAAAATAATATTGTTCAGAGAACACTTGAAGGTCTTTCCACAAAAATTCCAAAGTAACTGGAAAGAATCTAGTTCCTGTTTGATGCACAAGAGCTCGAAGAAATCAACAAAATGAAAATAAAATAAAAATCCGCGAAAGTCAATTAATGTTTTTGTCTCATTTCAAAACACGCCTTCATACAAATAAAAAAGAAACGATAGAGTTGAAAGTTTTCTGCTGCGTGATCCATCGAAATTGGTATAATATTGTATTATAATTGATTTTTGAAGTAGTGTTTGTTTTACTTCTTTTCTATTGCATTATTCGTAAATTTCCTGATTTCAAAAAGTCAACATGCTTCTTAATTACAAAATGTCGAATTTGAATTTGTCGGAAACTTACGGGAAACAACATGATAATCAAAAATGGAAAATGTTGGGTTTGAGAATTGAACGAATTAAACAGATTTTTTTCTAGCGGTTAATCACGAAATCATTCATGCAAGCTACAGATTTATTAAATTATTAGAGCTTTATTTATCACATGGAGTAAACAGAAACAGCCACACACACGGCATACCAACCCTCGCTTCAGTTTTTAAAATACCGTATTTTGTCCTATTAGATTCGAAATAATTCATGGAAGTCATAGATATTTGGAAATTTACACAGGAAATGAGGATTGTGTCAAAGCGATAACAAACCGACCATAGATCAGACAACAGCCAAAGGCCACCAATGGGTCTTCAATGTAGTGAGAAACTCCCGCAACCGGAGGCGTCCTTCAGCTAGCCCTTTAAAAAATATGTATACAAGTATAGTGATAATGGACGTCATACTAAACTCCGAATTATACACAAGAAACTAAAATTAAAAATCATACAAGACTAAAAAAGCCCAGAGGCTGCTAACTTGGGATTGGGGCAAAATTGCGGCGGGGTTACACTTGTTTATGAGATCGCAAACCTCCACCAAAAAGACGCATAACAATACTCACATCAAGACTCAGTTCAATAGAAATCCGAGTCCGATGTCAAAAGATGTTACAAAAGGAAATAAATAAAATGACATGAGAATGATAGTTAGAAATAAAAACCCTTATTTTTTTCTTTATATGCGTTCGATTTAGCAAAATAAAATCGAGCCTCTTTCAGTTGTCCAAAGATCCACAAAGCTGTTGCTAAACAATGGTAGGCTTCTCCGACAGCACATCCATGTTCTTCAAGATGTGTTCTAGATACGGATAACCGAAGGTCATCAATTGCTTGCATACACTGAAAATCTTCCTGTAATCGATATAAACAGAGAAACCTTAGAAAATGAATGTATACTCTCGAAGGTATGTAAGCTATTGTTGTAGCCTGCACATCTAATTCTGGGGGAATAACTCGAGAATTATAATAAAAAGTTATCTCATTTACGACATGGTGCTTATTAACATGTCTCCTTTTCCATATCTTCTGTCGTATTCCTTCTTTATCGATCGTAGAAATATTAGTGGAATTTAACGTACATATTTCGTTGAATAGTTTACCATTGGTGCATTCCTTCAAAGCATCTATAATACTTAAATTACGAGGTCCAATTTGTCAGCCGTCATCACGTAAAAACGACGAATCACAGAATTCAACTTTATATATAACTTATATAGTACAAAGGTGTAGATTAAAAATTACACCACTCCAGGCCCTTTTGTTTTCCACGTAATTAATATTGCCAATAATTAAGAAGTTCCGGGTCGAGTCCGATACCGATAACAATAGTATATTCACCTGTTACCTATTACCTTATCTGTACGTTCTGCATTTGACAGGCGCACCACCAAACGGTGTATTCAGGATTAATATGCTATATACACGGGTCATTATCACAGGGTTGACACTACTAAATTGTCAAATTGTTACCTATTGTAGTATTTTAATCAGTAGGACTTTCTAAAATACAATACGAATACTAAAAATCTGGACTAAAAATAAGGCGTATAGGTACAGTTTTATTTTTTTTAGTTGGCATGACGTAAAACAGCGAAACAAAGAATTCAACTTTATTTATAACCAATTTAGGACAATGCTGTTGACCCCATTCCAGGACCTATTGTTTTCCAAATAATAAATATTACCAATAATTGATAAGTTCCATTTCGACGGATTCAAACAGAAAGATTTGAAAGCAGAGAAAACTGTGTATCTTATAATCGGCATGACTTTATCAGACGACAATACTAATACTTAAATAAGGCTTGCGCATAGTTATATACTTTAATTCAGTCACGGACCCGTGAAATCACGGGTGTGTTCTAGTGGAATATAAGTTTAAGAGACGTTCTGTACTGGCCAAAACAATAGTAATATGTTGCTAAATACATCCAACTGGCAACTGAATATGTATGAAGTCCCATAAAAAGGTATGGCAAAAATTGCTTCAATAGTTTATATGCATATCTGTTGGAAACTTTTTTGTGACTATCCATACTTTTACCTATAAGCTGAGAAAACCAACAAAAGACAATAAATGGCAAGAATCCATTGAGTCTTATATTCAAAATTCTCTTGATAAATACTTTTCCCATTTTTAATGGTTCGGACGGGGTTCTTAGTTACAAAACATTCCTGTTACCCTGAGATATGACCGTGAATACATAAGAATAATTGCATTTAATGTCCAACAAACAACTTCTGTATCAGACATCTTTGGTGCAAGAGGGATGCTGCTGAAGAAGTTTGAAATCAAATTACAATTTCTAAAGCTCATTATTCCGTTCGAATACAATTCATTCAGAAATATTAAAAAATCGCGATGTTGTTGTCTGTTAAATCTACAATCAAACAAATTGTTCTCGATTATAAAATAATGAGGAAGGTAATTGTAGTAAACGTAGTATATGAGTCGCTTTAAACATTTCATAAAACATGGCAATATATTTTCTGGTCGCCATATCGATGGCTCAGATCCCTCAGAAACCCAAAACAGTACGGTTTTCAAGAATTACGAACATAGTAATCCATTAAATTTCTCATTTTTATCAATGACTTGCTTCAACATAAGTTTTAAAAGAGCATAACACAAAAATTGAGTATGTGTAAACGAAAATATCAGATGTTTTTCAGCGACGGAAAAAGACATTCTCCATTCTAAATTTTCATTTGGCGAATCCTTAGAACCTATTGGTACTAATAAAGTACCATAACTCCATATATTTGACACCAATTTCGGGGAAGGCCAATAACGTTCTCTTTTAATCCATGGCTGTGCGTGTGGAAAAAAAACTGGACATCGCAGACAAACAGTGATATCAAGAAATCCTTCTGCTTCGTTCATGTCTGATGCACATGGTCCATGAAAGGTCACAGGCCTAGAAAGGCCGACGATCGGAACAATCAAATGTCGTATACGTCTACTTTCAAACCGCAATTCCTGTCCATATGGAGTAGAAAGCCAATTCACTAGTGCATCATAATGACAGCTGTTCCCTTTTAATTGAGTAAAGCAAGGTTTACAGTCGTCAGTATCCATCACAAAATTATTCGGAATAAGAAACGAATCGTCTGTTCTTTTTTCACTCACATTCACCAATCTAAATAGACACATTACGTCTATATCACTGTTAATTCTAAGCCTTCTGCCTTGCTTTCACTAGTCACTATTGAAAAGTGTTTCTTTTCTGTGAAATATTCTACTGTCGCATAGAATTATCGTCTTGCTTTTACAACTTCCTCTGATCCTATTGTCTCACACAAACAATGGTAAAGTCGTCTGCAAATGTTTTTGTCAGTTTCCATCTGTTAAAATAAGTAAAGTTACTAATAATATGTGAACCACTGCAATTAAATTATTTTAATCATTGATTATTATCTGTAATGCCAAATTATCATTGCAATATGAATCAAAGGATAATGAAATTTATATAGTGATGTACACAGGGTGTTTATAAAAACAAAAGTATTTGTTGTGAGTCGGATCTATGGAACAACATATGTATTGGAAGAAGAGTCGTATTTATGGAACAACACATTGTATTGGATGAAGAGTCGGATCTATGGAACAACACATTGTATTGGATGAATTGGGATTAAACATTATTGATCCTCTCATCTTGAATTCTTTTGTAAACCCTATCATTTTTTTACATTACTTACCCGAAACATTTAAAACAGAAACGTGCACTAACTTTGTACATGCATTGCAATGAATAAAGGTTTCTAATTAAGAAAATAAAACACTACTCACTTTGACCCTGCTGTGGCTAGTTATTAAATTGACATGGTACTCGAAAACTATTAAATATTTTTTTATAAAAATAACAACTATTGTAAATTCTGGAACTTTTTAATCAACACTTTAAAATGTTAAAGATGATGAGAATATTTTACATCGTGATATGAGTGACACTTTTTAAACAAAGGAAAAGTAATTGTATGTGTGCTGATGTTTAAGAAACTGCATTCCTCTGTAGCACGAATTATTTTTATGCACATTATTGCTTATCCCGGCTGACCGGGCCGCTTGAACTTTTGACGCTCACAGCAATCACTTTTTCATTGGGGCGTCAGATATTTTGTTTTGTGACGTCAAAATTTTATGGGACCCTGTGTGATATTCAGTAATGGCGGACAAATAGTGATAAGGTGGATTGTTTTATTTGTAGCACGAATTATCGTTTATGTTTAAAGTTAAAACACACACAAAATGATCTCATTGATTTGTACAACTTGAATTGTTTGTGTGGTATTCATATCTTGCCTAAAAAAATACTGTTGATTTAAACCAACACAAATATTCAGTATTCCAGTTATTGTTACAATTTTATATTAAGGTAGATTCATGGTATACCGCCATCTTGGATTGGACAATCACAGTACAAAATCGGTCTATTTATTTGCCGAAATCTGCAAATTTGGAGACAGATTTGCCATATAATGGTTAGACTGCTTATTTATATGAAGAAAACTTTTTTAAAATGAGCTCTTTTAAGAATATATTCTTCTGACTTTTTAGTCTCGTTCAGTCTTGTTGAAATCTCGTTCTTGAAATATTTCCAAAACATGTGATACAAGTGGAAACTTTCAATGAATTTTAAAAATATTATAATCAAACATAACTCTGTGAAAAAATTGAGTATTTACAATGAACGGTTTTTGAGTAATCCAGTTTTCAAATTTTTCGACCAATCAAGAAAATGGATTAGGGATACTAAAATGATTTTACAAGTTGCATGTACATCTGACATCATTTTGGTCTTTTCAAATTTCTGAGATATGTATGTTTTCATATGATTGCATGTTTTGGCGTTAATATTGAGTGACTGATAAGGTTTTTGCATTATTCTAATAACAGTTGTTGGCATGACACGGGTTATGTTCTTCTCATATATGTTATGATGGTATGACACTAAACCCCTAACTGGAAGGATTGTGCCTGATGTTCATATGATGAAATCATAATCTTTCAGTCAGTTTAATTGAAGTCTGGAGCTGGCATGTCAGTTAACTGCTAGTAGTCTGTTGTTATTTATGTATTATTGTCATTTTGTTTATTTTCTTTGGTTACATCTTCTGACAACAGACTCGGACTTCTCTGGAACTGAATTTTAATGTGCGTATTGTTATGCGTTTACTTTTCTACATTGGTTAGAGGTATAGGGGGAAGGTTGAGATCTCACAAACATGTTTAAATCCGCCGCATTTTTGTGCCTGTCCCAAGTCAGGAGCATCTGGTCTTTCTTAGTCTTGTATTATTTTAATTTTAGTTTCTTGTGTAAAATTTGGAAATTAGTATGGCGTTCATTATCACTGGACTAGTATATATTTGTTTAGGGGCCAGCTGAAGGACGCCTCCGAGTGCGGAAATTTCTCGCTACATTGAAGACCTGTTGATGACCTTCTGCTGTTGTTTTTTTTATTTGGTCGGGTTGTTGGTTCTTTGACACATTCCCCATTTCCATTCTCAATTTCATTTTAATCATTTATAACAAAAAAGCTGAAATAATATGCACTTTGTTCTTAAAACTGAGAAAAATCACAAAAATAGAAAATTGATAGCATGGTAAATTTTACACAAAAAAGCGTCAAAATATGATAAAAATTTCTTATATTAACACCTACCTATGTTTTTTTAGTAAAATTTATTCAGATTGGTCCATTTCATCTTTATAGAAAGTATGAAAAAAAGTTTAATTGGGGAATTGTGATTTTTTTCTCGATAATAGCCCAAAAATAGGTAAAAGTCGAGGGAAAATAGGAAAATCATCAAAATTGGGCATTTTCAAAGGGCCGTAGCAAAAAAAGTAGTGCACCACCATATTATTTTTTCTTCACCAATTATTTTGTTACAGACTTTTAAACCCAAAAATCAGGTTAAGAAAAAAAGTTTAATTCTAGAAATTTTTAGCTCCTCAGAGGTGAACATCCTTTATACAAAATTTATACTGGTCTAATAGGGAAACTTTCAATTCTGAGCAAGAATACAAGTTCGGTGACACCACGTTTTCTTTATTTTTTTCTTAAAACATATTATGAAACCTATCTTCTCACAATTTATTTCAAAATTTTATCTCATATGTGTTTTTTCATGAACAAACTAACCTAATTTAGGCAATTTCTACGACTCATAGCTTGAAAAACAGCACGGTGACCCATGCTTTTATTACATTTTTGAAAAAAGTATGCTAAAATCTTCCTTTTGGCAAATTACAAGAAAATTCTGTCTCAAAAAATATGTACTTATGATCTACCTTAAATGGTAACTTAATCATTTATTTGCTATTTATGTTTTATCATTCATATATCTGACATTACTAGGGTTTCATCTTTGTGTTCAAATGTTAGATAACATTAAAATACACCTTTATTTAATGTTTGCATCAAAGACATATATAATTTGCAACAAAAGATGACGATAAATTGTTTTTCTTAAGATATTTAAATCCATCTGTAAATGCAGCGTCACTTATAGCAGTGTACAATTTTTTAAATGTAAATTAAAAACAAATATTGACAGCCGATCATTGTTCATCTTGTTTTAAAATCAAACAGATATGACTGAGTTGCCATCCTCAATAAAAAAAAACAGGCACAATTTGTATTTGCAATAAGAATCACACAGAATTAATATTTGCTAAATAAAGGCAACAGTAGTATACCGCTGTTCAAAACTCATAAATCCATGGACAAAAAACAAAATCGGGGCAACAAACCAAAACCGAGGGAAACGCATTAAATATAAGAGGAGAACAACGACACAACACCGAAACGCAACAGCACACAGAAACGGACCAAGCAACAGACAATACACCACGAGAATAACAAATATAACATCAAAACCAAATACATGAATATGGGATAGACAAGTACCGTGCCACGTCTTATCTCAAAAATAAAAGAAAACAGAAACGACTCAACGTTAAAATGCAACACACACACAGAAACGAACAATATTATAACAATGGCCATCTTCCTGACTTGGTACAGGACACTTTTAAAGGGGAATAAAAGTGGTGGGTTGAACCTGGTTTTAAGGCATGCCAAACCTCGCACTTTAATGGCACAGTTAAATATAACATTGAAATGAAAACAAAATATTACAGGACTACAATACAAATAAAAAGCAGAACATATTAGACAAAGAAAAGCATGATTAATAGATAACAAAAAGCATCAGGTTTAAAATTCAATACGCCAAAAACGCGTCTAGTCCACACGAGACTCACCAGTGACGAAAAAAATACAAAATTGTACAGCACTGAAGATCAAAAGTTGAAAAGGTTTTGCCAAATACGGCATTGTTTGTATGCCCAGGATAAGAACATTTACATCCTCGTGTTATATCATAATGCATACTTGATGAAAGAATATGCATCTTGCGCTGTGCATTTTATATTACACGTTTATTGATTTTGACATTTTGTATTAATTCGCTTGGTGGGTGCTGCGTGCCTATCAGGAGTCGCTTACCTTATAGAGGCACCCGGTCTTAGTAAGGGATGATATAAATAAAAAGAGTAGAAATCTCAAATAGACTCCAGAAGACCAGAACATCTTTTCACCAATTAAATAAAATATAACAATCTGGTAACATAAGTGAGAAAATATAAATAAATATCAAACAGAGAAATGTGATCTTTATCTTGCTGTATGATCCGGAATGCAGGAGAATAACACAGAAAGACAGCACGAGACTCTTTGGATTTCACACCTAATTGTGTCAGGAAATTTTTTAAAAGTATCCAATACAGATCTGTACGACAGAACAGGACAAACGATCTTATAACCACCTTAAAACAACGGATATTAACACGACTGATGTATCCATATTTTGACTATTTTATTTATTGTGTCTGTTTAGTTAACGCATCAATGTAAATATAACGGAATATGATAATAGTTATCAAAAGTACCAGGATTATAATTTTATACGCCAGACGCGCGTTAAAGAACGTCTTAAAAGACCAAAACATGATGGAGAAGGATAAGACTGTCATCAAAGTGAGTGGGTTCGCGTTATAAAACTTTTTGCCATGTGATTATGGACTTTCCGAATTGATTTCCTCTAAGTTCAGTATTTTTGTGATTTCACTTTTTACACCTTAAGAATACACCAGGATAACATCAACAAAGAAGCTCTGAAAAAAAGTAAAATCACAAACATACTGAACTTAGGAGAATATGGCCACCATCGGAAGGCTAAAAAACAGAGAACGTCTTAAAAGACCAAAACATGATGGAGAAGGACAATTGACCGTGAATTTAAAACATGGAAAAGACCTGGGATGAAATGAAAGACAGTGGTGAAACCTGGTATTAGCCTTATATGTCAGCTGGTATGAGGAAGATTAGTTCGTACAATAGTTCAGCCTTATATGTCAGCTGGCGTGAGGAAGATTAGTTCGTACAATAGGTCAACCTTATATGTCAGCTGGCATGAGGAAGATTATTTCGTACAATAGGTCAGCCCTATATGTCAGCTGGCATGAGGAAGATTAGTTCGTACAATAGGTCAGCCTTATATGTCAGCTGGCATGAGGAAGATTAGTTCATACAATAGGTCTGCCTTATATGTCAGCTGACATGAGGAAGATTAGTTCGTACAATAGTTCAGCCATATATGTCAGCTGGCATGAGGAAGATAAGTCCGTACAATAGGTCAGCCTTATATGTCAGCTGGCATGAAGAAGATTAGTTCGTACAATAGGTCAGCCTTATATGTCAGCTGGCATGAAGAAGATTAGTTCGTACAATAGGTCAGCCTTATATATCAGCTGGCATGAGGTAGATTAGTTCGTACAATAGGTCAGCCTTATATGTCAGCTGGCATGAAGAAGATTAGTTCGGACAATAGGTTTAAGGAAAATTCTTCGTCTGAACGGTTGGAATAATAACCGATGTTTTAACCAGTTTACCATCTTGGTATTTTGATATTAAAAGATAGCAAATGTTTTGTTATAAAGTCATCATCATCATCATCAAACAGTCAACCAGTTTTCAAAAAGTAAAATTACTAAAATTCGAAAAAAGTCTTACTTGATGGTCCTTAATCAAATTGCAAAATCAAAAGCTCAAACACATCACACGAATAGATAACAACTGTCTGACTTGGAACAGGCATTTTTTCATGTAGAATATTGTGGATTGAACCTGGTTTTATAGCTAGCTAAACCTTTTACTTGTATGAGAGTCGCAAATCATTATATTTATGTACAATGATGTGAGAACAAAATATATAGACATAATAGGTAAAATGTCAAAAATAGCAGTCAACATTGTGTTGTAGTCTCAATCACTATAAAATAAACAAATACATATCAAAAAAGCACAGATACGGAATATTTATCGACAAGGTCTTGGAATCTTCCGATGAACATTTTTAGAAAAAAAGACATGACTTCTTTGACAGACCTATGGTTCATCAGTTTTCTGCTCAAACACTGGTGAAGTTTAACATAGCCCATGAATACCGAATGCTTGTCTGTTCCCTTTTATGAAAAGTCCATATGTTTAATTAATGATCTGATACACATGCAAAACTTAACTATAAATAATTGCATAAAATTTGTTTGCACAAAACAAATTATGAGTTTACTTAAAATAAATTCATTAGGCATAATGCAATAATTCAAAAACTGGAAGGGTATCTACAATAGATATTTTTAGTCCAAAATTTAAATCAACTTTTCACTGAATTTTCAATTTATAATATATTTACACAAAACTGATGATAAGTAGGATGCTAAGAGTACTGTAAAGATAATCTCGGTATGAAGGACATCCCTTTAATTCTGCCTCGTTTTGTTATATCAATTGCGGAAAAGTAAACTAGTACGGTTTATATTGGCGTTGGCTTCCTTAAAGTAAAATAACTTATGTAAGATTCATCTTTCATGCATAAAAAGTTATCATGTTCAATGTTTTATTTAACTATTACTTAGCTATTGTCTTGACGTTATTTGCTATCGTAAGATCTTCTTACCATATTTTTAATTTCATGACAACAAAAGATTTCATGTAGATTAATCACGTTCGCGGATGCGTTTGGGGAAAACCTCCATTAAACTACTTCACTAATAGGTTTTTGTCATGAAAGTCACTAGTTTTGTTTGATTTATTCACATTTTTAAAAACAAACACTCACTTTCATTATTGAAATTATCACTGTACGTGTTTACATAATAAGCACACACAGCATAGTAAAATATAAAAGGCCTCGAAATGGCAAATTTTAAAACATCAAACGGATAAGTTAGCGTCATAATTCACACAAAATAATGAACGAAAACAAATATGTAACACCGCCAGAAACAGTAACCAGTAAATAACTGGCCCCTAACTAGAATACCATCGATGTTTTTTTAATGAACTCAATGTTTAAAGTACTGCCGTCCTCGTCAAAACAGCATACAGGACTTCTATACTTCTTTTTTGCTTTTCTTTTAACTTGTGTCTCAAACGTTTTGCTTAGTAGAAAAATTTATACACGAAAAAACGTTATTTATTATACAGGGTTCTAGGCAATCCTGAGATTTGATAAATAATTGGTTTGTTACACCAATTCAATAGTATTATAATGGCTTTAAAAAAACTACAAGCATTTCCTCTGAAATATTTTCTTTTGACCCTAAGATTTATAGTTTAACGCATACAAGTTATTATGATATATTGTAATTTGCTTAAAGTACTTTTAAACTTGACAAAATTCTACAATCAAGACTTTTTTAGTCTGTTAAACAAATAAAGAGACAGTACAGAATTAAAATGTTATTGGATACCACTAAATATTTCTAGTTTGTCTCTCGTTCTTTGTGAATACAATACGAAACATGCATGCACTTAAAGTCATAATAATTACATTAGATGTAAGTTTCATTATAATTCGTTGTTCTGATTCGCTAACTGCACATCACATGTTATTCCGTAAACAATTGCATTGGACAATAAAATTTATCATGCATGATGACACGAGGTCCCACAATAAAGTGCACAGGTGAATTAAATAAAACTGGATAAAAATCGTGTTTACATGATCCTAGCTAAAAAATGTAATTATAAGTATTGAATGCTTCTTTTTGTAACTTTAAAGGGATGTAAAAGCGTTGACCGTGCGTACATTTTTAGAATGGAGCGCTTCCGCGCTTCATACAAAATGTACTTCGGTCAACGCTTTTACACCCCAATAAATTTACAAAAAGAAGCAATCAATTCTTAACTAAACTTCAAATTTAAAAAAGATATATATGCATATGTTTTTTTTTAACTAAACGGTTAGTTCTTATTATAAAACGTATGTACATACACTTCATTGTACTCTTTCTCAAGAAATTCTATACTTTGTCCAAATTAAGAAAAAAACACTTATTTTAATGGTTTCCTTCCAAATCTCGAAATTTAAACAGCAATACATGTTGCGTGCGCTAACTTTATACATGCATTGCAATGAACAAAGGTTTTCAAGTAAGGAAATAAAACACTACTCACTTTTATCATTCTGTGTCTAGTTAACAATTGACATAAAAGAATAAAATATCTGATAAAAATACGTAAAAAGAAAGGAATTTCGAAATATTTTAAAATAGAGTTAGCTGAAGGGTGAATCCTTTTGTTTTTTTATGTAACCCGATCGACAATGACAGATAAAATAATATTATTGCTTTTCTTCCGTTTCTCTTTCCTTCTTCTAATTTTGTCACCCGATCGACAAGGTCGGGTGACATATTGATTTTCCTGTTTCTTTTTCCCTTTTCTTATTATTATTATTTCCACCCACAAAATGTAATTTTGTCCGGGACTTTTCTCAGCGACAATGGAACCTATCGCATTGATTGTTCACTAAAACAAGGACATTTTTTCTTTCTTTATTCTTTATTCTCATCAGCATATACATAGGTGCTTTAGAGTTGCAATGTAACTTTATAACTTAAACATGGCTATCGTAACCATGGAACATTTCAAAATGTGAATAAAAAACATAATTGCAATTTCCATTATTTTTTTTATTATAACACTTAACCGGAAGAAACTTTATGGGAATGTTCACTAGCATACTTAGTTGTGTTGACCATATTTAGAAATTTCAAAATGGCTGATATCAACATGAAAACTGCAGAAACATTTACCATTAGACCCTAAGGGAAATTTTTAAATAGCATATACTGACTAAAAATAAGAGGTCACATTTCGTGATTCTTTCATGGTATATTCCTGGTCAAGAGTAAATGTGGAATTTGTCTTCAAAATTTTGAAATCGGTCACTGAACCATATATGTATGGGAACAACAAAAATTTCCTAAAAAAGAAATGCTCCAAACTTGATAACACTTTACAGAAATATTAACTGGGATGTGCTATTTGTCTTTGAAATTTCCAAAATGGCCGCTTTTGCCATGGGAACAGGTAAAATGTAATTTATTACAAAATGCTCCATTCTTTTTAAAAACATACAGAAAGATGCATTGCTATGTATATATATGTGTATTCGCTTTTTAAATTTGTTTGAATGGCTGCTACTTAGTGGCATGGAAATTGAGTGTGTGATATCCGCTATTGCTTGAAGGGCAAAATTTACTTGATATTATTCATCCACCTTTTTTGTCCGGAGCGTTCTTATTGAACTGAAGGACCAATATTAATCAAACTTAAGCATAATGGTTATCACCATTTGTGAATTTGAAATCCTACATTGGCAACCAAAAAATGCTGCTTTTACCAGGGAAACTGAAAACATATATAAAAACTTTTGATACAAAGTAAATGTCCATATTATACAAGTGTTTGTCGTTTGATCATCAATGGAACTACACCAAAATTTTCAAAATACTGTAAACTTCACGAAACTACACAGTAACAATGATCGGCTCTTGTAGAATTTCAAAATGGCTGCGGTTACTATGGAAACAATGCAAAAATGGTCAAAATGCTCCAAAATCTTTAAGAAGCAATTCCTCTCTTAAAATGGTAGATAAAATCTAGTGAAACTTGTATGTCTCTGTTATCATGGAAACCACTTTCAAAAGGCTCCGAACTTAATGAAACCTTTTATGATTTAATTGGCAAGTATAGAAGAGACTTTGGACTTCAAAATTTCAAAATGTCTACCGCTGCCATGGAAATTTGAAAATGACAAAAATTTGAAAATGCTCCAAACTAAATGAAACTAAATATGGGTGTTTAATGTAATGGAAATTTACAAAAGGATTTAGCAAATGTAGCAATGCACATAATGTGGATTAAAATTATCGAAATAGCTGCCACTAAGTGGAAATGGTGGAAGGGTGACATCCGCGAATGCTTGCTATGACAAATATAGTTTCAATTACCTTTCATATGCAATGTCAACCAAGTCTTCCGCGCTGTTAGAAAGACACTTTTTATTCTTTAATAAAAGGAAACAACTTTTGAATACGAGTTGGAAATTGTTTTATAACATGGCGTTTTTCTCTATACTTTGCGATGGTACACGAAGAACTATGAGATGATCTTTACAAAAAAACAACTGTTAAGAATTCTGGGTCACTTAATGTGTAGGATAAGTCAGGAAGATGGCAATTGTTATATTATTGTTCGTTTCTGTGTGTGTTGCATTTTAACGTTGTTTAACGTCGTTTGTGTTTTCTCTTATTTTTGAGATATTCAGATAAGACGTGGCACGGTACTTGTCTATCTCAAATTCATGTATATGGTTTTGATGTTATATTTGTTATTCTCGTGGTGTTTTGTCTGTTGCTTGGTCCGTTTCTGTGTGTGTTGCGTTTCGGTGTTGTGTCGTTCTCCTCTTATATTTAATGCGTTTCCCTCGGTTTTAGTTTGTTACCCCGATTTTGTTTTTTGTCCATGGATTGATGAGTTTTGAACAGCGGTATACTACTGTTGCCTTTATTTGACAATTTCGAAAACCAGTGCCCACCAACAATTTCTAAAAAAAATTACATGCCTTTGAAATATCATTATCATTTTGTTTATTTTTTATGTTACCTGTTCTTACATCAGACACCGAATTCTCTTATACTGAGCTCGAGGTTTCGGTGTGTATCGCTGTGTTTTTGTTTATTCACATTATCTAGAGATATAGGAGATGGTTGAGATCTCACAAAGCATGTTTTTCCCGTTGAATAATTGCGCCTGTCACAATTCATGAACCTCTAGCCTTTGTTAATGTTGTATGTTGGGTTCTTTTTTTTTTTCATTTGTTTGAATGTTTGTAGTTTGCGTTCATTTCGCCGAACTTATATACATTCTTATTAAGGGACCAGCTGAATTCCTCTACCGGTGCGGTATTTTCCCGCTGTATTGAAGATCCATTGAACGTATCTTTTTCCCGAATTTGACATGCGGATTTAGGCTCGAAACCGGGTTTTTACTAACATGAGCAATGAAAACGACGATGCCCGTGACATGTGACGCGGGATCAGCTTAACCTACCGGATCAGCTAAAATCACCCCAGGTTTTGACGGAGTTTGTGTTGCTTATTCTTTATTTTTCTATTTTGTCTTTATCTGTAAGCCTTCTCTTTTTAGTCTTTACGTTGACAACCGTGTATTCGACTAATGAGTTAAAATGTCATTTTGATATCTTTCGCCTCTCTTACAGTGTTCTGTAGATATACAGTTAACATCTTGAAATAAACTAATCCGTTCTTTATTTAAATTAAATGTGAATCTTTGTGCGTATCGTTTGTACCTACAATAACTGTATTTTGTGCTGTCAACTGCTATTTGTTAGTTAACAATATATCAGTTTTAAAGTCATATTAAAAGAGTGACTGGCGAAAAATAATGTTTATTCAATTATTGAACCAATACATGTATATATCATAAACTTGGTCTCTTGTGCACAATTTTATTATTGTTACACATCCATATCGTATAATCGTCAAAAAAATATCTCAATCTGTTATCATTGTGCAAATATGGCAGCTAATTATGAAATGACGTTTTTTAATCTATAGTTTACTGATAGTCACTTTTGGAAACAATAAACAAAGAAGCATGGATATTGAGCACGTGTATAACATGTGCAATAGGATTATAGTTTATTTCAATGACAAATCTATGGGTATTGCGATCACCGGATTTGTACGTAAACGGTCACACCGATTTCATTGTATACGGAAAACATATCGTCGAATTGTTGACTGGAAGCAAACAATAAAACAAGTAGATGTCTTCTAGATTTGAACAAATTATAACTATTTTGACCAGAGTCTTATGAAGACGAAACGTGCGTCTGGCATATTAAATTATAATCCGGGTATCTTTGATAACTATTTACACCACTGGGTCGATTCTGCTGGTGGACGTTTTGTCCCTAAATAGTTATCAAAGGTACCAGGATAATAATTTAGTACGCCTAAGGGTATCACCAGGCATGTAGTCATCATTTCGGTGTTGACATGAATACCATATAAGGTAAATTTTTTATAAATTTCCTGTTTACGAAACTTTGATTTTTTCGAAAACTAAGAATTTTATATCCAGGAAAGGATTACGTAAGCCGTATTTGGTACAACTTTTTTGGAATTTTGAATCCTCAATGCTCTTCGACTTTGTATGTGTTTGGCTTTATCACTATTTTGATCTGAGCGTCACTAAGCTGAGGAGTCTTATGTAGACAAAAATTAAATTATAATCCTGGTACCTTTGATAACTAATTATCATAAAAACTAGCAATTTACTTATAAAAAACATATGCATATTTATTTATTTTTAAATGGAGGTCTCGGATGACCTTTTTATATCAACTGATTATCACTGATAGGCTTTATAGTTTTACAAAAGCCTCTATCAGACTTCACTTCTATTAGCCCTCTACTTTTTGTTGACTGTTTTGATACAATCATGAACATAACATGCTATTCAGCGTATAAACCACCCTTGCACTTCTGCATAGTTATCCATCAAACCATATGATATAAAAACAGGTTTTTCTTCATTAAAGATTTATTATAACTGAGAAAAGGAGACCAATAACTGTTTGAACACTCATATTATGATGGTTGAGTTTTTCTGATGTTTGTATCATCTATGTATAATATTTGCTTGAAACCAAAACTGTTTTTTGTTTAAATCAATGCCGCCATCGCACATAAGCGTATTAAACAACACACCCTCAGCGGAGGCCATCGCAGTTCAGCATGACCATCGCGGTTCGAAGTACCATCACGGTTCCGAGTCCTGGCACATATGTGTAAGATTGAATATTAGAAATAAAAACCCTTAAATTTGTCTTTATACGCGTTTGATTTAGCAAAATAAAATCGAGACTCTTTCGGTTGTCCAAAGATCAACAAAGCTTTTGCTAAACAATGGTAGGCTTGTCCGAGAGCACATCTATCATCTTCAAAATGTGTTCTAGATACGGATTACCGAAGGTCATCAATTGCTTGCATACACTGAAAATCTTCCTTTAATCGATAGAAACAGAGAAACCTTAGAAAATGAATGTATACCCTCAAAGGTATGTAAGCCAGTGTAGTAGCCTGCACATCTAATTCTGGAGGAATAATTCGAGAATTGAAATAAAAAGATATCTCATTTACGACATGGTGCTTATATACATGTCTCCTTTTCCATATCTTTTGTCGTATTCCTTCTTGCTCGATCGTAGAAATATAAGTGGAAGATAACGTACATATTTCGTTGAATAGTTTTCCATTAGTGCATTCCTTCAAAGAATGGAATATAAGTTTAAGAGACGTTCTGTACTTGCCAAAACAATAGTAATATGTTGCTAAATACATCCAACTTGCAACTGAATCTGTATAAAGTCCCATAAAAAGGTATGGCAAAAATTGCCTCAATAGTTTGTATCTATATCTGTTTGGACACTTTGTGTAACTATCCATACTTTTACCTATAAGTTGAGAAAACCAACAAAAAGCAATAAATGGCAAGAAACCATTGGGTCTGATATTCAAAATTCTCTTGATAAATACTTTTCCCATTTTCAATTGTTCGGACGGGGTTCCTACAATACAGAACATTCCTGTTAACCGTAAATATTGCCGTAAATTCATTTGAATAATTGCATTTAATATACAGCAAACAACTTCTGTATCAGTCATATTTGGTGCAAGAGGGATGTTGTTGAAGAAGTTTGAAAGCAAATTACAATTCCTTAGGCACATTATTCCGTTCGAATGCAATTCTTTCAAAAATATCAAAAAGTTGCTATGTTGTTGTCTGTTAAATCTACAATCAAACAAATTGTTCTCGATTATGAAATAATGAGGGAGATATTTGTAGTAAACGCAATATATGAGTCGCTTAAAACATTTCATAAAACATGTCCATATATTTTCTGGTCGCCATATATATGGCTCAGATTCCTCAGAAACCCAAAACAGTATGGTTTTCAAGAAATACGAACATAGTAATCCATTAAATTTCTCATTTTTATCAATTACTTGCTTCAACATAAGTTTTAAAAGAGCATAACATAAAAGTTGAGTATGTGTAAACGAAAATATCAGATGTTTTTCAGCGACGGAAAAAGACAATCTCCATTCTAAATGTTCATTTGGCGAATCCTTAGTACCTATTGGTACTAATAAAGTACCATAACTGCATATATTTGACACCAATTTCGGAGAAGGCCAAAAACGTTCCCTTTTAATCCATGGTTGTGCTTGTTGAATAAAATCTGGACATCGCAGACAAACAGTGATATCAAGAAATCCATTTATTTCGTTCATGTCTGATGCACATGGACCATGTAAGGACACAGGCCTAAAGAGACCGACCATCGAAACAATCCAATGTCGTATACGTTCACTTTCAAACCGCAATTCCTCTCCATATGGAGTAGAAAGCCAATGCACTAGTGCATCATAAAAACAGCTGTACCCTTTTAATTGAGTAAAACAAGGATTACAGTTGTCAGTATCCATAACAAAATTATTCGGAATAAGAAAGGAATAGTCTGTTCTTTCTTCACTCACATTCACCGATCTAAAAAGACACATTACGTCTATATCACTTCGCATGTCTAAGCCTTCTGCCCTGCTACCACTAGTAATTAGTGCAAAGTTTTTCTTTTCTGTGAAATAATCTACTGTCGCATAGAATTGCCGTCTTGCTTTTACAACTTCCGTTGATCCTATTGTTTCACACAAACAATTATAGAGTCTTCTGCAAATGTTTTTGTCAGTTTCCATCTGTTAAAAGAAGTGAAGGTCTTTAATATGTAAACCATTAATTTGTACACTCGTTCAACCATTGATTATTTTCCATGATGCCAAACTGTCGTATCAATACGAATCAAAAGATAATGAAAGTTAAATAGTGATTTTAACAGGGTTTATATAAAAATTAGAATATTTGGTGAGAGTCGGATCTGTGGACAACACAATACTATTGGATGAAATGTCGGATCTATGGAACAACATGAAGTGGGGTTACACAGTTTTGATCCTCTCATTCTCATGGAATTTTAAAGTAATCTCTGTATCAGTTTTTACCCGAAACTTAAAAAGAAATACATGTAACGTGCACTAACTGTGTATATGAACTAGTATTGCAATGAATAAAGGTTTTCAAATAAGAAAATAAAATACTACTCACTTTGATTTCGCTGTGTCAATTTATTAAATTGACATGAACAAAATAAAATGTCATATATATATATATATATACGTAAAAAAAGTTCAAAATATCTTTACAATAGAGTTAGCTGATGGGCGAATCCTTTTGTTAATTACAATTTCCTTTCGTATGCATTGTGAACCAAATGTTTCACACGGTTAGTCAGACTTTCTATTCTTTAATAAAAGGGAAACAACCTTTTTGTTTTGTTTTTTTTTGGTTCATTTGTTTGTTTTGGGATTAAAGTTGCGTCGATGTCCTCGAACTGGTATACATTATTATTTAGGGACCAGCTATATTCCGCCTCAAGTGCGGTATTTTTTTAGCTGCGCTGAAGACCCCATTGGTGGCCTTAGTCCGTTTTCTGCTATCTGGTTGTTTTGTATTTTTGGTCCTTTCCGCATTTCCATTTTGGGGTGCCTTGTATGATTTTGTCTAGTATCCTGATATTACAAGATTATTACATGGCATATTTCAGTTGTATTATCATCCCAAGGTTCAATTTCATATTTGGTATGCATTATTCAAAATCATATCCAACTAAATTAGACATCACGTGACTTTTGTGACGTATAATAGCCGCCATTTTGTATTATATTTCCCCATATAAAATGCATATATGCTTCAATAAAGTTTAATTTTCTCATAACCCTGATCCGTTTTCTTACTTTTGCAAATCAATCCTTGATATTCAAACATATTTCTATCAAACAATGTTGGTCCTAACAGTTTAATTTTTGATTAAATTCGGTCAAATCGGAATCGTAAAACATGCACTTTTTCTCGTCATTTCTCCGTTGACGCAATGCTAAATTACCGATACCCATGTCTACTTTTACAACAAATAAAGAAATTCTGTAAATAAAACACAAACTTTGCAAATCGATTAAGTATATTCAAACATATAGCTAGCGAGGAATACTACTTAAAACAGTTTAATTTCAGGGAAAATTCGGTCAAACATCGAATTAAAAAAGGGAATTTTCCGAGATTTTTCAAAATGGCGGCTGATGTATCATATGAAAATGTTGCATCAAATCAATGATTTCTATAGTAAGACTTTCCTAGATTATATTATATTTTTCATAAAGAATCTCTGATGTTTCTGTTATTTTCCTTTAGTGATATTTCGATATCATTGATTTCAAAATTTCTTAATAAAAAAAAATATTTTAAGTGTGACACGGGAACATTTATTTTGACAGATATTCATCCAGGAGATACTGTTACCAGAAAAAAGTTTACAAAATCTATAATAATAAAAAAATCTCTTCTTTTTTTCAAGGTGTTTTTCAAGTTTTCTGTATATTTTATCTTTCTTTAGAAATATATTCATACATTCCTTTTAGAACAAAAATGTTTTCATCCTAAGAGAAAAAAAAACAATGACAATTTATATAATAGATAAATATTCTATACCTTTAAAATTTTATTCCTTGACCGAACAGGTGAAATCTAACTTGGGTTATAATGTTACATCATAGTATATTGTCAGGTAGACGTGCAAACCAAAAGCAATCAGGTGACATTCAACATCCTGTCAGTGTGTATACATGTATTACCAGAGTTTAAATATTGTGATATACAAAAGTTTTCATAAATGTACAAATAAATATCTTCTCCTTCTCGTGTCAAATCAGAAGAAGTATGTTTTATAATAAACTTTAGGAAGATATGAATATGATGAAAATTTCTTTAAAAAACTTTTTTTTGCTTAAAAGGCATTCAAATATTTATATGTTTCTATAATTATTTCAAAGAAATATTCTGATTCAAATTTTGATTTAAATGAATTTCGATCATTGAATATTATTTTGTTGTAATTTATTTTTATAATTCAATATTTAAAGCTAAATCCAGGCAATGAATCGATATAATGTTTAAATTGTAAAAAAAAAGAAGAGTTATTGTATACATTCCGACAGAGACTTATATTACGATTGGTCTGGTTTTAACAATATTGTATACCCGATAATATCTCTCGAAAGAGTTATCGATCTTGAATATATATAGGACTGATATAGTTGGGTATGAGATGTTCTTGCTTCCTAATATTTTGTCTGTCCTACTTTGTTTTAATTTTCACTAAAATAGTGACTCGCAACCAAGGGTAGAAATTGGCGTTGGTCCGGTGGTCCGAGACCAGTAGAATTTGCGTCGGACCAGTAGATTTTATCAGCTGGTGGTCCGGCGGACCAGTAGAAATTTGTCAATAATTACATTAGATGTATGTTTCATTAAATTACTTTATTCTGATTGGCTAACTGCACAGCATGCGTTATTCCATAAGCTGTTGCATTGCTAAATACAACTTTTTATTCATGATAATGTAAGCGATATATTTGTCCTTGTAAAATATGTCCGGGCGGACCCAAATTCCTAGTATAAAATGTGCATGGTTACAAATTTGACTAGTAAATATAGTCTGATGTTAGTAAATTTTGTCCCCAGACTAATTTTCCTAGGAATTTAAGTCCATGTCATTAATAATCCTAGGTAAAAATGTCCATGTCCTTTTTTTTTTTTAAATCTGAAACATATAATTCATTTACATAATTGAAAATTTTTTTAAGAGTTATTATTTTTGATAAAATGTAAGTAACCAGACTAACTTTCCTAGGAAATCATGTCCGTGGTATTAATATTAATAGGGCAAAACGTCCATGATTTTTATAATTTAAATTAAAGGTTAAAACTTATTTCTAACCAAAGTAACTTTTTCCAGTACCTTGCATGTTTGATTTTGTTAAAGAGTTATGTAATAATATATATGAAAAAAAATATGTACCCAGACAAATTTTCCTATGAAATCATGTCCATGTTATAATTATTCCTAGATAAAAACATCCATATCATTTAATTTCAAAGGTTTATTTACATAAATGGTTTTAATATTGTTTTAGATTTATGTATTAATATTTTTTAAATTTATGTCCCCAGAATAATTTTCCTAGGAAATCATGTTAATGTCATTATTATTCCTCGACAAAGATATTAAAGACACCCATATCAATTATGTTTAAAGGTTAATTAACATGGCTTGTGTTGTTTTAATATTGTTTTAGAATTGTGTATTGATATTATGAAGAATAGAAAAAAATCCCCAGACTAATTTTCCTAGGAAATTTGGTCCACTTTCTTTATGTTAATTGGACATTATTATCAAAACTTTCAATTCTTAACTAAGATGGGGTTGTTTATTCAATAGTTTTCATCATAAAATTGTTTCTAGCAGATATTTTTGTTTTTAAGATAACCAATGTTTAAATCACCAGTCATGATTTACTGTTTATGTTAATCTTTTGCATTGTATTTATCCATTGATCCGGTAAAAAGTGTTCATTTTCTTTTGCTTCCAGAATGTAATTTGCTAACAGACATTTTTTCTAGGTAAACAAGTCCATGATCATAATTTTACTAGAAAAACATGTATAAGGACAAATTTTCCTAGGAAAATAAATGCCAGACTTATTTTACTAGCTATGGACTTATTTTCCTAGGAGAATTTGTCCTAGGACTTATTTTCCTAGTAAATAATAATGCAACTAAGTAGGGTATATAAATGTATAATTTGTCCAGTTTGTATATGATTGGCAAACTCAAACAAAAAATGTATAAATGTTTGTATCTATTTATTTTGAATGAGATAACTGTACAAACAATCGATTCATGGATTTCAACAATATCAATAACAATAAAATATCACCAACAAATCACATGTGGATGAAAATAAAAATACGGAAACTATCTTAAAAATATTTCTGTTTAAAAAAAACAATCTCCAATATAAAATATAATACTCTTTATCAATTAAATTCTGCTTTGTAAAATCTTCTGGTTTAGTGCAATTACTATTGACAGTTATCTTTTTAGTAAAAGAATGATTTTGTAACATGTAAAGTCATACCAAACAAAGTTAAATATATAAGCTAATATGAATTTTAGTTTCAATCTACTTTTAATAGTTATGTAATATTTGGAGACATGGATACAAGAAAATTACCACATGAATCCGTTGCCCAATCTATATAATAAAACTAGATAAATCCAGACCTAAGATGTATTAATCAGCAAAACATAGAAATTTCCTCGTTATGAATTGATATACATGATATGTACAAATGTAGATATATATAATATGTAAAAAAATCTTGTTTGATATGTTTAACAACTATAAAATTGTAGAAAGGAAATTATATACATATAAAAAGGTCATATTTTAAAGGAATGTCATGAAAGTGTGAACATCTTTATATCAAACTCATGCAGACATGATTATTAAATACTCCCTTGATTCTGGTATAAATTTCATTGATTTTGTAAAAAAATCTTTTTGATGATTCAAACTAAAAAAGAAAAATATTGTTTCGATGATTCCAAATTTAAAATTTCTCAATTTTAGGTAAATCTGGATGATTAATAATTTGTGTAAAGATGTAAATTTAACCTGCATTGAAAAAATGGTTAATTTTGCATTGAAAATGCAGTACAATCAAGAGAAGACAAAACTTTAATTACAACATTTCAATGAATTGGTTCCTTAAAATAAATAACACAAATGAGGTATCTATTGTATGCAACATTTGAAATATTAGCAAAATCATTATTTTACTTTATAACTTCATTCTACTTTAATAAAGAATAGTTTTGTATTTAGTTTCATAACAATTCTATCTTTGATATTCATCTTTTAAAAAAGCAGTCTTTAAAAAACAAAAACAAATTAAAATCATAAAATTTCTCAATTCATCACTTTTTAAAATCACTTATAAAAAATGAAGGAGTTTTAAGTTAAAAAATAAAGTCATATAGAATCAAAGAAATGTAATTTTTCAAACAATTGATAAATTCACTTTAAAAATATTTTATAGTTCTTGTATTTAAAGTAATAAAAAAATGTAAAACTATGTACATTTCAAAATTCAGCACTAAAATTATGTTGGAATTGATTAAAATACTGAAAAAATCAGGGAGTAGACGGATTTACAATATATTTGTGATGGTTTTCTGTCATATTCACAAAATTCTCCACTATTGAGTAAAAATTAAAAATAGCTCTGCATTTCTTTGTTATACAAGTACCCTGAAACTATGTGTGATGCATTCATTTTGAAATATACTTCAAAGAGAAACAATCTTTATGGTTCTAATATTGCTATAGTTTATAATTGTGAAGCAGGATTGTCATAAGCATAATCTCCTTTTCTTCCAATGCCTGTTGACATTAAATGTGCTTCAGGATTGTATACTTTTTCCTTGGTATTGGGTCCCCAGTCAGCTGTTGGCGTTGTTACTATTCTTAGTCTCTGTAAATATAAATAATATGTGGTTAAGTTGATGTTTGGTGCATAATATGTGGTTAAGTTGATGTTTGATGAAATAATATGTGGTTAAGTTGATGTTTGGTGAAATAATATGTGGTTAAGTTGACGTTTGGTGAAATAATATGTGGTTAAGTCGATGTTTGGTGAAATAATATGTGAACAAGTTGATGTTTGGTGAAATAATATGTGGTCAAGTCGATGTTTGGTGAAATAATATGTGGTTAAGTTGACTTGGGGGTGCAATAATTTGTGGTTAAAATGAAGTTTGGTGCAATAATATGTGGTTAAGTTGATGTTTGATGCAATAATATGTGGTTAAAATGATGTTTGGTGCAATAATATGTGGTTAAGTTAACGTTTGGTGCAATATGTGGTTAAGTTGATGTTTGGTGCAATAGTATGTGGTTAAGTTGATGATTGATGCAATAATATGTGGTTAAAATGATGTTTGGTGCAATAATATGTGGTCAAGTTAATGTTTGGTGCAATAATATATGGTTAAGTTGACTTTTGGTGCAATAATATGTGGTTAAGTTAATGTTTGGTGCAATAATATGTGGTTAAGTTAATGTTTGGTGCAATAATATGTGGTTAAGTTAATGTTTGGTGCAATACTATGTGGTTAAGTTAATGTTTGGTGCAATACTATGTGGTTAAGTTAAGTTGATGTTTGGTGCAATAATATGGTTAAGTTGGATTGGTGCAAATTGTTATCTGCAGTGGTTATCAAAATTGCAGATTACTGTGAATCAATTATAACTCATGGAGTACTAATTTTCATAAGTTTTGTATGGATAGTTGAACCAAAAATTCTTTGAAAACAAGAATGCATTTCACAGTGAGCAACTCTCACAAAGAAGTCCTTTTTGATCCTTCTCTATCTTCTTTCAAAATGCAACTTAGGTTACCTTGCAAATTCAATTGTAACCTTAAGCACATGTACCCAATATTTTGTTGAATCAAATTCTTAGTTTTTAAATTCAACATTGTGCTATTTTTAAAACAACACTGCCAAAAAACAAACTAGAGGCTCTAAAGAGCCTGTGTCGCTCACCTTGGTTCTATGTTAATATTAAACATTGTACACAAATGAATTCATGACAAAATTGTGTTTTGGTGATGGTGATGTGTTTGAAGATCTTACTTTACTAAACATTTTTGCTGCTTACAATTATCTCTAACTATAACAGTAGTTTCTGTGGAAAATGTAACTGAAAATCTACAAATTTTGTGAAAATTGTTAAAAAATGACTATGAAGGGCCATTACTCCTCATGGGGTCAATTGAATATTTTGGTCATGTTGACTTATTTTTAGTTCTTACTTTACTGTACATTATTGCTGTTTACAGTTTATCTCTATCTATAATAATATTCAAGATAATAACAAAAAAACAGCAAAATTTCCTCAAAATTACCAATTTAGGGGCAGCATCTAACAACCGATGATCCAATTCATCTGAAAATTCCAGGGCAGATAGATCTTGACCTAATCAACAATTTTACCTCTGTCAGATTTGCTCTTAATGCTTTGTTTTTTGGGTTATAAGCCAAAAACTGCATTTTACCCCCATGTTCTATTTTTAGCCATGGCCGCCATCTTGGTTGGTTGGCCGAGTTACCAGACACAATTTTTATACTAGATACCCCAAAGATGATTGTGGCCAAGTTTCAATTAATTTGGCCCAGTAGTTTCAGAGGAGAAGATTTTTCTAAAAGATAACTAAGATTTACGAAAAATGGTTAAAAATTGACTATAAAGGGCAATAACTCCTACAGTGGTCAACTGACCATTTTGGTCATGTTGACTTATTGGTAGATCTTACTTTGCTGAACATTATTGCTGTTTACAGTTTTTCTCTATCTATAATAATATTCAAAATAATAACCAAAAACAGCAAAATTTCCTTAAAATTACCGATTCAGGGGCAGCAACCTAACAACGGAATGTCAGATTCATCTGAAAATTTCAAGGCAGATAGATCTTAACCTGATAAACAATTTTACCCCCATGTCAGATTTGCTTTAAATGCCTTGGTTTTTGAGTTATAAGCCAAAAACTGCATTTTACCCCTATGTTCTATTTTTAGTGATGGCGGCCATCTTGGTTGGTTGGCAGGGTCACCGGACACAATTTTCAAACTAGATACCTCAATGATGATTGTGGCCAAGTTTGGTTAAATTTGGCCCAGTAGTTTCAGAGGAGAAGATTTTTGTAAAAGTTAACGCAGGACGACGGACGACGGACGCCAAGTGATGAGAAAAGCTCACTTGGCCCTTCGGGCCAGGTGAGCTAATAAAAATAATTGAATATTTCAGTGTATACTTACTTCAGTGACTTTGCCAGGTGTTATGATGAATTTATAAACAAAGTACAAAGGTATAGGACATAACACTACGGCAGTCACACACCATCCAATAATCTGGGCGAAATCTGGGAAAAATACTCCATCTTTGACTTTAGGTGGTACATACTCAATCAGACGGTATGCAAACAGACCCTGTAATAAAGAATTACTTTACTTTAGGTGCTAAGTCAATCTTATAGCATATGTACATGTATACTAACATGTATATGTATATAAAAAGTCAACATGATACATAACTTGTCTAATGATAAGCAATAGAAAGTATTTCTTTTCAGCATTACCTATAGCTATGCACAATAAATTAAAAATGGTAAGTATAATGCCTCGTTCACACGGCGTTTTATTCGTATCGAATGTGAATCGAATTTGCTAATCGCATTCACACACTCTTCTTTTTTAATTCGAATTGATTCAAATTAACTAATTGTAGCCAATTTGCATTAGAAATACGTTTTTTGTTAATACGAATTCAAAGTTAATGTAGTTTGGACAGTAAAGCAAATTTGACGCTTATTGCAATTCGAATTAGAATTGACGTTAAGACGTAAAAATTTTCGAATGCGAATTTAACTAATTCGAATTAGTTAATGGGAATTGAATTAGAATTACGTGTGAACTCAGCATAAAAATGTTTAAGAAAAGTATATTTGACAGAAATTCAAATACACATACAATCATTTCCTGAAAAATTGTATACAGCTCATTTAAAAATATCTTTAGTTTTAAATATAGACTAAAGATGGTCAAACCTGAACTTCATTACATTCATAGATTATTGCATGCATTTATTATTGTGATTTTCATGAGTGGATATAAATGTGAGATCTATTTTTGCAGTATTAGGATAATCTGTATCCAGATATACTAGTCAACAAAAGAAACGATACACGGCTTTGAAATAAAATTTATCAAAAAGTATTTGATATAAAAAAACATGAGATACACATTTTTAAAAAGCTTTCATTTGCAATGTATGCACATGTGATAATGAAAATCAAAACTTGTCAGGAAGTATCTTAATTCCGTGTAAATGATCAAAGGGTGCAAAAGTTGAAAAAAAATCGACACATAATTTTCAAAGCATTAAATAAAATTTTCAATTTGTTTAAAAATATTCAATATGATAATCAAGTTATGTTCATGATGTAACTAATGGGTTGAAATATTGATTTTTCAAATTTTTGGGAAAAAAAGTGTTTTTATGAAATCTCAAAAAATGCAAAAAAAAAAAATTAATTTTTCGTCTCAAATCAATGCTTTAGATATGAAAACAACACACAGTAAATTTGGAACCTTTCAGATGAGTTTTAAGATTGCTACTGCTTTTTGAATATCACTTTACACATACTGTCTATGGTAAAATGTAAACATTTTAACGATTTCTCGTAGGTCCAAACTTTGCTTAACAGATAAACTAAGAAACTATGATTTTTAGAAACAAATTGATGGCAAACACTATCTTTACCTTTAAATAAGAGGTTGGCATCATTATTTGGAACTTCTGTTTTTAAAATTGTCGTTTTATGTAAATTTTGTAAAAAAAAAAAAATGCGAAAAAAGTCACAAAAGCAAAAAAAAATTTTTTTTTAACGGATTTATATTTCCACAATGATTAAGTATAACTACCTTCAATATTGGTCCAATGAACAGAAAACTCAATCTTTAATTTGAAAAAAAGTCTTGTATCGTTTCTTTTGTTGACTAGTATATATGCATCAAGTGTCAAAATGCATGTTCCTATATATTATTGCTGATAAGCACCCAGATGCATTATTCACACAATTAAAACCTCTCAATTATTTCTGAATAAACAGTATATTACTTACCCCAATAAGAAGTGGTGAAGCTAACACCCAACAAAACAACCAGTATGTAGTTGGTGCTGGGGTTTTACCCAACATAAATTCAATATCTCTAATAAATCTTGTCACTCCTGTAAACAAAAGTTTTTTAAATTATTTCAGTTTAACAATTTTTATTGGCATGAATAATAATTCCATTAAGAATCTGATGAAAATTTGGTTAATGAAGATAAAGGGCAGATAACTCTGACATTTTAAAATAAGGGGCTTAGAATGTAAGGAGGGCTTTAAGAGTTATAACATGATAGCTTTGTACACATCAAGTGTGTTATCGTGTAACAGCATGGCATTCTCTAAGTTGTGTCATGAACTCAACATTCCTACTTCGACTAGACAATCATGTTTGAATGGTTTAACACTCCTCATTTATAGCTTGCTGTTAGGTGTGAGCCAAGGCTCTGTGTTGAAGGCAAAACTTTTGCCTATAATGGTTTACAAAGTGCGACTTGGAGTGGAACTTATCTCATTGGCACACATACCAAGTCTTCCTCTTACTTGATCTTCATGTTCAGCTGCTTGATTAATGATGTCATAAAATCGTTAAAAAAAAAGAAAGAAAAAAAAAGAATTATCTTAAATTTATTAGGCCATGAATATTTTTGATTTAAAGTTACTGGTATATTCATATGTTCATTAAGAAACATGATGCAAGTATTCATTTTCAAACCCTTTCTTCTTTCTTAATTGAAGAAAATAAGATTGACTCACCATAAACCCATAGTACAGATACACATTCACAAGTGGCTACACACAATACAGAGAAATCAGCGCCATAACTGTCCATTAATCCTACTATGTAATCTCCTGTCTGTAAGATAAATATAACACTATGTACTATCATAACACCATGTACAAACAACAAGAAGTTCAATGTTTGCATGCAACTGGTAATTCATTAGAAATTATCTAATTACTTTACAATTTCTGCACCAAACAATATCTTCTGCAAAAATAATTTGAAAATTTGTTAATAATTATATATAAATATTATATGGTCGATTTGTTGTCTCTTTGACACATTCCCCATTTCCATTCTCAATTTTATATGGGCTTAATATTTTTACAAATTCTTTATGTTATTTTATCTTGTGCTATGTACTTTCAGCCTTTTAAGTATTCTTATTAAAACTATAAAAGTAAAACCATTGTCACTTTGGTGTCCTCTGTATCTTTTCAAAGGAGTAGGTTCAGTAAATCCCCTTTATGGCCCAAAAAATTTAAGCCCATATAAAATTGAGAAAAGTTTTACAAAATTGTTAAAATGTAATCTTTTTTATAAGAAAGAAAATTACTTCTGTTACATACAGATGGGTTGGGGTTTTTTTAATATAATACAATGCACATATATCAGATATCAGCATCATTAAGTCATGCAAAATTACTGATAATTTTAGCATTTGAGTGAATTTTTAGACTGTTTCCATCTTAAATGGATGTGGCCACATTTGTATTAATTTTTTATTTTTAATGTAAGTTGTATTTGATGATAATACATAACATATATTAAGGTTGAGGATGAACACATATGTGGCCACTTTCATTTTTGACAAAAAACAACAGAAAAGTGACATATATTATGATAGATTTATAACATTTAAGCTTGAATATGAGTGTCTCTTTAATGACTAAATCAGTTCGAATATATCACATAAAATGGAATGAATCTACTAAGTAGACACTTAAGTGTTAAAAAAATGTCCAAAATCTTTCATCAGATGATCTGGAAGTTTTGAGCCAAAATCGGTCCTAAGTACCGGGACCTACTTCTTGTATCAGGAAATGTTTTGTACTCTTCTAGCCTTAGCCATGGTAAAAAACATCTTATCTTGTCCTTCAAAACATCTTATAGTTTTCTTCAAAACCATATCATTGTAACTGATTTAAATTTTCTTTATATTGATTTATTCACATTTGTTTATAAAAAAAAACCTTTTTTTTTTTATAGTGTTTATAAAAAAAGTTTCAGAGTTATTTCCCCTATATTGCAACAGCTATTGTTGTTTTTTTTGTTTTATTTTAGAATTTTCAATGATACATTTCATATCATTTAAATGGAAAACAGACATTTCGTTAAAGGGCAGAAAATCAAACAATTACCGTTACATATGTAACTTTTATAGTTACTGGTGTAACACAAGACAAAACCAAGAAGAAACACACAATTAAACAATACACATATGACTTTTATACTTACTGGTGTAACACATGGTAAAGCCAAAAAGAAACATATCACTCCCAAACCAATACACATGTGACTTTTATATTTTCTGAGTTTTGGGAACTCATCCTGTATACATGTCAAAACTGTTTCCAATAAAGCAAACTGCAAAAAAAATTATTAGATATCACATATGTATTTGAATACAAAAAACAAAACTTGAAAAGCATTAACTTAATTCGTTTCATAGTAATCTATGAATAGATTTTTACAATCCTATCTTATAATGAACTGGACTTATTGGTATTCATGTGGGTACCAGTTCTTAACAAAATACAAGTTTCTCATTGGTTTGCATAGAAATAGTACACAACAATATGATACTTTTCGTAATAATTATTCCTCAAAATTGAACAAAAAAAATGATTCCGCAGTATTATAACCATTGCACACATTTCAAAATAATGTAATTGGTAATATTCAACTTTTGTATCTTATAAGGGTATAAGACAAAATCATCATCACAAATATAATAGTTATTTCCAGTCAAAAATAAGAAAAAAGTCTGGGTCCTTTGCCTAGTTAGGGGTCATTCTGCAGTAATTTCGTCAGTTTCTGAGACAGGGCCGTTTTTTACCCTTCATGGCCCTACTCCTTTAACAGCAAAGAACTGCTGAAGTATATGAGATGCGTTGGAAAGAAAACAACCTTATGCAAATAAGTATCTGTTAACTTATTTAGGGTTAAAAAATATCTTGATGCAAAGTCTGTAGGTTGCACTTTGTAAATTCAGCTGTTTCTCAAACCACACCTCTTTTGGGGAGATTTAGAATATTCATAGAACATTCATTTTGTTTACTTACTTGTTCCCAGTTATGCTCTCTGTGTAAATCCATCTCATAGAGACATAACTTGGGAATGTTACCAGTAAATATACATGTGCATAGTGTTTACATTGAAATCTGTGGTAACCCTTCATTGGTGGTAGGAGTAGTTAAGAAAATTAGTGTTAGTTTAAACTCTGAAAAGTTAAGGGCATATAAATGTTGAAAATATGCCGCACAGCCCTATATTTTGACCTTTGAAAATAATTTGTAGTGCATATGAACCTTCAATTCTAGGATAAGATTTTTTTCAAAACTTCATAGTAAAAGTGGTACAGTTTTAGCCATAAAAGGAGTTCCTTTGGGAAATTGCATTGTCAATATTTACAGAAATGCAACCTGTAACTGTTTGGAAATTCAGTTGATATAAGAACCTACTAAACAGAACAACATTCCTCTTTGATATCTTTTTTGAATAAGGTTGATTTCTATCAAACGCACAGACACAGATCCAGAGGGGGGGTTCTGGGGTTGGAACCCCCTTTTTTTGGGGACAATCAATGCATTTGAATGGGGACATGTAATTGGAACCCCTCCCCCCCCTTTGTCCTGGGTTAGGAACCTCCCCCCCCTTTTTAAAATGGCTGGATCCGCCCCTGACGCAGCTCATATATTATCATTAACAAAAAGTTTCTGGTTAAAAAGGGAGATAATTCTATACATATTACAAAACTATCTTACCTCACTGTCAAGCCCAAGTGTAAACAACATGAAGAAAAACAAAACCGACCATAATTGAGGTAGAGGTAGGTTAGACAATGCCTCAGGGTAGGCTACAAAGGCTAATCCATAACCTGTAATAGAAAAATAGAATTAATGTATTGTATTTGGAACTAGAAGAATTTTGATTGTTTCGACAGATTCTAAACTGAGGATCATTTTTTCAATTGTTGTGATAGTCTCAGTGGTATCAAATTCAAAAGATTTCAATCATCTGATTATAATCTAAATAAAATATGAATTTAACTTTTAAAATAGCTATTCAAATAAAGACTCATATCTAAATCTATTTAAATAGCTTGACAATGTATTTAAAAGTTAAATGCTCTCTCCATAAAGAGATTAAAAAAGAAGAAAAACATCTTTTCTTACCTCCCCTGGCAACTTCTGAGACTTGAAGTCCTGTTTTCTTAGCTAATGCTCCAAATGTTGTAAAAATGACAAAACCAGCTATTATACTGGTAACCAGATCCATTACAGCGATTAACAAGGCATCACTATAAATATAAACCCATATAAATATGAACAACACAGGATATATAGACTGTCCAACAGTACAGATATACTGTAAATTCAGAAATTATTGCAAGGTTTTTATTATTGCAAATAATGCGACAGAGTTGTAAACGCAATAATTAAACTTGCACTTTGTAATATTTTAACTGAATAAAGCATGACTTTTCCATAAATGATAAAAATTAAAATCGGATTTTAGTTGAAATTGACAAAATCGCAATAATAAATGCATGCAATAATTTCTGAATTTACAGTAGATAAAAATAAAAGAAGAATATGATGTCCCAGGACACATATGCCCTACTCAAGCTTTGCAATTTCAAAGTTAAAAGGATCATAACTCTAGAACAGTACACAACTTGCTGCCCAAATTTAAACTCACTGCATGTTAAAGGTTTTAGTACTGTGTATGAGTTTCATAAAATTTGGAAAAGGCAATCAAAATGATTGCTGAAACAAAAAGGGACGGACAGAAGTTAGTAATATGTCATAATTTTTACCAAAAAAAATAACTGACATGGTCATCCCATTTCCATCAGTCATATTTGATTAAATAAATAAAGATGCTGTAATGATTTCTGAAAATGAAAATGAATCTTACCCATATACATTGTTACTAAATTTGTTGTAACTTCCAAACATTATAATTCCACCAAAGGACACACTGAGAGAGAAAAACATCTGTCCTGCTGCAGCAACCCATACCTATAATAAATAAATTATAAATGTCAACACATAATTTGAGAAAATTTTCCCATTTGAATGGTTTTACACTAGTAATTTTGGGGCCGTTTATAGCTTGTTGTTTGGTGTGAGCTAAGGCTCTGTGTTGAAGGTCGTACATATAATGGTTTACTTTTTTTTTTTAATTGTAATTTGGATTGATTGAGAGTTGTCTCATTGGCACTCACACCACATGTACATCTTCCTATATCTATTTCAAATTTAGAGAATTTTTTCAACTGTGATGTTTATGCTGTGGGAGGACCAAAAAACATTTTTCTGTGTACTAAAATGACATGCTTTATAGAGGAATTTGACATAGCTTTTCAGGAGACATATCACCTTCTTTACAGTTTCCCCTTCAAAATATCATTGAATTCAATTTCAATTTAAAAAGATTTACAAATTAATCTTAAGAAGGTACCAATTACCTTGACTAAAAAAAATCATTGGATATATAGCAGTTAGACAAACACTAATTCTGATCATTGAGGACCTAAGATTTCCTTAACTTAATTAATACATTATTAAAACATTTAGCTGATTTTTACTGAGTTATCTCCCTGTAGTGTTATGTACCTACTGAAAAGAGTTACAAGTCAAATATAGGACTTCTCAAATTTTAGGTACCCCATGGTATTAAAATACACTAATAAATTGACAAATACAGGAAATTGAATTTAAAACAAAATTCAGTACAATTGTCAATTAGATAATGACCACTATTTCTGTAAGTATATCTAACAATCATGACTAATATATATACCTTTAGATCTGCTAGTTTGGACCATTCAGGTATCAAAAAATATTTTATTCCATCAATAGCGCCATCTAGTGTAGCTCCACGGATCAACAATATCAACAATATAACATATGGGAAAGTGGCTGTGAAATATACAACCTGAAAAGATCAAAAGTAATTGGTAACTAGTCCAGCTGAAATGTCATTCATGGGTTGGAAGCCTACAAATAATTTGATATTTTGTTGAAAATGCTAAATTATATCAAAAGCTACCAATAGTTTCTTTTTTAAAGGAGCACTAGCTACGATACATATAAAAAAATAAAGTATGACTTTTTTTAGATTAATCATTAATTAAATTGGAATAATGAAATAATAATTTGCTTTTAGCAATCAATTTGCTTTAATTTTGTTGAAATAAGCGATTATACATAATTTTTGACTGATTCACTTGCAAGTGAATACGTCATCATCATTCTAACCGGTATTCATGTGAACTTCAATTTAACCCCCTAGCTAGAGACTGACAAGGCATGCATTGTACGTGAACTGGTTATTTAAAGAAAAAAAATGACAACAATGAAAGTGAAACTACGGTAAATCATTTGATTACTAATTCGATCCACATGAATTATTCTTATACGGTTAAAAACAATGAGAAACTTATATTTTTAATCTATAAATTCAAATCAAACAGACCTATAAAAATCCAATTGCACGTGCTGGTTTAACCTATTCATATCTTTATTTGTGTTTACATCGCTTATACAGTACAGTTCAAGAGTACCAACTCTCCCACACCCTACACCGAGGAAAATGTCGGAGCCACTCCGACAAACTCCGATATTCCTCCCAAAATGTTGGGAGGAATTTGGGAGTAATCTCTCCCAAAATCAGGTAAATGTTTATTGTGATAACGAGCTCACTCTCTACACCGAGGAATTAATTGCCCTTATCCTACTTTGATCTATACCGGCACAAGACTGAATGGGTAATTGGATTTCCTGACAGGTAAAGGTTGAAGTAATAAAGAGTTATATTTCCGGTCTACTGTACCAGTTTAAGTGTCAAACAGGTGTATAATTTTAAATGTCTTTTATACTAATTAAATTTCATTTGTGGTAATAAAAACTAAAGTCAAAATATTTTCGTATTTTTTGTTAGCCCATCTAAAAATATCTTAACCTTAATGTACTTGCTTTAAAAAAAAACGATTATAAAATATAGCGGAATATGTGAAAAACAAAATATTCTACTTCAAAGTTAGTCTTTATTTAAAAATAATAAGTCTAAAAGTTTTATATATGCAAGTAAAAAGGAAAATTTATTCATCATTCATTAGACAAAATAATTGCCCCGTATTAATTGTGTAAATCTACGGCATTTTCTTTTTACGATTATCTAATTGCTGGAATGAATAAAAGCAAAATGTTGTTGTTAATTCTTTCAATTGTATTTAAGTTTTATAAAAAATGAAAACTACTTAATTTTGACCTCGATGTCTTCACCAGTAAATTAATATTTTATTTACGAAATGAGCATACTTGTGTAAAAATAACCGGAAACTTTCGCTAAATTAATCTGAGCAGTTGAATAAAGTTTTGTATATTCAAGTAAAAAGGAAAATATTATTCACCATTGTTATGCTTAACAATTACGGCATTTTCGTTTTACGATTTGTTGGCAGTACAGCAGAATAATAATACATTTCCGTTACAACAGGAATACTTCCAGCTGCATTAATTCGTCTTTGTTTAATATTAACTTTCGCACAATGAATGTAAATTTGTGTATTTTCAACAAAAGATTTTAAAAACAATTATTTGCCGTGCGAAGACAATTCCACGATACACATCTCAGTTATCAACAGTTTGGGTTGAACTTGAACTTGACTTACTTAACAATGTTAAATGCTAAAAATAGTTAACATCAATGTTATCCACAGCACGAGTTTTTTAAAGGGCGGGAAAAAATATCGCGTACTAGTAAACTCAGGTGACCTTTCTGGCCGACCGTGGGAAAGTCCATTCAAGGTTTCTAAAGTTGCAGAACGACATTTTTGTGCAATCGTATTGAGGCTCCAGAAGGTCCTTTTACAATTGATTTATCGGGAAAATATAATTCTTATCCGAATAAACGTGAACACATTTTTAACTATTTGAATTTTAATGTTTTATCTTTCAAAAAAGAAAGTACATTAGTTATATGTCCATGGTCAATAATATAGATTTACAGTTGGTGATGTATTAATTGAAATTATGATGGAAATTGTCCGGGGTGACTGATTGTATTCAAATGACAATAATCATGATAAAGATATGCCAATTGTAGGCGGTTGGGAAATTTTGAAAATAAAATGATGACTGATTTAACTGGAATAGAATATTATGATGGGCAATTATGAGGTTTGATAAATTTTATTAATAATTAAAGGATTAGTGACCTATCGGATAGCGATAAGCGGATTACTTATCATCACAACTTTTAACATCTTTTGTAAACGTAAAATGATTGAGCGTCATAAACTTGTCAAACACCGGTAGAATTATAGTACATTTATAATATAATTAATGTGAAAATATTTTTTACTTTCCAAATTCAAATGACGAAATTGATATAAATACTTTCGTCAATTTGAAAACCGTTCCGTAAAATGCGAAAATGACGAGCACTATCAATATCACTTGAAATTATTTCCTTAGTTTCTGTTCGTAATTTGAATTATTCAAGTCTGTATAAATGTACCGAGGTGGTGAAACATCATATTTTACATTGCTCAATAAATTAAGTTTACTTGATGATCCGATGAATCAGGTTACCGAAAAAAAAACATGATTTTATTAGCCAGTTGATTTTTTAATAATGAACAATTAATGCGCTGATATTGCTTATTGAATAAGTTATAAAAGAAACTAATTGTGGCAAAATCGTCCTTGCTGAAAGAACACAATGTATGACCTGACCGGACTGTAATAGAAACACAAAATAACAATTTTCTTCATACTTTTTCGTATGTACGTTCTATTTTAAAGATAACGGCATAAGACACAAATATAAAAGATAATAATTATCTTATTCTAAATGATATTGTCACATCTTTATCTGTCAAAGAAAGGAAAACATTTGTTCAATTTATAATACTGTGATTTTAAAGCACACCTGTGCAACCAAGATCGATTAAATGTTCAAAGGTAAATTATCTGGGTAATCCAATTATGTTGTCACGCGTCGTTAATTTGAAGTACATCCGATGGGCAATAAACCAATTAACAGCCACGCGGTGTTGGGAGAGAATCTTTGGAGGATTTTAGGAGTGAAATCCGCGGTACTCGGTGTGATTCCGAGAAACACGGAAATCGGAAAAAAAGTTATCGAATCGATATTTTTGAACAGTACTGTATGGTCATCTGAGGTCAAATCGATAGTTAATTAGATGGCATCTGGATTTAAATACACACGAAACGAACCTACATATCATCTACCCCATGCTCTGTAAACTGTTTATTTTAAACGTTTGATAGATTAAATCAATGTTTTACATTGTAATTAATCAAATATGAGAATTTGAGTCAAATTGGTGACCATGAATTTGACAGCTAGTGCCCCTTTAAGCCTTGTTCATGGGAAACAACCCCCCTTTATGGAACGAACCAAAGATGACAATTTGTTAAATGGATTAAATTGATGACGCACTGCACATCTCTTGAAACTTCAAAAATGTGGGATAAAACATCCAGGTCAAAAACTTCTTGTAGAAACCTCTCAAGTTTTATCTCCAAATACTATATTAAAAGGCAATATCAACAGTTTTCATGGTAATAATGAAAAAATATTCAATCTATGTTGGTAAAGTAAAACCTAGTGTCTGGTAAAATTAATCAAATCTTTTTAGATTAAAAATGTGCAAATCACTGCTGATTAAAACATGAATTCATTTCACTTTGTGTAACGAAATTTAGAATGTAGGGGGAATGTGGCGCGATTTAAAATGTTTTTTTATATTAATGTATAAATATGTAAAATGCTTATTGTTGAAGGCGGTAGTGACCTATAGTTGTTAATTTCTGTGTCATTTTGGTCTCATATGGAGAGTTGTCTCATTTGCAATCATACCACATTTTTTTTTATATATAGAAAATGTATATATATAAATGAGATAAGATATACCCTTCCATGTCAAAATTGCTCTTTCAAATTAGGCATATTTTCTAACACACATAATATATCTTAAAACTTACTTTTCCTGAAGACTTAATTCCCCTTACTAAACAGAGAACAACAACAATCCACGACAACAGAAGACAGAGTGCTAACTTCCATTGTGGATTTCCTGTATCAGGATAGAAATCGTCAGCCTTGTTTATTACAGTTTTACTGAAAAAGAAATTATTCTTAGAATAGGGTGTGGTATCAATCTTACAGATAACATCCATTTCATATTTAAACTATTTGAATTGTTGTAGTTGTACAAAAGAAACTGTTACTGTAGATTCCTTTTTATTTGTTTGATATTAATTTTCTGGGTTTTGTTGGAACAGGTGGACCAGGAAATTAAATGCTTAACAATATTAAATGTTCTATTGCCTTGAACACAGACATTGGTAAAATCATCAAATAAAATACCCACGTAAATAGGCTACTTGCCAATTCCCATATTGATCCTGTAATTAAGAGATCCCTCTTTCAGTTGTCTCCCTTATGTCAGCGACATTAATTTTTATGTACAATGGAGAGCCACCAGAAAGAGCAAATTTACCCGTGCATAATGTAAATAATCGTTAAGGTTTTTAAATCTAATGATTACATTAATTTGTTGTTCAGCTAAATACTTTTGACATCAGAATTTTTTTTTAATAAAAATAAATTAAACCGCCGATACATCACTTTCAATTCATCATGCTTTGCATTGGTAAATGCCAATTTTGTCCGGTATGGAACTAGTTAACAATTGACAAGGGAAGTAATTTGTGTAATAACAGAATCAAATCAGTAATTGGCAAATGGACTATTGGTACCCACGAAAATTATATAATTATATCTTTCTTTACAAAAATAAAGTTTCAAGCCGAAAGACTTGTCAATTTTTTAACCTGATTTCATTTTTAAAAAGCAGATTTTAAATACTACTGTAAAATTTATAAACTTGACAAACATCCTTCCATAAAATTTATGACCTTGAATATTATGACCTACTCAAAATAGAGCTGTGCTACAGGTACTGGGACGTCTCCTTGGTATGTGACATTAGTACAGTTAAATCCCTGGTCGGACAATAAAGAATCTGTCCCGTTCAAAAAACATCTACAGGCTTTGTTATCGGTCAATAATTGTGTAATGTTCATAGAGCAATAGTCTAATCTCTGTGTCGACTGCTCTACACATCCTAATGGTAACCATGCCTACAATACAAACAATGGAAGGTTAATTACAGGTTGGTCTTGTCACCAATATGACTATATTTTAAGACAATTGTGATGATGATTGATTCTTGTTTAACATCCAGTGGCAAATATTATATGAAGTCGATTTTCTCCCCGGTTTTTTGTTTGACATCCAATGGCAAATATTACATGAAAGTTGATTTTCTCCCGGGATATTTAAGCAATAAGTATCCTGGTATACAGGGAAATAATTTGCATGGTAAAACATCCTTCAATAATCAATATAGTAAACATTATTTTGTATAAATGCTCAAAACGGCAATTCTAAGTCGTCTTCAGGTGCATGATCAGAAAAAGACCATTATGTTGCAAGAAACTAAGGTGCATATCTGAAGTTATTACAGTGAAAATAAGTAAAGTTTAATAACTTCTTGAAAATGTGCATAAATCAGACTGGTAGTTTTCTCATTTGGATTGGTTTGTCGATTCAGGACCTTTTTATAGCTGACTGCAGTATGGGTTTTACTCCTTGTTGACCTATAGCTGTTTTAAAATTCTGTGTTTTTGGTCTAATTAGTGAGAGTTCTTATTTTTACAAGGTGAGAAATAAATTGGCAATAATACCACATCTTATTTTTATATGGAGATTGAGCCAAATTTTGAATACTGACTTCCCTTATTTTTATAATGTCAATCTTGACATTCACTGATCCAAATCTTTATCATACTTACATCTTCACAAACAGTCCATGGTAGAGTTTTCTGCATGGAGGAGAAGAAGTAGATCAGTGTATAGGCCATGATCACGTTATAGTAGATTGCCACTACTAGGGATATGAGAGCCATAGATATACCAATACCTACAAAATTAATACATTTGTATAAGATTTATATTCAGTGTATACTAATGTTTGGCTTTATAAATATTTTGATATGAGCGTCACTGATGAGTCTTATGTAGATGAAACACACATCTGGCGTAATAAATTATAATTCTTTGATAACTATAATAGTAGAATTAGAGCCATAGATATGTCTATAAACTGCAAAGTTAATACAGTTGTACATTTGTATAAGATTTATATTTAATGTGAAATAAATTATTTTATAACATGAAGAAATTGAAAATATTTTGTATTATGTAATAAATCTTTGTACAAAATTCATCATTTACAATACATTAAACCTGCATAAAGTTATTTTGTATAAAATTCTACACCTATATTTTTCTCACATTTAAAAATGAAAATTATAAATGTATTTCAGATATACTTCAATATTAAATAAACCAGCCAACTTTTCTCATCATGTGTGGGAAAACAATATAAGTGTCATACAATTAGGCAAAATTAGATCAAAATAAAAAAAAATCTATGTTGTCAAATTCCGCAATGAAATGGTTTTTGAAGGTGGATAAAAACCCTATTTTTATTTCTTACAAACATCAAATACTGAAAATGAACCTGTTTTAGTATACTTAAATGTTTTCAATAGATATAGGAAGATGTGGTGTGAGTGCCAATGAGACAACTCTTTGTTCAAATAACAATTTTAAAAAAGTAAGCGATTATAGGTCAATGTAAACGGTCTTCAAGCCCATTTTGCAATTTTTAAAATTTACCTGGTGAATTAAATAATACATATCTGTTAATACGATTTATGTTAGCATTATATGTTCTACTAGAAAAATCTTCAAAAAAAAATCTTCTCCAAAATTATTTGGTATCTTAAAGTGTCTGCCCCACATCATCTCAAACTTCAAAAATGGAAACACTAACAAGTATTAGCCTTTCAAAAAGGGCTAGCCGTCTCTTAGCTGATGAAAAGGGAAAGTGTTCGCTTTGTAGATAAATTCATTTACTAGAATAGCCACGTGCATTAATCAACAAATTTTACCACACATGTGAGGTCACACGTTATGAAGTAGTATATATAGTTTAAAGTTCTTGTTTACAAAACTCCAGAAGATTCGGCTATTTATAGATAAAAGTTACCTGTGTACCAATATCATGAATATGCATGATTAATGACCAGGCAAAATCTAATTACTAAAATAGAGAAGACAAATCCGATACTCTAAGGAATTGAAGGACATTTACTATTACCTTTAGCACTTGGGTTCATTTTCCAAACCCCTGTTGGTCCTAAACCAGAGAACTGACCCATAACTAACTCCATGAAGTACATGGGCTTTCCTATCAGGAACTGTAGGACTAAATAAGCAATCAGGAAGGCAGCTGAAATTAAAAAAAAAATGTGAATAAAATTCTAAAATATTAATATGGATCTTGTCTTTATACCAGCTTTGATTATTTGGAATATCTACTAATTTTCACTTCTTCGTATGACATTTGTATGAACATCAAGATTTATTCTCCTTAAATCTGTACAGGGAAGTTTTAGCTAGCTTTAATTGCATAGTTTTTTTGTTTGTATTCAGCCCAATACGTATCTAGTGTTAAATTATGTATTTATATGACAGAATTTTCTTGGTATTCCTAATTATTGACAAAAGTGATTATTTATAAAGGGTTGTTAAATATTTCGCGGTAGTGTCTTGCCATGGCTTTGTTTGGACTTGTGTGTTTGCTTTTTGGCCTTGAATGTTTGTCCCTAATATCTTAAACTATGCATTTGCATTCAGGTATCGCAGATGAAATTTATTCGTTCATAGCTAAATCTCTATTTTTTTTAGCATGAATCTGGCAACTCTTGACCATATATCTTTTCATTTTTTTACAGGTTTAGTTTTACTCAAATATTTAAAATTTGATCCATCTTTTCAATAAATAGAAGAAAAGAATTACTGTTTGTCTGTAAGGAAACTAAACATGCAAAATGATAAAAGTGTCATCATATAAAAAAAGAAGATGTGGTATGATTGCAAATGAGACAACTATCCACAAAAGACCAAAATGACAGACATTAACAACTATATAGTTATTTCAAACTAAGTATTTAATTTGCAATTTACTAATTCAGAGTGATAAAAACTTTTAAGTCCGACTTTTGGTAAGAATAACCTGATTCTGTCTATAAATCTACATGTATTACAAGATAGAAATTTACTATTTATTGAAAAACCTGCAGTGTTATAGTGTTAACCATAATTTACATATACATGTATCTTAAGTAGTCTACATGTTCTTACTGTTTTCTTGTCAAATCATTTAATATTATGCTAAATTTCAGACTAAAATTAACCTTTACATTATAACATGTGAAATAATTTTAATACATGTTTGAATTCAATCAGTTTTCACATTGGTAACACATGTACTTGAAAGACATCTCATTAAAGATGTCTACATTTCAATTTACAAATCATTTCCAAAGATTTCTTTCAGTGAGTCATAACTATACAATGTACAGATATACACCCAGTTAAGAAGCAGTAAAGATCGATAAACTTTAAAATATTTGAGTAAAACATGATTGTCTTTTAAAAAAAACCAATAAAAACCAACCAACTTAAATGATTTAGTCAAACAAAACCTGTTATACCAGTTATTGCCAGTACATTTATTCTTTAAAATATTCAACTCCTTTAATTTGTCCTTACATGTATATGAGATACATGTAATTAACTATTATTGTATTCATTTATTTTTCCCATACATTTCAGATGTTAAAATGAATATAATTATTAGGTAAGAGTAGATTGTTCAATGATAAATTACCCCGATTGACCTCCAGTCAACTGTGACAACTTGTTTGTAAAAAAGAATATTGGGCTAGTGGCCATGCAATATCTTACCATCTAAATCATTGATTATTAACTTATATTTTAAAACAAGCGCTCAGATATATTTCACTTCACTATACATGTATTTACCATGTTAATTTAAATCGCCTATTAATGTGTCAATGGTAAAGTTCTATTTATCATTTAATTAATTTAAAAGTAAGCTTTAACATGTACAAAATGTATAATACCTCCTCCATTTTCATATGCCAGGTAAGGGAAACGCCACACGTTTCCTAATCCTACAGAAAGCCCAATACAAGACAGAATAAACTCCCATTTGGAGCCCCATTGTCCTCTATCTTCAGTATCTTCATCAACATTTACATCAACATCTCCATTCCTTTCTTTTAAGCCATTATTTATATTGTAGCTATCTTTTGTGTCTAACTGCAATTAAAAAAGTAGAAAATAGGTTTTAACAAATAAATCAGATTATATAACAAGATGCTAAAGGAAGAAACCATCCAATCAAAATTATGAGTGGTTCCTATTAAACATGCATCATGTTCAGCATTACAAGTCATAGGAAATATACATTTAGCATTTCTGGTTAAAACCTGATAAGGCCTGAACAAAATATATGCCTCGCTATGCCTTCAAGATTTTTATGCTGACAGTAACAGATATTCTAATATGACGTGCTTGAACTCTAGCTTTGTGAATAAACCCATGCTCTAAATCCAATAAAATGTGTTTGCACATATTCATATGCATATATTGACTAGTGCAAAATAATGAATTTTATCAAATTGGCATGCATCTAATATATTTCATTAACTAAAAACACTTTCAAACTCTTAAATGATGCACATGGTGTTACTAATTCAATTATCATGACTTAGTTTAAACATATTTATTTATAGTGGATTGGGAAACAAGTTATTGTCACTTATATTATTCCCTTTTCACTTTGCGGGTGCGAGTGCTGCCTTGTAGGGGTATTAGCCAGCTCTTTTTCCAAGTCTACAAGAGTGTCTTTTACCTGCAAGAGATATGGCTCTCTCTTAACATGACTAATGAGTTGCAATTCAAAATTGACATATATTAGACCTAGATACGACATTCATTCATGCTGGATGTTCAATACTCCCTCTAAAAAATCACATTGCCAGTTATTTTCTTGTTTACAAACAAAAAAGGGAGGTTCATAGAAAGAGCCTTCACAAACGCTGTACACTTATACACATCAGACATAAAAATTGCCTTTATTGTCCTAATCAGAATTGAAATAATTGATGCAAGCTATACTTTATTGTAGTTTTAACATGGGTAGGCATTATATTAGTGTTTTATATATATATTAATGATTTAAGTCCCAAATTTTCCATGTTAGGTGTTTAAAAAAGTATATGATTTTACCTGCCTATTACCTTAATTTTTCTGCCAGGAGATAGGTACCATCAAAATTATGAGTGTTAGTTTGATTAATTGGTCATGTTGGTAGCAATTTTATTTTCTTTCATTGATCCAAACCTTTTTTCAAAAGAGAAGCAAAGAAGATCTGTACATGTGGATTTTCGTGAATATCAATTTTCGCGGATGGATTGGAAATTGCATTTTCGAGGATATTTGTTTTCATGGTTTTGACAAAATCTGAAAAAAATGCCATTAGAAAATGTCTTCTTCGTTGATCATTTAATTTCATTATTTACCAACAACATATACAAACAAAATTGGTATCCAATGAACATCATGATCGAATAATAATGAATCCAGTTTTTACAAAAATATTTCTCTCATCATTGTGTAGATTAGAAAACATAGCTAATGAGCTAATGAGCTTTTAACTCTCCGCTATAATAGATTATCATGCATGCACTCGACTCTTTTGCTAAGAATAATACTTATTTGTTTTATATTATGGTCTCATTGAGTTGCTTTGCAAAATTTCTATTTGAAAAACAATAGTGCAATAAACTATTATTACCGGAAGTTAATTTTCTAAAACTGAAACTGAAACGAGCACCAATGTGTAAAATTTCCGGAAATGAAAAATCTAACCTAAGGCTTTTGGTTAGTTTAAACATATTTATTTATAGTGGATTGGGAAACAAGTTTTGCAACTTATGTTAATCCCTTTCCACTTTGCAGTGCGAGTGCTGCCTTGTAGCGGCATTAGCCTACTCTTTTTCGAAATCTACAAGGGTGTCTTTAACGTGCAAGAGATATGGCTCTCTCTTAACACGGGTCAGTCATTTATCGTCCCCTTCCGACGGACTATCATCGTTTCCTTAAGACCATACTCGCAAATGGTGTCAAGTGAGAGCCGAAAATTGAGTTCTTGAAATTTTCATCCCAAACGGGAATCGAACCAGGAAGAGCTCTCTTTCAGTTTAAGACTTGACAGCTCGGAGGGACCAGCCATTTTCAAGACACATGATCCTGCGTTAAAGTGGAGAGTGCAGATGCTCTCTGTACCTAAGGAACGTCAGAACAACTCTGATGTCCGTACACGAGCAGTTGCAAGGTTCTTTTAACGTACATAGGATTACTGATGATTTAAGGGGGGGGGGGCATACCTTTTCATGTTAACCTGTTTTGGCCTTTTACAAGGTGTTGCTAGCTGTTATCCGAGATAAATTTTAAACTGTTAAGTGTTTTCGACCAACTGAGATAACTGTTACCACATTTTTGCATTTGTTGTTAATTGGTTTTGCCCAAATCGAGGTGTTGTTAACATGTTAACGGACCCCTATTGCCCCCATGACAGAACATATATCATGAGCTGCGATTTTAACTGAGTATCATAAAATTTAAAGATCCCACACAGCTAAAAGGACGCCCGCTTCATTAAGGGGTCTACAGGCGGTTGGGATACCATATTCATTCAACCCTTTGGATTCGTCCCGAATATATAAATTATAAAACAGTAGTTAATGAGTTATATATAATCGTTCTATCCAAGAACAATAATGGACTGGAACGCACTACGACTCACCATCACCAGTGCAGGTAGTCTTGAACGTTTCAAGACTCGCCTACATGAGACGATTTATACCACTGTCCAGGATGTTTTAACCTCGTTTTCTATAGAATATATATAGCACATCAATTTTTAGATTTTATCTATAAAACATTTACATGCACATCCAAAAGTGGCAAAGTAATCAGTGTATTGATGGTGGCCGAAAAATGGGGGGGGGGCTAGGATGAAATTTGAAAAAATAGGCAGGACAGGAGTTTTGAGTAAAAAAAAAAGGCAGGATGAGACACTTGCAAAAAAAACAAGAGGCTCTCAAGAGCCTGAATCGCTCACCTTAATTCTTTTGGTTAAATCTCTCATCAATGATTATTTTGGCTTTTCAATTTATTTAAATGTTTTTTGGATCGTCCTATTTTCTTCAAAAGCCAAAAAAAATAATCATTTTCTCCTATGTTCTATTTTAGCCATAGTAGCTATGTTTCTTGACATACAAGGAAATAAAATATAAAATTTATACTAAATACTCTGAAACTCATTTAGCCTAAGTTTGGCTGAAATTGATACAGCAGTTTCAAAGGAGAAGATTTTTTAAAGTAAGTCAACATGATGAACAAATTGCGAAAAAAGTCCTTAAAGGGCAATAACTCTTTAAGGGGTCAATTGACAATTTTGGTCAAAATGACTTAATTGAAGATCTTACTTTGCTGAACATCATTGCTGTTTACAGTTTATTTCTATCTATAATTATATTCAAGATAATAAACAAAAACAGCAAAATTTCCTTAAAATTATCAATTCAGGGGCAGCAACCCAACAACAGGTTGTCTGATTCATCTGAAAATTTCAGGGCAGATACATTGTAGATCTTGACCTGATAAACAATATAACCCCAGGTCAGATTTGCTCTAAATGCTTTGGTTTTTGAGTTATAAGCCAAAAACTGCATTTGACCCCTATGTTCTATTTTTAGCAATGGCGACCATGTTTGTTGATAGATCATAACTTCGGATACAATTTACAAACTAGATACCATAAGGAACATTCAGTTAAAGTTTGGAAGTATTTGGCCCAGTAAAAGATTTTTAAGATTTACGAAAAATGGTTAAAAATTGACTATAAAGGGCAATAACTCCTAAAGGGGTCAACTGACCATTTCCGTCATTTGACTTATTTGTAAATCCTACTTTGCTGAACATTATTGCTGTTTACAGTTTATCTCTATCTATAATAAAATTCAAGATAATAACCAAAAACAGCAAAATTTCCTTAAAATTATCAATTCAGGGGCAGCAACCCAACAACAGGTTGTCTGATTCATCTGAAAATTTCAGGGCAGATAGATCTTGACCTGATAAACAATATAGCCCCTTCGGGACAGGTGAGCTAAAAAATTCAGGACGACAATTTCGATAAATGAAGTCAGGATAAACTAAAAAAAAAAAAGGCAGGACCGAACAGAGTGAAAAATAAAAAAGCAGGACAGAGATTACAGCTAAAAAAAAAGCAGTACAAACTTTTTCATCCTAGCCCCCCCCCCCCCCATAAAAATCAAATGGTAGCTCCCTTACATATAGATTTGTATGTACGTCTTTGCACGGTTTTGCTTGTTTCACCCTTCCTGTCAAAGAAATAAGAAAGCCAATACAGGTACGAATAATAAAATTCGAAATTTAGTACATGTATACCCATAAAAACAACACACCGTAACTTTTTAACGCGACTTGAATTACGAATAGATAAATCTTCATGTTTCTTAAGACCAGTTTATAAGTCATAAATGTCTATTTTGTATACATTACTTTATTCGACTGTTGTGTATGAAAGATATATTTTTTGTGAACAGTAATGATCTTCACAGCAGCTGTATGATGGAAAAACACGTTCTGGTGGAATTATTATTCACCGTCAGAGAGAATTATATGGTGTCGTTCGAGTTAATAGGCACAAGAAATATATGCATTGTTTTCCTGCCTTTCTATCTTCACTGTAGCCAATGTACATGCATTTTTTTCATTAAGCAACGCCGGTAAAAGGCAAGACAATTTTGGTGAGGCAACCGAGGCTTAAGAGTTCTGTCATTTTTGCTGAAGCACTGTTAGAGACCACAATATTTCTCTACATAGTATATAAAAATAAAAACCATATACCCATTTCTTTCACAAGAAAAATTATGTTGGCCTTATTGAAATGACAATTAGTTTTTTTGTAAACTTATGTGAATACTAAATCATTTTTTGATGCACACGAGTTCACAATGAGTATGCATACACGTATAGACGCCATGATCAGATGTCAATGAACTTTGGCCATCATAAAAAGTAGTGGAGCATTCTTTAGGAATATAAATATGTGGCAAATTAGAAACCCGAAACCATTTTACATAAGATTTATATTTCTCATTTAAAAGCGTACAATTCCTGTAGTGTCATGGGTCAGAAAACCAAGTCAGAAAATCAGGACAATATTTTAAAATTCATAGTTTACTCAATGCGATGTGCTACATTGCATTTCTATAACATTAAACTCTCCGTACGGATAAAATTGTAAAGATAAATTGAATCTGCCCCCGGTTTTATTTCTACGTGTTTGAACTTCATAAAACGGCCATCAAATACCAATATAATCCTCTGGTAAAAGGAAGCCTACAATCTACCTAGTCAAGGACGGTGTATAAATGGCCTTACATATACTACATACAATGAAACAGTTTTAAAATTATTTTACTTGTTTAAACTTAAGAATAGAAAGCACACATACTTCAAAATTCTCTCAGACAATGCCACTTTTCATTGAATGTTGAACAATTCAAATCCATTCGGTAAATATATACATGTATAGGGAATTTGAAGTCATTAAACAAGTTTTTAATTGAGAACTAAGTCTTGGGACTGACGCATAAGAAAATGTTTGAATTTAGTCGAGTCTTGACCAAGTACATTCCACTTTCATTTGGCATAATTATATATTGATCATATATGGGGGGTAGGCATATATGTAGTACTATATGAAGGTTTAAAGATTCATCTAAATTAAAAGTTCAACGTTGTGCACACAGTTTTTATTTTCTATTTCGGTTTATTCTGTTATCTTTTTTGGGGATAGGGGGTTTGGGGTTCTTAAACATTGCTGGGGAAGGGAGTTACAATATATATACAAATTGTATCTAATTAATTTGACAGATATGCAAGTACAGATTTCAGGTAGACAATTAACAGAATAATGTCCTAACACATTTGTTAATAATTGTTATATGTATACTGTTATTGTTGAATAATTACACCTGCTATTTTCTGGGATGAACATAAATTAATTTGTGGTTTTATAATTTATTATACCGGAATTTAGACTGACGTGATTACTAAATCTGAAATTTTGCTCTACGTTTAGTTTTAGTGTTTTAATTTATAGAAGATCATATAAGAGAGTATATATCTCACGCACTGGGGCTGGTTAAATCTAGATATAGCAAGCTGTGGTATGAGTGCCAATGAGACAACTATCCATCCAAATAACAACTTATAATAGTCATCCATTATAGGTCAAGGTACGGCCTTCAACACGGAGCCTGTTTTTATACCGAACAGCAAGCTATAAAGGGCCCTAAAATAACTAGTGTTAAACCATTCAAACGGGAAAAAACCAACGGTCCACAGCCTGTTGAACTTTATGGGTGCATGTCATTTAAACCGACATTCCATTTATCAACATTTGTAGAAATCTCGAGGTAGAAATGAGGATTTAAATGCAATATCTAAAAGTGTATTCACTGTACAATGAACTATGCGAAGAACACATATGTCAATATTTGAAAGGTTATAATTTACTTATCTATTTCATCAATTAAAACGGCCGAATAAAGTTATTTCATTTACTGTGTTAAATTCAAACAGTATCATAAGTGTAAATTCACATAGAAACCCGACACACAGTTCCACATTAAGACCTGGCAATAAAATGTCTTTATGATGTGAGCATTTGACTTCGTATTCAAATAAAACAAATGTTTTTATAATGCAATAGTACAATTAATTTGAGTTGTGTGTACCTAACTGTTCTTCAACAAGTCAGTCATTTTATCAATTAACTCAACAGAATTTACATAACGAACAAAATATTTCCCTTGAAATTGTTCAATAACTAGTTTTTACATGCAGTCGATTGAATGGATTCGTTAGTTTTCGGTCATTGAAGGTTTAACAATCTATAGTTTAGAAAAAAATGCATTTTGGAGATTTGTTTGTTGTCAGTTTGCTTTTCGTCCAGTGGCAAATGTTTCGTGCATATTTAGGAGGGGAACATTTTGGCTATGCATCGGACCGTTATAAAGTCCAGAAAAAAATGATAATAAATCTAAAAGGAAGCCATACTTTGAAAATATTGGGATAAAGGGCGAGAACTTCGACTGCCACTGGCAAATTAATGTATACTGGATATAAAGACATGCATTGTATTTTATAGCAGGGCTCCAACGAATTAAACGAACCTTCCAAATAGAAGTTTCAAAAGTTTTAATATGCGGAGTCATACACGAGGATTCGATTTTAAGACTACATTCAGTTTGAGTGCGGCTTACATATATCAGACATTATGTCCTTGTCAAACGGATGACACCCTAGTAAATGTTTCACTGTCCGTTCGGAGAAGTCAAGAAGACAGCATTCTTATACCCCAGTCAACCTTACTCTTCGACGAGGAGGGGTAAAACTTAGAAATACTGATAAAGTGGAATACAATCATGTTGTGTGCATTTTTCATTTTTTTCCCCATCTATAATTGAAGTTATGTCATGTACCTTTACGTCCTCTTTAAACGGCATTATTCTAAATCATTTATCAGACATTTCAATCAAAGATCTAAATTATATGTTATTGATTTTTTTTAGAGTCCACCCACTTTTCACGCATTCTTAACAAATATCTTCTTGGGTGAACTTTAATTTGAAAATGTAGTAAGATAAAATCATTAGATTCAGTAAAACCTACATATATACGATTTGAAATCAATTTCATCTAAATGTATCAACACTATCATCTTAAACAGGTAAACACAACAACAAAACACGTCATCGTTCATTTATTTAGATATTTTATTTTACTCATAAATAGGTGTTAAAATTTTTATTTATTTAATTAACCTAAGTGGACATCCGGGAACCAAAAGGTTGAGGAAGTCATTGTTGCAATACGGGCCCTCATAAAATTGTACTTTTAGATTCTTAAGTACTTATTACCTCAAATTATTCTTTGGGTCACGAAATAACGAACCTGTAAAATAACCAAACCTGTAGTATTTTCCAGGTCAACTATACTTTTGTTACTTGTAATGATGTCTTGATTTTCATCTTGTTACTTCAGGGCTTTTATATATTGATTAATAATTGATGTTAAACGTCACTTTCTTCAGCACTACATGCTATATCGTGGCGGTCATTTTTTAGTGCCGGTTGGAAAAGAACCACCGACCTTCGGCAGAAAAATTGACAATCGTAGTTCAGATTTGTGTTTTATACCGCACCTGCCACTTGCGGGGTTCGAACTCACAACATCAGTGTTGACAGACTATACAGTAGATATTTTCTACTCAGTACTTAGACCACAGTGCACTCGAACACTGTGGGCTCGCGGACTTGTACAATCTAAGTTACTTAGTCTGTAAGGCAATACATTTGGTTCTAAAATGGGTGAATTATCCAAAATAGATGTAGGAAGATGTGGTGTGAGTGCCCATGAGACAACTCTCCATCCAAGTAACAATTTATAAAAGTAAACCATTATAGGTCAATGTAAGGCCTTCAACACGGAGCCTTGGCTCACATCGAACGACAAGTGAATGATCCAAAACCTCTTTATAAAATAAAAAGAATAAGCTGAGTTGATGGAGTATACTTTTTTTTTAAATAAACCAAAGTTTTATTTCACTTTTGCTATTAACAATTTGATGGAGTTTACTGACTATGACGGTCAGTTTTGATTTTATTTGACCAGGGTTTAAAGTTCATACTGTTTAAATGCAAATGTTAACTTGGAGTAAATAACCTAATCCAACACCTTTCATGATACTAGAGAATAGCACATAGATCAATTCTTATTTTTAATAATAGCTCTATAACCATAAGCAACCCCAAATTTAAAAGTGAATCTTAACTATGTTTACAATTAGAATATTTCCTTCTAATAACCAAATAACCTTTGTTAATAATGAATTTTGTAAATATTTTTTTTACCACAAATAGTACGTACCAAAACCTTAACGACAGTAAACGGACTTTTTTTCTTCATTTTTTTACATAAATAAGGCCGTAAGTTTTCTCGTGATTTGTTTTACATTGTCTTATCGGGGCCTTTTATAGCTGACTATACGGTATGGGTTTGCTCATTATTGAAGGCCGTACGGTGACCTATAGTTGTTAAAGTTTGTGTCATTTTGGTCTTTTGTGGATAGTTGTCTTATTGGCAAGCATACCACATCTTCTTTTTTTATATAATTCAGTTTTAGTATCTTAGTTTGCCTAAAATATCTACAATTGTCACCACTGCCCAACATTTAATCATACTATTCTCTCTATTTCATTTGAAACACTGCAGTACCGATTCTTTTTCGTCGTTTTAGGGGGTGTGTCTCATTGACGTGAACTCTACAACTCCCTTTATACAAAGAATAAAATCATCATTTTTTTAAAGTATATTTCACAATATACATATTTCCGGTTTGCAACACAATTATTCATGTTTTTATGACAAATACAGTCTGTCATATATATTAACAGATGTTATATATCCGTATCCTTAACACGATTTCGTTACCATAATCTTTTTGGTTCGATATCTAGAAGCATGGATGTCGACATGCCAATTGGTACTAACTGTGCATTCTTGATGTATTATATACGTTATTAGAAGAGACCAAAGAAATTTAAGTATTTTAAGTTTTACTTTATGGTTTATACTTCAAAAATTACTGAGAACAGACTTAGACTGAAAAGCTGGAAAAAGTTTAAGGTCTTGATTTGACTCGACATAAAAGTCACACAAGTTATATAGATATTAGAAGACTTGTCATATGTGCCAATGAGACAACTGTTCATCCAATTTGTAAAAGTAAACCTTTATATCAAAGTACGGTCTTCAACACGGAGCCTTGGCATTTTATAAAATTAGAAAGACATTCATTAAGCAAGATGCATTAATTTACCAAAACGAGCCATAGCTTAAAAGTGCTAAATATAGATCTTTAATAACAGCCTTTATGCATTTTTACACAACTATACAGTATTGTCTTATTTGGGAAGTTTTTCGTATAAAAAGAGATACAACCGATTTATTAGGATCACAACAACCTGTTATATCCAGATCTGAAACTAATACAATACTAGTATTAAAATTCTAAGCATCCTACTAAGTATATAGCTAGAATCGTTCATCTTCATCTTCAATTTCATAAAAAAAAAAATATGAATGTATATATGTAATCCTATAGGAGGAGCTAGGATTTCTACATCATTTGATTTCGGTGTGGACATCTCATTTTTATATCGACAAAAAATGAATGCCCCCAAAACATCTATTTACAGGTTAACGTAAACTTTTCAGGACAATGCAATCGGAAAAATCATTAAGCTGATTGTCCTTTATCTATAAGATTAGATCGATTTGTGATTTTAGATTTTAGTAGAAAAAGAGGTATATTACATAGAGTTATGTAAGATGAAGTAACAGCATTCTCTAGGGCCATTGTGGCGGAACGACTTAACTATCACATTACATTGTTATGACAAAGATACAATTAACACCGACTGTTAACAAACAGGGTTTATTTAAATAGAAGTTCGGTCAGACTACTGGAGTTAATACTTTAAACTATAGACCTATTGTATAGCCTTAGAAAACGTATGCTATAACTGCATACTGAGAATAACTTTAGAAATATAAGTCATCGAGCAAATTACTATTCAATAGCCATCGAGTAATCCAAGTAGGTAATTTACAATAGAAATAGCCACATACAACAAAAGTTCTAAATATAAAACAGTATTAAAATGTCCTGCCCATCAGTAATGCTCGTCATAATGCTATGAACAGGACAGACTAGAAGTTTATTGTCATGGAACATTAAATCCAATTTTAATACGTTTCATTAGATACAATAGCGTCCTACACACAATGGAGTTGTGCCATTTAAAAAAATATAAACCAAGGACATTTTGGTACTTAAAATAAATGTTGTTATTGTTTTTATTTCTTTTGTGTCTTAGCACACAACATTTGGCCTTATGCACCAGTATTAAACAAAGCTATATAATGTACGAAATAACTTTGAAATACATCCAACAGTTCAAAAGCATATACTGCTCTCAGAGATACGACAGGTCAATATAAAAATAGAATGAATTGTCTTGTCCAGTCCTCGCGGGCATACATGTAAATCAGAAAAACGATGTATATATTTGTCAATAACAAAAGTTTTTGTTGTAACAATTAGCATAACATACACTTAGCATCAAGATTCTAAGTACTAATTCATGGAACCACCTTCTTTTTTAGCAAAAGGATTAATCTACTAACTATGTACTATCTCGTTACAAGACTACCGGAGATATTTTTAACATAGAGTATTATACGAGTATTATTTTAACAATAACGATATACAGGATTACGGTCAACCCTCGGGTCAACCATGACAGATTTTCAGCCTCACGGTAGATATCAAAATCATATTCTGTAACCGTTAAAAAAGAAAAAAAAGAAATTTCCTTAAAAATAAAAGCTAGCCTATATTGATTGACATTGAAATGGTCTTCTTTGGCTTCCGCCGCTTCCCTTGGACTAATTAAAACTAAAATCAATAGTTTGAAATGTTTAAAATTTCACCCCGACCTACTAACCAAAGTATTGCACTAAGAAAAGACAAATTAAAAAATATAGTTTCTTATAACTTATTTTTCTTTTCTTTTATTTGTAATAATCTTTTTAAAATGTGACTCACCGACATGGTAAAGACAGTTTTACGAAGTTTTCAAAAGAATTGTATCTCCAACAAAATCAATTATAAGTGTGACTGCTTTCACCAAGTTTCAGGTACAGAATGAAATAAATGAAATACAGGTATTCCTTAAATCATGACTAGCATGTGTAAATAATTGTGAATCAGTCCGTGAATCAGTCAAGCGTGGAAAATAACAGGTAATTTGTATGGGGGAATTACGATGGGTTACTTTTCATAGTGAAACAGAACAAAGGAATTTAATAACGTTGTGCTTAATACTGGTTTTAATTTAAAAACAAAGGTTTTTGTACAATTTTGATTAAAAATATTGATTAAAAAATATTGATTAAGAAAACACTAACAAATCTTTGTTTTTCAAATTTAAATTTAACTTTTATGCCCTCTGTCACCCATCGATTGTCTTTTCGCCTCAACCTTTCCTAAGAATAAACTTTTATTCATTGGTTATTATGTGTACATATGTCATAACACGTCTACGTCATGCACAGTTTACCTGAAATATTCATGTTTATATATTTTTTTAATAATTAATAAAAATGCGCTGTAGAAATACGTTAAGCTACAGTTGTTTACAAACTTGTAGGCGGATCATGCATGAAAGGGTTGGTTAGCCACTGTTTACGATCGGCACACCGTTTACGTTATCTTAAAAATTCCCAATTGAAATAACTTAAAATCGACATAAAAACGAGTTTCTTTAAATCATAATGTTAATGACTTCAAAGAAACAACACCTTTACATATACTAAACTAAGTCATATATCTAGGGACAGAATGTCAACATATATGTTCCTGCATATAGTAGTCTCAGCATATATGCACGATTTTTTAAAACGGATTAATTATGAAATTTATGATCCAATAAAATATCATCGAAAAAAAATATTTTCGTTTACTGAAAACATTGCCATTCAGTAGAGCACGTTAAAATGAAGTGAAATAATAGACATGTGATAGAGATTTTTTAAAACTTATTTTAGTATTTTCCATAAATTTCTATTTGAGAAACAAACAGTGTCATAAAAGAGGGACGAAAGATACCAAAGGGACAGTCAAACTCATAAATCGAAAATAAACTGACAACGCCATGGCTAATTCGGTAGGTCACATTTGTGAAAGGGAAGTGGATTGTAGTCACGATGTAAGGAGCATATCCGATATCATTTGTGAAACGGTTAGTTCAATAACGGTCAACCAACTCGAGATGGCGTCCGTAAGATTTACGAATATATGATTTCAACTTCACCATTTGGAACTCCTGGTTTAATAGCTTCCTTGTGAGCAGCAACCTTCTATTAAGAAAATCATGATAGGAAATGCAAGCACGGGAATATTAAATCAATTATAGGAGATATATATCACGTATGCAGTTGCTGCTGGAATGTTGCTACTTAGAAACGGAACGTTCACAATTGGAAAGCTGAAATCATCTCTTTTGTCGTAAAGTTTTGTTTTCAACTTACCCTCATTATCAATTTCTAGATGTAGGTCAAGATATGAGGCCGACTTAACTTATCTGTAGTATCCTTTATCTCTAGTTCAATGGGATAGATGCGTTCCACATAGTCATCAAATTTTGAATTATTTTGTGAAAGAACATCATTTATATAGCGGAAAGTAGAGTTCAAGGATATCGATAACTTCTTATCTTTCTTCCTAAGAAGTTCCTGCATGAAGTCAGCCTCACAACAATAAAGAAACAAGTCGGCAAGTAGAGGGTCACACTTTGTTCCCATTGGAATGCCGACAGTCTGTTGAAAAAACACGTCCTCCGAACGTAACAAATATGTTGTCAATCAAGAAATCAAGCATCTTGAGAATATCAGTTCCAGAGAATCTTTTGTTTGAATCAGAGTGATCCTTTACAAAGTAGGATTTTAATATCCCTCCCTAAGACAAGATACTTGTACATTTGTATCTAAGTTGCCTATTCTTTTTAATGAAGCAAAGCAATACCAACTCTTTCAATTCGTCTTTTAGTTTGGAATGTGGAATACTTGTGTAAAAGTTGCCAAATAATTTGATGTATTTTTTCTTCATTTTCAGATTTAATTTAACATTTTCTTTCTTCCACGTGTATTTACCTTTTCTTTCGTTTCATTTCTTTTTTCAGTTTGAAGTTTCATATGACTTTGAACGTGCAGCAATAAGATTTTTTTAAATGAAGAAACTTTACTCGCTTTGTTCATCATTGTTTTCGTTGGATCATTTTAGGCAGCAACCATTCCAAGTTGGGGGGGGGGGGGGGGGGGGGGGGGGGCTATGGGTTTTTTTTGGAAAAAAAGTTTGTTTCCAGGTTTTGGTGAAAAAAAATAATTTGTTTTTGACCCTGAGAAAGAAAAAAAATGTTTGTTTCACCCTCAGCTGCCACTATATGTAATGCTAAAATTGAAAGAAAAAAAATTGTTTTCGGTTTGTCGCTAAAAAGGTAGATTGTTCTTCGCCGAAGTTTGCACAGAAAAACCATACCCCTCCCCCAAGAAAATCAACAAATGGTTGCTGCCTTAGCTCGATCGCTGGGTTTCTGTCTGTCAAAGGGACTTTTGTGTACACATCTACACGTGTACTTTTTTAGTACTAGATGATACGAGTTATCATCCGTCGTTAGTTATGCAGTATAGTACTTCATTCATTAAAAGTTGTGGTTTCTGAGGAGAGCAGGTAGAGTATACATTTGATATTTGATTTTTTTGTGTTTTAACGAAACTTTAAAGCACCTCATTTAGGCTATTCCGTGGCGGCCAGATTTTTTTGGGTAGGATAGGGAAAATGACAATCCTAGTCAATTAAGATTGGAGTCGAGTGCAAACGCACAACCGGTGTTCTAGAGTATACAACTGCAAAGCAGCATGAGCAGTACATGTAAACGTATATGATCCCATATATGCTTGTATTCCTATGATGTTTTTGTATCTTGTTGTCATTCATGATACATAAAATCTTGGGAAAAAACTTGGATCATGGAAAACTACACTGAAACTGGTATTTCACCCTGTAAATACAAACAGAAAACGACGTGCTGTAATTGCTCATGAGACAACTCTTCACAATACATAAGACCAAATGGTACAGAAATTAACAATTAAAGGTCACAATGCGGCCTTCAACAATGAGCAAAGCCCATACCGCATAATCAGCTAAAAAAGGTCCCGAAATGTCAAATAATTATCAAATGAGAATATGAACGGCCCAATTAATGTACAAAAATGAACGAAAAACACAGTCAAAAACCACAACCACTGATTTAAAGGCTCCTGACTTAGGATAAGACACATAATGATATACATCATGACAGAATGTAGCGGTGTCAAACATGTAAGCGTGACCCCATGCAAGACTTCCAAAACAGTGGTGCAACAGTATGAAATAAGAACGAACTATAAAATATTAGTTGAAAAAGGCTTAAGTCATCAGATGGACACACATAGACTTCCAAAACAGTGGTGCAACAGTATGAAATAAGAACGAACTATAAAATATTAGTTGAAAAAGGCTTAAGTCATCAGATGGACACACATAGAAATACACCAAACGAAAACAGAGTGGACGTGACCGGGTACTTGTACATCCCAACAACAAAATTACACTAAATTTCTACAGATCTGAGAGTACAGTAATCGCAGTAACTGACAGCTAGTTCAAAGCAAATGACAACTTATACTACATGTAAAACATCGGGAATCTAGGACTTAACCAGCACACATCTAACATCCAATGAATTTAGTGTTAAGGCGTCATAAAAAGTCAGAGAAAAACATGAGACTCTTACTTACAGAATGGAAGTATTATATTGACAGGGTCTATATAATAGTCCCATGCTTACAGCAAGACATGTGCAGCATTAGAAAATCTCAAGGGAGAGCTGACAATGTGTTTTAACACCTCAAACGTTGGTAGCATGAATGTTAAATCATCTTGCTTATCAACATGAACTCCTTGAGAGTTCACATAACATTTTCCGAGTCCTCATTTTCGTTCGGTTCGATATATATGACTTATATTTTGCGTGTTGGAGCTGACGAGCGATATCAAAATACCATGACCCAGATGAAAAGGAAAGAAGAGCTATTTTTAAGACAGGGTTTTGATACGTATATCTTTATAGTACATGTATGCATGCAGTTACACGCATTAGATTTAAACTATATGCTATTTGGATTACTGCAGCGTAAAACTGACGTAAAATTCTCGCATGTATTAACGTAAGAAGAGAAAATATAAATACTCTGACACATCAGTCTCGCCTCGTGTCTCACATCCATTATGCTGTTAATCTGTCTTAGGGATAAACAAACTCTTTAATATATATGTAGCTTTTAGCGACGCCTTTTCGGCTGTCGTAATTCGTTACAGAGTTAAATTTACCTTATCCTGATTTAAGTACAATTCTTGTTACTGATACTTCAAAGTACACAGTCTGTTGAACGCATTTATGCACTCAATTTAAATGACATAATTATGCTTAGTACTTAAACTTCACACTTCATGCATCATGAGTTAGTACATTTAATATTTCAAAGATATTGAATGCGTGGGTATTTGATTTTTTTAATAACACCTACACTCGTAGATTTTTTTCATAGTTTTAAATTCCCGCCATATTTCTGCTCATCTCACAGCTTTACACAAATCTTCATATTCCAAATTGCGTAAAATCCGTCCCACTTTATACAGTAATTTAATAAATTGGTTAAATTTCAATGCATATTTCACGGCAAACAGATATGACAAATGATTTCCAATAAATTATTGTTGTTATTATATTTTTGGTAAACACTCAAGAACTAATTATATTTCTCTCGTGTGTTTTTGAAACTTCAATTATCCATTTAAAATTGATTTAAACTTATTATTCCTTTACATTTAAGATATTATCAAACTATTACGGTGATCTAAGCCAACACGTTTTAGTGAAACTGATATACCTACATGCCCTCCGTGTACTGAATATACAGTATGGTGCCGATCATAATACTGTAGTATTACAAATCCAATAAATCATACTGAAACAAGACAAGATATGAACAAGGACAAAAGTCCTATTTCCCTGGTTCAATTGTTTTGGTGAAAAGCAGACGGGTTTAATTCGGTTTTTTTTTTATATCAGAGGTTTAAAAAGAAATGCTGCGAATGTATTCGCGATTAAGTCTTAAGATGCTTTTTAACTGCGAGTACTCTCAGAAAGTGCTGAGTGTCATTTTGTTGTTGGGGATGTACACAAGAACCCGGTCACGTACACTCTGCTTCTTTTAGATGTATTTCTATGTGTATCCATCAAATGAGTTAAACCTTTTTCAACACATTTTTATAGTTACTTCTTATGTTTAACTGTTACACCACCAGTGCTGCCCCAGGTTAGGGTGGTGGTTGTGCTTCCGCTAACATGTTTAACCCCGTCACATTCTGTATGCGAGTGCCTGTCCCAAATCTAGCCTGTAATTCAGTGGTTGTCGTTTGTTGCTGTGTTACAAATTCATTTTTCGTTTATTATGTTGTACATAGGCTAGGCTGTTATTTTTCTCGTTTGAATTGTTTTATATCTGTCATGCCTCTTGTGTAGCAACCATGCATACCGCATCTTCTTTTTCATAAAAATATACTTTTTAAAATCAAGGACCCTTGATTGTTACTATGATTTCTTTTCCATGCATTTAAACAGACATGTTATAAGTAACCATTATTCTTCTCGGATGTATTCATTTATAAGTTATGTTTACATTATGTATTTATTTATCATATATTGTATTTGCATGTATATTATATATATTGCATGTCATTGTACTGATGAGCATTATTTACCAACGACATGAATAGACACAAAAATACATGTTAAGCAATAACAAAGACATTCTGGTAATGACACAATATAGAAAAATGTTACAATTCAAACATTGTGACACATTTTACTTAAATTTGAAGAGTAATTTTTATTTCTATTTTACGTCGATGGGAAAACGTAAATGCATACAAATGAGAAAACCAACTCAATAAATTTTATTTTAGTTGATTGTAAAATCTGAAATTTAAACTGAATTGAATAAGGTTATTGAACATCAGAGCTCTGATTGAACATGATCATATAACCTTATTAACATCAAAGTAAGTTATTTTAATGAGAGATTCTCTGAAGCAACACATTGACATCTTCATTCTATTTAATTTCAAATTAACAAGTAATGTATATCATATCGTCTCGGTTGGTGGGCTTTCAATTTTGGCAAGCTGTTTCCTTCAACACATGAGCAGCTTTCAATCACTACAACTTTCTCTGTATGTAACATTGTCTATGCCAGAGACATACATATTGTCTATACACAGTCCTATAGATGTATGACGGTCTGGGTGGAATAGATATAAAAAGTATGTGGTATACATGACACCGAGACAACTCTCCATCCAAGTCATAACTTGTAAAAGTAAACCCTTATAGGTCAAAGGTTTCCAACACAGAGCCTTGGCTCACACAGAACAGCAAATAAAGGGCCCCAAAAATATTAGTGTAAAACCATTCAAAAAGCAAAACCAACGGTCTAACCTATATTTAAACCAAGAAACGAGAAAGATTTATGAACCACGTAAACAAACGACAACAGCTGAAATTCAGGTTCCTGACTTAGGACAGGTGAAAACAAACGCAGCGGGTTTAAACGTTTTCATAGGTACCAACCTTCATCCTTTCCTGAAACATTGAGTTTAACTAAACACTCAGCGGAACGAATAAATTTGATCTATGGCACAATGTTAAGATAAAATCAATAAAATAAGTAAATTTCCATTTACGTTTTCTTTCATTTTTATTTTCCTATTTTTCTATTTTTTGTACTTTTACCAATTATTTTCTATTTTTGTACTTTTACCAATTATTTTCTATTTTTTGTACTTTAACCAATTATTTTCTATTTTATGTACTTTTACCAATTATTTTCTATTTTTTGTACTTTTACCAATTATTTTCTATTTCTTATATTTTAGCACCTCATCATTCTCTTATCTTTATATTTTTGTCATTTTCTTTACATATTGCCCATTATTAGCTATTCTATAACTGACCCAATCCACACCCTTCGCGATGCTTATTCACACAACATTGTGAATTCAGCCCTTGTTTGTTTGTTTGTTTTCTACTGGTAAATCTTATCTTTACCAAAGCTTTTCTATAATTAAGATTTTGTTTAACTACTTATTTAGGTGTCATTTAGGACTATACGCATTCAGAATACATGTACACAAAACTAACACAATTATAATGTAAAACACACCTCGGGGACTATATAAGGGTTAAGAAACTGGTTTTGCTTCTTTTTGTAGAATTAACATATTTATTCAAAGCAATTTCTTTTCCAAATGACCGGTGCGTGATATAAAATGGCCATTACTGAGGTATTAACATCTTGATTTGTAAATAAAGTAGACAATATTCAAACATTAAAGCCGATCTGGTTGACCAGGGGTCACACAATCTCAGAAGTTTTATTGTTAACAAAATTCCTTTCTTTACTATAACCTCTAATCAATAGGTATTGTTGACAATTTTAATTATTCCATTTAAATACGAGTTCTAATGCTTCATCAAGGTTACCAGACCAAGAAACGGGACAGTAAAAAAAACTTCTCACATACTTGAATATTTATTGTCACAAATGAATTGTAAATAAAGCTGTATGGAAAGATTTAATGTAAACAATATGAAAGGAAATTTAAAATGTACATGTATGAAGTGTAAAACAAGAGCTCACAAGATGACAACTTTTACCCTCTTAACTTGCCATGTCTGTTTTAATGTTACAAGTCGAAAGATAAAGGTTTTACTACAATTATCACATACGCTAAACATTTGCAATGACCCATGTAAATAAGGCCAAGGTCATGGTCAAATGAGAGCACGATAAATGGCTGACCCCTGTTAAGAGAGAGTACGTCATATGTATTACCCTTGTAGATTTCGACAAAGGGCAGATTAGATAGGATTAATTTTAACGAGTCACTGAACAATTTCCAATTATAAGTTTTGCTCTATATGCAAAAGTATTCGTCAAATTTAGCTATTTGAAGGGAAATAACTCTTGTATGTATGTACTGGTAAATGCCTCCGATATCCGAAGAACCCCTCGAAAGCTGCGAGGGTACAGTGGCATCCATGTACACTCCCTATCGGGATTAATGGAGATGTGTCACTAACGTATATTTATTCGACAATTATTTTTAAAGGACAATTCAATCCCCACCCAACACAAAGAGAGTGCTAGGACACCGGGAAGTCTGTTATTATGGTGGAGGAAGCCGAAGTACTCGGAGAGAACCACCGGGCCACTCGGTGGAAACAGACAAACCAGAGAGATATCAGACGATTGCTCTCTAGGTCAAAGTAGGGTACAACTTTGACCAACCGAGGCCCCCAAAGTACCCAAGCTAGTTTAAACTCCGGTTTGGGTACCAGAGATGTGTGCGAGAGGGTGAAAATTACCCTTCTGATGTACTGATATTTTTAGCACCCCGAGTGAGAATCGAACTCGGGACCTTCAGCACTGTAGCCATCGGTCTTAACCACTACACCACGAACTCACTCTTGACAATTGCAGATCTTTATGCGCGGACCATTTTTCAATTTTAATTCTACTTAAATAGTTCCCAAGATATTACAAAAAAATAGCAGAAAATTCAGGGAAAATGAAAATAAAGGATCATAACTCCTATTTAGATAGGATTTCCAAACAACCAGAAAATTAGGCATAGGTAGATCGTAATAATAACAAACATAATCGTATTAATTACTAATTCATTTCACTGAACATACATTACATATTTTTTTCAGTATTTCACGCGACATGCGTTTGCCACAACGAGGAAAGTCCACGACAATGCCGAAAAGTATGTTGTCAAGGTTGTCATCATCATGCAATGCCAGAAAAATCTCTTTTCTGTAGTCCAAAACGAGCCTTCCTTTGATAGTTGTTTCTCTCTTAAATAGAGTTGTCAGAGATTTCTATTTTCCGATATCTGGAAGTCACAATCCAACAACGAATCCAGTTCATTTTGGTTGGATTGGTATTTTGGATGACCATCCAAACTAGGGTCGATTGAATTATCAGTTTTCACAGGTTGCATGTTTCCATACTTAATGCATTCCATTCTCAGTGTCATCATTGCGCTGGAATGGTAACTCATAGATTTTCCAGTTCATGATTCGAAAGCATTCTGACACTATTTGGTTAGATATACTGTTCCCAGGTAGAACTTTCATCATTTCTGATTCTTCCATTATTTTGTTTGTTTCATCTTAATTCTCTTAATTTCTCATATTTCTCTAGATTGCCCATGATTCCCTTCAAATAGCTATTCATAATGAAGAAAATGCTCATAAAGAAAAAAAATCTCATCGTAATAGAGAAAAACCTCATCATCAAGAAAAACCTCATCATAAAGAAAACCCTCACCATAATAGAGAAAAACCTCATCGTAATAGAGAAAAACCTCATCATCAAGAAAAACCTCATCATAAAGAAAACCCTCACCATAATAGAGAAAAACCTTATCATAATAGAGAAAAACCTTATCAAAATAGAGAAAAACCTTATTAGTTAGAATAGAGAAAAACTCATCATAATAGAGAAAAAGTCATCATAATAGAGAAAAAACTTATCATAATAGAGAAAAAGCTCATAATAATAAAGAAAATACAGATCATAATAATGAAAAACCTCATCATAAAACAGAAACCGACATCATGATTCTGAAGGAATTACCATAAGGCATTTCCGGCGTTCCATACAATCCATTATACATACATGTTTAAACTAAATGCAATGTAACAGACGGACAATCATTCCATACAATAAATATAGTTGAACTTCTTTTAAAAGACATATCAACGAAAAGTCAACATTGACCAATGAACCACTAGATGTCTTCTTGCTTATAGTATTGAGGAAAAACTAACCCGACCATGAAGGTCCGTGTAACACTTATCAATTCAAAGTTTTAAAAAGTTTTGAAATTTTAGAATTTTGTAATTTTGATCAAAGTTTTAAAATATCAAAACTTCAAATTGTGTTAAAGTTTTGAAATTTTGAAATTTTAACCAAATTATTAAAATATCAAAATTCTAAATATTGTTTATATATTTGATAGTTTAGGAATTTGATCAAACTTTTAAATTACTAAAACTAACGTGCAATTTTGATTATTTCAGCATTTATTGGGTAGCACACAAATCCAGGGCGCTCGTATAAGGCAGCTTAACTGCCTAAAAAGAGAGGACGTGCAATTTGTGTTTAGCTGCAATTGGCAATGCATACCATAATTTATTTGAATGCATAATCAATTATTTGAAAGTGAAATCAGCGAAAATGTCTTGTGATGGGATTGATGGTTAATTATTTAGCCGAATATTTCTCCCATGTACTGAATTCCACAGATGCCATATGTTAAACATAAACAGAGTTCTCCGTTATACAGTTACAATCTACATAGATGGTATATTTTTGTTTTGTAAAGGATCTGACGAAAGATCTGCTATTATGAGCACCTTTACAACATAAAACTAGATCTACAATATAACATATGTCATTATTGTGGCTTATGTAATTAGGCAGACAGGATGTTAAATGTTATATTTACTTGTGCATTCATGGTGTAAATGTTTTTTAAAAACCTAAAAAAAACATTTGGTGTGTCCGATTTGTCATTGTTTCAAAATTATAAGATAAATGAATCATACATATAACAATTTGACAATTAATTATACACATCTTATTATAAACCAAGTCGCATTTGTTTGAATAGCTTGTCTATGTTTGATAAAGAAATATGATTAATCCTTTTATAGTTATATTTTTCATTTTGTGCATATTCTAGGCAAATAAACTCATCATAGAGACCAGAACTAAATTTTGTCAATATGCCAGACGTGCATTTCGTCTACTAAAGACTCATGCACAGCTTGATGATATATTCTTCTTGTAATTTGTTGACCTAAAAGGTTTTCTGATTTTTATTAATGTTTTGTTGGGTTTCTATTTCTATGACGTATACTATTTCTCATCATATACATATTAATCAAATAGATATAAAGGAGCAAATACAATTGAGTAACTCAGTTGATGGGATCTAGCCATTTAATGCAACAAGAAGCTTGACATAAAGAATGCAGCTGCAAAATTCTGCAAATTATCTCCTATCAGAAATGACAACAATTCAAAATGACCTCGACAACGGACAACAATGCTGCTTGCATTGTTTTGAAGTGTAAACAAATAAGAAATATCATACGTGTTTGTTGTTCCTTGACTGCTGTCTCATTAATATTTACCATGCTGTATGTTTCATTAATACCAAATGAACTCAACATCTTAAAGAACATTTGAGCCACCAAAAAAAATGGAGATGATCATTGGTTTTTTTTTCTAATGCAACTAAAAACTCAACTAACTAAACATTCATTTCATTAGAAATCCACAAGGATCAACATTTTATTATTGTCTAAACATAAAACATTTTATAAAGATCACAAAGCCTTTAGGACTCACTGATCACATGATCCATCATGGATCACTGGTCATGTGACCCACCACAGATCACATATCACATGACCCATCATGGATCACTGGTCATGTGACCCACCACAGATCACATATCACATGACCCATCATGGGTCACTAGTCATGTGACCAAACACAGAACTCATATCACATGACCCATCATGGATCACTGGTCATGTGACCCACTATAGATCACATATCACATGACCCATCATGGATCACTGGTCATGTGACCCATCACAGATCACATATCACATGACCTCTAGGCTCACTAACATAATTTTATAAAATCTATCAAACAAATTATTTATGTAAAATTACACATAGGTGTTTCTGTTCAAAAATGCATTATAATCTTATACAAAACTGGCTTGCAACATTCAATCTTAGTGAACTACAAAACTTACTAATACATGTACAAGTATTCCAAAATTACTCACATATCAATTAAATGACAATCTGGATTTTTTAATCAATATCAAGGCTAACATTTTGCAATATTAAAACAGACATTTTAAAAGAAATTTAAACATATTTTTGGTGATATTTTCAGGTAGAGGAATAAGAAATGAAACTAGATTTTTTACACATAAGCCCATTTACTCATGTAATATTATGGAGGTATACACTTTACCGTAGAAATCTTTTTCCTTATCATTTTCAAAGAACATAGAATGATAGTGTTTTATCGCTATTTTGTGCATTTTTCCTTTGGTCTTTTTTTGTGATAATTTTCATATCATGCTTCTCGCTTGATATGGAAAAATTATCACTAGAAACTAAGGAGACCACGTGGCGTTGCTAACGAAATTGACATTGAAATTGACAACGTCGTCAAAGGTAAAACAGCGATAAACAGATTATCATTGGTCATCTCAACTCGATTGCTTTTCTCACTTTCGCTGTTCCAGCTCAAGTGAGAAAAATCAATCTCGTTGAGATAATCAACGATAATCTATAAATACAATAAAACCAAAGGACAAGTATGGAATACCCTGTGTGTGACAAAAACTATCTTATAACAAATCTTAAGATATGGTCACTGTATACTATAAAATTATATATTTTCATGAGGGGTTTATTCTCGCTAGTTTTTAAACACATTAGACAATCAAAGACAAGAACAAAAAGTTAAAAAAAATTTGCGATCGTATCAAAATTCACATATGTTATACCTGCTACTGGGTTTTGACTTTGAAATAGCGAAATTTTAACTCTGAATATAAACTACATTAGGGTACATTATATGCATTACTGGAATCAAGTTTTGGAATGTCAAAGATGGTCAAGGATGGTCAAGGTTATTGTTATGGGATACTTAATGATTACTTTAAACATTATTTCATTTTTCCAAAGGGAAACATACAAGTGAACAGGAGAATTTGCTTTCACAGAATCAAGAAGACTATGGGTAATCTCATTGTTCTTACACCAAAATGAAAATAACATTACGTCACTGGTTAAATTTCCATTATTTTGTACTGTTTATACCAATCACAAGGTTTTAGTGTACAATTTTGAAAATATTACCCAGAATCCATTAGATTCTGAAACGGCCAATTGGTCAATCATGTAAAGCTTTATTTTTTATCATTCAGAAATTGCAATTTAAGATATGAAACAATTATTTGATTAAAATTGATAATTTTTTATAATATTTTTTTTAAAGATATATTTTCTGAGAATTTTATTTCTTCTAAGGAAGATAAAAACACATCAAATAAAATTAATAGATTTATTTATAAAATACAGAGCAAGTTCAACCGTATTAATTCATAATGCCTTATGATTTGGATTGTTATTTTGTATAAGGGCAAATAGTTTCAAACTTTTCACACAAGACATGAATAAGGGGCATTATAATTTTGGATTATTCAAATATCCTTGTTTGAAAGTGAATAATTAATATTTGATTTACTTATTTAACACTGTACTGACTAATTAAAAGTGAGTTTATACTAAATTGTAACATTTTCATATAATATTGATATCCCATATATTTTCATCATTTTTATATAATGCTGTAAATTATGATCTTCCTTATGTAACAGTTATACAACTATCAGTGTCTGGGTTTAGAAAAAAAAATCGATTTTGTATGAAAAAAATCTCAACATATAATATTCTAATTTGATTAATTCAGAATAAACATATATATATATATAATTACTTCTCATATATGTCAACAAAAAGTACACATTTTCTTAGATAAAATTTGAGTTTGATATACTCTAAAAAAAAATCAACAAAACAAACTAACTCAAGTAGTAGTATAAGTATAGCACTATATATTGAACTTTAACAAAGAAATTTGCAAATATTTAAGTCAGAAAACCATTACAATTTGACTCCTATCATTATTCTATTAGATATCCAGTTTCTACCCTAGAACAATCAGTTTACCTTCATGAAACTTTCAAACCTCAGGTATAAAGCTCAATCTTACTAAACATTAAAAAAAAATTGATCATGTTGGCCTGTAGAAAACTTTATTACAGGCCAGAAAGACTATTTAAATGCCTGGCCTGGAGGGTCGGTGGTTAAGCAAAAAGACTGCAGGTTACGTGGATAAGACTAGGTTCAATATTATTGAAGCTTTGTAATTAAATCCAATAGACTGTGCTCGAAATCTATCTACTGTATATCCATATTTATCTTTGCAATTTAAATATGCAATCTTTTAAGGTTAGCTTGATGGTTAAGTGGATAACATCTTAAGACTAAAATACACATGAAATGCTTAAACATTTTATTGAGTGAATGCCTTGTAAATTGATCAAATTTAAGACTTTTTATAATTTGGATACATTTTAGTACATTATAAATCAAATATGATGAATTTGATCTGTGATCTTCACTTTGACACCTAATGCCACTATAACAGCCTGCATTTCTTTTATTAACCTTGAAATCTTAATAAAATATTCCTTGCCAAGTTTTAACTATAATTGTTTTCTGATCAACAATAAAATGTTAAGATACCTAATTAGGATAATGTCAAGAAATAAAAACAAACATAAACAAAGAAAATAGCTTGATGTCAAAAGTTCAATAGGTTTTAATGACATAAGCAAATCAAATTAGCAAACATCTGACAGCATTGTTGTGTTGTGTTCACCTAACCTACAATAGATTTAAAGGTAAACTAATGTGTGTGTAATTACAGGTAAACCAGGAAGTCAAATTATGAAGTATAGACTTATTTATAGATTTATTAAAAACTGTTGATATTTTTAAATCAACCAGAAAAACATTCAGTTCCAAAAACAAATGTATCCATGCTTAGAATACTTGTTACATAAAATTTTAAGATTTATGATAAAAGCAAATATTCCAATAGATATAGGAAGATGTGGTGTAAGTGCCAATGAGACAACTCTCCATCCAAATAACAATTTAAAAAAAAATACAAGTTCATTTTGACATAAAGATGATTTTTTATTATCGAGGGAAGACAGATACCTTTGGTTCCTGATATAAACAATTTTGTCCCCACCTTAACATACAGTAAACTAATACTTGTCCATTACTTTCAAAACAAAAACATTGTAATACATAACAAGTTTATGAAAAGTTATGAGGTGTACAAAGCATCCTAAAGATTAAGACCATAGAAAGACAACCTTAGAAAACTAAGTAACTATTACTACAATATTGTTTTGTAGAACCTGAAATTTTATGAATGCCTCAAGTATTTTTTAATTAACATGTGTGTAAATATTACAGGAAGACAGGCAAAATACTTCAAGCATTTGTTTAAAATAAAAGCAAAATTATTAATAAAGATATTGCACTTCTTATCAAACCAAAACATTGTATATGCAAACATTTGCATTTAAATAATTTTCTGCAAATTACTTTTTCAGGTGACAATGACAAATATACTTTTCACCAATTTCAGAAAGAAAATTTGTAATCCAAACTAAATCACTTTAAAAATTTCATTTTTCTCTGACCATGTATACCTAGACTCTATCGTTACACTTTAAACTGTCATATAAGAATCAAGAGTTTATATTTCATTCCACTGCTATCTTACATGTATATCTATAATTGAATTTTTTTTATATAACTAGACTTTAGAGTCCTCTCAATGTTTCAACAGACTTAGAATTCACATAAACATGTGTAAAAGAAGTTGTGAGATATACCTGTGAGACGGTAACATAAGCATATTGATTCAAGGACTTCTAGAGGTCAAAATACTGGCTTCAAATATAGAAATATGTCTATACAATATATAAAGCTCACACTACAGGGAGATAACTCTGTAAAGTCAGCTAAACGTTTTAATAACGTTGTGTTGTAAAGGGAATATTAAGCTTCTCAATTGAAAAATTAGTGTTTGTAAAACTGCAATATAACCAGTGTAATTTTTCTGATAAAACGGTTGGTTCAAAATTTCTGAAAATTTTATATTTTTGTTAAAGGGTCAAAGTTAATACTTTGTCAAAATTTTATGAAAAGTAAAGGAGCCAAATCAATTTGAGTGAAAGTGTTAGGTACCACCTTAATCAACCAGTCTTAAAATTTGGTTTTGTGAATCTGCCATTATTAATGACGTCCATACATAATTTTTTATTGTATAAATGCTGCTCAGACAGAAAAAAACCATTTTTTAATAGTTTTTAGTAGTAAAAATAATTATTCATCTGAATATAATTATTCATACCCATACTTTTTTGTATTTCAAATCTTAAACATAAGCCACTCTAGAATCTTTTAATTTTACATATTCCAGCCAAATAGTCTCTACTTTAAATTTATCTTCTCAATTAAATTATTCAAGTTTAATTAAGGCAAACGGCAATTAATTACTGTGGATTCATTTGTTTTCGTGGGTACCAATTTTCGTGGTTTGAGGAAACTTACATATTCGTGGATATTTAATTTCATGGTTTTGGCAAAGTCTACACTCATTCCTTTACAAAATTTGTATTTCGTTGAACAATTGAATTCATGGTTCTCCTGTACCCACGAAATCCACGAAAATTGGTATCCAACGAATATTGATGAATCCACAGTAGTATAATTACATAAAATTTACTGTTTTATTCAGCATTCAACATGTCCTAACCTATTTCAACAATGCAATCAGATTTAAAAAGAAAGTCATCCGATATATTTCTTGTATCATTTATTTTGCTTGATTAACATGTTTTTTCAAAAATTTTACAACGACAAATGTTAAAGATATATTTTGACCTCTAGATATGTTAAAGATATATTTTGACCTCTAGATATGTTCTCAATTTTTGGTGTCATTGGGTTGCTGTCTAAATGAGGTACTGTGGATTCATTTATTTTCGTGGGTACCAATTTTCGTGGATTGAGGAAAACTTGCATTTTCGTGGATATTTGATTTCGTGGTTTTGCTAAAATCTGCATACAAGCTTATGGAAAATTTGAAATTCATTAAACATTTGAATTCGTGGTTCACCTGTATTAACGAAATCCACGAAAATTGGTATCCCACGAATAACAGTGAATCCACAGTATACTCGTAATCTTCTTTCATTCATAAAAGATAAAAAAATAAAGTGTATAATAGTTAATAAGCATATAATTTTTCATTTTCTAACATAAAGTATTTCATAGATATGGTTAACATTGTAAGAGACAGAAAAAGAGAATACATTTGTAATTTTTGCATTTTAAACCTTAGACTGGTGACTTATCTCAAATATAAAGGAAAATTTCACAATATTTTCAAGTTTTTGTTTACACAATTAATACATATATGTTTGAAACCTTCATACAAAACAGTGATATATATCTTGCTGCCTTCAAGCATTCATACAAGGTTATGGTTGCATTCACACTGCCATTTATGTCCGGTAGAGCACACCATACATTTAAGTCACATTCTGCCAATCTTGTCCCTGTCAAGCTACCATACAGATCTCTACTTCAGAGGTAGTGGTCCTCAGGCTATATGATGATGACGAGACAAATTATTATCATGGTAATACTCTAAAATATCCTCAAACTGTTTTATGTAAGTGTAAGTTTCTACTAAGTACTGATCGCACGTCGTGACAAAATCGTAGAGCATCTAACATCGGCAGTAAACATAGAAGTGATATGTCCGTTGGTTCACTGAACCACGACTTTATAGGAATAGCGTTATCTGGAATGATAGTGAAAAAGCAATGAATTATCTGTTGGTCCACTGAATCATAAATTTAAATATAAGAATAGTGTAATCTTGAACAATAGTAAAAATATAATAAACAATATGTTGGTTCACTGAAAAATGAGTTTATATTATTACATTGGTTGCAATAAATTACATTGATTTCAAAGTTGAATAAATACTGATAATTTCAAATGTGAAATAAACATGGTTATTTCACTCTCTGACGTCATCAAGAGGCATTGTCAAGACGTCGATAACGGTGGATCAAAACAAATTGTGAATGTATAGAAAAAAGATATAGTTCCTTACATGTTTTACATTAATTTCTTTAAAAAAAGCCATTTGCCAATGTAATATAAAGAATAACTAATTAAAGAATTCAAATATCGAAAAAAATTCAACTCGTGACCGAACTGTCACAACACTGATAATTAACTCATGCGCTACGCACATTCGTGAATTAATGTGTTGTTCGGTCACTCTTTGAATATTTTTCTCTATTTGAATTCTTCGATTAGTTATTCTATAAGGAATAGCCTTGTTTGAACAGATATTGAAGAAAGCCTTGCTGAACTTCTTCATTCACTGAACATTGCTGAATCAAGATTTTTTTATTTGAAAAAATACTACAACAGCAATAATGAACCAAGGCACTCAATGTCTGTAAACTCTTTATTCAATAAACCATTTAATGGAATTCATACATATCTTCTCATTTCTATGTCTGTGAATTTAATAAAATTTATTTATTTTTCATATTTGAACTCTGTATCACAATATTCACTAATGTATAGGCTAATATTCCACTATTAATCATTAATGTAACTTTTCAATAAACAAATATGAAGAAATAAGAAAACTACTGTGTATTACGTTTAAATCCTGGGATATCATTTTTTGTGTATTCCTTGGATACAGATGAAACAGGGATTTAAATGTCCAACAATTTTATTTTTTTCTATAAGCTTGAAGGCAGATTAGACAAACCAAGATATCAAATATCCAGGAAAATGCAAGTTTTCCTCAATTCACGATGATTGGTTCCCACGAAAATAAATGTAACACAGTAATTAATATAAATAATACCTGGATAATTTTTATAAGCCACCGGTGAATTGTCTAATATAAATATACTAGAGAGATCTTTACATATTTCTGTTAACTGCTTTGTATAACTTCCCTGCATTAACTGACAGTGCTGAAAAACAACAACAAATAAATTATTAATATAAAAACAACAACAAATAAACTATTAATATAAAAACATCAACAAATAAACTATTAATATAAAAACACCATCGTAATTTTCTTGAACACTCTAAAATAATTCTTTGTTGTAGAGTTTAAACTTTTATCTCTACACAAAAATGTTTAAACCACAATAAATATAATTTACAAATTATCTCCCTTTACTAAGATTTTCCTAGTTTTCTGTTCACCCTTGCAATACAAAAGCCAATTTTTAAACTTCATCTCTTTAATATCAATAGTATTTTTGTCTTTATTTTGAAAGTAAATGCATGATATTTCTAGATAAGATATAAATCATCTAGTCTTAATGCTGCATTAGGAATAAGAAAAGTAATAGGTCTTAATTGTGAAGTCAGTGGTTTGTTCTTTTAAAGGTTTTTAGAAGCAAAATCATGCATTCTAGCAGTCTCCTGGCACATAATCCAATCTTTTAGATTGCCATTTCTTATGTGTGAAGTTTTAATTTTTTTAAGAATTTTGATTTACAGTACCTTATTAAAATTTTGAAATATTTACAAATTTTAAACTTTTGCATTCCATTATCAGGTCTTGAGAGCATTTATAGCAAAACAGTAAGAAGATTAATGAAGTAAACACAATTCACAGGCAACACCAGTTTGTTGATTCTATGAATCTAGTGTGAATAATTTCAATAGTTTGAAAAAGCGGCCAAAGTTTTTAGGAATTTCAAAGACAGAAAGTGTGTTAAGAAAATGCAGGATCCTTGACCTGGTCTCTGGTTGATACATGTAGTTGTCTCATTGGCAATCATATCTTGTCTACTTATTTCTAACCTACATGTATGTAAAATTGAATAACATTTCAAAGCTTATTAGTAGAAAAAACAGTGTTACCAGATTGTTTTCAGCATTTTTGAGTTTTTTACCTGTAACTCGAAAGAATAATCTATCGCAATTTACAATAAAAATATGCACATCTCCACATCATGGTAAAAAACAAGCTTGGGCAGAAAAACTTAAAACTTAGGGTAATTTTTAATTTCTGCATGCATAATTATGTTGAAAATATATCATGTTGTGTTGAGTCCAGATAACCAAATCTTTTTTTGTTAAGCCATAACTTTAAGTTTTTTTCTAGCTTATACTTGCCTGCCTATAATATCTTCTTTTTAATATACCCCTATTATTGTCCAGTTTATCTGCTACGGCAGCCCCGTATATTTCCATACTAGCTGTAAATACCACTAAATCATACCACTGGCTAACCTATAAAGTAGGAGTATATCATAGTATCAAAGATAAATCTGTAATTCTTTAATCATAGACAGGTACAATGTGAGATACCGTAATAGACAAAGCTAGCAGATGACTGAAAAATGACAATTGACAGGTCTACTTCATGTTTTTTCTTGCATACACTCATATAAGTTTAACAGAGTGGAGCAATAAAAGAACAATCAAGACAATATTTATTTTCAACTGAACTACTTGTTTTGTACTTTTGCAAATGAACCTGAAAATTTAAAGATGATAGATATTTTTTATTGTAGTTTCCATTGTCCCTTTTTTTGTGTGCATGTTTTATGGTACATGTACTGACTCATAAATCTATCAGTACTGTTCTAAATTTACAAATGAATAGGATGCTCAGCGAAAACTGCAGGCATGTTCCATAATTTAATCTTAAAACTTTCCAACTTAATTTTTATGCTATCTGGAGGAGAGCCGTCTCATTGACAATCTTACTGCATTTTCTGATATCTATTTAAAGTGATACATATTTTTTTTGCTGTGTTGAAGACCCATTAGTGGCCTTTCTGCTGTTTTCTTCTACTCGTGGGTCAGTTTGTGGTCTCTTTGACATATTCACCATTTCCATTCTCAATTTTACATATATATAATACATTCAAAATTTAATCTTTTCAAGAATTGATCCATTCAACAACTTTCAAAGAATTAAAACTGATAAATACTTACAACATCTAAAAAATAATCAACATGAGGTCGTTTATGAACAAAAAATCTAACAGGATGTCTATCTATGTTTACCTGAAAATATAATAAGAAATTCATAAATAATCTTTTCTCTTGGATTTAGCTCTACAATGTTATAATATACTTTGTGAGATTGAGATCAAAAACTATTGTCTCTTTCCTGTGATTAGCCATAAATTTCTTACATGTGTGTGTAAATCTTTCTATTTTGAGTGATTGTTTATCCCACATTTGGTGATAAAATCAGGAAAATCAATACCTTTTAAGCCACCAACATACTTATAACTGTTTTGATTTTTTTGTAAGTGATATTGTTGTTCGTTTTCAAAACTACCCCTACTGTTTTTTATTGGAAAAACTGCATAATTTTTATTGAAATTGGGAAATTTGTTTATTTATTTTTTTATCACATCTGTGAATTTTTGCTGACCATTGCTATCTTCTTGCACAATTTTTTTCACATATATTTTGGTTGTAACACATTTTCAACATGAAAGGTACTTTAAAGAGGAGGGGAAATAAACAGAAAAAATATGATTCTTAATGCATTACCACATGTATTACAAACTCTGATCTGAAACTCAGATCTCAAAAGCACTTTTATAATATCAAAATAATAACATGAATACAAAATTTAAAACATTACTTCCAAGGTCATCACTGTTTGGGGAAAACATAAAACTTATTGGGAGGAATTTTATGCCTCCTTTTTTTTTTATAGCAATTGGGAATTTTCTCTTAGAGAAAAAAAGAATTTCGGATGTAATTTGAGGCAAACAAGTTCAGTGAATCTTCACCATAAATATGAATAAATGGAGATTTCTATTTTGACATAAATTATTATCCCTCTGGGTAACTATAATCTTCACTATTATTGGGTTCTTAGATAAAAAAAAAAAAATAATAATAAAAATTTTAAATATTTTTCTTACACAAACTTTTTATTTGGAATAAATTGTGATCCTGAACTTGATGAGCCAGCATGTGATCTCAGTTTACTTTCTTACACCCAGGATGTGTTTTTCATATAACAATTTCAATAACAATTTCAGGATGTAAACAAAGATTTACACTTTACATAATAATGACAATAACATCCTTATAAATGCAATGTACTATCATATTAAAGCAATTCATTCATCTATGGTGGTACATAACACTACAGGGAGATAACTCTGTAAAAATCAGCTGAATGTTTTTATCAAATTAAAATAAAATCAATTAAAAGCAGGGTGTTTGGTACCACCTGATATAAAATTTTCACTTAATTTCTTTTCCTATAATAAAAATTCCAGTGTTGTCTATTTGGCTTTTGAAGCTTTATTTTTACCATTGTGTACTGTAATATTTAAAGGTTTCTATTATAAAATGTATTATAAATGTAAGTTTGTAATATAAGTGGAAACAGCACAATTCAAATTATATGATGCTTATTGACAAGAACATTGAACTTGGACATAAAATCTAGAGAATTTCTTGTCTACTTACTTTTAATACAAAATCTGGAGGAGTTCCTGGTTTAACTGTTTGTCTAAGAACCCCATCATGATGAGAGTGAATTAATGTTTCGTCTAAATCTAAAACCAATATCTTTCTTTTTAACATACCTGTAAAAAATAAAATGTCTATTACAAACAGGAAAGACTAATTTTTTTAACGTCCATTCATCTCTTTTTAATAAATTTTCAGTGGATTTATTTTGCAAATGTGATATTCTAAAGTTTGTGCATTCTTTTCAACTCTACTTTTTCCATACTTTCTCATTGTTGAAGGACCACTTTCTTACATAGTGTTGCTATATAAATCAAACAGACAGTATTATTTATGGACACAAAAAAATGGAAAACATTCAGATGATGCCTTGTAAGGAATTGGTCCCAGTGTTTTACCCTACTTTCTTTGCCTATCATAAATAAAGACAACTTTTCATTTGGTGTTTTTTTTTTAAGTTTATCAAGGCATTTTTGCCTAAGTAATGAACAGAACACAGCTATTGATAAAAGTAAGAATTATGTATGAATCAATGAACAATTCATGTAGATATAAGAAGATGTGGTACATGTATGAGTACCAATGAGACAACTCTCCATCTAAGTAAGTAGAAGTTCACTACGTACTCAATCCTGTTAAAACCTTGTAGCATGATAGTTATAGATAAGTAGATAAATTCTTGAGGTAAAACTATGGATTATAAATTTCATGAATTTCTGTGTGTAATTATCAAGCGTTACATGTGACCTGTTACTTACTCAGTCGGTGTTTAGATAATGGTGACAATGGTATGCACTCATATTTAACTGTCTGGTGCTGAATTATCTGAAACAAAAAAATAAATAAATTGACAATCAAAATATATAGAAATAGTCAGCTGAAACTAAATGTCAAGCTAGAAATAAGTTTTTAATGTAATATAGTAATGTGGATAACTACCAATGATAACAGTGGTTTCTGTGTACATTTAGAAGTAGAGATTAAAGTTCCTTGTGATGATAACTATAATCATCCAATCACTTTTTTTCACCAAAACATTTTGTAATTGGGCACCAAAGCCACCATGCAGACCTTGCTTGCACTGTCACATTTCAAAGTTCAGCAAACTATGCAATCTGGATCACAACCAAATTTGGCAATTAATTAAAACATTTCACATTTGACATATATATGAACGGCAAGTTTAAGTTTTAGCAACCACAACATCACTACCATATCATAAACCACATCCAATTTTTATTCAAATTCCAGTTGAATGAATAGATATATTTTTATAAATAATAATTTTAAAAATTATTTTCCTGAATAAAAATTTGGGAATTTTTAAGATTATTTTTTTTATCAATTTGATGATTAATTATTGTTAATAATGTATGATTTACTTCTATTTAATATTCATGCACAGCTAAATTTGGTATTCATGGTATTATTGTTTTGCGTTAGAAAATCATGATTAAGATTTATTCAATCCCCCCAAAAAAACTTTTGTCATAATTATCTCACTTTATTTTGAAACATCAAAAAAATAAAACTATAGCAATACACCTACCAAAACTTTATTAAAAATTACTTAATACAAAACCGATAAAAGAGGGTATGAATGCCCTTTACGGTCAAGTGTCAAACATTCATTTTTGGCTACCATATGCATTAGCTTGGTGCTAATAGGAGCCTAAAATGATCATTGGTTAAAATTTTAACTTATTATTACCTTTATTTTTGTAAATATTTTAACATGATTGATTATTGGTCAAAACCTGTCAAATTTTTTATCATCCATACCAATTAATCTAATTCAAATTGAATGTCCATACTCGCTCTTTTTAAGCTTGGTATTATACACACAAAAAAATGAGCAAGTGCAGAGATTTCATTTCAATTAGATTGCATCTAAATGAAAGTGTATTTTTTATCGTCATGCACCGAAAAATTACAGTCAACGCCATTTGACAATTATTTTTACTGTTATTTGTCATGAAGCCATAATTTGAAGGTACATGTAATCAAATTAATGCCCTAATGGAGAGGTTGCAAACGTGTAGGGTACAATCATACTTAAGTTGCAAACATGTAAGGTTCAAATATGAATCATGTAAATGTGTGTGAATGTGTTTTCAGGCAAACGAACCTGGATTCGTGTTTTATTGTTTGAACCATACATTCCTACATGTCCTTTTAGATATTTTAAATAAAATTCAGAGACTACAACTTATTCAATGGGCAAGCTTTCAAAAATTAATGACAGGGAGTCGAGAATAGTCGATTATTTATCGAATTATGTCACTCACAGCCCTGGCTTGTCGTTTAAAACAGTAGCAAATGAAACTCCATATTTTGGCTGCCAGTAAGAAGAATCCACGCAATCCCATAACAATGTACTTGATCATGAGTGCAAGACTTTTATATTTTGAAGTTTGCAAAGACACATTAATGGGAATTAAATGAGCAAGTAGATAGGGAAAGTTAATATATTTCAAGGACGATAGTTTCACTGAATTTATGCCGCCATTGAATTCCCATCATGCTCTTAATTTCATTAAGTGTTTCTCTTGGTTTTACTCAATTTAATTGGATAAACCCAGGAAGTGTCCGAATACTTTTCCAACCGGAAGTTCAAAAATTGGAAGGCGTCGATGGAAACGAAAACAAACCTAATAGCACATGCTTGCATTAGACGTTTGAGACCTTCAAGAAGCAGACACATTTCAATTATCTGTTAATTGGAAAACGTTGACTTTTACTAGGTAGGCAGACTTCAAGATGAACGATAATTTGTATACAACAAGACATTATATATGCTTTATTGACTTCTAATTTTTATTGGAATGTTGCCAAACAACAAACTGTTACAGGTCAAAAATTAATGGTCGGCTACTCCTTTACGTTTATGCTTCCCAACAATTGAATTTTGAATAAGACACAATTCAGCAATTACATATACAATTTGGCTGGAACACAGGCATTAGCCATTACTCAGAATTTACTCAATACTCACTAGAAGTTCTATCAAAAGTTATAATATAGGCACTGGCTAGGGTTACGTTGAAATGTAACCATTATAACAAAGGTATTGTTACATTGTACACTTTTTACCAAAATGTTGGGTTGGGTTAGGATTTCCCTTTTATTTTTGTAACATTTTAAAGAAACCAACTAAATATGTGCAATTTGAAGAAAATAGTGTCCATATAACATATTGGGTCCTATATTGGATATTGGAGTCCTAGCGTGATGCTAGGTTTGCAATTTTTTTTGAAGTGAAATAATTTTGGGTGAAAATGGGAAATGAAGTCAGGCGGGACATAGGAAATTACATGCGCTATCATGGCAACAAGAAAGTGGGTTATAGGAATCTGACAAAACCATGAGCGGGATCCTGGATCAGACCCCGATAAGACCCTGACATACAATGTAGAGCACCATGAGCACAGGGGTTAGTTTATATAAAACACCAAACATGGTTCAACTGTCAATGACGCTCAGCTATTCTATATTAAACACCAAGTTATATTGGATAGCGACCGCCATTCACAGTAAATCCTTGTCTGACCCACTAAAACAAGCCCCTGTAAATAGGGGTACCAAAATTGCTCCTATTTTGACAGTTATTACATCTACATTTATTCATACAGTATGATCCAGACAAAAGTTACCATGATTCTATGAATATTTTTTAGATGAACATGTTAAATATACATTGTGTATTGATTGAATCATAAAAAAAATGGAGTTGAACAGACCTCCAAATGATTCTGTTACAAATGATGGGTTCTTAAATTGCATCTTTGCTATAATTCACATCCTTTAAAATGGAATAACGAATAATTTTGTTTTAGTTCATCAATATTTAGAACAATTTGTCATTAATCTATGCTTGCTATTCATTTCTTAAGAAATATAGGCTTGTAACATATTTTCTTTGCTCATTTTTTTTAAAGATGACTTTTTTTTGTGGATGTTGCATGTCCATGTCTTGTGATGTTTCCGTTAAATACATTTTACCTTTTCCAATGATATTTTATATGTTGATGCAGTGTTCTCCCCAGGATTTTTGGATAGCACCAGGGTAACGCGTGAGGAAATGAATTTTACAATATTTTGTGTCGCGTTGCGTCGCTTATTTTTTTCTTGTTGGTTTTTGTCATTACCTTTTTGCCTTTGTTTTGTTTACTGTGGTACTGTGTTGTATGGACTTTGGGTCAGAACATTATTGGTAGAAAAAGTAAATCAATAAAACAGTTTGTATACTTTAATATCTTTGAAAAAGAAAAGAAAGCACAATTAGTCTTTAAACTAAAGTCACTTCTTATATTTGGATCAAGCCATTTTGTCCCAATACTTGTAGTTACACTACACATTCCCTATGTTAGATTTGACTATAACAATGATGAACTTTGAACAAGATTAATTTTTGTTACAGAACCTTCAATAAATTGAAAACTACATTCCATTCTTTTTAACAACAGTTTTATTTATTTTCTTATGCATCTTAATTATTATTTTTAAAATTTAAGTTGATAAATACTTTATTTCAATTGTATAAGTAATTCTAAGTTCACATTTCTGTTAAGTTTAGGCTTAATAAGCTTTTATATCCATGACCTAACAGTAATATATCTATTTAATATAAAATGACAAAATGTCTGTGTATCAATAAAGGTATCGTTCTCTAAAATAATTTGCAAAAGATTTTTGTTGGTATGTTCTAAGAATTTTTTTATCCTTAATGTAACATTCTAATAAAATTTTGCATTCAATTTGTACTTTATTTTAATTTTCAATGAGAAATTATATGTGAGGAGCATTTATTTGTGATAAGCAAAATCAGGGGAAATAACTTCACAATTAATTTTTGTAACAGTCAAATTATTTTGACTAAAGACTGGCGTAAAAGAGTTCATTCACAAATGTCTGCTTGTCCCCTATTACAAGTCTGTTATTAAAATTATGATCTCTTAATTAATTAAAACACAAGAGAATCATGTACATCGATTAAATCCAATCATCAATGTTAACCTCGACAGGTAAATCGATCACGTGGTGTAAACAATCTACCTGTCAATACTGGATTAAACTGGTTAGAACTGGTCAATTTTCATGTAAAATTTTAACCCTCACTGAAAGTTGAAGTCATTTGAAACTTTACCGATTTTAATACGATTTTTTTTACCGAAAACTTTAGCACCACGGAGAAAAATTATACATCGCGGCAAGAACGATACCACCGCGGTAGAAAATTATACATCGCGGGCCCGTGGTCCTTTAAGGGCCTGGGGAGAACACTGTTGATGTATACTGTGAACGTTTTGTTTTTGTTTGAATATTATATATTTATTTTTATTGAAAGACTTACATTTTTTGAAATAATAAAAATACAAATTGTTTAGTCTCTAAGAAAACATTTCTTAGCTCTCTGAACTTTTGCTACTTTTGCAAAAAGGTGCATTTTGGATACAGTGAAATTATATATTTTTTATATACATGGACACTATTTTTTTACATTGCCCTTTTTTTATTATCATTGATAGCATGTCTAGTGTCTGTAGCTAAAAATCGTTTCTTCAAAAAACAACAAGAAGTCCCTATGCATTTTCCAGGGCCGTAACTAGCCTCTTGTAATAGTGAGGCAAAATATGTTCGCCGAGCGTAGCGAGGCGAAAAAGTTTGGGCGAGGGGTCTGGGGGCCGCTGAAGGCCCCCAGAAGCTCGGAGCGAAATGACGCAAAATCGTGCATTCTAAGCTTTTCCCGGACTCTTTCTTACATTGAAACATACTGAATTTTTATCTATTTTTCGACAATATACTGGTCTCAAAGCAAAAACATAGAATCATGGAAATTTAAGACTTCAAGTCTTTTAGGTTTTAGAGACACCATTTAAAGACCGATATGTAGGATGAAGCAAATATTGTAATTCTCATAATCATTTGTACCAGATCTGTCTGTCTGTTCTTGTCTTGTATTGTGCTCAGACTTTGGTGATTTTTAATGACTAGATTAAAATATAGTGACAGTGCAGTATTATACTTAAAGTACTAATACTACTTAAATCGACACTAGGGACCATCTTGACCGTGTTTTACGTTATTAATGATTCTTATCGTTGAAGACCCTCCAGCAACTTTCAAGATGCAGAACAGAAATAAAGACTTTGACCATTGATCATTTGTATTTTTACTATGCATTGATTTTCTGTGGGATACGGCCCGTGCACAATTACTCCATATTCCTTTATTTTCTGTTTAAGGGTCTGAACACGACTTAATGCAAGTTTAACCCTTCAATGTAAAGGGTCATATGGCAATACATTGTTGTTGTTTTTCTTCAAATTATTTGATACCAAAAATTGGGTGACCTTACTTTAATTTAAACCATGTAAGCTATCTAGTCTTATTGACCAAAAAAGCCAGTTTTGTATTCTTTGAAATCAAATTCAATTCCCCATGTAGAAACAACCATTTTTATTCTGTGTCCAGTCACCAGTAGCATCGTATAGTCTTAAAATATTTTCTCGCACAATATCTGGCCTTGAAGGCATAAAACTTTGCTCAGTGCTCGGAGCACACAAATCATGCTCGAAACATGAAATCCAGCAATTTGGTTGGTTGAGTCTCGAGTCTGAGTACAAAAATCATGTTCGAAAGTTTTATGACTGGTAGGCCTGGACATCAGATGACATGCAACATAGCAAAATCTGACGTTTACAAATGAAATTCAACACTCAGACTATAGTAATACAGTATTGAACAATAAATGAACAAAAAACAAACCCGGAACACAGAAGTCAAGTAATGTACAAACAATAGACCATCGATCAACTCTGAAAACTAAAAGTGAAATTGAAACATGGTTCACGAAAAACATGCATTGGCGACACCATAGAGCGAAGATAACTTGCTTCTTGCATGACACTTTGAGTGACTACAATTTGATATATATGAAGACAATCTTTTGTTTCATTTTTTTTTTTTTTTTTTTTTTTTTTTTTTTTTGAAATTAATAACATGAGGCATTTGCCTCATTTGCCTCAATGTAGTTACGGCCCTGTTTTCTTTAGCTGACATATACCTAGTGTTTTATCAATGATAGTGCCTATTATTCTCTATCCTAGGTTGACCTTCTGACACTGGATGTTATCAATTGTTTCACATATTTTATGTCTCTCTCCGAGGCTGATAATTATAACTCATGTATGTGTCTTTATCCTCTTGTAAATTGTTAATGCTATCATCAGCGTCATGTTTTGACTTGGTAATTAATTTTCACAAATTCTTACTATAATATTTTTTACATTTCCAATTGGAAATTTTCCAAACAAGTGGATCTTTTTTAACTGATGGGCCAAATGTTACATTGAACCTGCAAAACAGTTAAACTTGAAGTTAACAAGTATAAGGATTATGTTGGTATCTGTAACTATTGAGTTCAATCTTGAATAGATGACAATTAAAACAATCTTTTCAGATACTCCATGATGTATTTGATTTTTGTTGTTGTCTGTCATTGACTTTCCAGGAAGCCAAAAGAAAAATTGAGGTTTAAATTTTATGAATGGGTCATTCATTTTAAGACATCTGAAAAAATCAAATTTATAATCCAGACAATATAAAAAAATTGCTTAGCAAATGTTCAGAATATTAATGGTAAGTGTACAGTTAAGTGAAATGTTTCAGATATATATTTTATGTTAAATTAATTGTTTTTGGATTAAGTTGTAGCTTTAAATTGTGAATAATTTACATTTTATATGTAGTTCAAGATTTCAACTATTTAAAAAAAAAATGTATTAGGTAGGAATACAAAATTTTGCTTTAAGTTTGATTGTTGAGAGTGAAATCAAAACCGCCATAATTTATTTCTTTTGTTTTTCAGAATGGTGCTATGGGTAGTTTAGAAGGAACATTTGATACAAGCCTCCATGAAGCTGTACGTTTTGGAGATCTAGATGAAGTTAAAGTAGCTTTACAGCAAGGTTATGACCCAAACTTGATTGGTCTGTATCAGTGGAGTGCTTTACACGAAGCTGCACATAATGGAGAGGTGGATATTCTAAAATGTCTGCTTAAGAATAAAGGTTAGAATAGCTATTGACAGATTGCTGCTGAATTAATTTTATGACTAGACATCTTTGCATTGCAGTACTTGTAATGTAGAGGTCATGCCATACTTAAACTGTTTTTAAATTTAACAATAAAAATGTAAGACACCTATCCACAATGAGCTAATGAACATAGATATAATCAACTTTCAATAATTAGTAAAATCAACATACTGTAGAAGCGTATAAAAAAAACCATGATAAAATTGAAAAGAAGAATAAAAACAGCCTAACTGCATGAATGTAATTGTAATAGAATGAAATAAAAAAAAAACACAAATATGAATGAAAGCTACCATGACAATTCTGGACTAAGTCTTGAAGAATGCAATGGTTGTCTGCAAATAATACATACTAGACTAGTGATATAAAAAAAAATAATATTTGTAAATTACAGCATTCAAAATAAGTACTGAATTGATAAGAAATTATTTATTATTTTGTTAACCTTGTCTTATTCTTGATTTTAGGTGATCCTGACAGAAAAGATTTCCTACAGGGATACACATCTTTACATTACGCTGCCAGAGAAGACCATGTGGAATGTTTACAACTGTTACTGGAGGGAGGAGGGGATTACAATATAACCAATAACAATGGTACTTCTTGTCTGGATATAGCAAAGGGACAATGCTTAGATCTTCTACAATCTTTACGTAAGTTTGAATTTGAAAGTTTTATTTCAATCAATGGATTTTTATGTAAGGGCGGTTTGAAGAATACATTTTGTTTGGTTTATATCATATACTTTCAGAGAAATCTACTTATCATTTTAGAATGTGCTTCTTTGAGAAATCTCTTTTAAGGCAAGGACAGTATTTAATCTTAAAATAAGGGGAGATAATTTCAGTTTATCAAAAAAGATTGTGATTAAATAGAATAAACTCTACATCTTTTAACTGAAAGAAGTAAACACGATTTTTCTATTTAAAGGAAAAACTAGTTGACATTAAATTTGTTTTTTTTTCGCATTTTAATTGATTTCATTATCAGGAGCTAAAGACTTTATGAAATTATCTCTGGAAGATGCCAAGAAAATAACCACAGTAAAGAAAGATATAGAGGATGACCTTGACCTTTCAATATCAAGTAGTACTGACCTCAGTATTTTAACAGATGAAGAAAAACCACCAGGTACTGACTGTGATGGCTTATGGATTACGACAGGCATTATTTTACCTGACAAATAAGTTTAAGCCAAATAGTCTAAAAGAATTATTAGTCATTAATTTACTTTTTAAAATAGGCCATAAGATTGTAGGATTTATTGATTGTTAGTGTTTAATGCAATTTTGATCACTCACCTTACCTATTTTATGGCTGGAAGTTTTAATTGTATGTTCAATCTAAATAATATTTTATCTAGTTATTCCACAATTCGTTAGCCCTTTCCTCCTTAATGACACCTTTTGACGCCACCCCCTTTATTCCATAATGACGACTTTTGATTCCTGTGTAGTGCTTCAGTTGAAATGTCTTACCTATGAAAAAACTTAATCAGACTCAATAAAATTTGTATCTAATATAAAAAGGATATTCATGAGAAGATCTGATTGGAATTTCATTGATAAAATATTCGTTTTCACAATGCATCATATAATACTTTAAACCTGAATTATTGAAAAATGTGAATCAAGTATGCAAAAAAAAATCCATGGAGGAAAGGGTTAAAGCTTAATTATGTTATTTAGGATAAAAATTATATCCTCATCTCATGGGTTTTCATACCATTTAAGAATGCGTTGTGAAGTCACAATTTACATTGAAAAAGCATGCATAGAAGGAATTTATATGACATTAAAAACATTTGATCTAACCATAAACTTTCAAGATTTTGATGGGGTTTTTATTGAACAATTAGAAGACAACCATTCATTTGTTATAATTTCATATAATTAAGTTGCAAAATATTTTATTTTTTTTGGATGATTGCTAAAGGTAACTGTTGATTAAAAAAAACTTTCATGTTCATGGGTATTTATTTTTTTGTGGTTTTCCTAAAGTCTGCATACAAGCCTATTAAAATTTGTTATTTGTTGAACATTTAATTTTGTGGTTCACCAGTACCCACGAAAGCCATGAAAATTGGTATCCAACAAATAAAAATGAATCCACAGTATTATTTATGTTGTAATGCAAGGAACAATTCTTTAATAAATTATGTTTTCACACATACTGACTTTTAACGTTAGAATTGTTTTTTTTACAGCCATAGGATATATTCACCTGACCTTTGAATACAACTCTAAGAAAAGTTCTTTGAGGATCAGAGTATGGCAAATTACAGATCTTCTGTTACCTCCTAGTAAGTTAAACATAAACTATATAGAACAAAAAATATAACCAGTGGAAAAGAACCAAAAAAAGGCAGTTAGTCCTAACAAGGTTAACAATAAGCAGAGAATACATAAGATTTAATATTTCATCATTTTGTTATTCACTTGTGACTTTGATGTGTAGGTCACCAATTATAAATAAGAAATTTGGAAATAATCACATTATTGAAGATTTATATGTCAGATTTCAGCTAACTTGATAGAAAATCTGGACCTTTGTTTCTCTGTTTTTTACAATCCAAGATGGAGAAAAACACCCATACCACCTTAATGTGATCAATTATTACATTTTTTACTTTCAATTAAATTCTCATCCTATCTGGGGTTTTTATATGTAGAGTTGTCTTCCCTATTTCAGTGTGACTTTGAATTAGCACTTTCTAAATATATTTGGTTACAAACTACGAGCTACTTTAGTTTTTATTCACAATTTCTTCTTATTTTTTTCCCAGATACGATTTCCATTTTTTTATCTCTAAATTATAGTTGAATAGCAGTATAACATTACATTCCCACAAAGTTATATCTGATTTCAACAACTGGTGATTCCTTGGTGACATATTCTGCTCACTAAAAACAATGCTTAACAAAAATCCAAACATTCACATCACTATTTTTTTATTTGAATAGCCTCCTCTGAGGAACATAACACAGAAGTTTAGCAATTAAATGAAAACTACATATAGATTATAGTTACGAGGAAAATATATAATTGCAACAGTTAATTTATGTAAAAAGATTGACATCTATGAACTACGAGGATTGACCTCCACACCTACATATAGATTAAATGTATAATCAGTTTCATAAAGCAATTAGCCACTTCAGTAGCTTTTCTTTTGTCCTAATAGATTACATGGTTTGGTATCAACATCTTCGAAAATTATGTCCTCATCTCTTGCAAAATGTCTTGGCTTGTAAAAATTCCAAATAATTGAAATTCCACTAATCAAAACATCCAAAGAATTGACATAAAAATATACTCCACCCATCAGAGCATCAAAACATTGACTCTTCCACAAGGCAGCTCTATCACATATTTGTTCTCATACTTTGACTTTTATTCATTTAAATTACATGGAAAATATTTTTGTAGATTCTTATATTTACATATGTTTATAATGGTAATTTCAATAGTAATTTGATTTGACTGGTATACATTTTTTTCTCTTTTAGCCAATACATCTATGATTCACTCTCTGTTCATCAAATCCTACCTCATGCCTGATAAAAAGAAAGATTCTAAAAGAAAAACAGAGGAGATGAGGGTCGATTCGACAGACGCTCATGTAAAGACAAAACATTCACACCTTAGTGTACAACATGTGTATTCACCGTCCACATTCAAGTTCACAAAACCACTAGAGTATGACTGTATAGCTAAAGACATAGTTAAGGAGCGAAGTGTTCAGATTGAATTATGTTTGACGCAAAAATATTCAAAACGAAGTTTTCTCATAGGCATGTTTCATATGAAGTTAAAAGACGCAGTCAAAAAGATGGTTAGAGAGAAATATCCTCTGATTCCTTGTATGAATCACACAATTCCTGCCAATATGAAAGTTTACTGTGCTTCCGAGTTAAAAATAACTAATTCTAAGAAAGTGTTTTACAGCAATCCTGACGTTAGAAATCTGTCTGATGCTATGTCAGATTGTTCTAGTCGAGCAGCTAGCAATCCTGACATGCACGAAGTTAACTTAGAAATTGAATCTGAATTGTCACCAGTAAAACTGGAGATGTCAGAAATTCAAGATTATGTTTCAAATGAAAAGAAAAAACAAAAGGAAATTGAGAAACAACTTTTAACGAAAATTCCTGGATTGACCGATTTAAATTTCGACATTGCAGAGGATGTACAATCAGGAGAAGGGGAGCTCCTGTCTAGAGTTGTCGATATTACAGATTATGGAGATGAAAAAGAGGTTGAGAAAAAGTCAGCCTTCACCTCAGTTTTGAAATCTAAACTTTTACCAAAAAAGAAAACTGAAGTACAAAATATAGCTAGCTCACAGCAACATAGTATAGAACTTGATGAACGATTATCTCCACGTTTCGTCGAAGATTGGAAATATCAAAATATTAAAGAATCAGAACAAGACATGCTAGAGACAAAGATTAATATGCCAAATAAAAATGTCCAGATTAAAGAGCCTGTTAAAGCTAAAGAAAAGGAGGAAGGTCAGAGTTCACGACCTGAAACTCCAACATGGGATTATTATGATTTAGACTTGGAACCAGTTGAAATTGCTATAAATGACTCATCTCCAACTTCTGATGGAGCTCAACCTATTTATCTACCCATGGATACAACCATGGGAATTAAAAAACAGAAAAGTGAAATAACCAAAGGTCAACAGAAAGGTCACCGTAAGAGTGCAAAACGAAAAGACAAACCAATACCTGGAAGAGCTGTTCCACAGATCATAATTACTGATGCTGAAAAAGATGGGAATGAAATTAGGAAATCTCAGGAATTTGTTACACCAAGAAACATAACAATTGAAATGGGAGTTGACAAAACGCCAAACCGAAATAAATCAAATTCTCAAATAACAGTCACTGCTGATGTTCACTTGCCAAAAACAAATATTGAGAGAAGTGAAAGTACAACGATAGAGATTCAAGATTCAGATTCATTTATCATTGACTTAGAAGACATAGATTCCATAACGCCATCTCCAAAACTAGATTTCTCAACAAAACAATCTATTCCTATGCAAGTTTTCATTGATGAAAATTATGATAGTTTTGACGAGGCCAGTATAGAAGAAATTCACCACCCTTATATTGTGTCTAAAAATCATGATTTAATTACAGAAGTGTAAATTATTGGTGCTACGAAAAATACTTTTTTCCAAATCATGTAAATTTTTATTCTTCTTGAGTTTTTCAATCATTATGCATGAATAGAATTAACATTGAATCGATTGATATGGTTCATATTTAAACAAAAATCTACAATTTTAAATTTTCCTATTTATTCTAGAAAACAGAATTAATTTTCATTTAAAATTGACAGTAATAAAAACGGTTTATTCTTTTAAAATAAAAGGAAAGCTTTATTTTTTTATATATGATTTTTGTTGGTAATTTATTGAGACATTAAATTTGATGTGATTTAAAGTATGTTGAATGTAATGTATTGGTTGTGGAAGGATTTTACATGTCCCTTTTTAACCCCATATCAATTTTAATCATTTAATGAATAGCCCTAATGGTATTAACACCTTTTAATGGGTTATTATGACATGTATGAGTAAGATTATTTTTTTACAAAGTTTTAAACTCCAATTAGTTTTATATAAATGTGTTAGCTATTTATAATTTTTGTAGGGGAATAATAGCTGCTTATTATAAATATTAATGCAAATTTATGGTAAAATTTGTTGTATACCAATATGTTTATCTCAGGGATTATTTGCCATTACATGTACATACATGTACCACTCAAATTCATAGGGCTAAACTAGGCATGATTTAATGTAGATTGAATTGATTTAGAAAAAAATATATTAGAAGTAGACATTGTTAATGACATGTATGAAATTAAGTCTTGTATAATAGAACAAACTCTAACCTTATATTTTAAGGACATATATATAATTTTTTTTATATATGTACATGTATATATAGTTAGGACAGATCTGACGAAAAAAAAATCAACCTTTTTATTTGCCGTTACTTCCCATTATCTTTTTTTCTACAGGGAGACGGATTAATATGAGGGAAATCTTGTTTCCGAATCCCTATGTAATATTTAATCACTGTATTTATATGTGTTTGTCATGTAAATGATTTTTCGAAATAAAATATGTTTAAAGTAAGGACTAATTTGAAAAAGATTTAAATTGTAAGAAAATGCTAGCAATATTTAACAAAATTTCATGAATCATGTGTATTTAGCTAGAAAGGAAAAATATAAACTCTTCAATAAAAAATACAGACACTTATCTATAGAGAAAGCATTCAACTATTTTATATAGCATTTTATTCACATTTCATGACATATAAATGGAATATATTGTTTATTGTTCAAGGATAAAATATAATTAGATGATTGATAATTACATTCAAGGTTGTGACAAACAGTTAAAAGTAAATTATTATGTTATATTAAGGCCAAATAAAAAAGTATGTGTGGTTCCAGTTACATCTGAAAAAAAGTTAGGATAGGTAGGTAGGGAATTTTTTTTATTTTATGGTGTTTTTTTTACATTGAGTCTATGGGAGCAACATTCTGACTTAAACAGTGCTTATAACGAAAAATGACAATTAAATCTTTAGGGTAGGCTATTTTTAAGACGAAAAAGAAGGGATTAGGTACTAAGCCTTAAAGGGTAACTGGAACCACACATATATTTTTATTTGGCCTAATTGTGTAATTTTCAGTTAATATTGAAACTAATGTAGAACAATTAATATTATAAATATATTTATTTATTGACGTAATATTACTTGTACTATTTAAGTATATGGCATGTATTTTTACCATGACATATTTCACCATGACCATATACATTGTTGACCATACATGTACATTTTGTACTGTAAACAAGTTTTGTTTTTTAATGCTTAGAATGAAATTTGACAAATATTAATATCCTAATATCCATATAATGCATAGTAAATTTAAAATTAAATAACACATCTTATTCAAAGAATTATAATTAACTTAATGGGGAATGCACTTTGTTTTTTCTTATTTCTATACCAAGTGCGGTGAAAAAACTTATACTATTGGTTAAAATCAGTAATGTCTTAGACAATTTCTATATTAATGGTGGCCGATAAACTTTTTTGTTATAGAGTTATTCCCCTTGGGAATATTAAAATTATGGAAAATGGCCTTGTTAGATATAGTCTGAAAACAGATTTACTAAGTATTGTGCAACAGCACAGTGTATTGCACAAAACCAATTCAAGAAATCTTCAATTGAAAATAAATTCAAATCCTATAGATATAGGAAGATGTGGTGTGAGTGCCAATGAGACAACTCTCCATCCAAATAACAATTTAAAAATTAAACCATTATAGGTTAAAGTACGGCCTTCAACACGGAGCCTTGGCTCACACCGAACAACAAGCTATAAAGGGCCCCAAAATTACTAGTGTAAAACCATTCAAACGGGAAAACCAACGGTCTAATCTATATAAACAAAACGAGAAACACGTATATATTACATAAACAAACGACAACTACTGTACATCAGATTCCTGACTTAGGACAGGTGCAAACATTTGCAGCGGGATTAAACGTTTTAATGGGCCCAAACCTTCTCCCTTTTTCTAAAACAATAGCATAACATCACAACATTTAAAAACATACGATAAAATATCAATTAGCAGACTTAACTCAATCAAAAAACGTATGATTACACAAAGAACGAATAAATTTGATCTGCGATATCTGAATACAAATGCACAGTTAACCATTTTCATTAATGTGGTCGTATCCAGCTGCACTTGGTGAAGCATTTTATCGAAAAAGAGTTATTCCCCATGGAAATATAAAATATGTGCAACAAAAGTGACATTGGAACTCTCTTCCTTTATTAAAGTAGCAAAATAACAGAAAGTTCCCTTTGCTTGTAACAATTAATAGTTTAAGAAATCTGGCAGTGCATGATAGTTTGACAAAAGATTTATCTATAAATCTAAGATGTACTAAAAATGTTTGTTTTAAAATTCTTATTAATTTGTACTAATTGATATTATTAATCTGTGCAATAATTATCTTTATTACTAAGCTGCTGGCAGCAAAACTATTGTTAGCGATATATTATTTATTTTAAGAATTTACTTATTGTGTGTCAACTTATGATGTTTATCTATGTGCATTGATGTTCTCTTGTTTTGTTTTTGAATTTTATAAATTACTGTTTGCAAAGGTTTTATTTATGCTTTTTTTCTTTTTTTTCTTTATTTCATATGATTATTACATACATGTAGGTGCCAATCTTTTAAATGCATTAATTTGTTATTAAGTTATTTGATGCTTTTCTGAACTTTTCTAATTTCAATTTTGAAAGGTAGCAAGCTTTATAATTCTTCGAATTGGAATGGAAATGGGGAATGTGTCAAAGAAACAATAACTTGACCATAGTGCAGACAACACCTGAAGGCTATTTGACATGCTTATGGCTTACAATTATGTCAAATGTAAAACATAAGTTTTATTGGAAATCAGTTGTAAACAATGCCAGTACAAGAATACTTTTAAATATAATAATTCTCATTGAAACAAAATTAATACATTGTAATAGTCCAATTTCCAATTCCCGTTATTAACAATGTAATAAGAGATCCCTTTGTTTAGTTGTCTCCCTTATGAGGACATGCATTTTTATTTACAATGTAGTGCTAGCAGAAAGAGCAAATTTTTAAGGTTTTCAAATCTTTAAATTTCATTAATTTGTTGATTAGCTTAATACTTTTGACATTCAAAATTATTCTTCATGAAAAGTTAGTTCAACCGCCATTTATTTCATCACTTTCAATTCATCATACTTTGTGTTGGCAATAGCCAATTTTGTAAGGTATTAAACCAGTTTAAGATTGACAAAGGGAGGTAATTCATTTAAAAAGTGTGTATTAACAGAATCAAATGGCAATTGGCAAATGGACTATTGTATGAATACCTTGTTATTCACAGTATGAATACCTTGTTATTCACAGTATGAATACCTTGTTGTTCACAGTATGAATACATTGTTATTGTATGAATAGCTTGTTATTCTATAAATAGCTTGTTATTGTATGAATAGCTTGTTATTGTATGAATAGCTTGTTATTGTATGAATACATTGTTATTGTATAGATACATTGTTATTGTATGAATACATTGTTATTGTATGAATACATTGTTATTGTATGACTACATTGTTATTGTGTGAATACATTGTAATTGTGTGAATGCATTTTTATTTTTAATACATTGTTATTGTATGAATACATTGTTATTGTATGAATACATTGTTATTGTATGAATACATTGTTATTGTGTGAATACATTGTAATTGTGTGAATGCATTTTTATTTTTAATACATTGTTATTGTATGAATGCATTGGGATTTCTCTAAAATGTTGTTTTTGACTTTTTTGGCTAAAATTACAATTTTACACAAATTGTTTTGGGGTAGGCATTCTTTGATACCCCAAAATAGCAAAACATTTGAAAAATAACTTTTGACAAAATTGCTAATCTCAACTGCTTGTAAAGTTTGCTTCCAAAATGTTGTATGTTAAAAATATAAATTGAAAAGTGTTGTATAATAGCTTGGGAATGAAATACATGTACATTTTTGTTCAAATAAATTTAGTTTTTAAGTAATCTACACACATCATAAATTTTATTTCACTGCCATTTACTTTAAAAAAAAAAATCAGGTTCACTTACAACATTTTGGAAGCATGGCATTTCAACAAAATTTTCAAAGCCTGTTTAATTTGTGGGTTATTTTTTTTTTTTTAATTTGTAATTTAACATTTTGGAAGCCCATCAACATTTTCTGTTCTGATTTTTTTGAATGAATGATATTAAAATGTAACCCAGTATAAATAATTCCCATCAATCTTTCCATCACCAGCAGCATGTACATGTAGCTCCGGAACCGTAGCTCTTAGGTCCTAATGCTATTTTTTGACTATTTGAGGACTATGTATTTTTTTTACTATTTGCGGACCATAGTCCGCAAATAGTCAAAAAATAGCATAAGGACCTAAGAGCTACAGTTCCGCAGCTACATGTACATGTAACTGTAAGAGGATCCTTGTGAATCCTAGGGCCACATAATATTGAAAGATCAAATATAGTTTGTGGAGTGCAAATATTAACCAGTCCTGAATTCCATGATTAATCAAAACCTCTTATATGTAATTCCCTGATTAATCAAAACCTTTTATATATAATCCCATGAATATTTTACATTACTCCAAACCATAAATCAAAAGAATCCTCCTTGAAAATATGTCTTTCTCTTCAAATACATGTATATTTCTTATTTTAGCATCTAAGGTAAACAAATGAGTATATATATATATATATATCTAGATCTTTTTTTTTATTAACACAGATAATGACTGGAATATGATATTGATTAACTTGCATTGTCTTCCAGTAGTATTTTATAATTATATTTATAAATATATACACAAATATATACATGTATAACATATAATATGTATTTATGTTCAAAGAAGTGATTGTTTGTTACTTATATAAAATAATTAAATCCTATTTGATATTTGTCTTCATGTTCTTGCAGAATAAGAATTAAAGTGATGTTAATTCAGTGGTCATGATGACTTTACTATTTGTATTTACAATGCTTTCATCAGATAGAAGACTTACATATGTCACATCTTATACAACATATCCTGATGCTCCAAAGTTTCTTGATGAAATATATCTGTAGTCGATCAGGTCATTTTCAATGCTCATTTAATGCTAAGGCTGGCCAAGTGGTCTAAGTAGTTACTGCTGTAATCACTAGCCAGTCAACACTGAGATTGTGAGTTCGAACCCATGCTCTTGTGGGTGCCCTTGACTCCAATCTTAAGTGACTATGATTGTCAGTTTTCCTATCGAAGGTTGTGGTTATCTCCAGACACTCTGGCTTCCTCCACCTATAAAAATTGTCTGCCACGAAATAGTCTAAATGCAGTGCTTAAAAGTGGTGTTAAAACATCAATCAATCATTAAATGCTAAAATAGGTAATAGTTTTTGTCAATCCTAGGCCTGCAATTTCTGTCGCACACAGCGAGACATAAAGACAGTGATAGGTAGTGGCTTCTTTTAACAAAGAGCCTAATAAATCATAGGGTAGAATACTTGGATGTTTCATACTTTGTATATTGATGCCTTTTTATTTTATGAAGTTTCAGTCTGTCATATATCCATTGTCCTTGACCTCATTTTCATGGTTCAGTGACCACTTGAAAAAAAAAGGTTACATTTTTGTAATGTTAAGTTCCCTATATAATGAGTGTAAGGATAACTATATTTAGTATATGCATAACTTGCAAGGTCCTCTGGTCTGTCAGACAATTTTACTGGATCTTGACCTCATTATTGGATTAGTTAACAAGGTTAAGTTGTTGTGGTCAATTCCATATCTCAGATACTATAGTTTATATGTCTGCAAAATTTACCTTACCAAATGATTCATTAGGATTGTAAGGCTATATATGTTCAACTTGAAGGTGTCATCTGACATTAACCTCATTTTCATGGTTCAGTGGTTAAATTTCAGTTTTTGTGTTTTGGTCTTTTTATGCCCCACCTACAATAGTAGAGAGGCATTATGTTTTCTGATATGTTTGTCCATTCGTCTGTTAGTTCATCTGTACATCCGTTCATCTGTCTGTCCCGCTTTGACATATTAAATTTTTGGTCAAGGTAGTTTTTGATGAAGTTTAAGTCCAAACAAATTTAAACTTAGTATACATGTTCACTATGATATGATTTTTCTAAATTCATGCCAAGTTAAAGTTTTTACCCCAATTTCTAAGTCCATTGAACATAGAAAATTATAGTGCAAGTGGGGCATCCTTGAACTGGGCCACACATTCTTGTTTCTTGTAAAAAAGAAGATGTGGTATGATTGCCAATGAGACAACTGTCCACAAGAGACCAAAAGGACATAGACATTAACAACCATAGGTCACCGTACAACCTTAAACAATGAGAAAAGCAAACAAGAAAATTGACGCCCTTATTTATGTAAAAAAACGAACAAAAAATAAATATGTAACACATAAACAAACGACAACCACTGAATTACAGGCTCCTGACTTGGGACAGGCACATACATAAATAATGTGGCGGGGTTTAACATGTTAGCTGGATCCCAACCTGGGAGAGTGGTATAACAGTACAACATAAGAACGAACTATAAAAATCAGTTGAAAAAGGCTTAATTCATTAGATTGAAAAAAATAAAAGTGGATGTGGCCGGGTACTTATACTGTTTGTCAACTTTATTTGGTATATGGTAATATTTAATGATGTACCTATCAGTCTGGCAGGTTCTCTATGACCTTGACTTCGTTTTCACTGTTCTTTACTCAATGTTAAGTTTTTTGTGTTTTGGCCTATTTTTTCTTAAACCATTACAATAAATTAACTATATTTGGTGTATGGAATGACTGTAAGGTGTATATGTCTGTCTAACAGGTATCATCTGAAATTGACCTCAGGTTCATGATTCATTGGTTGAAGTTTTCCTTAATTAATTTGTTTCTAAAATTCTATTTGCAATAGGTCAACTTCATGTGATGCATGGAATGATTTTAAGGTTTTCATGTCTGTTTGGCAGGGTTCATCTGACCTTGACCTCATGTTTCTGGTTCATTGGTCTGACAATATGAAGTTTTCAGGATACAGTCTGTTCCTTGTATAGTATAAGCAATAAATCAACTGTATTTGGTGTATTGAAAGAATGTAAGGTGTGCATGTATATATGGCTTGGTTTATCTGACCGTAGCCTGATTTTCTTTGATTGTGTTTAGTTTATGTGATACTTGTAGTGAAACTTTATATTTATGACTATCAACATAAAGTTGATGGTCAGCAAAGCAGGCAAGACATTTCAAAAGCGTAGATATTAATTTTCAAGTCTTCAGTTTGATCAGGCCATGAATCAAGTGCACTGTACCAAAAACGTCAAAGATAGTTGATTATGATTTTATTTTAAGATTTGTCCATGGTGATTACTTAGAGTATTTATCTGAGAAACAGACATTGCAGAGAAAACTTAATGATGACCAATGAACTATTGAATCAGGTCAATGTCAGATGGATCCTGCAAGTTTAAGGTAACTTGTACACCTAACGATCATTCAATTCTGAAAATGTAATTTAACTTTTGCATATTGTTTCAGGGGAGAAGACAGAGACACTTGTCTCAGAAAAATATTTCCTGTATCCCTTAGTGTTATATTAAGGTATATAGGAAAAAAATTCTTAGACAAGTGCCTTTGGAAAAAGACCTCAGCAAGAAAACTCAACATTATCGTTAATCCATGAAAAGAGTAATATGAGTAGGTTATGTGAATGCAGGGTTTAAATGTGTTATCATCCTAAATATGCATTGTATTTACCCCTGGACATTAAATATTCATCTTTCATCAATCAATAACGATCAGTATAAAACGTTATACACACCATTATTCCGACAGCCAATTAGTTCGACAACCCATTAGTCCAACAACCTATTTTAAGAAATAACTCCGTATACATAACATAAGACATTCTATATACTCAATTGACACCATTTGCGAGTATGGTCTTAAGGAAACGATGATAGTCCGTCGGACGTGGACGATAAATGGCTGACCCGTGTTAAGAGAGAGCCATATCTCTTGCACGTTAAAGACACTCTTATAGATTTCGAAAAAGGGTAGGCAAATGCTGCTACAATTAAGGCAGCACTCGCACCCGCAAAGTGGAGAGGGATTAATATAAGTTGCAAAACTTGTTTCCCAATCCACTATAAATAAATATGTTTAAACTAACTAAACTATATTCAATTCGAAATCTGTATATAGAATATAACAGAAAAGAATATTTCATTTTCCAAACTAAAGGATCTTTAAAGAGCATACCTGTATAAATCAAGAACAACCATTGATGGTACGAGCTACTGATGATACCCCCGCCCTAACATTTCGGTAGACAGGAAGTTTTTGAGTTATGAATCTGAAAAAAGCATCGCACAGTATAACTGACTTATTTAAACTTTTAAACCAAATTTCAGAAATCATTGTACTGTAGTTCCTGAGAAAAAATGTGACGAAAATTTTCAACTTGGCTGTCATGTAAGGAGTAATGAATTTGAAAACGCATTAGATAAGCCGACTTCAATAAACCTTTCAGAAATCCTTGTATTGTAGTTCATGAAAAAGATGCAACGAAAATATCTATGGGACGGTCGGACGAACTGACGGTTGGACGGTACGACAGAACATTGATATCAAATATAACAGTCAGTATCAAGACATGTAGTTTATAATTCAGAAAAAACTAACAAATAATGAATGTAAATAAATTATCATTTTCCGCCCATAATAGTAAAGTTTTCTTGTGTTAACATAGAAAATTTATTATATTGATCTATTTTTTTTAAAGTTCTTACATGTGCTAGAAATATGGTGAAAGAGTTCCTTCCTCAAATTATAATGAAGTGAGCATTCGATTGAAAAATGACGCTCATCCTCAACTTTATTCGTTCTTATGTTGTACTGTTAAACCACTGTCCCAGGTTAGGGGAGGGTTGGGTCCCGCTAACATGTTTAACCCCGCCACATTATTTATGTATGTGCCTGTCCAATGTCAGGAGCCTGTAATTCAGTGGTTGTCGTTTGTTTATGTGTTACATATTTGTTTTTCGTTCATTTTTTTTTACATAAATAAGGCCGTTAGTTTTCTCGTTTGAATTGTTTTACATTGTCTTATCGGGGCCTTTTATGCCTGACGATGCGGTATGGGCTTTGTTGAAGGCTGTACGGTGACCTATAGTTGTTAATGTTTGTGTCATTTTGGTCTTTTGTGGATAGTTGTCTCATTGGAAATCATACCACATCTTCTTTTTTATAAAGCCAGGATGAGTGAAATAAGTCCTTGTCTAATTTATTTCTGAATAAGAAGAAGAGAAGTAGACAAGCAACACTGACCAATACAGCAAGCTCCATAATTAAAAAGTTATGAAACAGAAGGTGTATCAAATGGGTATGTCAGTTCAGATATGCAAAAATAGAATATGTTTTGTTAGAAATCTGAATATTGGGACAGTTTTGCTGATCTTGCTTGCAATAAATATTTTCAGAGCAAGACATTTCACTGACATTACTAACAGTTTCAGTTAACATGAACTTGAAGTGATGCTGTATCAAATTATCTGGTACTTTACATTTGTATTTGATTGAACAAATAACAAAATTGCACCATGCAACCTTTCCTTGTCAAAGTCCAAACATGACTGAAATTGTCCACATTTTGGCAGGAGATTGTAACAACACACCTTTTCTATTGTTGCACAGCTAGGTGGTATGCATTGACACCCCTTTTGCGGCTTCTCCTACAAGAGAAAAGAACATATCTGCACTGTATGAAAGGATAAATTGGCAGTGTCCAATGTGGGGCTTTAGTTCCACTTGTACATTATTTTCAGTAAGACTATGAGTGACAAAAAAAATTCTGAAAAAAGAAGTACTTAATGATACGTAGTAGATAGAAATTTGTACAAAATAACAAAAAAAAACTCCCCTAAAAAAACACACACAAAATACCCACGCAAAAAACCCCCAAAAAAAACCAACCATGAAGCCATTCTTAAACATGTATCTTGGAGAGACAAATATATTGAAAGATTTTCTTAGTTCCATATATCCCTTTATTTGAAGGATCCTGATGATGGATCCAGACTGAAAATGCCATTAAAAATAATTTTTTCAGCTTTTAAGAGAAGCTGATAGTTTGCACTTTTTAGAAAAACGCTACAATTTTTGGCATTAGTTCTACTTGTATCCACTTGTATATTATTTTAAGTAAGACTACGAGTGACAAACGCAAAGAAAAAGTTTATTTAAACTGAAAATGCAATTAAAAATATTTTATCAGCTTTTTAGAGAAGCTGATAGTTTGCACTTTTTTTTATATAGAAAAAACGTTAAAACTTTAACTATGGATCCAAAAATTTTAAATGTAAGAGGTGTGTCTTGAATAGAAAATTAAAACTAATTCTAAAATATCAAACTTGAGACTTCTGGTTTTAGTATTTTACCCTATTCTTTTCTGTGTCGTAAGCGGTTGATCAGTTTCAGCTACCAAAATAACACATTGAAATGGGTAGAAATCAGCTGCAAAGTTTTGACTTTTCACACCAGTTGGTATACAATGAACACAAAACGATTATTCTTCAAACAAATGATAGAACATTGAGCAGAATTTAAGATATTTTACATTTTGTAAGGATGAGAAGTGCTGGTGTCTGCCTTTGGGCGAATCTTAGACAACTCGTCCGAATGCTAATTCGCCCCAACTTTTCACTTTACTGTGGTCAATAGTTTTGATGCCACAACCCCTACATTAGTATCCCTATGTTTAGCAAATATCCACTTTTAACCCTAGGAGAGGCAATATAAAAATAGGTTTGTGTAGATGAGATGCAAAAAGCTTAGAACTGTAGAACTCAGATGCAGAGAAAAGGGGGAGTTCAGGTACAGTATTAAATGCAAATGGTTATAGATATGGCCAAAATGGTAAAGATTAAAGAGAGAGAATCAACAATATATGAAGGGAAAATGCCACCAAATAAGCATGAAAACGCTGGAGTCATAGCAAGAGACTTAGCATCCCAAAGAGTTATGAAGGTATAGGACCACTAATTTTGGCCCAGTCAAAAGAACAAACAAGAATGTATTAAAAATCTGATGGGTTATTTTCATGGAAATTTATTTTCTGTGAATCTTGATTGACAAAAAAAAATCAACTCGTGAATCATTATGAGACCCCCAGACTGTCTTTCAGTAAAACTCACAAAGTAATTGTAAAAAAACTGTTTGTGATTTACTAGTACAAATGTACATGTACTTATAAAAAGTTCTGTATCCAATTGTGTCATGTCACGAAATACAAGTTCCTTCATAATATTAGTTCCAAAGGGAAAAAATATTCTGGAATATTATTTCCACAAGAATAAATATTACAGTAGATGTTCCTAACAGAATAAATAGTATAGAATATTTGTTCCAACAGGAATAGATATTATGACATTGTTTATAACAAAGTTTCCACTGGAACTTCTGTTAGCCTAGGTGGAACAAATATACCTTGACAGTCCATTGCATTCACTGTACAGCCCACGAAGATGAATTACTATAACATTAATGTATCATATTTATGCTAGATAAAGTCAAGTACATGAAGCTAATGTATATATTTATATATTAAACTAGCGAAAGGTGTGTTAACTTTTTGAATCACTTAGTGTTCACAATAGTGCAATGTACATGCAATAATTTCTTCAAAAGCAGGCAATTTGTACCAGAGGAACATTCAAATTCATAAATTGAAAATGAACTGACAACACCATGGCTAGACAATCAGACGGACAATAGTACACAAAACACAACCTAGAAAACTACAGACTAAGCAACAACCAAAAACTGTGGGTGATATCAGGTGTCCCGGAAGAGTTAGCAGTCTCATCTGAAATCACCACCAAAAAATAGAAATTTGAAAACTTTTTTGCAGTTTGATGTGCATTTCTTGTTGCTTCTACTGATATAAAGCTTGAAAAAAAATTGGGATGTTCCCCTTATGTATTTTTTTTCAATTTTCAGAAGAAATTTAACACCATGATTAGTAAACTGTACCATGCAGATGTTCTGAGATGGCAGATTCATTGTAGGATCATCTTAAATGAGTATTAATATTATGCCAAAAAGTAAGGAATACAATTAACATACCTTCCTGACACTGTGATGTGTAGGGGGGATCAGGGGCAGATCCAGCCATTTTAAAAGGGGGTTCCCAACCCAGAGTAAAAAGGGGGGGTCAACTATATGCTCCCATGCAAATGCATTGACCCCCCTCCCTGGATCTGCCAATGGGTATTTAGTTAAGACTTGATGATGCAGGTAGATTTCAGAATTAAAGACAAACAAAACCATAGTTTAATATTTGGATGTCTTACATAAAATATAAAACACCCTTTAAATAACCGGACCATATGAGTATTTGGACCATACCCGTATGGTCATGACCATATGCATATACTCATATGGTTATTAACGGCCTGGACCATACAAGTATTTTGACCATATAGGTATTTTTTTTCAGATATGCATTACACTGTTTCAATAATACAATAAACTTTATCTAAACAAACATGATGGTAACATAAAAATGTATTAATTCAAAGGCTACGTTAAAATTAAATATTGATGCCAAAGTTAATTTTCATCGCTTATTACACCCTTACATGTAGGCTTATTGTGACATGTACTTCCACACGCTCGGTAACATAACTTTTTTGGAATTTGCACGTCATAGCTGTGCACGATCCTTATCAGTTACACCTTTTGTTTGCAAGTGAAAAGATAGCCTTCTTTGCAGCTGCATGCAGTGATGCTGAGGTTTTGGATTATTCCCATGTGTCTACAGTGTTTATGAAACTCTAGATATCAAATATTGTAATATGACTACAGTACACCATAATCACAAAACAACTTAAATAAAATATGTTCTTTGGAAGTGACTTCTTGTGTAACAGTTTATTGAGCAATTTTTGGAAGTTATCTTTTCAAGTCGACATATTGCTATTCACTCGTAATAACAAATCGGTAATGGACATCGGTATAAAATGTTTTATTATAGTTTTGACTAGGTAGTAAAATTAACTATGTGAAACTTCTTATTTTTATTCAGTTAATCTTTTTATTATGATATGATAATAAAATTACCTATATGATAGCGTATTTTTAAGGAACTGTCATCAGTTGGTTTAGAAGTATTCAAAGTAGCCTGAAACAAAGTGTTAATTACTCCGACCATACGCGTACTGTCGGACCATATGAGTATATACCCATATGGTCATGACCATATGCGAATGGTCAAAATACTCATATGGCTCGGAACATTTATCTGAAATCCAGTGTAGATGTTTTTATTCCTTCCAAAAAGCTTTTATGGTTATACATTGTACTAATAGAAAGAAGTGAAAAAACAACATGAAAAAACATCTTATTATTTATAATATATATAACAAATTATAAGCTTAATGTATATGGATACTGTGGATTCATTATTATTCGTTGGATACCAATATTTGTGGATTTCCTGGGAACAGATGAACCACGAAATTAAATGTTCAACGAATACCAAATCTTCTATTGGCTTGTATGCAGATTTCTCCAAAACCACGAAATTAAATATCCACGAACATGTAAGTTTTCCTCAATCCACGAAAATTGGTACCCACAAAAATAAATGAATCCACAGTACATGTATTCAATTAAGTGGTTTTGTTCATAATACCACATTAATATGAAAAAGGTCAAGGTGATGAAGATATCAATGAGCATGATAAGAGAGCTTCCCAACAACATAAAAGTACAAAAAAGACACATAGAGTCAACATAGGTCTTGACAAAAGTTTTCTTTTTATTTTGGTATTCATGAGTTGTTGTCTCACTGACATACACCCATATTCTTTGATTCACAATGATCAAGTTCCTGACTTGGGACAAGCACATAAACATGTGACTAGGTTAAACTATTTTATAGAGACATCCTTACCCCTCAGATAGGATCTGTGGAAAAACTTATATGTACAATTAAAAAAAAATTAGATTTGGAAAAGCACTTCACTGCTATAGATACTTGAACCATGCATACATTGACCTGATATATATTATTGAATTTTGTACATGAATTATTGTATCAATTTTGTTTGTGAAAACAAAAAACTTTTATTCATTATTATTCATTGGACACCAATTTTGGTGAATATTGTGGCTGATAGTTAACTGCGAAATTAAATAATTTATGAATGACAAATTTCCTATTGGCTTGTATGCAAACTTTGACACAACCACAAAAAAAAATATCCATGAACATGTAAGTTTTCCTTAATCCATGAAAATTGGTACCAACGAAAATCAGTGAATCCACAGTTTATGCAAATGTATGTATTACTCTTTTTTAGAATTGTTGCATGCAAATGTATGTCTCTCTGATACCTGATACTGGACATGAAATATTAGTCACATCAAGTGTGTGGAGGCAAAACTTAAATATGTTGATACATATCATTTTAAAGAATTGATTACTGAGATGTTCGTCATTCAAACAGAAAAAGACATTTGGATACAGTACAGAATGTTACTGTTGCTGATGCTGTTGTCATAGAAACACTGAGATATTTCATCATAGAATCAACCAAAGATTAGTTTCCAAATAACATCCTCATAGTAAGTATTTAAAAATTTCTATTACATTTATAAACTATACAAGTAAAGTATCATGACATATACAGGGGGTATCTGCATTGAACCAAATCTAAGACAAATAGCAGTTGAGGTAGTCTACATTCTGGTATCAGCTGGTCTGCCAGCCCAGAGGGCTTCATTTGAGTAATATATATTTGCTAGTTATTCTGATATTTAGGTGTACATGTCTGTCTGGCAAGTATTATTTTAAAGTACCATTGATAAATGTTAATTTTAAGTAATTTAACTGTAATTAGCTTGGTTTCTTTAAGTTAAAGTTTAACTGTGTTATACAAGATGTATGGAATGATTGTAAGGTAAGGTCATGCCCATCTAGCAGGGTTCATCTTACATTGAACTTTGAAGGATCTTATTACATGAAGTGCACTGGACTCCAATCTTAATGGACTAGAAATGTCAGTTTGCCTATCCAAAGTCGGGGTTTTTCTCTGGGCACCCTGGCTTCTTCCACCAATAAAAACTTGCAGCCATGAAATTGCCCAAAAGGGGTGCTTAAAAGTGTCATTGAAAACTAAAAAAAACCCAAATCAAATATTTTTAATGATACTAAAGAAAACCTACTTTTCTGTTTAAAAAACAAGGTCTCTCTCAGTAAAACATGACCATTAAGATTTGTACAATAAATGTGAATGATACAAACAATATAAATAAAAGATGATGGGTATGAGATAGATAGCTATATAGCCAACATTTTTGAATATTATTAAACTTAAAAGACTTTCAACTTTCGTATATATTTATTCATTTGGATTGGAATGAATGATAAAGATTTAGATGGACACTTTTTTGTCAACTTAAGGAAGAAAAGAGAGTTATTCTCTACAATAAGGAACTAAATCTGTGATATTTAATTACATTGGCTTTTACCTGTATGTCATATATATATGTAGCTATGTATGCATTACTGTAAGTTAAAATATTTTGTTTTGTTATATTCGAGAAAAATGAAACAGGAAGGATGAAAAACTTATATATTTAGATTTTGCCAAGTGATAGTTTTATTATTGTCCATTTGATCTCAATGAATCTTCAATAATAAATTGTTCAAAATTTCATATGTGGTAGCTATATTTTATATTTATGATTTTTGTGTTTAAAAATACAAGCTCTAACAGTTTTGGCTTGCAGGTTTTGTATGGGAATAAAAAAAGCTGACCATAAGGTCTCTAATGTAAATATAGTTTATAAAATCCAATCTTGATACTAAGGGAGGTACATATTACCACTTCATAGCCCTTTACTATAGCTAGCAGTACCTTCCACTCAAGTATGAATGAAAGTCACCCTTGAACAAGGTGATCTTTATTCCAATTTGAATTATGATGTGTAGAATAATCTGAAATATTTATAGAACACCTGACCAGTTGCTGTCACTGTCAAATTCATTAACTTAGCTTTTAATTTGCCTTCAGTTGAATTTGATGCGTTTTGTTATTTGATTTTGCCATGTATTATGGACTTTCCTAATTGATTTTCCTCTGAGTTCAGTATTTTTGTGATTTTACTTTTTATACAGAAAGTCCAACATTAAATCAAAATTGAAGTTAAAAGTTTTTAAAATTGCTTAATTGAAAATTCTAAGATTAATTGTCAGAATTGTCTACTATTCTTTGATAAATATACACTACAAAATAAACAACAAAAGTTTAATTTTCTGATCTCAATAATTTATTTTTTGAAAATTTGTATATCTCAAACCCACAAATGGCCACAATACTATAAATGTTTTTCATTTATGTTCAGTTATCAAACTTGCTTGATTGTTAGTTGTTAAAAAATATACAATAAAATGTTTTTACATGAATTAGAATTTATAAAATATATTAAAATTTACCATTTGCGAAAAAGGGAAATGTTTTAACCTATCTGTGTTAAAAAAAGACATATAGTTTTATTGAATTATCTCCCCTTTACCATTCAATTAAACTCATTATTGGGAATGTATTGGGTCAAAGTACAATGTTTTATGTATGATACTGAAAATTAAATTAAAAATTAATTAAAAATCTCAAGTAAATTGGTCAAGTGAGGTGATGAGGTTTAATTTTTATCGAATTATCTCCCTTTAAACTGTATTTATTTAGAAATTTATTGGGGAATGTATTGGGTCATAGTATTATGAAACTGAAAAAAGATACAGAAAATGTTGATAGAGATATTAATGACATAATCTCGAGTAAAATGGTCAAGTGAGGTAATTAGGTTTAATTATTTTTGAATTATCTACCCATTACAATTAATTAAAATGTATTTTTGGGGAATACATATATATTGTCTAAGTTTTGTGATACAGAAAAAGATAGAAACTATTGATAGAAAAATTATAAGAAAATCTCACATAAATTGGTCAAGTGAGGTGATGAGACGAAGAATATTAATTATTATTTGATTATCTCCCCTTGATGATTTAATTGAACTGTATTAATTGGGGAATATGTGAGGTCTTAAAAAAGATGTAGAAACTGCTGATATTAAATTTATCAGAAAATCTCAAGTAAATTTGTCAAGCTAGGGGATGAGGTTTATCTATTATCTTTGAGTTATAAATATTCATAGAATTCAAAATGTATAATATAAACCGCACAAGAATAATCGTCTGCAATCTTTATAAAAAACGATGAAATCATAACAGTAATGAATGCACTGTAATTAAATTATTAATATTATAAATTCCAAATAAAATTTTAAAGAGTTGTTTTTATATCTGCATTTTCTTTTCAACTCTCAATAGGGGAGATAAATATTATTAATTATGATGTTTTGTGATAATGAACAAACTTTATATTATTTATGGCAGTCTCAATAAAGTACAACAAAGTAAAAATGTTTAGGAAGAACTTTTAAATATTCCCTGGTGTCAGTGTATGCATTTACATCCAAATCTAGTCATATCTTGTCTTTGAAACTGTTTGCCAATCCACCAGAGTTCAAATGGCATTGGTTTAAGCTATGTAAGGTCACTGTACAGCATTCAACTTATTTTTAATAAATTCTATGTTGATATTGTGTAACTACAGCAAACAGGATTCATCTATAATCCTTTCGTTTAATTTTAGTAAACCATAGATTGTTTAATGCTTGCCTACGTAACATCCAGTGGCAAATATTTCATGTATGTTCAGGATGATGTGGACCTGAAATGTTTTTGCTTACTATCTTAAGATTCATTTTTGGGTCTAAAGCTAAGTTCAGTATTTTTCAATCTTTTAGTATTTGAACTTTTTGATTGACTTTCAATTGAAAATTTGTACCAACCATTATGCAAAAAATGTACTAATTTTTTTTTTAAGATGATAAAATGAAATAAAAAAGAACCAAGAATCTGTGAATACTGTACTTGTACTTTTTTTCTCTGGTACTTATTTTTGCGAGTTGTGTATTTCAAACACGTTTGGGGGTTTTATTTTCACGGTTTTATAATTATTGCCTTTCAGTTGAAAGGTTTGACTTAGATTGGGTTTTTATTTTTCGCGAAAATAAACCAACTGCGAAATTCGTGAAAAAAATTACACCGCGAAAATAAGTACAATTACAGTATATAGGATATCAGTTCTTATAGAAAGTTTGCACAAGTTTTTTAAAATTCCAAAAACAAAATGTAAAACAAATTAAAAGAAAATGTCTATTTTTGGAGATCTTCTGTTTTTAAAAAGGGGGGGATATATTTATTAGTTGAGACGAGAAATAGATTATGATATAAACTGTATCTTGAGTATGGTAATGTCATGTTTCTATTTCACCATTATTGCCACGCATATGAAATAGGAATTGACTACCTTACTTGAATACTTTTCAAGAAAAAAGGGGGGATGTGTATACTTGTTGAGACCATAAATAGATTATCTGTATCTTGAGTACAATAATGTCATGTATCTACCAAGGGATCACTCATTGTTATGTTTGATGATGTCTATAAGATTTGTGATGTTATGTAATCTAGACGTAGATCAAATGATCAATACGAAAAGTATGAATAAAAAGTTTTATGCAGGACACGGCAAGAACAAGTTTTTATCTGTTTATTGCTATTTAATGACAAAACTGTGTCATATGTTTGATAGTAGAAGTATAACATATGGTTATAATTTATTGTAATTTGAATTTTTTATTTTAACGTAAAGTTACTTCAAAAGGAATGAAAATAATAAAGGACTGCTGTTCTCAAAAGACAGATTGATTCAGAGTTTTTTATTTCCTTATTCATATTTGTTATAACTTTAAATCAAAGATTTGGAAGTTGATAGAAGGGGATACTGTTTAATACTGTATTGTCTAATTTTAAGTTTGTTTGTCTGTTGAGTGTCATTTGTCTGTTTGTTTTTTTGTCTACAGAGCCTCTTTGTATGACAGTTTGTCTTATAATATAGTGTCTATGTCTGACTGTCTGTCTGTAGAGTGTCTCTGTTTGTTTGCTTGTCTACAGAGCCTCCTTGTCTGACAGTTTGTCTGCTTACATTGTGCCTGATTTGTCTGATTGTCTGTCTGATTGTCTGTCTGTGGAATGTTTTTGTTTGTCTGCAGTCTGCAGAGCCTCGATATCTAACAGTTTTTTTGTTTATAGAATTTCTCTATCTGACTGTCTGGCTTTGGAGTGTCTCTGTTTGTTTGTCTGTCTGCAGAGTCTCAATATCTGACAGTTTGTCTGTTTATAGAATTTTCTGTTTGACTGTCTGTCTTTGGAGTGTCTCTGTTTGTTTGTCTGTCTGCAGAGCCTCGAAATCTGACAGCTTGTCTGTTTATAGAATTTCTCTGTCTGAATTTCTGTTCTTGGAGTGTCTCTGATTGTTTGTCTGTCTGTAGAACCTTTATATATGAGAGTTAGTTTACATTGTGTCTTTGTCTTTCTGTCAGTATAATGTCTATGTTTGTCTTTCTGCACACTGTCTCTATTTCTGAGGGGTTTTCTGTTTATAGATTGTCTATGTGTGATTGTCTGTCTGTGGAAAGTTACTGTTTGTTTGTCTGCAAAGTTTCTATCTGACAGTTTGTCTGTTAACATTGTGTCTCTGTCTGTCTGTCTGTCTGATTAGTGTCCTTGTTTGTTTTTCTACACATCCTATGGTTTACATTGTGTTTCTGGCTGTCTGGCTGTCTGTCTGTCTGATTGTTTGTAGAGTGTCTCTATTTGTCTGTCTACAGAGGCTCTATATCTAACAGTTTGTCTGTATATAGAGAGTCTATCTGACTGACTGTCTGTGGAATCTTTGTTTGTCTGTCTACAGAACCTCTATATCTGACAATTTGTCTGATTACATTGTGTCTCTGTATGTCTGTCTGAAGAGTCTCTATATCTTGTCTTTGTTTGTCTGTCTACAGAGCCTCTATTTTATTGACAATTTGTCTGATTACATTGTGTCTCTGTGTGTCTGTCTGCAGAGCCTCTATATCTCGTCTATTTACATTGTGTCTCTGTGTGTCTGTCTGCAGAGCCTCTTATCTCCCCTATTTACATTGTATCATCTGTAAAAGATATGTGGTATGATTGCCAATGAGACATCTCTTCAAAAGAGACTAAAATGACACAGAATTTAACAACTATTACTCATAGTAATGGCTCTCAACAATAAGAAAAACCTATACCTCATAGTCAGCTATAAAAGTCTACGGAATGTCTTGAATTTCATGTCACCATAATGGCCTTCAACAAGGAGCAAAACCCATACTAAAAGTCAGCTATAAAAGTCCCTGAAATGTCTTGACTTTCATGTCACCATAATGGCCTTCAACAATGAGCAAAACCCATACCTCATAGTCGGCTATAAAAGTCCCTGAAATGTCTTGACTTTCATGTCACCATAATAGCCTTCAACAATTAGCAAAACCTCATAGTCAGCTATAAAAGTCCCTGAAATGTCTTGACTTTCATGTCACCATAAAGGCCTTCAACAATGAGCAAAACCCATACCTCATAGTCAGCTATAAAAGTCCCTGAAATGTCTTGACTTTCATGTCACCATAATAGCCTTCAACAATTAGCAAAACCTCATAGTCAGCTATAAAAGTCCCTGAAATGTCTTGACTTTCATGTCACCATAATGACCTTCAACAATGATCAGTACCCATACCTCATAGTCAGCTATAAAAGTCCCTGAAATGTCTTGATTTATATGTCTGACACCATAATGACCTTCAACAATGAGCAATACCCATACCTCATAGTTAGCTATAAAAGTCCCTGAAATGTCTTGACTTTCTTTCAGTTTAATGTCTTTGTCTATCTGGTCATTGACTCTGTTTTCCTACCACATGTTACTTTCACTGTCTGTGTTTAACTGTAGAACAACAGCCATGTCACAAAATATAGAACCAAATCAATTTGCCTGTCTATCTATATGTGTGTCATTTTCTGACCTACCGTCTGTGGTACTGTGTTATGTAACTTTTAAACGTCAACAAGATGTATTACCAAACTTTTTAAAAAATTTATCTGGTCTTTTTCAAATCAGGAAACATAATTATGAACGAGGCAAAGATAACCCTATTTAAGGTTAGCAGTCATACTTCAAGCGGAGTTTAAGAGTCTGATCAAAATAACTTTGATAGTCATTAAAGACTTAGATATTGAAGAAATATTTATGCAGTTAGCTTGATTTTTCTATCAGTTTATACAATATTTTATTTAATTAAAACAATATATATTCATATAGTTTAAAATCTGATAAATGAAATAAATTCAGAAACAACCAAATTGGTTTTATTAATCTGTCTCCTTTTTCTTTTAAATTTATTTGTGCTGAGTGTTTGGAACCCCCCTTTTTTTTGGCCGATCAATGCATTTGAATGGGGACATATAGCTGGAACCCCCCCCCCCCCCTTTATCCTGGGTTGGGAACCCCCCTTTTTAAAATGGCTGGATCCACCACTGATAAGTGTAAAAAATAATCCCTGCGTAAAAATTTCCATGTTTGCGGCAAGTTGGTCATCTACAGTTATTCAATGCTAATATTATCACTGTGGTTGTGGGTTTTCAAACCTTATCAAGGAAAGGTACACTTGACTTGACATAACTTAATTGAAATGTCTGTTTTCCTGCAAAATATCCAGGTATACTCATTCTCCATCTACCAATAAATTACAGCCATGATATAGCCAAGGGTCAATAAAGTGGTGGTAAGTACCAACTGTCAATCAATTAATTTAGGACAAAATAGATATACGGCCTTTTATAGCTGACTATGTGATATGGGCTTTGCTCATTGTTGAAGGTGTACAGTGACCTTTATTTGTTAATTTTTGTGTCATTTTGTGTCCTGTGGAGAGATTTTTTATTGGTAATAATACCACATCTTCTGTTTTATATTTTGTACTTTGAATCAATAGAGATTTATAAAAGAGATGTATATGTAACATTACATATATATTGTGAAATTATTGTGACTTATTCTTATTTGTTGTCAAATCAAAATTACATGCTGTCATGTAAAAGGAGTAAAAAGGGTGTGGTATGAATAACAAATTTCTAGGATTAATTTGACCAGTGAATTAAACACAATTTCCACTGATATGTTATAAACAGCTGTTGTATAGTACAATTTTAGAATTAAACTACTAAATCATTTGTGTAGCCTGATTGCCTACATTTCATGTACATCGACATACATGAAAAGAAATCAGCTGTTGTTTTTTTTAGTATGACAAATGTAAAAGCATATCGTAAAAGTACATACAAATTAAAGTTTGTTTGAATACCTTAAATAGATTGAATTTTTCACTGCTCAAATCATCACAGTAATTGTATTTAATGAAATGTGCATGTATATTACCTCAAAAACCAATATGTCTATCAAGCCCACGTTCTGTTTCATAAGATACGATCAAACTTTTTCACATCTGAATAAATTTTGTCAAAGTTAGATTTGAGCTATTTTATATATTATATCAATAAACCTTTAGGTCAGAATAGACCTGAAAAAAGATTCTCACATGGGTTACGTTTTTTTTTTTATGTCTTTCGGCATATAGTTACTATTAAAGCTTTTGTGGCAGGAATTTGTAGCCCAACACTTCAATTTAAACCTTCAACATTAAAACACTCTTTTTGGCTCAATTTTAAATTTAAAAAAAACCCAACCAAATGTGGTTTGTTGTGTGCTCTAAAAGTGCCTTGTTGACTTGTTAATTATTTTCTATCCATATGTTAATGTTGGGCATACCCAGTCCAATGCCCCCCCTCTACCCCTCCCCCACACTTACTCCCCAAACATATTTTAAAAGCTTTTGAAACAGATTTAGACACATATATTGTCAAAATAAATTAATTATTAATTACTTCCTTATTTCCTATTCATCCATCTCATGGTGAATTTAGATACAGGCAAATTGTGACTTATGATGAACTCTTTAGAAATGTGATTATGGTCTCAAAAATATACTATGGCCTCACAGTGAGCGCTTTGAGTTACTGTTACTGACTTTAAAACAATGCTGGCTGGCATAGAAAATAGTAATATTTGTGATTTTGATGTATTCCCTCTTCTCTCTCTCTCTCTTTCTTTCTCTCTCCTAAAGATCATTAATTAACTAATTCTTTCTCTCTTTTTTTTCTGAAATTCTTTACATTATATTCTTTCCTTTTTATCTTTCCGTTTTCTTTTTCTCATTTCCTTTTAATCCTCATTTTTAATTCCACCACACATCAGGAAATTCCGTTTTCTTCATTTTATAACCTTTTACATTAAGAATGTTTATTCTGATAATTAAGATTACATTATCTTCCTTACATAAATATTAAAATTTCATATAGAATGTTTTATCCATTAAAATCATGCTTGTGTGATTTAATAGTACACAAAATGAAAAGAAATGCATATGAAAATGCAGTTGCTTTGTGTAAAACAAAATAATTATTTTAACATGAAATTGAATTCCCATTAGAAATTTTCACATTTTAATTTTTTCTCAAGTATTGTTTCAATTGTATAACAATTCATTTCAAATCAATACAAATTTGAACATTTATCCCAACTGAATAAAAATTTGCAATTTTGATGCATATTTCTTTTCAATAATTTAAATGATTTTCATCAATAAGTAATTAAATCTTCATATGTGCAGAACTTGAGGTATTGATCCTATCTAATAAATTTTGTTACGTAATATTATATTTTTGTGTTTATCTTGTATCAAATAAAAAAAATAAAGAGTTGGCAATACAACATTTTAGTAGAAAAAATCATAAGGCTTCTCATGACTGCACAAAATGCACATTAAAAAAAAAACTCTAATCATTCAAGTTTACACTCTATAAATAGAATTACACCTTGCACTTCACAATTTCCTGGTTTGGGGGATTTTAAAAATGTACATGCATGTCAAATTTTAACACAAAATTGATTTTTAAAACTTTTGGTTAGCTACTTGACTGCAAACCTATTTTTTGCCGTAGAGCTAGGATTGATTACGTAATCGTACTTCAGTAGTATAGGAAGACAAAATTGCAAACTCTATGCAGACCTGTGTTAAAATTGATTAGATGCACATTAAATGCAGAATTTATTATTCACAGTAGGGCATTTCCTTTCAATACGAACAGATGAAATTTACATTCAGTTGATGGTTCTTTTTTATTTGAACTAGATCTTGAGTTAGTAATTGTTTAATTGAAATAGAAATATTAGGAAGGACCTATTAGTACTGTTATAATACTAAATATGTGAATAAGACACAAATCTATATAAGGTTGAATTAGTTCACTGTGTAAATTATGTGTAGTGCAGAAAAAAATGTGTGCAGCTGCAACGAATGCATGATTGGATTTAGTGAAATTACAAGTGCATTGCAGATCTGAATCGTAACATTGATTTTTCTTAAGGATATATTTAGTGTCACTTTGAAACTTTAATCATCTTACGCAGTAGAGAATAAGACTGGGTCTTAAGAGAATGAGATGGACCCATGGTTTGAGAACTTTAAATTGATGTTAACATATTGGTTGATGTCTAACAGGGATCCGACAATGGCTGAGGCAGCTCTGACGTCTAGAATGGCACAGCCCTATCTACAGTCGGCGGGGATGGACATGCAGCCGTCCACGACATCGAACCAAAACATCACAGCTGGAAACTTTCCCATCCCATCATCTGTCCACCACCGACCACCAACACCATCACAATATCATAGACAAGATTCAGGTTTGTCTTCATTTTTAATTTAGAAAAGGGGGGATAAAAGGGGGGGGGAACAAGCTTTATTTTTAATAAAATATTTACTTTCTTATGATAGAGAGACTTATTCTTCACCTATTAGACAGACGGGGAATTTGACAATGTATGAACTGTTTGTACCAAAAATAAGTATGTCATTTAATTACATGATACACTACATGTTACGAAATATTTTCTCACCATTTTTATATAGGTACATGTATAGGTATTTTTAATCAGGTAGAATTGGGATATTCTTTATTTAAAATTGACTTCTTGTTTAAAAATATACCTCTTTCTCTAACTTTTATTTTATATACACAGTACCTCAGACTTGTTCAATTTTTTTAATTTTGAGAACATTTTTTTTTTTAATTTTGAGAACAACTCTTATTTTAAAATTTTACATATTTTATATCATATGATTGAATTATGATTTTTTTTTTTTTTTTTTAATGAACTCAATTAATAATTTTCCATTATGGTCTAAAAACTTCTGTTAAATTTGCTGTTTATTTTCTAAGTAATAGAAAAACTAGGGCATAGTATGATATTTAATTGAGTGGAAGTAGAGTTGTCTCTGTTTAATAACATTATTTCCAAGGAGTTTATAACCTCCAAGAGTACTTAGGGTATATAGATAAATTATAACCTTGGTCCACCTGTTATGTAAGTTACCCCTGCCGTTGGATATTTCATTTTAACTATACAGTATATATTAGAGGTCTTCACATACATTATATTTAGGCACATTTAAATCAAAATTGCATGTTGACAAAATGGTACATCTCAAGTCTAAAAGCCTGATGCTACAACTCTTTGAAGAGATCTGTTTGAAACATCCCCCATAGTTTAATTTTAAAACACATCAATGAATTTCATGCCTTGAGACATGTATCTACTAAGTAGTAGTTTTCTTAGATTCTACTTATGGAAAAAGTTCTCCTGATGGCATTACAAATTTGTTCTTAATTTGGGAAAACAAACTAGTCTTTTGTAACTTGTTTTCCAAAATTAAGAACAAATTTGTAATTTGTAAAGCAACCTTAAGAATGTTTTGAGATAACTTCCATCCTCCTCATCCAAATGAGTACTTTTAATATGGTTATGTGACTGTCCTAATGCATAGAAACTAGTTAGTTCTCAAGATAAGGGTGGACAACTCTCCAACAGAGATGAAATGGCATAGAAGTAAAAAAATAAACTAAAGGCACCATTGTTTATTTTGAATTAATTTGGGTTTCTCTGATATGATTTTGTGATGACATTTTGCTTCATAAATACTATGATATCTCACTACAATTTACTGTTTAAAATTCTTCATATTATAAGTCTCTAATTTATTATGTCTCAGAAAATTGGACAGTTCTTGAGTTATGTACCATGCATACAATTTTTTATGATCCTTTCAGCTCTTGAATATTAGTCTATAATCAAAACTGTTTTATTCCTTAAGGTCTCAATCTACTATATTAAAGTCTTGTGAATTTTCAGAAGGAAAATTCAAAAGGAAAATTTTTCCAAATGAGTGCAAGTCAGACTCATAGAATTAATAAACAAGTTAATTAAAATGTCTGAAATAGAATATAGTGTAAATGATATATAAACTTTAAGTTTGCCCCTTGTATTAAGTTTTTTATGTACTAAAATTTGAGATTTTATTTGTCTGTATACTAGTGATATAATAGTTAGTCAGCAAGCTGTGAAAGACTCGAAGTCTTCCAGAAAAGGCCTGTTAAAATTCTTAAAATTATAATCATATAGAACAGATATCTATCAACTACATGTTGCATTGGGGTTGCTTACAAAGTGTCAGAATCTGATGCTTGAAGATCACATCACATGGACCAAGTATCAAATGTTGGTAGATCACATCACATGGACCAAGTATTAAATGTTAGTAGATCATCTCACATGGACCAAGTATCAAATGTTGGGAGATCAATTCAAATGGACCAAGTATCAAATGTTGGGAGATCAATTCCTATGGACCAAGTATCAAATATTGGGAGAACACATCACATGGACAAAGTATTAAATGTTAGTAGATCATCTCACATGGACCAAGTATCAAATGTTGGGAGATCAACTCCTATGGACCTAGTATCAAATGTTGGGAGATCAACTCACATGGACCAAATATCAAATGTTGGTAGATCAACTTACATGGACCAAGTATCAAATGTTGGGAGATCAATTCACATGGACCAAATATCAAATGTTTGTAGATCAACTCACATGGACCAAATATCAAATGTTGGTAGATCAACTGACATGGACCAAGTATCAAATGTTGGGAGATCAACTCCTGTGGACCAAGTATCAAATGTTGGAAGTTTGACTCATGTGGTCCAAGTATAAAATACTTGTAGATTAATTCATATGGACCAGGTATCAAATGTTTGGAGATCAACTCATATGGACCAAGTATCAAATGTTGGAAGATCAACTCATGGGGACCACATAAACAATACTTGTAGATTAATTTATATGGACCAGGTATCAAATGTTAGGAGATTAACTCATATAGACCAAGTATCAAATGTGAGTAGATCAACTTACATGGACCAAGAATCAAATGTTGGTAGATCAACTCACATGGACCAAGAATCATATGTTGGTAAATCAACTCACATGGACCAAGTATCAAATGTTTGTAGATCAACTCACATGGACCAAGTATCAAATGTTGGGAGATCAACTCACATGGACCAAGTATTAAATGTTTGTAGATCAACTCACATGGACCAAGTATCAAATGTTGGGAGATCAACTCACATGGACCAAGTATCAAATGTTTGTAGATCAACTCACATGGACCAAGTATCAAATGTTGGGAGATCAACTCACATGGACCAAGTATCAAATGTTGGGTGATCAATTCACATGGACCAAGTATCAAATGTTGGGAGATCAACTCACATGGACCAAGTATCAAATGTTGGGAGATCAATTCACATGGACCAAGTATCAAATGTTGGGAGATCAACTCACATGGACCAAGTATCAAATGTTTGTAGATCAACTCACATGGACCAAGTATCAAATGTTGGTAGATCAACTCACATGGACCAAGTATCAAATGTTGGTAGATCAACTCACATGGACCAAGTATCAAATGTTTGTAGATCAACTCACATGGACCAAGTATCAAATGTTGGGAGATCAACTCACATGGACCAAGTATCAAATGTTTGTAGATCAACTCACATGGACCAAGTATCAAATGTTGGGAGATCAACTCACATGGACCAAGTATCAAATGTTGGGAGATCAATTCACATGGACCAAGTATCAAATGTTGGGAGATCAACTCACATGGACCAAGTATCAAATGTTGGGAGATCAATTCACATGGACCAAGTATCAAATGTTGGGAGATCAATTCACATGGACCAAGAATCAAATGTTTGTAGATCAACTCACATGGACCAAGTATCAAATGTTGGTAGATCAACTCACATGGACCAAGTATCAAATGTTGGGAGATCAACTCACATGGACCAAATATCAAATGTTGGTAGATCACATCACATGGACCAAGTATTAAATGGTAGTAGATCATCTCACATGGACCAAGTATCAAATGTTGGGAGATCAATTCAAATGGACCAAGTATCAAATGTTGGGAGATCAACTCCTATGGACCAAGTATCAAATATTGGGAGAACACATCACATGGACCAAGTATTAAATGTTAGTAGATCATCTCACATGGACCAAGTATCAAATGTTGGGAGATCAACTCCTATGGACCTAGTATCAAATGTTGGGAGATCAACTCACATGGACCAAATATCAAATGTTGGTAGATCAACTTACATGGACCAAGTATCAAATGTTGGTAGATCAACTTACATGGACCAAGTATCAAATGTTGGGAGATCAACTCCTATGGACCAAGTATCAAATGTTGGGAGATCAACTCCTATGGACCAAGTATCAAATGTTGGGAGATCAACTCCTATGGACCAAGTATCAAATGTTGGGAGATCAACTCACATGGACCAAGTATCAAATGTTTGTAGATCAACTCACATGGACCAAGTATCAAATGTTGGGAGATCAATTCACATGGACCAAATATCAAATGTTTGTAGATCAACTCACATGGACCAAATATCAAATGTTGGTAGATCAACTCACATGGACCAAATATCAAATGTTGGGAGATCAACTCCTGTGGACCAAGTATCAAATGTTGGAAGTTTGACTCATGTGGTCCAAGTATAAAATACTTGTAGATTAATTCATATGGACCAGGTATCAAATGTTTGGAGATCAACTCATATGGACCAAGTATTAAATGTTGGAAGATCAACTCATGGGGACCACATAAACAATACTTGTAGATTAATTTATATGGACCAGGTATCAAATGTTAGGAGATCAACTCATATGGACCAAGTATCAAATGTGAGTAGATCAACTTACATGGACCAAGAATCAAATGTTGGTAGATCAACTCACATGGACCAAGAATCATATGTTGGTAAATCAACTCACATGGACCAAGTATCAAATGTTTGTAGATCAACTCACATGGACCAAGTATCAAATGTTGGGAGATCAACTCACATGGACCAAGTATTAAATGTTTGTAGATCAACTCACATGGACCAAGTATCAAATGTTGGGAGATCAACTCACATGGACCAAGTATCAAATGTTTGTAGATCAACTCACATGGACCAAGTATCAAATGTTGGGAGATCAACTCACATGGACCAAGTATCAAATGTTGAGAGATCAATTCACATGGACCAAGTATCAAATGTTGGGAGATCAACTCACATGGACCAAGTATCAAATGTTGGGAGATCAATTCACATGGACCAAGTATCAAATGTTGGGAGATCAACTCACATGGACCAAGTATCAAATGTTTGTAGATCAACTCACATGGACCAAGTATCAAATGTTGGTAGATCAACTCCTATGGACTAAGAATCAAATGTTGGTAGATCAACTCACATGGACCAAGAATCATCTGTTGGTAAATCAACTCACATGGACCAAGTATCAAATGTTTGTAGATCAACTCACATGGACCAAGTATCAAATGTTGGTAGATCAACTCACATGGACCAAGTATCAAATGTTGAGAGATCAACTCACATGGACCAAATATCAAATGTTGGTAGATCAACTCACATGGACCAAGTATTAAATGTTGGGAGATCAACTCACATGGACCAAGTAACAAATATTGGTAGATCAACTCACATGGACCAACTATCAAATGTTGGTAGATCAACTCACATGGACCAAATATCAAATGCTTTTAGATCAACTCACATGGACCAAGTATCAAATGTTGGTATATCAACTAACATGGAACAAGTATTAAATATTTGTAGATCAACTCACATGGACCAAGAATCAAATGTTGGTAGATCAACTCACTTGGACCAAATATCAAATATCATAAACCAGAAGACCAATCTGTCATTTTTCAGGACCATGTTTTATATACCAGTCGGTCAAAAGACCACTGACTAGGACTAAGTATTATATACCAGTTGATCAAGTGGCCACTGACCAGGACCAAATATTGTGTACCAGTTGACTAAGTGTCCGCTGACAATGACCAAATATTTTGTACTAGTAGATCAAGTGGCCTCTGTCCTGGTCAGCATATCACTTAAAACAGATTAAGATGGCTTTCACCTGGTACATGTATCATACACTGGTGATTGACCTGGGCCAAGTATTTCATACCAATATATTGAATGGCCTCTATGAAACTTTATATCACAAAAAGTGAAGCATATTTTGAATTGACCTTCAGAAGTATTACAGGAGTAATTTTAACGGTCAATTACTCTAGGCCTTCTAATTATATTCATGTGGTCTCTCTTTCTATTCTCTGAAGGTCAGTATCTTTAGTGAATATTTTATGCAATACCAATACTGTACATGGAGTTAAATTCTTTATGAACTGATTTTTTTAAACTTTTTTTTCTGTTCCATTAAGTTCAAAGGATCAAGATAGAAAATGCCTGTACCAACAAAGTCAGGAATATGACAGATGTTATACTTTTGTTTGATGTGTTTGAGCTTTTGATTTTGCAATTTGATTAGGGACTTAGGTTTTGATGTCTTGTAATTTTTCTGGGGCTAATTTTGTCGTTGGGTTTTCATAATTACGAAATTTATGTAATATACATGACAGAAATAGAATTTCAAAAATACAAAATTATCATGATTATACAAAAACTAATATTAGACTGACTAAATTTTAAAAATTAGGATCATCTGAAGTGTGTAATTAAGTAGATTTGTAGTTCAATGGTCAATTTAATAAGTGGCTTTAACATATTATCTTTCCTAAATTCATTTTACTAAAGTGATTTTAATATACCTAAACCTGTAAAGCATATTTAGACATCAACTTTATTTTTGACAGATCCAATAATGCTAAGTATGAAAAATGTAAAAACCTGTTATCCATGGAAGTTTTTCGATGAATACTGAAGTTGTTTATGCTTGCAGATGTCATACTTTGAAAAGATCATTGAGGGCTCTTTGAATAATTTTATGACCATGCAACCTTAAATTTGAGGGCCAATTTCTAACAATACCCTTCAATGTTATTGGAAGCTCCTGATATATTTTTGATAAAGGTTGAAGAAGTATAAAAAGTGCTTTAAATTGGCATCTTCAAAATAACAAAAAATATATAATGGTTCAAAAGTTTCAAACTACATTAATTTCATTGATATTTTATATTAATAGCATTATAAAGTTTGGTCACGTTGGTTCAGAGTTGTCAGTTTTGATGTCAAAGACTTATGATATTCTACAATAGGGCTGAGGGCCATTGTACACACAAGTTTCCTGTCCCTTTTCGACATCATTTTGTGACTATATTTATAAACCTGACAATGTTAACAAGATCATTAAAAATTATAAAGAGTTCAAAGAAAGAAACTGCAAGGCCATTGTAAATAAATAAAATAAAAAACAACTTAAACAAACAATTCCGCAAAACGCTTCATAGAAAAGCACAAAGAGGGGGCAACCAGAACCCCAACTACATTTGTAAACTGGGGATTAGTTTAGGTGCTTTCAACACATAAATGCCCAGACTGTATATTATTATAGCTTATTTTAATTTTATCAATTAAAGAATTCTTTTAAAATGAATAATGATTTCAATGCATAAAATAAGATAAAGCAACATAGAAAACAATATGAAGCTGGATCTGCAACATATCTCTTTATCAAATATTTTTAGATTTGAAAACTTGGCACTTTTGTAAAAGGAGTTAACTTGCATTTTTTTATCTCCTCTAACTTGATGCTAACTTGATGCATTGTTAGATAATACATTGATTGAGTGATGGGTGTATGACATCAAGCAGTGAAATATGTTTATTCATTTTAATGTTTTAGATAGGATAGGATCCTAAGAATCATATGAGCCCCACAACGATCTTACAGATAACGATCTCTCAGGTATATACCCTTTTCAGTTCTTAACTCACATATGAGCCTGATTTTAGATGCAATTCATACCTGTTGGTGACCTTCTGCTGTTGTCTGTTCTATGGTTGGGTTGTTGTCTCTTTGACACATTCCCCATTTCCATTCTCAATTTTATCTACTGATTGATGGATGGGTGTTTGAAGTATAGCAGTGAAACATGTTTGAAGGCTGTACAGTGACCTATAGTTATTAATTTCTATGTCATTTTGGTCTCTTGTTGAGAGTTGTCTCATTTGCAATCATACCACATCTTTTTTTTATATTATTCATTTTAATGTTATAGATATACAATTTTATGCTCAAAGATGGGACTTAGTCCAGGTTTTGAAAACACGGTCTAACAGACTATAGGAAGATATATTTTAAACCTTTAGCCCTCTGGTAGGGCACTTTTTTTTACATACACTGTACCAACCAGTCGTTCTGTTTTTCTATCCCTTTAAAGAAGCCCTTGGCTTTTAATCACACATGCAGATAATACTGATTTTTTAAATTTTTGTTTAACTTTATTCCTCAGTGATATTGAGATTGATTGTTGTTTGATTAACGTCCAGTGGCAGATAGTACACACATGTTTGGGAAAATACATGCTATGAGAGATCAACTGTTTATTTGTTTTATATTTTTCTCAATTCACATATTGAAGTTATTTATTTTACAAAGTATTATTTTTTCAAATCTTTTTTAAAACTTTTTCCATTCATAAAAAGTGTTAAAAATTAATGTGCAGGGGCAGATCAAGTCATTAAAAAAAAAGGGGGGGGGGGTCTTATCCTGGATAAAAGGGGGTTCCAACCACATGTCCCCATTCAGATGCATTGATCATCCAAAACCCTCGGAACCACTCCCCTGGATTCACAACTGATGTGGTTGATCATAAGAGAATGGCAATGGGAAAAGGGCATTACATTTTAAAGAAATAGAGAATTGAAATCTCATGTCAGAATACAACGTGTGACCAAGATAATGTAAAAATATAAGTCAGTGTGAATAAAACCCCATATTTGTTATGTAATAACTTGCAATTGTACACATGCAAAACTAATCCAATACGTTATATCTTGTGCAATACTAATCGAATATATATTTATGTATTTTAAAACTTGACAATAAAGGTTTAGATGGAACTAAATCAATTGAAAAATCTGTCATATTTGGTAATTCTTGTCATCCTGGGAAACTAAACTATTTTGTAAATAGAAGGTTTTATGGTTCAGGGGGAGACAATTTATTATGGAATTTTGTAAAATGAATGCAAGAAATAAATGATCTACTAAATTCAGAAAATTTGCATGAATTTATTACTGTGAATTTTGAAGAATAAACAAAAACGTGAAATTATCATTGCGATTTTATGAAAACATTCATAAAGAATATGTTTCAGATATCTAAATGTGTTTTCTTTGCAATCCTAATTTGACCTAATTTTCATGGCTTAATGAATAACACATATTTTGTGGTTCATCGGCCTCTATATTTGGTCAATAGAATTGTTATAACATATAATTTAATTCTGACCATGGCCTCATTTATATGGTACACTGATCTTATTTAAAGTTTCCTTGATACATGTAGTACAATCATAGTTATCTCAAAATCTGTCAGCATAAACAGATCGCTTCAATTTAGCAGGCATTTGAAATTTTAGCATGTGCACTCTTGTTACTGATGATTATGTGAATTTTTCTCTTCATACTGTCATTGTGTGCCAAAGTGGTGTTTAGAAGCCAACATTCAATCATAGTGATAAATAAGTTAAGATAATAACATTAACAGTACCAATTTTCTTGCACCAGATGCACATTTTGACAATACATGTCTCTTCAGTGATGCTCGTGGCCAAAATATTTGAAATCCAAAGCTTATATAAAAGATGAAGAGCTATAATTCCAAAAGGTCCAAAAAGTATAGCCAAATCTGTGAAAGGAATATGATATTTATTATTAACTTTGATAAAATATTCATGCAGTGGCTAATTCAGGTGCAGTGTTTGACTGAAAAAAAACAACTTTGGAATAAAATATTTATAAAAAAAGTGAGGCGCTTATATATGCTTGCCACTTTTTTTCACATTTAAGCTCCTTATTCTCAATCTTTGAATGTAACCTGTCTTGATCTATGGACAACTCAATACATTGAAAGAATTCTTTGTATTTTTTCAAATCAAGTTATAAGGATAAAATAATTTTAAGATATGATTTTACATCATAGGACTGTCACTCAATTAATTTTAGACATTCTGATTGATACAAACATTATTTCCCAGAAAAGTTGTACTGAATTGTAAAAATACTTCATTTTGTGATTTTTACAAGTTCTACTATAAAAGACAATAGGAAATTGGTATTTTGATGAATATTTGAATTCAAAGTTCACCTTTTCTCAAAAAAATCAATAAAAATTAGTACCCCATGAATAATTACAAATCCCTAGTTATACAAAACAGCAATATATTGAAAACAATTTGAAGCCCCACATGTGCTATTAAAAAAATATTTCTAGTCATCTGTGTATGACCACAAAATTGGAAATCCCCAAAATATCAGATGTTTTAGAACAGTTTATAGATTTTTGTCTCATCAATGCTGCATAGCAGCTTTAGCTAGAACACAACATTACAAGTAGTATTGTTTTATATGTTGATATATCAATAACCTCTTGCTTGTTTTGCACTTTTAGTGCATCCAGATTTTTATGAAGTTAAGATTATACATTGCTTTAATTCACTTTAAAAAATAACTTATGTAGGATTTGTGAATTTAAAAATATACTGTAAATTCAAAAAATATTGTGTGCATTTATTATTGCGATTTTGTCATTTTAAACTTTAAAAAAAATACAAAATGCGAGTTTTAAGTTTTTAACTATTGCGTTTACAATTCTGTCGCATTATTCGCAATAATAAAAACCTGGCAATAATTTCTGAATTTACAGTAAGATTAATTTCACTTGTTAATGCATAAGAACATCTCATATTATGCTTTTTTTTTTTATAAAAATGCTATTGGAATAAGTTGTGCCCTGTTACAAGAATGAAACTTGAGCTAGCATGGAACTGAATCCTTTGAAATATATTGTTTCCCAGTGTAAAATGTAAATTAAAAAAATCGGTTTACAATTTCAGTGACATTGTAATTTGTGACCTAGGAAATTGTGCTTTTTAAATCATAGTTTAAGTGATATGGATACCAGAGATACTGTGACAGAGAGACTGCGACAAGAGTACTACTCACTCAGTTTTTAAACACACGATCTTTATTTATTTATATAAAAATAACATGAAGGTAATTATGAAAGTGGGCTCTTTCTGTTGAATTGAGCCATAATTTATTTTAATTTAACTAGAGGGACATATCATCATAGAATTCCTAATGAAAATCTATCGTTTCTAAAGAATATTTTAGATCCTTTGAATAGGAAAATAAATTTACCTTAAACAGTAATATAATATGAGGACCAAAGTTAAATGATCAATTAGTCTGCTGAAGTAGACCCACCTCCCAAAAATGCCAAAAGATGCCTGGCATTTGAAAGATTTACAGAAACCCTTAAAAAATTATTGAGCCTCTAACTCAAAATCCTGGATCAATTACCAGTCTGATAAATGAAACATTTATTAAACTATAAGGAACTAATTTTATATTCTAAATATAAGTATAAGAAATTTGACCAATCAAAAGCTATAGATTATTATTCACTTAAGACAAATATAATACTGTTGAAGTCTGAAACCTCAGTCTTCAATTTTTCCTAGAAAATTTAAGAAAATTTATGGCAATTTTTATGAATTAAATTTAGAGGAATGCAAAGTAGGGTGTTCATTATCACTGAACTAGTATATATATTTGTTTAGGGGCCAGCTGAAGGACGCCTCGGGTGTGGGAATTTCTCGCTGCATTGAAGACCTGTTGATGACCTTCTGCTGTTGTCTGCTATATGGTCAGGTTGTTGTCTCTTTGACACATTCCCCATTTCCATTCTCAATTTTAAAGGATAACTTTTTTATAGAAAATTGTTGGTGGCATATCCTATCTTTCTTTTGGTATTGGCTAGGTAACAGTTTACAAGCTCTATATTCTGATGGGTGTCATATCATATCATATCTTTCTTTTAATATTGACTAAGTAGCCCTTTACAAGCTCTATAGTTTGATTGATGGCATATAATATATTGCTTTTGATATTGACTAGGTAACAGTTTACATCAATGTTTTCTGATTGGTAGCATACGGGTATATAATATATATTACTTTTGATATAGACTAGGTAACAGTTTTGCAAGCTCTGTATTTTGATTGGTGTCATATAATATCTTACTTTTGATATTGACTAGAAAACATTTGACATCAATGTTTTCTGATTGGTGGCATATCATATCTAACTTTTGATTTTAACTAGGAAACAGCTGACATCAATGTTTTCTGATTGGTGGCATATAATATCTTACTTTTGATATTGACTAGGAAACAGCTGACATCAATGTTTTCTGATTGGTGGCATATCATATTTTACTTTTGATATTGACTAGGAAACAGCTGACATCAATGTTTTCTGATTGGTGGCATATCATATCTTACTTTTGATATTGACTAGGAAACAGCTGACATCAATGTTTTCTGATTGGTGGCATATCATATCTTACTTTTGATATTGACTAGGAAACAGCTGACATCAATGTTTTCTGATTGGTGGCTTATAATATCTTACTTTTGATATTGACTAGGAAACAGCTGACATCAATGTTTTCTGATTGGTGGCATATAATATCTTACTTTTGATATTGACTAGGAAACAGCTGACATCAATGTTTTCTGATTGGTGGCATATCATATCTTACTTTTGATATTGACTAGGAAACAGCTGACATCAATGTTTTCTGATTGGTGGCATATAAGATCTTACTTTTGATATTGACTAGGAAACAGGTGACATCAATGTTTTCTGATTGGTGGCATATCATATCTTACTTTTGATATTGACTAGGAAACAGCTGACATCAATGTTTTCTGATTGGTGGCATATAATATCTTACTTTTGATATTGACTAGGAAACAGCTGACATCAATGTTTTCTGATTGGTGGCATATCATATCTTACTTTTGATATTGACTAGGAAACAGCTGACATCAATGTTCTCTGATTGGTGGCTTATCATATCTAACTTTTGATATTGACTAGGAAACAGTTGACATCAATGTTCTCTGATTGGTGGCTTATCATATCTTACTTTTGATATTGACTAGGAAACAGCTGACATCAATGTTTTCTGATTGGTGGCATATAATATCTTACTTTTGATATTGACTAGGAAACAGCTGACATCAATGTTTTCTGATTGGTGGCATATCATATCTTACTTTTGATATTGACTAGGAAACAGCTGACATCAATGTTTTCTGATTGGTGGCATATCATATCTTACTTTTGATATTTACTAGGAAATAGCTGACATCAATGTTTTCTGATTGGTGGCATATAATATCTTACTTTTGATATTGACTAGGAAACAGTTGACATCAATGTTTTCTGATTGGTGGCATATAATATCTTACTTTTGATATTGACTAGGAAACAGCTGACATCAATGTTTTCTGATTGGTGGCATATCATATCTTACTTTTGATATTGACTAGGAAACAGCTGACATCAATGTTTTCTGATTGGTGGCATATCATATCTAACTTTTGATATTGACTAGGAAACAGCTGACATCAATGTTTTCTGATTGGTGGCATATCTTTTCTTACTTTTGATATTGACTAGGAAACAGCTGACATCAATGTTTTCTGATTGGTGGCATATCATATCTTACTTTTGATATTGACTAGGAAACAGCTGACATCAATGTTTTCTGATTGGTGGCATATCATATCTTACTTTTGATATTGACTAGGAAACAGCTGACATCAATGTTTTCTGATTGGTGGCATATAATATCTTACTTTTGATATTGACTATGAAACAGCTGACATCAATGTTTTCTGATTGGTGGCATATCATATCTTACTTTTGATATTGACTAGGAAACAGCTGACATCAATGTTTTCTGATTGGTGCATATCATATCTTACTTTTGATATTGACTAGGAAACAGTTGACATCAATGTTTTCTGATTGGTGGCTTATCATATCTTACTTTTGATATTGACTAGGAAACAGCTGACATCAATGTTTTCTGATTGGTGGCATATAATATCTTACTTTTGATATTGACTAGGAAACAGCTGACATCAATGTTTTCTGATTGGTGGCATATAATATCTTACTTTTGATATTGACTAGGAAACAGCTGACATCAATGTTTTCTGATTGGTGGCTTATCATATCTAACTTTTGATATTGACTAGGAAACAGTTGACATCAATGTTCTCTGATTGGTGGCTTATCATATCTTACTTTTGATATTGACTAGGAAACAGCTGACATCAATGTTTTCTGATTGGTGGCATATCATATCTTACTTTTGATATTGACTAGGAAACAGCTGACATCAATGTTTTCTGATTGGTGGCATATCATATCTTACTTTTGATATTGACTAGGAAACAGCTGACATCAATGTTTTCTGATTGGTGGCATATCATATCTTACTTTTGATTTTAACTAGGAAACAGTTTACATCAATGTTTTCTAATTGGTGGCATATAATATTTTACTTTTGATATTGACTAGGAAACAGCTGACATCAATGTTTTCTGATTGGTGGCATATAATATCTTACTTTTGATATTGACTAGGAAACAGCTGACATCAATGTTTTCTGATTGGTGGCATATAATATCTTACTTTTGATATTGACTAGGAAACAGCTGACATCAATGTTTTCTGATTGGTGGCTTATCATATCTAACTTTTGATATTGACTAGGAAACAGTTGACATCAATGTTCTCTGATTGGTGGCTTATCATATCTTACTTTTGATATTGACTAGGAAACAGCTGACATCAATGTTTTCTGATTGGTGGCATATCATATCTTACTTTTGATATTGACTAGGAAACAGCTGACATCAATGTTTTCTGATTGGTGGCATATCATATCTTACTTTTGATATTGACTAGGAAACAGCTGACATCAATGTTTTCTGATTGGTGGCATATAATATCTTACTTTTGATATTGACTAGGAAACAGCTGACATCAATGTTTTCTGATTGGTGGCATATCATATCTTACTTTTGATATTGACTAGGAAACAGCTGACATCAATGTTTTCTGATTGGTGGCATATCATATCTTACTTTTGATATTGACTAGGAAACAGCTGACATCAATGTTCTCTGATTGGTGGCTTATCATATCTAACTTTTAATATTGACTAGCTTATAATTAACAAGTGACACATTATAACAGGGTTGTAGTATGTCCAGTGTTTCAACTTAATTTATGAGCACGTGTTTATGAGCTTGTATTTTGTAATCAGTAACATGTCACTCTGAGACAGCTGCACAATATCATTGATGTTTCAACATGTCCATCACATAGAAATAGTGTGATGTACAAGATGTATACTATATGATATCCATAACTTATTTACAAAGATTTGCGTTTTTTTATGATCATTTCTGAATACAAAATCTCATATAGTAAAAGTGCTTCATTTTGATTTCAAGATGATTAAGTTAAAATTAAAAAAAACAAAAAAAACAGTCAAGGACAAATATAGATTGGATTTGGTCAAGAATAAATGAAGTTGAGAAAGGAAATGGGGAATGTGTCAAAGAGACAACAATTTGACCATAGAGCAGACAATAGACGAAGGCCACCAACAGGTCTTCAATGCAGCGAGAAACTCTCGCACCCAGAGGCGTTCTTCAGCTGGCCTATACATGTTTTCTTAACAAACTACAGTATGTCCAGTTACATATCAGTTATGGTAACGTGTAATTTAAGAATAGTCTGTTTCTTCTAATATTGGTCTTCTGTTTCTTCTACATTGGTCTTCTGAATTCTATGGACTTGTTGTCAAATAGTTTGGCAGATTTAAATATTATATATATGAGGCCCTAAGCCTGTATATCCTCAAAAGTATGAATATTGGTGATAAATAAAGACTTGACTCTGTTGTATGTATAGTAAAACTTTACCTGATTTTTTTTTTATTATATTTGTTTGAAAACAATAATTACATTTATATGATTGATGTTAAGCCACGCCCATTTAATTAATTTATCATCAAGGTTATTTACATGTTCGGAATGTCTGGTCTGAGGGTCTGAAGACTTTGTTGATGTCTACATTAAATCTTTGTAGACAAATGGATTTGTTGATTTTTTCAAGGTCAAAATAGAAAAATTCAACCTGACACCAAAATATCAATTTCTCCTTTAAAAGAAATTTGTAGGAAATTATCATTCTTATATAATATGCAAAAATATTAGTTTCCCACTCATATTTTGCTTTAAATACATATGTACTAAGATATTGATGAATTTATTAAAGAGTACAAATAAGTCCAGATAAGTCAACTTGAATTTTCTGTGAAGCATTATTAGCTCTCGGGATCATTGTTGAAGACTGTAAGATATTAGCACTTTTGGCAGATGCAGCTAATGGTCTGCCTGTCAGCCCGAGGGCAGGTCAGGAAAATGAGGCTGTTTTTCAAGACCAAGTGACCAGCAGGTTTTTTGATAGCCTGGGTCCATCAAAATTTAAATATGGCTGTCAGTCCAGAATAACTTTAATCAAGGAATTTTTTTTTGTGCTGTTATTGCAAAAATCATCAATCATTGACATAGTTTTTATTCAGCTCTCCTTTTTTAGCTCACCTGGCCTAAAAGGCCAAGTGAGCTTTTCTCATTACATAGCGTCCGTCGTCCGTCGTCTGTCGTCCGTCGTTAACAATTTTTCAAACATCTTCTCCTCTGAAACTACTGGGCCAAATTAAACCAAACTTGGCCACAATCATCATTGTTACAAAATTGTGTTTTTTTACCCTGCCAACCAACCAAGATGGCCGCCATGGCTAAAAATAGAACATAGGGGTAAAATGCAGTTTTTGGCTTATAACTCATTAACCAAAGCATTTAGAGCAAATCTGACAGAGGGTTAAATTGTTTATCAAGTCAAGATTTATCAGCCCTGAAATTTTCAGATGAATCTGACAACCTGTTGCTAGGTTGCTGCCCTTGAATTGATAATTTTAAGGAAATTTTGCTGTTTTGGGTTATTATCTTGAATATTATTATAGATAGAGATAAACTGTAAACAGCAAAAATGTTCAACATAGTAAGATCTACAAATAAGTCAACATGACCAAAATGGTCAACTGAACCCCTAAGGAGTTATTAGCCCTTTTAAGTCAATTTTTAACAATTTTTTTTAAAATTTGTAAATTTTCACTTACATTTCCACTGAAGCTATTGGGCCAAGTTTATTAAAGATAGAGATAATTTTAAGCAGCAAGAATGTTTAGAAAAGTAAGATCTACAAACACATCCCCATCACCAAAACACAATTTTGTCATAAATCCATCAGTCTCCTTTGTTTAATATTCACATAGACCAAGGTGAGTGACACAGGCTCCAAAGGAGCCTCTAGTTTTAATTCCATTTGAGTATAAATGTGAGTTGGTTAATGTATGTAATTTTTGTCGAGCCATCGACTTTAGTCGAAAAAGCGAGACTAGGCAATCCTACATTCCGTCGGCGTCGGCTCCAGCGTCAACAAATATTCACTCTGTGGTTAAAGTTTTTGAAAATTTAATAACTTTCTTAAACTATTCTGGATTTCTACCAAACTTTGACAGAAGCTTGTTTATGATCAAAAGATAGGATCCAGAAGTAAATTTTGTAAAAATAAAATTCCATTTTTTCTGTATTTTACTTATAAATGGACTTAGTTTTTCTGCAGGGAAACATTACATTCACTCTGTGGTTACAGTTTTTAAAATTTGAATATCTTTCTTAAACTATACTGGATTTCTACCAAACTTGAACAGAAGCTTGTTTATGATCATAAGATAGTTAGATAGTATCCAGAAGTAAAGTTCGCAAAAAGAAAATTTCATTTTTTCTGTTTTTTACTTATAAATGGACTTAGTTTTTCTGCTGGGAAACATTACATTCACTCTGTGGTTAAAGTTTATAAAAAATTAATGACTTTCTTATACTATTTTAAATTTGTACCAAACTTGAACAGAAGCTTGTTTATGACCAAAAGCTAGTATCTAGAAAGGAAATTTTGTTAATATTTGGTACTTGTGTATCTGTTTTTTACTTATAAATGGTATTCCAGTAAACATTACATACAGTCTGCAGTTAAATTTTTTAAAACATTTATTCAATTCATAAACTATCCTGAAATTTTTACCAACTTGGACAGAAGCTTCTTACAATCAAAATATAGCATCAATAGGAATATTTTTATTGATTTTTTTCCTCATTTTTGTTGAGCCTGGGAGTTACAGCAAAAGTAGGCGAGACAATGGGTTCTGCGGAACCCTTACAAATTTTTTAAAATTCCATTCGAGTATAAATGTGAGATGGTTAATATATGTAATTTTTTAAAATTCCATTTGAGTATAAATGTGAGTTTGTTAATATATGTAAATTTTTAAAATCCATTGAGTATAATGGTACAAGATAAATGTCAAGAAATAAGGTCAAATTCAGGGTAATGTCAAGGCATTTTACATTGTCATTTCAGGGCCTTTTATAGCTGACTATGTGGTATGGGCTTTGCTCATTGTTGAAGGTTGTAAGGTGATCTATAGGGTTAATTTCTGTGTTATTTTTGTTTCTTGTGAAGAGTTGTCTCATCGGCAATCATACCACATATTTTTTTATGATATATGTAATTTTTTTTAGTTCCATTTGAGTATATAATTGTCCAATATAAATGTCAAGATTTAAGGTCAAATACAGGGTAATGTCAAGGCATTTGATTTTTTTTTCTGCATATGGAATTTTTATACCATATATTAGTCTGAATGGTGGCATTTAAATGTAACAATGTCTTGAGATTTAAGCCATGACAAGTTATGTCCCTTTTTTTAATAAAGGAAAGAACCCTCCCTATATTTGATTTTTTTTCCTGTATATTTGTGAGTTTTCATTTGAATATTTATCAAGAAAACAGTCTGTAAAAACTAGAAATAGAAAGGTTTGATGATAGATATGTAAAAAATTTCTTTGTGTAAAATGCACTGATGTGTGCATTAAATATGCACAAAAAATGCACTTTGTCTGATGTTATCAAGAGAAATTTAAATCTTCAAATATAAATCATTTTACCTGTCTTTATAGTTTTTGTGAGGTACAACATAGGTGATTTATTTATTATTTTAAGTTTTATATGCATGTTGCAGTTTGGCAATACACTGATTTATAGGTAAAACTTAGTATTATCAAATATTGAAGAATAAAAAGCATGAAATGAAATTTGCACAATATAACAACATTTTGGACTTCTGGCTGAAATAAATTTATAGCTGAATTTAAAAAAAAGTGTTCTTAATTTCTATGTTTTAATTTTGAATTTAGTTCAATGATAAAAACCTGTTATTTTTGGAAAGAACAAATGTTGTTTCCTGTCATCTGCCAGAAAAATATATGGTGGGCAAAAATTATTTTGTGTTTAAAAAATATTTTGAATATACTATATCGGGAAATATTTAAGTATTTAATGTCTGAACCTAAGTGTCACATGTGGAGCAGGATCTGTTTTACCAAAGATGTCCATAAAAGAGAGGCAATAGATACCAATGAGACATTCAAATCAGTGGCGGATCTAGGGGGGGGGTCTGGGGGTTGGAACCCCCCTTTTTTTTGGACGATCAATGCATTTCAATGGGAGCATATAGTTAAAACCCCTCACCCCTTTTTAAAATGGCTGAATCTGCCCCTGCAAACTCACAATTCAAAATAATCTGATAGTACCAAGCAAAATATAAAAAAGACCAAGACCAAAAGACAAACACCAATTCACAAAACACAAAGTTAAATGACTGAGCATCACAAACCCAACCAAAACTGGCGATGATTTCAGGTGCTTGGAAGGGCAAACAGATCCTGCTTCACATTGTGATACCTTTCATGTTAGCATGACATTTCAAAGTAAGAAGAGAAGCAAGGTACAACTACCTTTTGGCATTCATTACCTGATACATTGTAATGGGAAGCAGTGTGATTGGCTGTTCCATAGTACATAGGATATATGTGCTGAATATGAATATATCATTTTTGATAATATTCACATGGCTCCATAAATATCTATGCATGCTGTTTATGCTTTTACAAAGGTACTCATCCAAAGTTTTTCTAACCTTTGACATATTAGTAGTTTACATGAAAATTTGCAAGGGAAAACAAATATCAACTTCTTATTTAAAAAAAATAATCTTTGTGAAATTTGAATATTTGCCCTTCAGTGATACTTCTGGCATTAATATATATATATAAAAATATTATATAATTTGAACATGCTTGACTGAATAGTTTGTATTTCTAGATATAATTTTTATAGCAGTGCCTCTTGTTAGGAATCTGGGAATGCCATTTATTTGTTATATTATAAGAGTTCATACAACATGATAGCTTTCAATCATTTAGAAAGGAGGGTTTCAGGAATTGAGATTGTAATTGTGGATAAAGCATGATTAATGGAGGATATCTGATAACGTCCAATGACATCATGGTGTAAATATGATGATATGCCCCATTCCCCATTCCCCATTCACTCCTGAGGTATATCTAATAGGTGTCATACCACCAATTACTCTCTCAAATTTAGAACGTATGTGATAGTCGGCCTACTCGAACAAAAAATAGTGCATTTGATGTCATTGTTCACCTAAACTAACAAACAAATTTGCATAAATTAAACTTTTGTTGAAAGAGAAATATATTAAGACAATTTTACCTGTCTAGGAGTTTGCATTTAAAACTGAGAATTAATGCGCTCCATGGTATACTAATTTAAGATTTCCAGAAAACCAGGGGTTATTTTTAGTGGTACCTCCTTTTGGGAGCTCTCTTCTTGCTTATATGATTTTGAATGAATGTTGAAAATTGGCATGCAGAAAGGTGGCACCTGTACAATTCAGGATATACTTAGTTTCTATGAAGTTAAACTGAAGCATTTAGAAAGCTGTGAAAACTGCAAAATTTGGTTGAACAGATAGGGACTTTTAATTGGTGTTCATGACACCTAATACATACATTAACTGCATGTATAAGATGTTGACAATGGATGTTTTTTTTTTATATCCTGCAGGTAATTGAATGCATATTGAAGATGAAAACATGTAAATGAACCCTACTTTGCACTAGTTTGAAACACTACGCAAGACAGATTTGTAGTGCTTTTTTTTAGGGACGACATAAAAAGTTCAATGTAGGATAAAAAACTTAATTCTACCCCCCTTCTTAACTTAATTTGGGGAAAATTGATTTACCAATAGGGATATATGTAAAAATCGATTTAAGACAGCAATTCAACATTATATAGAACTATGTTTTTAACATGTTCTTATAGTGATTAAAAACTCTAATGTTTTCTGACAAATGTGTTTTAAAAGAAACTAAAAATTTATTATGTTTTGGACATCTGATGACACACATGTGTTGAAAGTGAACAAAAAAGTGAATAAAAATTCATATTTTCTATCAAATTAGCAAAATTTGATTCAGGAATGCAGTTATTAAATGTGAATTTTCATTTCAAAGAACCAATTTATAAGAATAAAAATTATAATTATTAAATATCTCTCCAAATGTTGATTGTTTTAAAAAAAAATTAAATGGACATTTTCAGGGGAAGTAACTCTAAAACAGTGCATTTTCTGAAGGATTCTACATGAAATTTTCCTATTTTGTATTTAAGCCAGAAAAAATGTATGGTGACCCTATCTTTTCTTTTGATATTCTCAAAGCATTGTCTGAAAGCTATCTTTTCGTTTAAAGTATTTAACAATTCCATCATTTTGTTTAGTTTCTAATCACAAAATGATGTTTTCCCTGTATAAACCATACAAAATGTGTCATTTTGTCACGTACTGTATCTTGAGAAAATGCGCGGTGACCTATCATTTTTATTATATTTTTCAACATATATCAATAGCTACTTTGTTTTGGCAAAGTATGAACAAATTCTATCATTTTTATTTTAGACTCCCATACCACCTTAAACATCAAAAGGTGGTACCTAACACTACAGGGAGATAACTATGTAAAGTCAGCTAAACGTTTTAAGTACGTTGTGTTGTAAAAGGATTATTAAGCTTCTCAATGATCAAAATTTGTGTTTGTCAAACTGCTATATAACCAGTGTAATTTTTCTGACAAAACGGTTGGTTCAAATTTTTTATTTTTTTTATATTTTTGTTTAAGGGTCAAAGTAAATACTAAATACTTTGACAAAATTTTATGAAAATTAAACAGTTAAATTAATTTTAGTGAAAGTTGAATACCACCTTAAATATGTATGAAAAAAAAAGTATAACAAAAATTCCAAGGTACTAATTCAAAAGGAGGAAAGTCTATATAAACTGACAAATATCAAACGTCATGATAAACAAAGGAAATTAGTGAAAAACATATCATATGTAGCTAGACTTCTGAAGAAAATGGTCGATTGAACTGGGTGTTAAAGCAAGCTTAACCTCCCACGCATACAAATGATTGCAAATTCATTTATTTTTTGTTAAGATTCAAGTTTTCCTTTGTATACATATACTTTATGTAAAATTATAGGATTTTTAACAACAACAGAAGTTTGCATCTATTTGATTTTAATACCATGGTCTTAAACAATATTTCTAGTCAGAAAAAACATTGCACAGGCAGTTACACTATAGCACTGACGGTTAAGATTTTCAAATAATGTCTCTTCAAAGAAGATTTTCTACTTTATTTTTTGTGTCAATGAACTGGATGAAATATAAACAAAAACTAAATTGATGTAGATTAAAAGCGGCAGAAGAAATACAAATCGATTTTCTTTTATAAGAAAAAAGGGCCTCTGCTGGAATTTTTAAATTAAATCCTGTATCAAAAATAAAAGATAAAAGAAATATGTTGCAATTTTTATGTGATTTGGCTAGGTTGAATAGACACAGATTTATAGCTTTACTAAAATAGATATGGTAAAAAGAAGCTTACAAAAGATTTCATAAAAGTGCACTTGTCCCTTTAATTGATAACTTCATATGTGTATCATAGCAGTAGTTTTATTAACATCAACTGTTGTTTCAATCCCGATTTAGTGTGGACAAACGATTTTTAGCTGGTTTCTGTAAACCAATTTATTTTCGCTGATACTTAATTTTGCGTTTTACCCTTCCTAGACCACTTTGCGGCTATTTAATTTCGCGGTTTTCTTAATTCAATAAGGAATCAGATCCAAGTATTACATATTCAAGACAATTAATATCCGCGTTATTTTTTTCTACTCTCGAAAGTCGCCAAAAAATAAATCACTCGTGTAAATAAGTTGGTTTACAGTATTTCGGGGTTGTTTATAGCTCTACTATGCCTTTTGCTCATTGTAGAAGGCTTTACGGTGACCTATAGTTGTTAATTTCTGTGTCATTGTGGTCTCTTGTGTAGAGTTGTCTCATTGGCAATCATACCACATCTTCTTTTTACTTACTATTTTATATTGTAAAGTTTTTATAATCATATGTAAAAGAGAGTTTAAAGATATCGAATGGATATTCAAAGTCATAAGAGAAAGATGATAAGATGTAGTATTATAAGATTGCCTATGTCTGAGTCCTTATAGACAACTCTGCACCAGTGGCCAATTGACATAGAAGTTAACAACTACTGTTCATCATATGGCCTTCAACAATGAGCAAAACCCAATATTACATAGTTTATGCAGCTATAAAAGGCTCCATATCTCTTTTTAAGAGATACCATTCATACCCGTAGCCAGGTGGGTAGGGGGGTTCTAAGGAGCCCTTGCAACAAATAAGCACTGTTAAAGTCAATGTTAAGTTTGAATTGTGACTGTTAAAGTTTAGTTTTCAAATCCAAATCCAAATACCCCCCCCCCTCCCCCCCTTGGAAATTTCTGGCTACTCAGGCCTGCCATTTATGGTAATTAAGTCCATGATATTTGGTATTCAGTTCGTATATTCATTTCCTGGAGATTATTGAGCCCCGCTCCATTGACTGGTAATAGCATTCACCAGCTATGTATTAAATTATTCAAAGTGACGTCACACAGGCAAAACATCTTCTCTGTGTAAACACTTATTATCATTTCTACGAAGGCAAATATTCTGATTAAAACTTATAAATTATCAAACTGCATGTTTGTATTGCAATGTTGCAATTAGTATTGCAAATTTAGATATTTTATGTATACATTTATTTATTGCAAACCACAAGAGACTGCAATAGTGTCATTTTAATTTAGCTCTTGTACAATGTTCATTCCATCCAATTTATAGAGTCAGTCAATGACTTATGGAACCTGTAATACTCATCTTTTAAAAAAAAAATATTCTAGATTTTATCTAAATGTTTCAGTAGAAGACAAATATACAATACATAATTATGGAAATAAAGTCAAAACTACTTAAGAGACCACCTGTATAAAAAAAAAAAATCTATTATAATATACCATTGATTTTAGGTCCCTCTGCAGTAGACTAGTACATTTCATATAAATTGAAAGACAACCTGTTTTAAGAGACTAAATTTTTGGTCTTCCTTAAAAGATCGAGGGATGAAAGATACCAGAGGGAGAATCAAACTCATAGATAGAAAATAAACTGACAAAGCCAATGATGATGGCTAAAAATAAAAACACTACATTGGTCTTCCTTAAAAGAGGGATGAAAGATACCAGAGGGAGAGTCAAACTCATAGATAAAAAATAAACTGACGAACGCCATGGCTAAAAATAAAAAGACTAACAGACAAATGATAGTACAGAAGACACAACATAGAACACTAAAGACTAAGCAACACGAACCCCAGCCTCTTAAAATAGGTTTTACATAAATAAGGCCGTTAGTTTTCTTGTTTGAATTGTTTTACATTGTCTTATCTGGGCCTTTTGTAGCTGACTATTTGGTATGGGCTTTGCTCATCGTTGAAGGCCGTACGGTGACCTATAGTTGTTAATGTCTGTGTCATTTTGGTCTTTTGTGGATAGTTGTCTCATTGGCAATCATACCACATCTTCTTTTTATATTTACTGTATGTATAAGCATTTGTTTTGACATTCAGAAACTTGCATGACATATTAAGGCTTACATTAATCCTGGACTGCAGTTGCAGAATGTTGCACAGAAATCACATGGTAAAGTTCATATCGTTCAATTTTTAATGAGAAATAAAAGACTTGTTAAATATGTACACTGGGGGGTATAAATGCACTGTCTTTTTAATATTAATGTGTAAAAACTTGGATATACCAGATTTAAGCTTTTTTTATGACAAGTTTATTTATGACATATTATCAAATAAATCCCAAATGGAACTATAAAGGAAATAGCATTACCGTAAGGCTTGTTTTTTGTGCGTCTTATTCATGTTTCAAATTTCCTAAGAAATTATAGAAATTGTGTTAGGAGCGGGAATTCCATATTGGAGGAGTTTAAGTTTTTTAACCCTCTATTTATAATAAGCTTAAATCTTTTATTACAGATAATTTTTTTTATTAATTCTCATATTGTAATTAAAATTTAATCTTTTCGTTGACCCCCTTGGCAAATTCTCTGCATCTGCACCAAATTTTCAATGTATAAATCATAGCAGTGACATGGGAAACGAGTAGAAAATATGGTGATCTACTAATTTGAATTTTATTATTAATTTTTTATGCTGTGTCAGTTTGAAAGTTTGATAGCCATAAATTTTCTTACTTTTTGTATTAAAAGCCGTAAAATTTGAATCCTCCCTATATGCTAGGTCAGTGCTCATTATTTTGTATTCTCCATGTTGATTCCTTTTTCCTTGAGTTTCCAACCAATATTTTTGTCACACTTTTCTCATACCTACTAAATAGAATGACTTTGTATTTTGATGGCATCATACTGAGCACTTTTCAAATCCATACCTGCCAACTGTCACTATTTACGGGGGATTTCCGCCATGGAGGCTTCCAAATTGAAATTTTTAAAGAGCAATTTTATCCACAATTTTATACAAAACATGATTTAGGCATGAAAATAATATTAGAGTAGGAAAAAATCTTAAAAAAACAAAATTGAAACAATTTGTGTCTATAATGTTTCGGATATGCTGCTTTTAGGTGGGTATATATGTTAGGCAATATCATTCAATTGAAATGATTTTGTTATATCTGTATATTATGCCAAACTTTTAATTTTCCAGTGAATTTTTTTATTTGCATACTTGTTTCGCATAAGGATTTTTCAATAAAATGCTAAAAATGTCAAAGCATTCCAACTGAGGTACTACACAGGTGTCAAAAGGTGTCATTATGGAGTAAAGGGGGTGGCGTAAAAAGGCGTCACTATGGAGTAAAGGGTTAAAGGATATTATTTTTTTTCTTCACGCCTATCTCAAATATTTCCTAACCGAACGAATTCAAATAAGGTAGTACATGTAATGAGGTTGAATACATGTGCACTTTACTGAATTTTCAAACATCTGCTTCCTGTGCAGTCTTTTACTTTGAATTACAATTAGGGGTATAATGATTTAAGCACAACAACATATGAAGTCTTTTTCATCCAGAAAATACAAGTTACGTGAGCAATATTAACTGTATTTCACAAGTCAGAGCTTTTAATAAATTTCGAATTAACATTTCATTTGTTTGAAACTTTTTGTTGTTTTAGAAAGGATGGTTATATTGAACTTAAGAACAAGATATCAAAAGATTAATTAATGTTAACACACAATATATTTTAAACTGGTGGTTAAAAGGGAAATAAAGGTTGTTAATTTGGTTGTGTACGGTGTGCTGGTTCAGCCGGGCTGCCAGGTGGCTGTGATACAGTATCCGTGCAAAATCTTGAAAACACTTTGACGAGATCTTTTCAAATTTAGATAACTTGGTTCCTGTATGTGACTTATAAATGCAGGTCAAATTTAATTTTCATAATTTTAGCTTTTATCATTGTTGAATTGTAGACCTTTAAATGTAGCAAAAAAAATATACTTAGAGCATTATCCGTGCAATAACTTGAAAATGCTTTTACTAAATATCTTTAAATTTAGATATTTTCTTTCCTGTGACTAATTGAAGGTTATACATATTAATTATTTATTGAACACAGAAAATGTTACTTCCCTTGCCCAATCCTAAACCTCAAATCTCCATTTAAGAATTAAATATATATTTAAATCCCATAACCAAACGAAAAGTAATAGGCACATAAAACACCATTTTTCATTATGTCCCTTTGGTCTATCACACATTGTCTAATAAAAGCTAATTCAGTCTTTCCATTAGAGATTCACACACTCTACTTACAATTGGAGGAACATTTTTGTGTTTTCAAATTATTTTTCTAAAAATGCACTATCAATTACCTGCCAACTTTTTAAATTCACATGGGGGTTTTACATGCAAGATGGCTCTTTCAGTCTTAAAAAACTTTCAAGGGGGCCTTCAAATGTATCTTAATGTTGTTTTCTGGCCTCCTCATTAACTTTTTAAAGCATATAGCCATTGTAAAATTAAATATTTTGTTTAAAATTGTTGACAAAATTGCTATTTCAAAATTTCCATTTGTTAGCATTCATGGGGGAAATCCCCCGCAAATAGTGACAGTTGGCAGGTATGCACTATTCATGTTTGGTGATAAAAAGATAAATGATTGACAAATAATCTTTTAATGCATTTATTGCTAAGAAAATGATTCTGGTTTGATTTTAAAACAAAGATAGACCAGACACTATAGGGACTTGTAATTAAATTTAAAAATAATTAAGGATTTAAAGGTAGAAAAAGGAGTAATAATGCATGACTCCAAAAATGCCGTCTCTAAGCTAGCTGTATGTAGAACTTAGGATTATTTTCAATCATACAAAAAAAGAACAAATATGTTATAGGACAGAAAGGTTATTTGTATTGAATATGAAAAATTGTACAAATTAGAGGTTCTAACTATTCACCAGCTCTGATTAGCTTCTAATTAAATGAATGAAGAAGATCTTAGATGTTTTTATCGAGTCATTGATAGCAGCTAGTCTCATGTAGAATTTCATGTCTCTCTATAATCATACAGTGTTACGTAAAATGAATCAATCTGATTGAATTTACTTTAGGCGGTACCTAACACTACAGGGAGATAACTCTGTAAAAATCAGTGAAAAGCTTTAAATATGCTGTGTTGTTAAGGGATTATAACGCTTTAATTTTTCAATGATCAAAATTAGTGTTTGTCAAAATGCTATATGACAGTGTAAATTTTCTGATAAAATGGTAACGGTTAAAAAAAAATTGAAATTTTTATACTTTTGTCAAATGGTCAAAATAAATACTTTGTCAAATTGGTCAAAACAAATACTTTGTCAAAATTTTATGAAAATTAAAAGAGCCAAATTGATTTTAGTGAAGGTGTTAGGTACCACCTTAATTATCACAACTTTTGATACATTTAATTTCTTAGATCTAATTTTCGTGATTTGAGGAAAAAAGACATAATTGTTGAATTTTGATTTCATGTTTTTTGCCAAAGTCTGCATATATAATATATATTCAAGCCTGAAAAAAAATGTGTGCTTGATTCTTTGGATATTTAAATTCATGGTTTCCTATTACTAATAAATCCACAAAACTTGTGTCCCACAAATAATAATGATAATGGATAATGTACTGTGAGCGTGCTCTAAATGAGTCAGCTGCCCTCAATGTGAATTGAATTTTTGATGGTTACATTTCAATTAAATTTCTTGGACCTGAAATATTATACTGACTCTTGCCTATTGTTGAAGACCATAATGAAGACCTTCATATGTGTTTTATTTTTAATTTTGATACACACTTCTATACACCTGTCAACAGTGGACATATTATGGTTAACCACTGCATGCCCCTCTATCCGGTTGACGTAAACATACTTGGAGCAATTCACATCAAACTTTACAATATTGTTCAGAGTTGTGGTCTGAGGTTTTATACATGTTTTGAAATTTTTTCATTGTTCTGGAATTATGTGACTTTAATTTTACAGCCCATATCAAACTTATTAAGTCAGAAGTCACCTGAATAAGGTTCAGAAAAATTAAGAAATTAAATTAATTTACGGGTTTTTACTTTTAACAAAAATCCATATTTTGCATATCACAATATATAATGATTGCTAAGGACTGACAAATATCACACACTCGTGGTCCAGCAGTTTATTTTGTTTTACATTGTTCCAAATCTCTATGCAGTATATCCCACGTCTATTTTTATTCAAAATCAAGGAAACAAAGACCAGCACTTTGAGATGTTTAGTTTTGACTGCTCATATAAATGACAGATAGTATAAAAACAACTTTTTATCTTTATGATATAGGAATTTTGACTTGTTATAGTAGTTATGTTATATAGATATAGGAAGATGTGGTGTGAGTGCCAATGAGACAACTCTCCATCTAAATAACAATTTAAAAAAAAGTAAACCATTATAGGTCATAATAGTATGGAATCGCGAAAAAAAATTCTGGACATTATTGCATGTCATAAAGCATATCTGAAATGTTAAATATTGATCTGGTTAAAATACAGTTCCTAATGTCCTTGCTTTGTTTACATTTGGATATGACAATGCTTCATTCTACTTTCTGCTTTGATAATTATAAAGTCAATCAATTAAATTTCTGGCTCCATATTTTTGAAGATATGTATCAAAACAGAAGTTTAAACAGATTGTTGTCCAATCCTAAATTTTAATGCATACTATAGACGGAGAAAAGATTATGTTAACCTGTTTTTATAGTACATTTTCATAAAAAGACATATAGCCTAAAGTAACAATGTATGACCAAACTATCAATCTATCCATCAAATAAAAGTTATATTACAAAAAGTATAGTACCAAAAATACATTAAAATAATGTTAAACATTAAAATAATGTTTACAGCTACCATATTGTATACAAAATGTAAGTCAAGAACCTTTTGACAATTTGAATATTAAAAGATGTCTGATAATCAGGCCGTAATAATTTACAATGCAGTCGATTTGATTAAAATTCAAACTTAAATTAAATGAGGCATTCTTGACATTTATTAAATTGAGACAACCAGCCTGACTTTGCTGAACATAATAATATTGTCTGAACGTATCCTTGAGCAATGTTTAGGCTTAATAAATAGGATACGAGTGCAGTTGAGTTAATAGATAAAGTTGTAAAGACTCAGTGCTGCACCAACACAGTAATCTGCCAGCCCATAGTAGCTCAGGTGCACAATATCAACATGTGTGACATTTTCAGGTTAGGTATAGGTTGAAATTGTAGGATTTGCATCATATAAAACAATTTGGGTTCACACTTTTCCACCAGTCCAACTCACTCCGGCCTGATCTCCCATCATCATCATATGATTTGCCTTCCAAACTGCCCAAAAACTGATAGGCAACTTAATTATAAAGTTGTTCTAATCCTGACAGTAATAAACCAAAAGTTGCCAAACAGTTCAAACAAATATGATGAACTGTATATTGACAGTTTTGCAAACGTTGTTCACTGTGTTAACATGAGAAAGTACCCTTTAACCTTTGCACTCTATTATATTTATAATTTCTATTTCTAATACTTATTATTTTCAGCTAAAATTTGTAAAAAAAACGATGAACACATTTTGGTAATCTTCATGTAAATTAAGACTTTCTTCTATTGGCAATAAACTGGCTTAATAGAATAAATAGCTTTAAAACACTTTTGTTAAGAGTTGTTTTAAAGCTATTGGATATTTGGTCTCATTCAAGGAGCACCTGTGATGCAATGCATTATGTACATATAACCTCTGAGCACTTCTAGTTAATACCATTATAGTAATCTGCTCAGTGACCTGTCAATGAACATAGTATTGATCCAATGACAATTGATTTGTAGCAATATAGGACACAGTGACATTAAAATACAATGTACTATTGCTAGACAATCAATATCTGGCATGAATGTCACTATAACAGGGCGTCCAGTTAAAACTATGATTAATTAGTAGCTAGGACTTTTAAAGAAATAAAAATCTATACACATTGTATTTTAAAACTTTATTTTAATGAATTTTAAACTTTAAAACACTTAGTAGACCGAGAATTAAGTGTTTTTTCATCAAGGTATGTTTATCTATGAGGATATATCTGAAACTTTTGGAGGATTTCTTGCAGGAGTTATTGCCCTTGATAAGTTCATTTTGATAAGATTTTGTGGTTTGACCTTTCATCTTGATAACAATAATAGATTGATGGTAACTGTAAATAGCAACAATGATCACCATGAATATAAATTTTTGAATACGCCAATTATGACCAAAATGATTTGAAGACTCTTTAAAGTTTTTTTGCCCCTATAAAAGTAACATAACTGTCTGAAAAGCTGAGTTTGTTGACCATTTCCAGACCCTGCCTAATAGTTCATTGTCCAGTAACTTTTATTAATTAGTAATGTTGCTGTCCATCATATTGTCTTTTTCAGAATTTTATGCTGACAGGCAAGACATATCTCTGTGTCAACGGTTTGATCTCTTGTTTTCTAGCCTGTTGACCAATCAAAGACCTCAAAGATCAGCATATAGATATTATAGATTATTGTCTGAATTAATATGTGTCAGTCGGACATCTAGAAACTTTAATAAGGAGAAGGGGTGGGGGACCTCTGGCTGCATAATAGGGGGCCAGTACCAGTCAAGCCTCGGCGATTCCCTATATAATCAACCAAATATTTCCCTATAAAAAGGGGGGGGGGGGGGGGGGGCTTGAACCCTAAATCTGCCTCTGAATGAATGAATGTAGATGTTGGGTGTATATAAGCCAAAAAAAACAGCAACCAAATGAAAATTATGATGCAGAAAACAAAAAGTAATCTTGCTGTTGACATTCAGCCTTCAACATTGAGACAGGTGTTTAGTACAAAATATCAAGCTGTCTAATGAGTTATAAAGGTAAAGATATATGTCACTAATATGGCCTACTCTTGTCTCTAAGCCCTGATACAAGAGAATTACGGAGGGACTGATCAGGGTGATATAGACTTAGGCAAGGACTACTCGTATATATATTACAAAATATCAAGCTGTCTAATGAGTTATAAAAGTAGAAATCCTAATAATCCTGTACCACTAACACTAAGGCAGTGTCTCTTAACAACATGACAAGCAGTACTTTTGTACCATAGAATATTAACAGCAATGAAGTATCTCAAGCACTGAAGAAAATTCATAGACCTCAGCATAAGAGCAGAAGATGACAAAAGCAAAATAAAAAACTCAAAAAAAAAAGAGGCACTAACTGTCTACAGTAGTCTGTGATGAATCAAAAAATTTTCATAAGGGAATTGTCCACTGACTGCCAAAGAGAGTGTCCCCTCCAGTAATGCTTCAGTGATTCTCTAAATAATCAACAATGTTTTTCCTCAGAAGGGTGTGTCTAGGCCCCTTTGCCCTCCCCTAAATCCACCTCAGTGTTTAAGTGACTTTTAAAACATTCACAATGCAGTAATTCTAACCCCAAGGACCTAGACATTATAACAATATCTCAAACACGGTCCCTGACAGTTTTTCAACTCTTGCATGGTTTGATCCTGTTGGGCATTGAACTCTTGAGTTATAACCTAGTCTCACACAAAAATCATATAATTTTAGAATTATTACGTAAAATAAAGAGTAATAGATCGTCCCTTGTGTGATGAGCTCAATATGATATAATAAACATACCGCTATCTACATGTAGTTATTATCTTTCTGTGTCATTCCAATGTAGTTTACGAACCATTTAACCAATTACCTAATCTTTTGAATTAGACTTAAATCACATGTTTTCTTTCATTAAAATGTCTTATTTTTTTGCTTAAAATTTATTATTTGATGATTATTATAAAAAAAGATTTCGTACATCTTTCATCAATTATATGTCTTGTTTTATTTTATCTTTAAATTTCAACTATTATAAGTATGATAAGTTTAATTTTATTTTGACATCTTTCAATAATTTGTACTTTTGGAAGCAGCATGTATGATATCGATCTTGGTTAAGTAATCCTCACAACTTCTTCGTTACATAACATAGCACTACAAATATTTTGTAGACTTCAAGTCTGGCATTTTACCCCTCCAGATAAGTTGAGTAGGTATAAAAAATGTACCGGACAACTTGTTACGTTAGTCTAATAAATACTCTAGTTTGATTGGTAGATATCTATAGATGTTATAGACACAAAAAAGAGAGACATTTTCTTAAATATCGGTAAGAAGAAAAAACCTACTCAGCATATTTACAGAAATGTGTCAGATTGGACGGGTTTTTGTATGTCAAAAAAGTATATAGCAGCACATGGGTATATGTAGAAAAAGTATCAGAATTTTAAAAATTACCTGGGGGACACATGGTTTTAGTTGCAATTGTTATCCTGTTCTTTTTTCTTACAGTTCTTTGATATTTGAATATAATTTTATTTTGGATGTAACACATCTTCTGATTGGCTGGCATTGTTTTGTTTATCAGATCATAGGCATAATTTTGTCATGTGACCGTGACGTCATCAACATATTTTCATGGTTTTCTCTGGTTTAAGATCGAATTTAGAATGCCAGGTGGGTTATTCAGTGTACACCACATTTTTATGTTATTTCTTCATAGACAGAAAAAATATAACAGTTATTCCTTAAATAAAAACAACTAGATGTCACATGGTATGATGGACTAAATAAGACAAATAAACACCAAAAACCAAATGTTGTAGTTGCAAGCAACTTAATGCGAAGGACCTCAGAAATGAGTAAATTTTTTTCATATTAAAATTAAAGAACCATGCATGTATATGAAGTACAAGCAGTGACTTAATGTTTAACAGATGTAGAACACATATTGATGATGGTCATGATGAACTGTATATAGTTTTATACCTAAGATGTGGTATGAGTGTCAATGAGACAACTCTCCATTAACTGTTTAGTCATCAAGTTTGTTAAAAGGTAAAATAAGAAATGGATGTTGAACGCAATGATCTTTGTAACTTACATACTAGAATATATTTGAAAAATTGATACAAAAAAAAACACAAAGAATTGCATGGTAATAGCTGTTAGCACTTTCAAGCACCTTATGATCACTTCTCCAAACAGTTTTATAATAAAAGTTACTATGTGAAAATGTGGGCACAATTTGGTTATGTCACATTAACAGCAGTTGAAATTTACATTTGATTCACCTGCAGCTAAATGAATTCCCAGATAGAGTATTTCTGTTTAGCATTTAAATTTTAAAAATGGATACCGATATATGCTTAATTCTCCCTTTCCCCATAGATCAAAGTGTTCACTCACTGACTCACTCACTAGTGCATGTGATATTTCTGACTGTTGGGGTCACTTAAAGGTTGTAAACAGTGGTGGATACAGAAATTTTCGTAAGTGGGGCCCACTGACTACCTAAGAGGGGGTCTGCTCCTGTCATGCTTCTGTGATTCCCTATTTAATAAACCAATTTTTTCCCATAAAAGGGGAGAAGGCCTCCACCCCCTAAATCCGCCTCTGGTAAATATACACTCTGAAACTGCCAAAGAGGGATATTCCTGTTTGCCTTATATAATTTTCTTTAAATGTTCAGCATATTGCCAATATATAACAGATCAGGAACATATCATATAAGTTAGATATATTGTTCCCAGAACAGATTAAGAGTTTTACAAGACATTCATGCATTTAATTTAAATATCTTTCCAGATTTAAATGTCATAGATATCAATAGATATTTGTACTCATAATATACATAGTATATTGTACTTGTATATTTTTTTATGCTGATTTGAATAGTCAAACTGTAAAATAACATACAAATCAACATCTGACATTTAAGGATGGTCATAACTATTTATACTTGTAAGTTACCCATAGGTCAGCAAGTTTGTCATAAATTAGAAGAAAAGACTAACAATTCAGTGGTCAGTCCAGGATTTTGGAAAGGGGGATGAAGTTTTAAAGATCGGCAAGAGGAGCGACGGCTAAAAAAATTTGGGACCTTTTTGGGGATAAAAACATGAAAATAAGCATAATATTAATGGTTCCTGGCGTGGGGCATGTATATTTTGTAGTTGCTGTAAAGTGTAAGGGTTGAACATTTTCGATGCTGTATTCTCTTTATTAATTGTCTATCATAAAATGATAGTATTGATCCAAAGCTATGTACTGATAAACTTGATGTGAAACTTGTCAGTAAAAACTATAGACATTGAAAATTCTCGCTGTTTTGTTGTAAGTTAAGTTGTCATAATCTCACAGATTTCTTATTGTAAACAAGATATACGCCAGGCTATTCAATGAAATTTAGAATATGACAGACACCAGTTAAAAGAAAAGACAAAGATGCAATTTTTATCCAAATGTTTGGTTGATAATTCACCCAACACAATTAAGGGAACTTGCAGGGTTTCCAAATCAACCAAAAACTTGATATGGTTTCAGAGGAGATGTTACACGCTCAGTGAAATTGGTCTCTTTATTAAGGTCAAGGAACAGTAAATGGGCTATGTCGCAGATTTTGCTAAAAAATTGCATACAACCTTGGCTTGTTGAACTACAACTGAAAATCGAAAAAATAATGCATTTATCTCAATTGTTATTTGAAATATTACTGATTGAATTCTTACAAAATGGGTGAACATTTGTATAGAAAGCACATGAAATCGGCGAAAACCCTTCTAAAATTTGTCTTAAAATCGCCAAATCTCTAATTCTACTCCATAGATTTTTCTTAAAAAACTATATGTTGTTGATACACAAATTTCCGTTATAATGATGCAAAATAAAGATAGGGTCACCGACTTCGTTTTTACGATATTCATCATTCAAAGTTGCGTTCTAAGTGAAAAAATCGAACAAAACGTCGAAATAATCGTAACGTTATCGCGTTGCAGGCCGTACAACGTTGATTTTTGACGTTTTTCACTACCAACAAGGTAAAAAATTGATTGTTGGACAAAAAACGAAGTCGGTGACCCTATGATTATTTTATATCATTAAAACAGAAATTTATGTGTCAACAATATATAGTTTTTTAAGAAAAATCTATGGAGTAGAATTAGAGATTTGGCGATTTTAAGACAAATTTTAGAAGGTTTTTCGCCGATTTCATGTGCTTTCTATACAAATGTTCACCCATATTAAAAGAAATCAATCTGCATTTTTTCAGATAATAAAAGAGATAAATGTATTATTTTTTCGATTTTCAGTTGTAGTTCAACAAGCCAAGGTTGTATGCAAATTTTTAGCAAAATCTGCGACATAGCCCATTTACTGTTCCTTGACCTTAAGTAGTATATATATAAATACTTGTATACCAATGGGTCAACAAGTTCTTCAAACTGAAATATAACAGAACAACCATTTAACCACGATCCAACAATTAAATGGCCATAACTATATATATATTTGTATACCAATATCTTAACTAGTTTGTCAGACTTAAGAACAGCTAAGTATTACGTCTCATACAATTTTTTTTTCTCCCTTTAATCTTGCCATTTTCATGTTTTGTTTATAACATTAGCTGGCCTTTGAAATCTTATATAACACTGCTCAATGTTTTTATAAGTCTATTGTAATTTAGCACTGGCTGAATTCAATGCTGTAGATCTGTAATCTTCTCTCTTATGAAACATCAGGGAAAATCAATGCTATTTCTTTACAAATTGATGGATAGAAAAAATAAAGTAAAAGTTTATTGCATCAAATCAGAATGACAAGACTCTGCAGAAATGTTTTTTTATTTTTGTGTAATATTAGGTTGCACATATTGATTTTCAAGAATAACTGCATTTATACATAACTTCAGATCCTTCATCAAAGCCATCAATTCTATATTTAGGGCTAATCAATATACAAATTTGTATTAATACAATTATTATATTTTTATCTTGATTTTTATTGAGGTTAATTCTTAGATGAGTTGAGTTACCTATTGTGATTTGTATATTGAATGAGTTATATAAGTAAAGTGACTGTCATTGAGTTTTTATTCTAAATGATTAATATTTCAAAGTTAACTTAAGCATCTCTTAAATACTAATAAAAATTGAAGATGATTTTGTAAGTGAATTGATTTATTCTTTTATATGATGGGGAATTGACAGTTATATTTATGATCTGTTATTATAGACCATTTCATAGTAATTTTACATTTTCTCAATGTAGGAGTAAAATGAAGCTGTACTCCAAGCCTCTTTATCTATACTCACGAAAAACTCAAAAGTTATCAATTAAAAAAAGTAAAAAGGGAAATTAATTGATAGACTTATTGATAATCATATTTACATGAAGTAACACTTCTCAATGTCAAGCAAAGAAATAAAACATAAATAGAAACTGTAAAGTGCATTATATTTTCTCAGGGATTAAATTTTGCAATTTTTATTGCTAAACCTGTTTGTGAGGATTTATTTTTCATGTTTTTCTAGTGTCTAATTTTGATCCCCAATCAAATAGAACTTTTCTGAGGGGGAACTCCACATAACAATTGTAGAAAATATGAAGATAAACACATTGTTTTTGTCAACACTTCTTAATATAATATTCATATACTGACTGTCAGTTCTTTGTAATAAATCTTTGTCTTCTACTGTCACTAAATTGTTGCCTTCTATTTTCAGTTAACCATTTCCTTATACTGTCAGTAAAACTTTGTCTTATCTTTCACTGTCAGTTAATCTGCCTTCTATACTGTAAGTAAAACTTTGACATATCTTCTGTCAGTAAATCTTTGTCTTATCTTCTATCAGTAAATCTTTGTCTTCAACTGTTAGTAAACCTTTGTCTTAGTCATTCCATTGTCAGTGAATCTTTGTCTTCTACTGTCAGTAAATCCTTGTCTTATCTTTTACTGTCAGTAAATCCTTGTCTTCTGTTGTCATTAAATCTACCTTCTACTGCCAGTAAATATTTGTCTTATCTTCTACTATCAGTAAATATTTGTCTTATCTTCTACTATCAGTAAATATTTGCCTAATACTGTCAGTAAATGTAAATCTTTGTCTTATCTTCTCTCAGTACATCTGCCTTCTACAACCAGTAAATATTTATCTTATCTTTTCTGTCATTAATTCTTTGGCTTATCTTCTACTGTCAATAAATCTTTGGCTTATCTTCTACTATCAGTAAAACTTTGTCTTACATTTTAATGTCAGTAAATATTTGTCTTCTACTGTCAGTAATGATTTGCCTTCTACTGCCAGTAAATATTTATCTTTTATCTTTACTGTCAGTAAATCTTAGATTGTCCTATCTTCTAATGTCAGTAAATCTTTTTCTTATCTTTTACTGTCAGTAAATCTTTGGCTTATCTTCTACTGGCAGTAAACCTTTGTTTTCTGCTATCAGTAAATCTGCCTTCTACTGGCAGTAAATCTTTGACTTCTGCTGTCAGTAAATCTTTGCATTCTACTGTCAGTAAATATTTGCATTCTACTGCCAGTAAATAATTGCCTCCACTGTCAGTAAATGTTAATCTTTGTCTTATTTTGTCAGTAGACTTTTGCCTTCTCTGAGTGAGTGTCAGTTTGTATAAATCTTGTGACACCACCCACATTTTTGTAAAATAAGAGTTTATTCAACCTTTATTAGATTTTTTTTATAGAAAACTTGATAACCTTATTAGGTAAGATGAATGGTGAAGACCTAGTAGAATTGGTTATAGGTGTCAAGAAATCAATGCTATTAGGATGCAGGGTTAACATCATGGAATCACTTGTCGTAAATTTCAATTTCTGTTAAAATTTCCATGTTAATACTACCATTAACTGAAGAGGAGTGTTATGAGTTTTAGTAGGCAGGAAGAAAAGCCGGGAGTAATAATTAGTTTTTTTTCAAGCGAACAGAATGTGCAGCGTTTAAATTAACTTAGGATCCAGACAACGTTTTAAGATCTGGTTTTTCCAGAAAATAATCACGGAAAATCCCACTCTTAATACTCGTAGAAATACTATAGGAACGCCACAGAAATCTGTAATAAACAGAAAAAAGAATGATTGCTTTTAAGTATGATAATTTAAATGTCTTGAAGATATTTGATTAACTTTTTTTCTGTTGATAATCAATTATTGGCCTAAATTTTTTTCCCTGATGCATTTTTGCACAAAAGTTATCAATTACCCCTGGCTGATTTTGTTTTAATGATGTCAATGCGTTTATTAGCTGAATGACGGAGGCAAAACTATTTAGTAAAGCTTTCAGAAACAGACATCAATGAGCAGGTTTTGACAGTGAATGAATTGAAAATTTTAGGATTCTTTTATTTTTACAAAATGGAGAAAAAAATCTAATTGGAAATATATTGATGATTAAAAGGAAAATAAACATGTGACAAGATATTCAAGGTCAAGATCGTTAAATGTAAACAATAATAACAACAGATTCTGGTTTTACTGGATCCTAATAAAAGTAAACCAGTACAGCTGAAAAACAAGATAAACATCTGCTGTGGATTCACTTAATTTTCATGGAAACCAATTTTTATAGAATTGAAGAACAATTCTATCTTTGTTATGTGGATACTTGTTTTTGTGTTTTTTTTTGGACTTCAATTTGAATTAAAACTAAAATTTGAATATGATATATAAAAAAGAATCTCATTTGGAAAATGTATTCAAAATAAAAAAAGATAGTGATGTGAATATTAATTAACATATTTTAATTGTCAATATATTATTTTTATTTCTAATTTAGATTTATTTTATTAAGAATAGCTGAATTTTAGTATGGTAAGCATTCATAAAATTTCAATTTTAAACGGTTTATTCCCTCCAATCAGATTTTACTTAGTCGTTGAACAAAGTAAAAGACAGAATTAAGCAACCCATCAGGCAGAGCTTAAAAAAACATTGAAGTTTTGTTCTATTTAATCATAAGCAGTTTCTGCTTTTATATATAAGTATTATAAAAAAGAGGTTCTGGTTATTTGTCAATGAAGCAGCCAGTGAGAGCTCAACACAAAATAGACTAAAGTTTTCTGTGCATATTCTAATCAGAATAAGGGATATCGACTCCTTATTAAGTGCAACAACTACCGTTAGTTATAATTTAATGTAAGTGCAAGTAGATGTTTGTCCTCTCAAACAGGTGAGACATACTTAAGTGTAAAAAGTTTATCGATATTTACAGTTCATTACACAAACACGGAAAAGCACAATAATATATACTCTAATTAAAATCGGGAAGTCTATATATAGTTTTAAATTGCAAGTTCATAAGCAAGTTCTAGAGTTAAGTTTTGATGCACTTTTTGGCTATTTGTCCTCCGTTATTGGACATCACAGTGGGTCTCATTGGGGTCTAAGAATGACGCGGGATTGCTGATTTTTTGTAAGCATGACACGTGAAAGTCAAATTATTGTGCCATGAAAAAGGAAAATGGAGTCTAGCAGGACCTGGGAAATTACAAAAAAATGAGAATTGCTTAGTACATAGCGTAAGCGGGATACGGGAATCTGTCAAAACAGTAAGTGGGATCCGGGATCAGAACCCCCCCAATGAGACCCCCATCACAAAGCTTCCTGTAAAATTTGGACATCATAATAGACAATATCTGACGCCAAAATGGAAAAGTGATTGTTGTAGGACGTCAAGAGACACAGATTCTTGATGTACTCAGTGTGGATTTCCGAATAGCGATAATTAAGGTCTTTAAGTTGGTCTTGCTGTAAATGAAATTAATCAAATACAGATCAAAGAGTAGGTGTAATATGTTTGAATCTCTGAGTTTTTAAGTTTGTGAAAATAAAGTGTATAGGTCATCAGTGGTGGATCCAGAAATTTTCATAAGTGGGGGCGCACTGATTGACCTAAGAGGGAGCCCCGCTCCAGTCACGCTTCAGTGATTACCTATATATGCAACCAAATTTTTTCCCAAAAAAGGGGGGCCCCCTAAATCTGCCTCTGGTCATGATAAATTATACAATTATTTTACCCCAAAAATTATTTTAAGTTTGGACTTACACATATTCTTTTAACAAATTTTATGTCAGTTACATTAGATTGATGCAGGTATGTTGCTCATTGGGAATATTAGTTATATACTGAACCAGTTGATCAAAGTCATGTGGCAAAATGGACTGGTAAAATTTTACCCTCTAATTTTATATTTTTTAATATTTAAAGTTATATTGGTGTCCTTTCTATACATTGATTGTAAAATGCCAAATGACATAATCTTCACACCAGAATTTATATCAAACAGGATATCACCTTTCCTTTCCTATTGTTTTTTTTCCCAGATGATGTTTGGACTGGTTTTTAATGAAGTGTACATTACTGTACGGTGACCTATAGTAAATATTTATTTCTACGTCATAATGGTCTTTGGTGTAGAGTTGTCTCATTAGCAATCATACCACATCTTCTTATGTTTATATGAGTTCAATAATGAGCATGTTTATAGTGACATCTCCGCTTTACAAATTATGTAAAATAATCTTTGCTAAAATGTTTTTACTGATATCATAAATTATTCAAATCTGTTACATAATATTTTATCACAAATGTAGGGATTAAAAATTCCTTTGATAGGAATTTATAACGAAATAGTATTTCACACCAAGCTTAATATGGTTATATAGTTACATATAGTCAAACGAATTGTACTTTTTCTGATCGTATCTTCTTTTAGCTGTAATAAATTTATTGCCAAAAGTTTTAAAACAGTGGTTTACTAACCATATTTGTCCTAAAGTGAACCATGATGTTCTTTTAAAATAAAGTAACTTTTGATGGTTTCAACTATTGCAGTACTTTCCTAATGAATATTTGTAGATGTTTATTTATAGTTTTAGTCTTACAAGAGACAAAAAAAAATCTGCAAAACATTTTACACTTCAAGCTTGTTTCATTAACTCAATGGAGCACAATGATTGAACTATATTTGTACCATTATACATGTACATTGTCCAGTGCTTCCTTGATCTTGATACTGTCCACTACAATAACTAAGCTATAAAGATGTTGTAGTAGTAGATAACACATATTATGCAATAGTTCACTATTTAATACATGTTATGCAAATTTCAATAGTTGATACACATGGTACAAGTATACTGTCTACTCCTTGTGTTCTAAACTGTGTACAGGTTTCTTTGAGTGTCAAGTCTTTTTACCCTTTGTTTGTACTGTGTACGGCCGGCTTAGGGGGAGGGTTTGGCACCAACAAACTAGTTTAACCTCTCCATATTTTGTAATGTCTGTCCTAGGTCAGGAGCCTGTTATTCAGTTTTTGTCGTTTTTAATGTATAACCTATTTGTTTTTCATTCAATTTTTTGGGGTACATAAATCAGGCCATTATAGTAGTCTTGCTAGAATTGTTTTACATTTGTCATTGCAGGGCCTTTTATAGCTGATAATGCAGTAGGAGCTTTGCTGTTGTGGAAAGTTGTCTGAATCTCTTTTATATTATGTGTTTAAATTGTTATCATTTTCTATATCAATAAAATTGAGAATGGAAATGGGGAATGTGTCAAAGAGACAACAACCCGACTACACAGCAGACAGTCGAAGGCCACTAACAGGTCTTCAATGCAGCTAGAAACTCCTGTACCCTGAGGTGTTCTTCAGCTGGTGTTTAAACTGTAATCATTTTCTCATGTTTCTATATCAATAGTTCACTCTTTCATTTTCTATATCAATAGTTCACACTTTTATCTTCTTTTTCAGATCTTCAAAGACAGCACATAACCAGCTCAGACTTGATCCCTAATGGCACAGCACATCACGACTTACAGGTCCAACCTGAATCAACGACACAGCTAGATCGCAATCATCTTTGTCCTACATGTAGTAAAGGCTTCAAAAGCAAGCAGCAGTTAGCTCAACATAGTCTAGTCCATACCAATATACGCAAATATGTCTGTTCCTATTGTGATAAAGCTTTTAAACAGTTGTGTCATCTACAGCAGCATGTCCGTATTCATACAGGTAAGTTTATAGAATTTAGTGTCAATTACAGCAGCATGTCCGTATTCATACAGGTAGGTTTATAGAATTTAGTGTCATCTACAGCAGCATGTCAGTATTCGTACAGGTAGGTTTATAGAATTTAGTGTCATCTACAGCAGCATGTCCGTATTCATACAGGTAGGTTTATAGAATTTAGTGTCATCTACAGCAGCATGTCCATATTCATACAGGTAGGTTTAAAGAATTTAGTGTCATCTACAGCAGCATGTCTGTATTCATACAGGTAGGTTTATAGAATTTAGTGTCATCTACAGCAGCATGTCTGTATTCATACTGGTATGTTTATAGAATTTATTGTCATCTACAGCAGCATGTCCGTATTCATACATGTAGGTTTATAGAGTTCAGTGTCATCTACAGCAGCATGTCCGTATTCATACAGGTAGGTTTATAGAATTTAGTGTCATCTACAGCAGCATGTCCGTATTCATACAGGTAGGTTTATAGAATTAAGTGTCATCTACAGCAGCATGTCCGTATTCATACAGGTAGGTTTATAGAATTTAGTGTCATCTACAGCAGCATGTCCGTATTCATACAGGTAGGTTTATAGAATTAAGTGTCATCTACAGCAGCATGTCCGTATTCATACAAGTAGGTTTATAGAGTTTAGTGTCATTTACAGCAGCATGTCCGTATTCATACAGGTAGGTTTATAGAAATTAGTGTCATCTACAGCAGCATGTCCGTATTCATACAGGTAGGTTTATAGAATTTAGTGAAAAAAACAGTTACAGTGTCACTGTGTAGTTTCAGGTAAATGTTTTGTTAAGGATGCCTTTTCTAATAAGCTGCTGTCTTTGTTTTGCAGTTAGGTTGTCACTTAAGGTGGTACCCAACACTTTCGCTAAAATAAATTTGGCTCGTTTAATTTTCATAAAATTTTGGCAAAGAATTTACTTAATTTGACCCTTTGACAAAAAAATAAAAATTTCAAAAAATTTGAACCAACCAATTTATCAGAAAAATTACACTGGTTATATAACAGTTTCACAAACCCTAATTTTTATCATTGAGAAGCTTAATACATGTATTCCCTTAACAACGCAACGTAATTAAAGTGTTTAGCCAATTTTACAGAGTTATCTCCCTGTAGTGTAAGGTACCACCTTAAAGATAGAAATTGAGGAAAATCTTTGATTGATTGATTGGTGTTATCATCCCTTTTAGCACTATTGTGCTCTTTTGTGACGGTCAGTTTTTATTGGTGGTGGAAGCGAGTGTGTTCCAAGAGACTCACAGCCTTCAGTAGGAATACTGACAATCCTTGTAAATTAAGATTGGTCAGTTGAGTGCACCTGATCTGTGCATGGATTCAAATGCACATCCTCAGACAGGCTTGAATTGTGAAACAGTAGTTGGACTACTTAGACCACTGGGCCAATGTGCCCCACAGAAAACCATTGTATGCTTGAATATGTCCCATAATGGTAAAAAAAGAAAAATTATTAGCAAGATAGTCAAATGTATCAGATATTTGAGTAATGACTGTTGAAGATATTACTTTGAAAGGTGCACATGGGCAATAATAATCCCCTTTTAATAGTGCATACACACTACATTAGTTAAGGCAATTAAATTGTCAAATAAAAATGTATTAGATAGTTAAAATAAATGACTCATTTAAATTGGTAGAATCTATCATACAATAGTTTAAAATACAATATGTCTGATTAAATTTTAGATTTTCAAATATTTTTTGCCTCAAGCACATGAAAGAAACATTTAATTGTCTAAATACACATCTGGTGCTATAAAATTGGTACAGTTATCGTTATTATGAAACAATCCCAATAATTTGCACTATTTTTCAATTGATAATGTTTTGAGATAATATAAACAATGGTTGTCACAGGTTGAAAACAGTTGGAACAGTACATTTTTATAAAAATTAAATATGCAAAAATATTTAAAATAAATTAAAACAGAACAAATTATTCCATTGTGTTATGTAACATGTAGACACAGTCTGTTGATTCCACTATAATAACTTATGCGTGTGACATTCAAGGACGTGGCAGTGTGTAAACATGTGCTAATATGAAATTTACGAGGGATATTTCCCCTTAGCATTAGAAAAAACCCATAAACGTGTTTATTATCCCCATGGTATGTATATATGTATGACTGGCTCATCCTTATATTACAACTTTAAAATATTTGTGGTTGATTTTTTAAATCAGTTTTTTTGGTTATTTTTATCGAGGATTGTATGTTTTGATATAAGTAGGGCATACATAGATAAAATGAATGCCTTAAATGCACCTGTAACCTATTAATTGGAATTTTAGCCATATTCCATGTACAGTTTTAAGGTTCTACTGATACTGATGATTAAACAGAGGCACACTCACTGTGAACCTAACCTGGGATTTTTTTTATTTTTATTCAAAATTAATTTAGGTTAATGTCCCCTGTGTTGTTATTTCTGCCTTGTGCATGTAGTTTTATCATCATATTATGTAATTTCCCTGCAACCAGGTTGCATAAATGTAAATAGTTTTGCATGGAGCTTGAAAAAAAGTTTAATTTTTTGTCATACGAATTTCTCACTTATTAAGTATGAGTATGAAATGACTTTTTTGTAATTGGGTTTCTTGCAAGGTCTTCTGCATTTGAATAATAATGTTTGTCTGTCAACAGAGTTACTTCACTTGATATCAACCTCATTTCATGGATCAGTGATCAAAATTAAAGTAACATGGTCAGTTTCTCAAATTCTGTAAGCAGTAAGTCAACTTTATTTGGTGAACTGAATGATTGTAAAGTGTACATGTCAGTTTTAGCATGAATTTAAATTCTGCTGAGGAAAGAACAAAAATTTGACTAAAGCAATTTTGTAGATCTAACATTGAGGGGGAGGGGGTAGGACCTTTTTCCGGAGGTCAGGATCAGATTTTTAACCCCAGTATACCCCCCAGTCCCCTCAACATTGTTGGGCTAAATTTCTTCCTAAGTATAATTGTGTAACAATATTTTAAGAAACCAATGAAGGTTTGACAAGTGCATTAGAATAACTTGACATTTTGAAACAATACATGTTTTACACTAAGTATAAACTTTATATTTGATTTGAAAGACTGTTAGTAATTCAAATGTTGTGTTTTCCAGGCTTTGCTTAAATGCCATTGAAGTTTTTTGGCTATTGTGGTTATGTTATTAAAAATAACAAACCACAGGTTCAAATTTAGATCTATCTATGATAACATCCATTGTTTAATAGTTTGCCCAGAGATCAATTCAGAAACCATTAATTTAGAAACAGTAATAATTTCTACTGTCTATTTTGTGACATGTTATATACAGAGCGAAATGTTTATATCTTCTTACAAAATGATTATTTTTTTACCTCAGCTTTTGGATTTATATCCCTTGAAAATTCCTGAAAGTTTTGCCAAATACAACTAATGCAATCTTTTCGTGTAGTAAAAAAAAAAGTATTTAGAAACTTTAAAGTTTTGCAAACAGTTTATTCATAATTATGACCTTGCATATCAATGCTAATTCATGTCAACACAGAGGTGCTGACTACTGGACACCCTCGTGGAATAAACACTAGTCTGAGATAGATTTGTTGGGATGAGGAAATTAACACTCTCCTATACAGACTCACTTTTGCTCACTCATGCCCTCATTAATCAATATCCTAGATATAACCCTGCATGCTGCAATACAAATAATGTTCTAATGACAAAATGAAAATAACATACAAACACAAAGATCATTGAATTTAAGGTGGTACCTAACACTACAGGGAGATAACTCTTTAAAATCAGCTAAATGTTTTCATTACATTGCGTTGTTACGGGAATATTAAGCTTCTCAATGATCAAAATTAGTGTTTGTCAAACAGCTATACATGTATAACCAGTGTTATTTTTCTGATGATATGATTGGTTAAATTTTTAATAAATTTTGATTAATTTTTGTGAAGATGTTGGGTACCACCTTGAAAGCCATTGTCATTATCAATCAACTAATCAATTTAGAGAGAGTAGAAAAAATATGATCCTCAAATACAATTTCATTCATGATGAGAAAATTAGTCTGCATGGTTTTACACATTTATGATGGCTGCTGAAGAAATTCCAGTTATCTTCAACAGAAGGTTAGCTAATTTCTCAAATAAAACACAGCAAAACAAAATTATAGAAGAAAAGACAATATAGATTGACTTGGCTCAACCATACACAAAATCAAAGACAATATAGATTGACTTGGCTCAACCATACACAAAATCAAAGACTGTGAATAGATAATAGACTATAAAATTCACAAAATGAAAGACAATTGTTTAAAAGACTACTGTAAATTCAGAAATTATTGCGAGGTTTTTATTATTGCGAATAATGCGACTGAGTTGTAAACGCAATAATTAAAACTCGCATTTTGTAATATTTTAACTGAATTAAGCATGACTTTTCTCAAAATCGTAAAAATTAAAATCGCATTCAAGCGTAAAATGACAAAATCGCAATAAAAAATGCACGCAATAATTTCTGAATTTACAGTATACCATGCAAAAATACATTGCTAGAAGATAACAGGCTTTTCCATACACAACAAAGATAATAGATAACAGACTATAGTATTAAAAAAATCAGAGACAGATAACCAACTATACCACACGCAAAATCAAAGCTTGTAGAAAACAGACTTTACTATTCAAATAAACAAAGACATTAGATAACAGACTATACCATACACAGATGCAAAGACAAAAGTTAATAGACCATACCATACAGAGAAGTAATGATAATAAAAACCAGACTATACCATGTACAAAAATAAAGACAATAATTCACACAAAAGCACAGACAACAGATTACAGACTTTACTAGAAACATGAGCATATATAACAGATTGCAGATCTTACCAAACTCAAATCCAAAGACAACAGAATGTAGACATTAGATAACAGACTATATCAGACACAAAAGCACAGACAACAGATTGCAGACTATACCAGACACATAAAGAAAGACAAACAGAATGCAGACTATACCAGACACATAAGCACAAACAACAGATTGCAGAGTATACCAGACACATAAGCACAAACAACAGATTGCAGACTGTACCAGACACTAAAGCACAGACAACAGATTGCAGACTATACCAGACACAAAAGTACAGACAACAGATTTCAGACTATATCAGACAGGAATGCATAGACAAACAGATTGTAGACTATACCAGACACATAAGCATAGACAACAGATTGCAGACTATACCAGACACAAAAGCACAGACAACAGATTGCAGACTGTACCAGACACATAAGCACAAACAACAGATTGCAGACTATACCAGACACGAAAGCACGAACAACAGATTGCAGATTATACCAGACACGAAAGCACAGACAACAGATTGCAGACTATACCAGACACGAAAGCACAGACAACAGATTGCAGATTATACCAGACACGAAAGCACAGACAACAGATTACAGACTATACCAGACACAAAAGTACAGACAATGGATTTCAGACTATATCAGACAGGAATGCATAGACAAACAGATTGCAGACTTATAATACCAGACACATAAACATAGACAACAGATTGCAGACTATACCAGACACAAAAGTACAGACAACAGATTGCAGACTGTACCAGACACTTAAGCACAGACAACAGATTGCAGACTATACCAGACACATAAGCACAAACAACAGATTGCAGAGTATACCAGACACATAAGCACAAACAACAGATTGCAGACTATACCAGACACGAAAGCACAGACAACAGATTGCAGACTATACCAGACACAAAAGTACAGACAACAGATTGCAGACTATACCAGACACAAAATCACAGACAACAGATTTCAGACTATACCAGACACCAAAGCACAGACAACAGATTGCAGACTATACCAGACACAAAAGTACAGACAACAGATTGCAGACTGTACCAGACACAAAAGCACAGACAACAGATTACAGACTATACAAGACACATAAAGAACGACAAACAGATTGCAGACTATACCAGACACAAAAGCACAAACAACAGATTGCAGACTGTACCATACACAAAAGCACAGACAACAGATTACAGACTATACCAGACACATAAAGAACGACAAACAGATTGCAGACTATACCAGACACATAAGCACAGACAACAGATTGCAGACTGTACCATACACAAAAGCACAGACAACAGATTACAGACTATACCAGACACATAAGCACAGACAACAGATTGGGGACTATACCAGACACAAAAGCACAAACAACAGATTGCAGACTATACCAGACACAAAAGTACAAACAACAGATTGCAGACTGTACCATACACAAAAGTACAAACAACAGATTGCAGACTGTACCATACACAAAAGTACAGACAACAGATTGCAGACTATACAAGACACATAAAGAACGACAAACAGATTGCAGACTATACCAGACACATAAGCACAGACAACAGATTGCAGACTGTACCATACACAAAAGCACAGACAACAGATAACAGACTATACCAGACACATAAGCACAGACAACAGATTGGGGACTATACCAGACACAAAAGCACAAACAACAGATTGCAGACTGTACCATACACAAAAGTACAAACAACAGATTGCAGACTGTACCATACACAAAAATACAGACAACAGATTGCAGACTATACAAGACACATAAAGAACGACAAACAGATTGCAGACTATACCAGACACATAAGCACAGACAACAGATTGCAGACTGTACCAGACACATAAGCACAGACAACAGATTGCAGACTATACCAGACATATAAGCACAGACAACAGATTGCAGACTATACCAGACACATAATAAAAGACAACAGATTGAGGACAATACCAGACACATAAGCAAAGACAACAGATTGCAGACTGTACCAGACACATAAGCACAGACAACAGATTGGGGACTATACCAGACACATAAGCACAGACAACAGATTGCAGACTATACCAGACACATAAGCACAAACAACAGATTGCAGACTGTACCAGACACATAAGCACAGACAACAGATTGCAGACTATACCATACACCAAAGCACAGACAACAGATTGCAGACTATACCAGACACAAAAGTACAGACAACAGATTGCAGACTGTACCAGACACAAAAGCACAGACAACAGATTACAGACTATACAAGACACATAAAGAACGACAAACAGATTGCAGACTATACCAGACACAAAAGCACAAACAACAGATTGAAGACTGTACCATACACAAAAGCACAGACAACAGATTACAGACTATACCAGACACATAAGCACAGACAACAGATTGCAGACTGTACCAGACACAAAAGCACAGACAACAGATTACAGACTATACCAGACACATAAGCACAGACAACAGATTGCAGACTGTACCATACACAAAAGCACAGACAACAGATTACAGACTATACCAGACACATAAGCACAGACAACAGATTACAGACTATACCAGACACAAAAGTACAGACAACAGATTGCAGACTGTACCAGACACAAAAGCACAGACAACAGATTACAGACTATACAAGACACATAAAGAACGACAAACAGATTGCAGACTATACCAGACACAAAAGTACAAACAACAGATTACAGACTGTACCATACACAAAAGCACAGACAACAGATTACAGACTATACCAGACACATAAGCACAGACAACAGATTGGGGACTATACCAGACACAAAAGCACAGACAACAGATTGCAGACTGTACCATACACAAAAGTACAAACAACAGATTGCAGACTATACCAGACACATAAGCACAGACAACAGATTGCAGACTGTACCATACACAAAAGTACAAACAACAGATTGCAGATTATACCATACACCAAAGCACAGACAACAGATTGCAGACTATACCAGACACAAAAGTACAGACAACAGATTGCAGACTGTACCATACACAAAAGCACAAACAACAGATTGCAGACTGTACCATACACAAAAGTACAAACAACAGATTGCAGACTGTACCATACACAAAAGTACAAACAACAGATTGCAGATTATACCATACACCAAAGCACAGACAACAGATTGCAGACTATACCAGACACAAAAGTACAGACAACAGATTGCAGACTGTACCAGACACATAAGCACAGACAACAGATTGCAGACTATACCAGACATATAAGCACAGACAACAGATTGCAGACTATACCAGACACATAATAAAAGACAACAGATTGAGGACAATACCAGACACATAAGCAAAGACAACAGATTGCAGACTGTACCAGACACATAAGCACAGACAACAGATTGGGGACTATACCAGACACATAAGCACAGACAACAGATTGCAGACTATACCAGACACATAAGCACAAACAACAGATTGCAGACTGTACCAGACACATAAGCACAGACAACAGATTGCAGACTGTACCAGACACATAAGCAAAGACAACAGATTGCAGACTATACCAGACACATAAGCATAGACAACTGATTTCAGACTATACCAGACACATAAGCACAGACAACAGATTGCAGACTATATCAGACACATAAGCACAAACAACAGATTGCAGAGTATACCAGACAGGAATGCATAGACAAACAGATTGTAGACTATACCAGACGCATAAGAAAAGACAACAGATTGAGGACTATACCAGACACATAAGCAAAGACAACAGATTGCAGACTGTACCAGACACATAAGCACAGACAACAGATTGCAGACTATACCAGACACATAAGCAAAAACAACAGATTACAGACTATACCAGACACAAAAGCAAAGACAACAGATTGCAGACTATACCAGACACATAAGCAAAAACAACAGATTGCAGACTGTACCAGACACAAAAGCAAAGACAACAGATTGCAGACTATACCAGACAAATAAGCACAAACAACAGATTGCAGACTATACCAGACACATAAAGAAAGACAAACAGATTGCAGACTATACCAGAAACAAAAGCACAGACAACAGATTACAGACTATGCAAGACACATAAGCACAAACATCAGATTGCAGACTATACCAGACACATAAGATTACAACAGATTGACGACTATACCAGACACAAATGCACAGACAACATATTGCAGACTATACCAGACTCAAAAGTACAGACAACAGATTGCAGATTATACCATACACCAAAGCACAGACAACAGATTGCAGACTATACCAGACACAAAAGTACAGACAACAGATTGCAGACTATACCAGACACATAAGCAAAGACAACAGATTGCAGACTATATCAGACACATAAGCATAGACAACAGATTGCAGACTATTTCAGACACAAAAGCACGGACAACAGATTGCAGACTATTCTTAGCTGTACAAGCTTGAAAGTTGTGTCCATACTTGCTGTATCTGTTCAGAGTTTGATCTCTGTTGTTAAATGAAGCTAGGCCATGAATTTATGTACTTTAATTTTGTTGCACTGTGTTTAAGTGGGAGATGTACTTTTAATTTACTCTGTACTGCATTTCATGCATGTTATGCATTTAAAAATGCTCCTTAAAACCAGTAAAAACATGGATTGCATTTTAAAGAACATTATTGGAAGATTAAATGAAGCCATTTAAACTCAGATTAATATAATACATCAGGATATACAATTTCTGAAGTATAAGTATTACAAGTTAGAAAATAAAAAAAGATGAATTTATTCATATCAATTTATTCAAATAGAATTTTAAAGTTTGGAATATAATATAAAAGCAGTAATGGTGTACCAAAAAACCCACAATAATTAAGACATTCATTTAGTTTACATTGGGATATATAAATATTTATACGATTTTTTGTAAATCTTTTAGGAATAGTCCATAAAATCTTGATTGACTATGTCTTAGTAAATATATTTAATTCAAAGAGCTTATTTTATTTGAGGGGGACTTCAAAAAAGATATCCATTATTTAAAGAAACGGTGTGCAATTGATATCTATTTTTTCAAGAGGTTACCTACTCTGTGGTAAGACATCCAGGTAGTCGGTCAATTACCAGGGACCAGAATTAAAATCAAATATATAAAGGGTGCAATTTGGGTGGAAATTTTACTGCTTTCTGATAATTGAGTCATGTATAGCAAGCATTAAACAGCAAACTTTCCCTCAAAGTTGAACAGATAAAAATCTGGATTTTACTTACTTACGTTGCCCTTGCTTGACGGAGTACCTAAGGATGTCGAACCACAGAGAAAGTAACCTGTTGAAAATAAATAAATTCTGAAATTAAAAGTTGGTAATATGAAAAAAGTCAATTGATAATCTATTTATTTATTAAGGAACAATTAAAGGAGCCTGAATTAGTTGACATCTATTTATTTAAAGAAACAAAAGAAAAAATGATAATAGAATTTGAAATACAGTTGCCTTGAAGTTTTATGTTCTATTATTCAGACAGCATTACAGCCTAAAATCACTTTTTACTGTCAAGCCTGCAACTTTTGTTGCAGAAAGCTCGACATAAGGATAGGGATACTGTGGCGGCAGCATTAGCTAACTTCTTAAAAGCTATATATTTTAGAAGGTGGAAGACCTGGATGCTTCATACTTTGTATATAGATGCCTCATGTTACGAAGTTTCCGTCAGTCACATGTCCAATGTCCTTGACCTCATTTTCATGGTTCAGTGACTACTTGAAAAATTTAAGACTTTGGTTGGTGTGTGCGTACCTAGCAAGGTCCTTATGCCTGTCAGACAGCTATGGAAGGACTGTAAGGTGTGCATGTCCAACTGGCAGGTGTCATCTGACCTTGACCTCATTTTCATGGTTCAGTGGTTATAGTTGAAGTTTTTGTGCTTTGGTCTGTTTTTTTTTGTATACTGTATGCAATAGATCTACTATATTTGGTGTATGGAATGATTGTAAGGTGTACATGTGTAGCTGACAGGTGTCATCTGACCTTGACCTCATTTTCATTGTTCAGTAGTCAAAGTTAAGTTTATGATTTTAGTCTTTGTTTTCTGATACTAACTGCAATAGATCAACTATATTTGGTGTATGGAAATATTTTATGATCTATATGTCTGTCGAGCAGGTTTTATTTCACCTTGACCTCATTTTCACGGTTCATTGCTAATTGTAAATTATTTGTCTGCTTGGCATGGTTCATCTTACCTTGACCTCATTTGCATGGTTCATTGATCAAAGTTTTAAGTTATCTTGGTTAATGTTGAGTTTATGTGACAGTTGTAATAAAGCTTTATATTTAGGACTATCAACATAATATCAATGATTAGTAAAGAAGGCGACATTTCAGTGTGTGCACTCTTGTTTTTATCTATCCTATGATGGAAAGTTAGTTTTTTATTAGGTTCATCTCTCAGTTTCAACAAACGACTATACACATGTAGTTTGCTAGTATAATTTGGGGTTGAATGATCGGTGGTAGACAAGGTTAAAATCTATTATTATTTATTTAAATGATTTAATAATAATTTTTTTAGGTGGCCTATTTAAATAATTTTAAAATAGTAAAATCTATTTTATGTAAATTTTTGATGGGCTCTTTATTTTCCCAATGTTATGTAATATGACTTTTTATGTAATCCATGAAGCATGATAAAAACCAGACAGTTATTATCATTATCATTTTTATAATGCATCAAATCAGTCAATTTTACAGTCTGTTACTTTCACAGCTATATTTAGAATGAGTTGAATACCTTGTATCATATTTTCCCCAGTTTTAATATCTGTTCAAGCTGAAAAATTTGACTTTTAGTTTTGTGTAATTTTATAAGCAATATTTGCAAAGTTTGCATAATAGATATATACTAAATAAAATGCTTAGTATCAATTAAGTTTACTATTCAACATTGTCATCATTTAAAACAGTATATACTTTATAGCAGATTATTTATATATAAAGGATGTATATTTTGAACCAAAGTTCCAATTTTCACCAATCTGAGTTGGACAATTTTCCATGAGGTGAAAAAGACCTCCATCGATTTTTAAGATTAACAGGTCCAAGGTCAAGGTCAAAGCATTGTTTTTGAATTTATCCCTTTCTTTTTATTATGCCCCATTTATGGGCATTATTTTTTCTGGTTTGTAAGTCTGTCTGTCTGTTCTTTAGTCCATCAGTTCTTTGGTCCATCCATCAGTCCATTCGTCACACTTCAGGTTAAAGTTTTTGATGAAGTTGAAGTCCAATCAACTTGAAACTTAGTACACATGTTCCCTATGATATGATCGTTCTAATTAGAGATTTTGTGGATGTACTGGGGACACATTCTTGTTTAGCATGTTACTTCATTGCATTAGTTGTATTCATAAATGGATTAAATGACACATATTGTCTTGTGAAAAGTGCAAGCATGCAGAAGAGAATCCTTTTTAACCCTTCCCTCAACCCCTATTCCCTCTTATCTGCAATTGCAATTGCAATAATTTATGTTATCAAAAAAAATTAAAAAAATAGACAAATGAATTGACTAAATCTATCATTTTTACAGGAAGGACAAATGTGTTTAAAAATTAATCATAATTAGTATGACAGATTGAATGTGACTTTTGTTATATAAAAGTGTTACCGCTATAGGTGACAGACTTCATTGTAGATCTTATTTACGTTTTATATGTATTACCAGCACATGTGACCATATCCTGGTTAAGATGTTGTTTATTATTATTGATAGGAGGGCAACATTTCTATACATCAAATAACGAAAATTTAGATAAAAGTATTATTTCTACCTAATTGTGATAAAATTTATTTAAATTTTAAAATTTAAATTTATATTTTAGAAGAATATACTGTTTGAAGGACAAATGCATGAGAGTTCAGGATATTTTTTATTTGTTTATATATATATGTTGATGTGAGGTATTAAACCAACAGGCTATAAGAGGTCAACTGTATTTTGTTGTTTTACAGATCTTTTTGCTGAAGTTGTCTGTATAATTGATCATCACGAAAAATATCAACCTCAAAATAGGCAAAAAACAGAACTAAAATTTTTCAAACCGGTGAAGCAATAAATTGAGGCATTTAATTGACTCTTCTATTAAAACAAATACTCTCTGTGTAACATATATTCTGTTTATTTGACTAAATATCTTTTAATTGTATTCCATTACTCACTGAATGGACTACTACTCACTTTTTTACTACTAGTATGCTGTAAATAATTATCTAGTCCATTTGTCTTTTGTTAATTCTTAACTTTTATTAACTTTTCGCTAATGCACCATGTTGATTGCTATACTTTGACCTGTTATTGTTTACTTTTTTCAAATTGTAAGTGACTTGATGGAGAGTTGTCTCATTTACACTCATACCACATCTTTTTATATTGATTATATGCACATTGATAATCTTGTATTATATTGCATTTGTTTGTGTTTTATGTTTTTGAAAAGTGTAGAAAAATAAACACATTTAGTGTACAGAAAGAATTAGTAGACGTAACAAAATAGTTTCCTTGATATTATATATTTTTTGAAAAGTGTAGAAATAATTAAACACATTTAGTGTACTGAGAAAGAATTAGTTGACTACAAAATAATTTCCATGAAGTTTGATTCAAGGGCAACTAAGTCAAAATCATTCATCATGAAGGAACTATATAATGTATACCTTTATTTGGCAGACAAGGATTTAAGCTCCTAGGCATGGACAGTTAAAGATATTCTGTAGAAATTGCATAACCAAGAAGACAAATTTAGTTCCTTTTTTCCTAAACATGTCCCACTTATATAGTGATCCTTGCGGAAAAACATTCGACAATCATTAGGTGAATAGCATTATCTGGTAAATGAGACAACATTTTGCTATAGGCAGTACATGTATAAGTGATCAGCACTTCTTAATTAGTACTTGATAGAGCAATCAGGTTATTTAAGGAATTACTGGTAACAAAAATCAGCAGAAAGATTTTACATTCAATTTAATACACTCATCATAATGAATTGGATATTTTGTTACGGTTTATTGTTTATTTTGTAATTTACCGAATTCCAAAATTAAAGTCAACATCAACACCCCTCATGGGAGATATCCTCCATAAATAGTTGGCAAGTCTGCTATTACATAGGCTCTTGAAATTAGACCAGCCTTTAAGAATGTTACACAGGGTGAAGTAAATTTGATAGTCATGACCTCCCCGTTACTTAGGTTAAATATATTTGATAGCCATGGCCTCCTTGTTACTTAGGTTAAATATATTTGATAGCCATGGCCTCCTTGTTACTTAGGTTAAATATATTTGATAGCCATGACCTCCTTGTTACTTAGGTTAAATATATTTGATAGCCATGACCTCCCCGTTACTTAGGTTAAATATATTTGATAGCCATGACCTCCTTGTTACTTAGGTTAAATATATTTGATAGCCATGACCTCCTTGTTACTTAGGTTAAATATATTTGATAGCCATGACCTCCTTGTTACTTAGGTTAAATATATTTGATAGCCATGACCTCCTTGTTACTTAAGGTAAATATATTTGATAGCCATGACGCTCCTTGTTACTTAGAATAAATATATTTGATAGCCATGACCTCCTTGTTATTAGGTTTAATATATTTGATAGCCATGACCTCCTTGTTACTTAGGTTTAATATATTTGATAGCCATGACCTCATCGTTACTTAGGTTAAATATATTTGATAGCCATGACCTCCTTGTTACTTAGGTTAAATATTTTGATAGCCATGACCTCCCCATTACTTTATATATAATACTGTGGATTCATTAATTTTTTGTGGGAACCAATTTTCCTGGTTTGAGGAAAAGTTGCAATCTGTGGATATTTCATTTTGTTGTTTTGGCAGCCAAAGACTGCATACATTTGTTTAGAAAATTTGTAATTAGTTGATCATTTGATTTTTCATGGTTCCTTTGTTCCCACGGAATCCACGAACATTGGTATACAAGGAACAATAATGAATTCACAGTAGGTCACTATTGTAACTGGATAACATTACAACAAACTATACTCATCTTACAGACTAAATACAAATCATACTGGGCAAAAATGTAGTTTATATCCCTTTTTTTTTTAATTGTGATAAAAACTATGAGTCACCAACCCCCTACATTCCTGATATCCTATAGTTTTGTTCCTATATGACAACATAATCCATATAAATGTATGTGGCCTAGAGGTCAGATGAGTTTTTGTATAGGTAGACCATACAGTATGAGTTTCCTCATTGTTGAAACCTGTATCTTTGCCTAAAAAGTCATAAAACACTTAAAACAACAAATAATTTGCAAAAAAGAATTATTTATAAGAATACGGGGATCGTTAGATTTGGAGGTTGTAAAGAGTATCATTACAGGATAAGGTACCACTCATTCTGCTCCCAGAATGCAACATATAGATTTAAGGTCAAGGACCATTAAATTTGGAGCAAGGATAGATTGTCAGTGTAGGGTAAAATGAGTCCATGTGAGGTGGCACTCCTTCTGCTCCAAGCAGGCAGCATTTAGATTTAAGAGCATTAAGACTAAGCAAGCATAGATGGTCAACATAGTTTTATTTTCCTGTCAACTGTGTCCTTTCAGCACATTATAACTACTACTCAATGGTTCAGTTTACTTCTAATTAGCCAGATGTCTCCATTCCACATTAACATTTCATTCTCCTGCCTGTTATATTAGTGGCAAGACATTAATCATCATCAGTGAATCAATGTGTGTGCAAACCTTTTCAAATCTCTATATGTTCAATGGGAGACAACTCTCAATTTTTTCCTGCGATGGAATTCGTAGTGGATAGATCATAAGACCTTTATTTGTAAGATTAATAATTCAAGAAGGAATGTTCTCTTTTTTAATATTAATATTTGAAAATCTGGGCTAAATTATCATCAAACAAAATAAATGAATGTTTCTTTTTCAGCTATGAATTAATTACAATCACCTTTCCTTTGGCTTTGTTTCCAATTGAAATTTCAAAATTTCATGAGAACATTTTTGAAGGTCATGCAGAAATGGCTGGCAAATTGCATCAAAGAAAATGAAACTATTTTCATGTAAATTTGATCTTTGAGAGTCTGAGACAAAAAAGGTAAAAAAATAAGCCTAGATGAGCAATGGTGTTCAGACTTAGAAATCAGGAAACTTAATCCCCCCCCCAAGAACTATAACTCATTAAAGTATGTATTTTTACTATTTTGCAGGAGAGAAACCATACCGGTGTTCATTTGAAGGTTGTGACAGAGCCTTTGCTCAAATGGCTAATCTCCATCATCATATGAGAAACCATGACGAACATCTCAAAAAGTCTCAGACCAAACAATTCCAATGCATGATCTGTCATAGGGCATATACCAACGAAAGTAGTCTCAAATCTCATATGCTCAAGGTAAGTCAAACATCTCATAGGGCCATACCAACGAAAGTAGTCTCAAATCTCATATGCTCAAGGTGAGTCAAACATGTCATAGGGCATATACCAACGAAAGTAGTCTCAAATCTCATATGCTCAAGGTGAGTCAAACATATCATAGGGCATATACCAACGAAAGTAGTCTCAAATCTCATATGCTCAAGGTGAGTCAAACATATCATAGGGCATATACCAACGAAAGTAGTCTCAAATCTCATATGCTCAAGGTGAGTCAAACATGTCATAGGGCATATACCAACCAAAGTAGTCTCAAATCACATATGCTCAAGGTGAGTCAAACATATCATAGGGCATATACCAACGAAAGTAGTCTCAAATCTCATATGCTCAAGGTGAGTCAAACATCTCATAGGGCATATACCAACGAAAGTAGTCTCAAATCTCATATGCTCAAGGTGAGTCAAACATCTCATAGGGCATATACCAACGAAAGTAGTCTCAAATCTCATATGCTCAAGGTGAGTCAAACATCTCATAGGGCATATACCAACTAAAGTAGTCTCAAATCACATATGCTCAAGGTGAGTCAAACATATCATAGGGCATATACCAACGAAAGTAGTCTCAAATCTCATATGCTCAAGGTGAGTCAAACATGTCATAGGGCATATACCAACGAAAGTAGTCTCAAATCACATATGCTCAAGGTGAGTCAAACATGTCATAGGGCATATACCAACGAAAGTAGTCTCAAATCTCATATGCTCAAGGTGAGTCAAACATGTCATAGGGCATATACCAATGAAAGTAGTCTCAAATTTCATATGCTCAAGGTGAGTCAAACATATCATAGGGCACATACCAACCAAAGTAGTCTCAAATCACATATGCTCAAGGTGAGTCAAACATGTCATAGGGCATATACCAACGAAAGTAGTCTCAAATCTCATATGCTCAAGGTGAGTCAAACATATCATAGGGCATATACCAACGAAAGTAGTCTCAAATCTCATATGCTCAAGGTGAGTCAAACATATCATAGGGCACATACCAACGAAAGTAGTCTCAAATCACATATGCTCAAGGTGAGTCAAACATATCATAGGGCATATACCAACGAAAGTAGTCTCAAATCTCATATGCTCAAGGTGAGTCAAACATCTCATAGGGCCATACCAACCAAAGTAGTCTCAAATCACATATGCTCAAGGTAAGTCAAACATGTCATAGGGCATATACCAACGAAAGTAGTCTCAAATCTCATATGCTCAAGGTGAGTCAAACATATCATAGGGCACATACCAACGAAAGTAGTCTCAAATCACATATGCTCAAGGTGAGTCAAACATATCATAGGGCATATACCAACGAAAGTAGTCTCAAATCTCATATGCTCAAGGTGAGTCAAACATCTCATAGGGCCATACCAACCAAAGTAGTCTCAAATCTCATATGCTCAAGGTGAGTCAAACATATCATAGGGCATATACCAACGAAAGTAGTCTCAAATCTCATATGCTCAAGGTGAGTCAAACATATCATAGGGCACATACCAACGAAAGTAGTCTCAAATCACATATGCTCAAGGTGAGTCAAACATATCATAGGGCATATACCAACGAAAGTAGTCTCAAATCTCATATGCTCAAGGTGAGTCAAACATCTCATAGGGCCATACCAACCAAAGTAGTCTCAAATCACATATGCTCAAGGTAAGTCAAACATGTCATAGGGCATATACCAACGAAAGTAGTCTCAAATCTCATATGCTCAAGGTGAGTCAAACATATCATAGGGCACATACCAACGAAAGTAGTCTCAAATCACATATGCTCAAGGTGAGTCAAACATATCATAGGGCATATACCAACGAAAGTAGTCTCAAATCTCATATGCTCAAGGTGAGTCAAACATCTCATAGGGCCATACCAACCAAAGTAGTCTCAAATCTCATATGCTCAAGGTGAGTCAAACATATCATAGGGCATATACCAACGAAAGAAGTCTCAAATCACATATGCTCAAGGTGAGTCAAACATCTCATAGGGCCATACCAACGAAAGTAGTCTCAAATCTCATATGCTCAAGGTGAGTCAAACATATCATAGGGCATATACCAACGAAAGTAGTCTCAAATCTCATATGCTCAAGGTGAGTCAAACATATCATAGGGCATATACCAACGAAAGTAGTCTCAAATCTCATATGCTCAAGGTGAGTCAAACATATCATAGGGCATATACCAACGAAAGTAGTCTCAAATCACATATGCTCAAGGTGAGTCAAACATCTCATAGGGCATATACCAACGAAAGTAGTCTCAAATCACATATGCTCAAGGTGAGTCAAACATATCATAGGGCATATACCAAAGAAAGTAGTCTCAAATAACATATGCTCAAGGTGAGTCAAACATATCATAGGGCATATACCAACGAAAGTAGTCTCAAATCTCATATGCTCAAGGTGAGTCAAACATGTCATAGGGCATATACCAACGAAAGTAGTCTCAAATCTCATATGCTCAAGGTGAGTCAAACATGTCAAAAAAGGCCAACCAGTGAATTAAAGAGCACATAAAGATGTGGCGGTGCTAAACATTTATGTGAGAGTTCAACCCTCCCCTGACCTGGGACAGGTGTGCATCAGCACAACATAAGAACAAATTATAACAATTAGCTGAAAAGATTTTAACTCATCAGATGCATATAAAGCAGAAAAACGCACAGAACAGTTCGTTCAAAGCCAATAAAAAATAATTTAAAAAAAACATGTATCACAATTGGGTAAAAGAAGAAGAAGATTTTATAAAGTCAAGACTAATCAAAAGAATATTTTAAGCTATTAACACTGTCTAAAACAAAAAGTTGACAATTTTTTTTATTTATTAAATTAATGAAATCATAGAATGTCAGCATTTAATATTTTTATTTGAGATATTTTATGTTGCTTAAATTTAAGGGCAAAATGTAGGCTATCCTGGCTCCAAATTGTTTAGTTGCAGTAGAAAATATAACATGTACGATATTAATTTGAAAATGGTCCATGATAAATATCAAATTCTATGTAACAGACAGTTTTAATACTAAGTTCAAGCTGAGAAAACAATTACAACTTATAGATAGGGAATACTAATAAAAAGATATTCCATATTACTTCATGTGCTTCGTGTCCATTAAGATATATTGAAAATTGCATATGATGATGGAAGTTTTTAACGACCTTGAATGGCATGGCATAGGCATAGTTTTTAATATGACTGTGTTTGTGTGTCGACTTGCAAAAAATTATTAGTTAATCCAAAAGTCTTAACTAACAAAAAAAGTTGCTCATTATGGCGTTGTTTTAATACATAGAAAACAAAACAGATATAAGATTAATGCATTGAGACTGAGGATAGTTTTCCATATCACATATTTTTAGTTGGGAGTTATTTCCCCTGACACCATGTCACAGACAGTTTTAATATTATTATTCTTTTCATGGTCACACACGTTTAATATAATTTGTCGTATTTGATTAATCAAATTAAAACATGAAAAGAACAATTAATCAAGTCTGTTGAAAGGGTGAGGTTTAATGAGAAATGTTCATGATAAATATTTATATATATAAAAAAATTGTATGAAAGCAATAGGCCTATATAAAAATGTAATTGATTTGTGAAGAAATTTAAGCACATTGACCTTACATGGCTGCAATGTGAAACATTATTCTCAATTTAGATTACATTTATTATTGCGATTTTGTCATTTTAAACTTAAATGCGATTTTTATTTTTACGACTTTGAGAAAGGTCCTGCTTAATTCATATAAAATATTACAAAATGCGAGTTTTAATTATTGTGCTTACAACTCTGTCGCATTATTCGCAATAATAAAAACCTCACAATAATTTGTGAATTTACAGTATGTCAATCAAGAACTCTTTGTAAACAATTAGATACGATATCAATATCATACCTGTGAGTACATACGATATCAATATCATACCAGTACATGTATTCATATCGTATCTTATTGTCCAATCATTCTAATCATTTACTGTGCTTTATTTTGTAATTCATTTGGTTGTATACCCTAAATTTTGGGCACCATGATTGGTTAACAAAATTATCTATAGAGTAACACCAATAAACAGATAGTTTAGAATAATGGAAGGGAAATAACTCTGATTCAAAAATAAGTCTTTTCACTTTTTTAAGTGCCAGTCTTTGTAAGAATCAGGCAATTTAGTTAAAAATCAAAACATGATCAGAAAAACCCATTGAGCTCATCAATATATTTAATACTAACCATCATCCTGAGTTAAAAATGATTAGTCTTTCGTTTGTGTGTGTCTGGTAATATCAAATAACTCGGTTAGAAAATTGGTTAGAATGATAGCAAATAACAGAGTTATCTCCCCTTATTCGTTAATTTCTAGTGCATTTCAACCAAATTGTATCTTCTATTACCAGAACAGAAAACAGAAATGAACGTTATTTTTGTGCATAACTGCATATTATGAGCTGAAATCAATGTCAAATTGGGTGGTATTTTTTGGTCATGTTTTCACCACTGCCTGATTCTTAGGCAGACTGGCACTTTAAAATTAGCAGCCAATCTATAATGCATTTTATTTTGTGATCATAATAATCATTAATTGTAGGATAAATTGTTTGTAAAATATCAATAGTATTATTATAGATAGCTTTATTTCTAGAAACTAAATTCAAAACTTTCTTATATAGCTTTTTTAGGAATTTTAGTTCCATTTTTTTTTAAAATTTAAACGATTGAATTTATCAGGTAAATTGGGGGGACATAATCAAGAAAAAAGTAAGCTTCTAACAATCTATTAACAGTTTATGACGATAATGAATTTAAAGGAATTGTAAAAACTATTAATTCAACTTGAGTTAGTTTTTTTTAACAGGTTGTTCTGGTCCAAGACCACAATTGTCGTCCCTTGCTTTTCGTTGTTCACAAATATAGTACCTAGTGTTGACAGTGGGTTACCTGCCCTCAAGTTTTATTCCCCTTCCAAATTTATTTCTCCATGTTTTAAATGCCTCAAATTACAAGTACGGGGGTGAAATTACACTGTAAAAAGATTTGGGTCCAGAATTTTAAAGGAAAGTAGTGATTTGGTCTAGGTGAAAAAGGTTAAAAATAAGCACTTCGGAAGCTGTCAAAAGATTTCAAGACGCCCTAAACATAAAATTGTCCATATCTTGAATTAGAGACGATGAAGTTTTCTATAATTTTGATATAATTTGTCCCAAAAGTAGTTTAACACACTTTGAGAAAGCGCAGGTGGGATTTTTTAAATTTTCATTTATGTTATAAAAAGAAATGCACTACGAATTAATTATGGTCTCAGACCTTCTGGTAGATTGATATTTTTTTTTAATTTGTTAATTTTCATTGTAAGCTACTTTATAAAAGCACTCATTTTGTGATTAGATTTTTTAAATATTATCTAAACAGAGGCAATTAAGTAGATCTTTACCTCAACAATTTGAAAAAAAAATTAACAGTTCACCTTTAACATATTTAAAAAAATTATTACAGCTAATGTTCTAAAGGATGTAAAGCAAGACTAAAAAGTTAGCTTGCCTGCTTTGTTTATATATTGTATAATCATTAGGATAACACCCAATTAAATTCATATATTATATATACATGTAAAACTATGCCTATATATATTGTTTAAAGATGTCAATCTTATTTACAAAGCTTGTATAAACAATTATACAAGCAAAGCAAGCAAGCTAACCAAAGTTTTGCTTTACATGCATTAGGAAATTAGCTGTAAACAACCATTCTTATTGATGTTCATTCCATATCATTTAAATACTAACTTTTTAATAAATATTTGTAAGGGTTCCATGATGTAATTTTTTGAAGTGATGGAAAATAATAGAAATGAAAAAGATGTGATATGATTGCCTTATGCAATTAACTCTTCACCAAAGACCAAATGTTACAGAAATTAACAGCTATATGTCACTATATGGCCTTCAACAATGAGTTTAACCCATACTGCATAGTTTTTCAGTTGTATTATAGTCATAGCAACAGTCTGAGCATAATTGTATAAACAATTATTTTTGAGAAATAGTGGTATAAAGTGGGAAACAAATTTACTGAAACCTTTTTCCTGTGGATGCATAACTTAATTTCGTCTGGATTAGATGTAAAAATCAGTGACTAAAATCAACTCTCTTTTTTTACAGATGCATGTTCATCTAAAGTCAATAGATGGTGTTCAGTCAGATCTTATCAACCGAATTCACAAACCAAAGCCTACACGATTACCTAGCAATGGTATGTCTAGCACTATAGATCTTACGTCAGAAGAACGTGATGTGAACTCTGGTGACAGAATGGATGATAGAAGGGCAGACAACTTTAGATTTACCAATTCTCCACCACTAGATAGGGCATTACATCAAAGAAATGACGAAGTTGCCAGATTCGCTCATCTTGCTGTTGCCAAAAGATTTGATCAAACAAAAACCAGTGAATTTAGATTTAATAACAAAGGCCCTGAGAGCATGGAAATAGATAACAGGGGAGATAATTATAGATTTACTGACAAACGTTTAGATGAACGTGATGCACATAGAGCAGACAACTTCAGACAATCTGCCGATCGACTAGATACACAAAGAGCAGATTTTAGATTTCCCGATAAAAATGCAAACGACAGACTGCAGGATCAGCAGCCGGAGAATTATAGACTTTCTGAAGAAAATCTAATTGTACGAGCAATGATGAGTCGTGATCAGCAGAACCTAGTGTCCAGTAATACATCTTCTCTGTCACCAGCAGACACACAGATCAGAGGTCAAGAGGTCAACAATAGGTCAAATGTCAACTTAGCAGATAATTCAAGAAATAGAAATGGAAGATTGAGTTTCCCCCCTATGATGCCATTTGATTCCCCTAGGGTTGATTTTTTTCAACGACCCCCTCCACTAGGGTCCCAGTCTCCAAGAGCCAACAGCTTTATCAATGATATTCAACAATTCAACAAACTTAATGGTCATGGTAGCCTACCTAGCAACCACACCAGTCAAAGGTCAACATTTGATCACATGCCACAACCAACCAATCATATCAGTTCTTCATCATCGTCTTTTGTCAGCCAGCAACCCATGTAAAAAAGAGATTAACTGAACTATTTCAAACTATTTGTATAACTTTTTATTAGATTTTAAAAGTAACTAGGTTACAACACCAGCATTGATGTTTTATAAACTATAATGTAATGCTATTTTGTACTTAGGAATGTTAAGCTGTTGGTATTTTATCTATTTTTGTGTTTATCTGCAAAAATATCTCAACATAGTCATGTCAACACAAATATCATGAAAAATACTAATTTCTTATTTGTTACTAGAAACCATTCAAAAGAAGAAGGTCTAGTTTACCAGTGTCTTGCTGTAATGTTGGATAAAAACCATCCAGACAGACTCTAAATAAATCTTATTTATTATGAATAATGAAACCACCTTTTCCAATCTTTCACACAGATACTTCCTGTTAAACTATACTTTGAATTTTTCCATATGTTGAAACAACATAAGAAAAGTAATCACTCTTTTCTAAAACATTACTCAACAAAATGACTTCATATTTATTTAGCAGCTGGACCATGATGAGTTCTGTTGTGTGTGTTCTCTCCTGAACTGACCGATACCTTCTTGACCTGTTACCAATACTTTGAATTACAAGGTACGCCTAGCTATATGGTTATGTTTCGAAACCAAATGAGTACTTGGACAATACTTACATGTATGGTCGTGAAGATATAAAAAAATCATATGGTCTGACCATGAGCATATGGGTTGTTTAAAAATTAAATAATGATTGGCATTGAAAATGTGTGGGTAAATTAAGAATTTCTAAAAATGAAAAAGTGGAATACACATTTGTTCAAAAGCTCATATGGTCCTTAACAGTCATAGAGAAAGGAGTAAAAGACCTTAAAAAATAACCAGAACTTCTTTTTTTAATGGTTTATAAGTTGTTGTTTATGTATAGTTTTTGTTGTTAAACAAAAATCAATTGCAGTTCAATGAAATTGCTCAATTTAAATGTTTTGTTTAAAAACTAAAATTTTAATCTTGTTATAATCTTCAATGGTAGAAGGATTAACTTATTAAGTTATCTGTACATATGTCACATGACTAAGTTATCTGTACATAATGTCACATGACTAAGTTATCTCTACATATGTCACATGACTAAGTTGTCTGTACATAATGTCACATGATTAAGTTATCTCTACATATGTCACATGACCAAGTTATCTGTACATATGTCACATGACTAAGTTATCTGTACATAATGTCACATGACTAAGTTATCTCTACATATGTCACATGACTAAGTTGTCTGTATATATGTCACATGACTAAGTTATCTGTACATATGTCACATGACTAAGTTATCTGTGCATATGTCACATGACTAAGTTATCTGTACATATGTCACATGACTAAGTTATTTGTACATATGTCACATGACCTTTGTGGAAAGCAGCATGTTTTAATTATGTTCAACATTTTATGTAATTATGCAGTAGCTTAAATTAAATTTATTAATTATATTTTCTGGTCGTAAATATGCATGAAATAATTGGCCGTTTCAGAATTTAATGCATCCTGGGTAATATTTTCAAAAGCATACACCAAAGCGTTTTGATTGGTTTAAAACGTTATAAACAATGGAAATTCAACCAATGACTTAAGGTTATTTTCACTTTGGGGTACGAACAATGAAATTACCCATGATGCTTTAGATTCTGAAACGGCCAATTTCTGCTAGATGTTAAGGAAACAACAATTAATCAATCAGAAAGTTATGATGTGAATAGAAAAAAAGTTTTTGTTAACTGTAGATTGTATATTAGAACTATTTTTTGGTCCCTCATATCAATTAGAAAAATTGGCAGCATCACCTTCAGACTTCTTAAAATTTGAAGTCAGTTAATCAGAGGCAGATTAAGGGGTGGCGAGTAAAGCCCCTTCTGTGGGGAAAATTAAGTTGAATATTTAGGGAAACACTGAAGCAGCCCCTTCTTAGGCAGTCAGTACCCTTATGAAAATTTCTGAATCTGACATGGTAATAAGATTTTCCTTTTTCAAATGGAGATGGAGAAAAATATTTAAATAACAAATAATTTCAGCACCTACAACATCTCTTTGATGTAAATATAAAAGGACCAAGCCACATGGCTCCATTATTAGTCATAGATAGATATGATTTTGTAACATATAAGACAAACATAACTTTTTTTTAATAATTCTACATCAATTTATAAGAAAATGGCAAAAATGAAAATAAATGTGATAATCAGATTGAATAACTAAAATTTAATCATTTGACATACATACACTATGTTTACAACTTAATTTTTTCCTTACTTTACTAGATGTATATGAGATATTGTTTTTTAAAACTGCAATGCTTCTGTTATTGGCTCTTGTGATTAAGTTTGATTGTGAAAATAAATGTAACTTTTTTTAGCTCACATAGTCCAAAAGGCCTGTTTGAACTATTGTTTGTCACATGATTCTATCATTCATCACCACATGCATCTTAAAGATTTGTTTTCCACTTGAGTAACTGTATATAAAAAAGAAGATGTGGTATGATTGACAATGAGACAACTATCCACAAAAGACCAAAATGACACAAACATTGACAACTATAGGTCACCGTACGGCCTTCAACAATGAGCAAAGTCCATACCGTTTCTACTCAACTGTTCGGAAAGTACTATAATTGGTCCCTTTCCACAATAAAGCCTAATGGACCAAATATTAATAAATGTTCTTCCCTTGAAAGTTATCACAGAACCTAGATCACTAGTAAGGATGATTTCCTTTTATATCACAATAGGGTTTTTATATGTAGCTCCCTAAAAGGATCTTTTTTTTCTAAAACCAAACAATTTTAAAATGACTTTTTCAACTTGTTCCTCTTTTAGGAATAGGTATTGATTCAGATGTATTATCTTTCACAACCGAGTGAGTTAATCAGTTTTAAGATTCATTTTCGATTAAGAGATAAGATTAAGAAAATCAATTTAATGTATCCAAACAAAATGGTGTTTTGGACTGAAAATATATTTACCAGATAGGAATTAGTCTGCAGTGGCTTCTCTGGTTTGATTGCATTTTGTGAATATTTTTTATTTGTGTAACTGCATGGGTGCTTATATTAGTTTTATCAACATATTTTTGGGAAAAGTGTATGAATATTTCTCATATGATTTGCATAATTATAAGAATCTCTTAATACTTTATAATGATTGGTTAGAAGACCTTGTCATGTAGGGATTTTTTTGGCAGATCATTTTTGTTTTTATGGAACTTGTTTGCCAGACTACATTCATTACCAATATATTCAAAATGGCTAATTACCTGTGATGATTCCATTATCATACTTGGGATCTGCAGAGGTACATATGTTATGTATATATAAAAAATAATAAGGATCACCACACATTGTTTGTTTATGGGTGAATTGGTTCAGTTTACACACCAATGAACTTTAACTACAGAACAAAATGTGTTTTATCCTATTACAATATATGTTTAAAAATAAATGGGAATTGCCTGATCAAATAAAACTATAAATTTGAAGTTATTAACTAGTCACCTATAGCAGTAAAGTTTATTATTAAAAATGTTTTCTTTCCATCATTAAATCTTTTTAATGATGATATTTATTATCTCCCTTTGCTGGGGGATTATTATCTCCCTTTGCTGGGGGATTATTATCTCCCTTTGATTGGGGATAGTTGATAAGTAAGCAACTTTTCCCATCATCCCAAACTTGCACAAAAATGAAAGTTACTTTAGAATACTTTGTGGTCAAATATTACATAGGTGGATCCAGTCTCCCCCTTTTCATAGGAAAAATTTGGTTGATTATATAGGGAATCACTGGAGCAGCCCCTCCTTGTGTCAGTCATTGCCACCTTTGTGGAAAGCAGCATGTTTTAATTATGTTCAACATTTTATGTAATTATGCAGTAGCTTAAATTAAATTTATTAATTATATTTTCTGGTCGTAAATATGCATGAAATAATTGGCCGTTTCAGAATTTAATGCATCCTGGGTAATATTTTCAAAAGCATACACCAAAGCGTTTTGATTGGTTTAAAACGTTATAAACAATGGAAATTCAACCAATGACTTAAGGTTATTTTCACTTTGGGGTACGAACAATGAAATTACCCATGATGCTTTAGATTCTGAAACGGCCAATTTCTGTTAGATGTTAAGGAAACAACAATTAATCAATCAGAAAGTTATGATGTGAATAGAAAAAAAGTTTTTGTTAACTGTAGATTGTATATTAGAACTATTTTTTGGTCCCTCATATCAATTAGAAAAATTGGCAGCATCACCTTCAGACTTCTTAAAATTTGAAGTCAGTTAATCAGAGGCAGATTAAGGGGTGGCGAGTAAAGCCCCTTCTGTGGGGAAAATTAAGTTGAATATTTAGGGAAACACTGAAGCAGCCCCTTCTTAGGCAGTCAGTACCCTTATGAAAATTTCTGAATCTGACATGGTAATAAGATTTTCCTTTTTCAAATGGAGATGGAGAAAAATATTTAAATAACAAATAATTTCAGCACCTACAACATCTCTTTGATGTAAATATAAAAGGACCAAGCCACATGGCTCCATTATTAGTCATAGATAGATATGATTTTGTAACATATAAGACAAACATAACTTTTTTTTAATAATTCTACATCAATTTATAAGAAAATGGCAAAAATGAAAATAAATGTGATAATCAGATTGAATAACTAAAATTTAATCATTTGACATACATACACTATGTTTACAACTTAATTTTTTCCTTACTTTACTAGATGTATATGAGATATTGTTTTTTAAAACTGCAATGCTTCTGTTATTGGCTCTTGTGATTAAGTTTGATTGTGAAAATAAATGTAACTTTTTTTAGCTCACATAGTCCAAAAGGCCTGTTTGAACTATTGTTTGTCACATGATTCTATCATTCATCACCACATGCATCTTAAAGATTTGTTTTCCACTTGAGTAACTGTATATAAAAAAGAAGATGTGGTATGATTGACAATGAGACAACTATCCACAAAAGACCAAAATGACACAAACATTGACAACTATAGGTCACCGTACGGCCTTCAACAATGAGCAAAGTCCATACCGTTTCTACTCAACTGTTCGGAAAGTACTATAATTGGTCCCTTTCCACAATAAAGCCTAATGGACCAAATATTAATAAATGTTCTTCCCTTGAAAGTTATCACAGAACCTAGATCACTAGTAAGGATGATTTCCTTTTATATCACAATAGGGTTTTTATATGTAGCTCCCTAAAAGGATCTTTTTTTTCTAAAACCAAACAATTTTAAAATGACTTTTTCAACTTGTTCCTCTTTTAGGAATAGGTATTGATTCAGATGTATTATCTTTCACAACCGAGTGAGTTAATCAGTTTTAAGATTCATTTTCGATTAAGAGATAAGATTAAGAAAATCAATTTAATGTATCCAAACAAAATGGTGTTTTGGACTGAAAATATATTTACCAGATAGGAATTAGTCTGCAGTGGCTTCTCTGGTTTGATTGCATTTTGTGAATATTTTTTATTTGTGTAACTGCATGGGTGCTTATATTAGTTTTATCAACATATTTTTGGGAAAAGTGTATGAATATTTCTCATATGATTTGCATAATTATAAGAATCTCTTAATACTTTATAATGATTGGTTAGAAGACCTTGTCATGTAGGGATTTTTTTGGCAGATCATTTTTGTTTTTATGGAACTTGTTTGCCAGACTACATTCATTACCAATATATTCAAAATGGCTAATTACCTGTGATGATTCCATTATCATACTTGGGATCTGCAGAGGTACATATGTTATGTATATATAAAAAATAATAAGGATCACCACACATTGTTTGTTTATGGGTGAATTGGTTCAGTTTACACACCAATGAACTTTAACTACAGAACAAAATGTGTTTTATCCTATTACAATATATGTTTAAAAATAAATGGGAATTGCCTGATCAAATAAAACTATAAATTTGAAGTTATTAACTAGTCACCTATAGCAGTAAAGTTTATTATTAAAAATGTTTTCTTTCCATCATTAAATCTTTTTAATGATGATATTTATTATCTCCCTTTGCTGGGGGATTATTATCTCCCTTTGCTGGGGGATTATTATCTCCCTTTGATTGGGGATAGTTGATAAGTAAGCAACTTTTCCCATCATCCCAAACTTGCACAAAAATGAAAGTTACTTTAGAATACTTTGTGGTCAAATATTACATAGGTGGATCCAGTCTCCCCCTTTTCATAGGAAAAATTTGGTTGATTATATAGGGAATCACTGGAGCAGCCCCTCCTTGTGTCAGTCATTGCCCCCCCCCCCCCCTTCCCCCTTACAAAAAGTTCTTGATCCGCCACTGGATAATATGTTTTTGTACAGCATAAGAATTTGTAGTATGCATGCTTTTTATAATGGGATTTGTGACATCACAAAGCATTCTTAATAGCAGGATAACCCATGAGACAAGCTTGGGTAATGATTGAACAAATGAAATTATTTGCTGACATCATAAAAGTATACAAAAACATAACGTTCTGTATGACTGCCACTAGTAACATGTTTATATATATATATATACTATTTTTAACAGAGTCACCATAAAAATTTGATATAATGGATGAAACAGCTGGTTTTCAAGTTCATTTAAGTATAAGTTGAATAAACAAATGGTGCAGGTAAAAATATAAGAAGGGTTTTTGCCATGAATATAAAATTGCATGGCTATAGCACTTATTTAAAGACTTTTAGTGCAGTGTTCAATTGTTTTGCTGACTTAACAAAACTTAAAAGACAATTTTAATAGAACAAAAGATATTTGTACTAGATGATTATAATATTGATAATATTTTACATGCTTTGTTAGAATTTTAAACTTTTCCTATTTTTATATTGAGCAGATCTATAGATATATATTGATCTCTTTTAAAGTAGCAGCATATAATGATGTTGATTGTCTTTCTAATTTTTTTTAAACATTCTAATTCTCTTTCATACATTAGCATGGTTAGGAGATAAATTTACTCATATATTTTTTTGTTTTAATATTTTATTTCCTTATAAAGGAGAATTTTGCATTTTTATGTTCATATGTGTTTTGTATATATTATTGTTACCTAGCTTGGACGAAATTACGGAAAGAAGCAAATTTGTTGCAGTCAAAAATTGATTGTATATTTGTATATCCCCCCTTTTTTGTAAATATATTGTAAAAGTCCATTGTAAATCCTTTATCTGATAAAGGTAAATGTTGTTCTTAAAAGAAAACACTGTGTTATTGTCCTTGTTAATAGTATATGTATTGATGTTAAACATCTTGAAGATTATTTATTATTGAAAATGATTTCTTTGACATTATATATTCTATTTATAGTTCATCTATATATAGAAGTTTTAAAACTTTTTGGTTGTTATATTGTATACAATGTAGTGCTATTTATGTTTGTTATAAATTTTGTATTTCTATATATATATATATTATTGGATCCGATGTTGATAGATGGTTTTAGAAGCTCATTTTGATGAAGTTAAACTAGAAAATGAGTCAAAAAATGATTTATGTACATACTTGTATGTATATACCAGTTATATATTAGATCCTTAACAGTATATTACTTTTGAAATCGGCTGATTGCTCGAAATTGCGAAAAATCAAATTGTCATGAGCTTTTAGACAAATAGTAAAACAGTCGATTACAGTGAACAAAAAGTCTTATAGAAAAATCAGGAACATTTTTAAAAGTCTTGCACAGAGGCGGATTTAGAGGGTTTTTCAGGGCCCGCCCCCCCCCTTTTTTGGCAGTATGTTGGCTCCCCTTATCAAAATTTCTAGATAAACTACAATAAAACTTAAGAATGAAGTTATTTAGTTGAGTTTTATTGAAAAAAAATAATAGATCTGCTAACATGTGTTGTGTTGTACGAAAAAGCAAATATTTGTCGTGAAGAAAATCTATTGATCTAAGTAAGTTGATGATGTCAAAGATTTTATAAGATTTTTTATACTACAGGCATGTTGTTGTCTTTCTTAGTCTGATTTCAAAAGTAATATATAATTGTATGAAAGAATGGCAAAACTATGAAATAGATTGTTTTTGTACAGTAATTTATTTGTTTATCTATAGTGCTGAATATTATCTTCAAAAGATAAATGTATCCTGCTTTTACTGTAAATAATGGTGTAAATGTATAGCTACAGTAAAATCTTTATATACAGTCTTATTTTGTGTTCCTTGTATAAATGATAGGACCTAGTATTGGGGTGGAGTTATCAAATCAGTCACACATTTATGTTTAGTTTGAAATCAATGATGATGTTCAGATATTAATCTACAAGTTTGTTTCAAAGAGAGATAGAAGTTGTGTATTAAACATTCTGAAAGAAATTAGAAAACACCCATTTTTTTTTTTTTATTTTGTTGATTTATTTTTATACTCTTTTTTTTCTTCTTTTTTTTTTTACTTGAGGAGCAAGCAACTTTTTGAAGCACTTCATGGATTTAGTTTAAAAAAAGATTACAACATATTTTCTTCTCCCACAAACACTTAAGGTTGATGTGTTCTTAAATTTTGCTTTGTGCTTTGGCTTTTGTACTCCCAGATGTTACAATATTTTTTTTATTAATTTTTAGGTAAAGATTTCATAAAATGCAATCATAACCCTATGGTACTGACTTGATTTGTAAATCTTCATAAGTTAATCACTACTTTTGAGATGCACAAAATATAGTGCATTGAGTCATAACATTCGAAATATCCTATTCATGAACATTTATATGCTCAGATATCAGGTCAAAAAATAATGTTACACTTGGCAAGAACATTTCATAGCTTTTGCAAGGTGCAGGAATCTAATATATGTTCTTAAAATATTACAGCCGATTTCATTGAGTGTGTAAGCATATGTATTATCTTTGGTTAGCTTGCTTGTTAGCTGAACTGTGAAGTCATAGTAAGGTCAGGTATACTACCCTCCTTTCAAAGTAACCTAGTCCAACAGACAGATAGTTACTCTTAAAGGAGGGTAGTTAACCTAACCTAGTTATGACTTCATGGTTTAGCTAGCAAGCAAGCTAATCAAAGATATTACCTTTGCCTAAATGCTCAATGCAATTGGCTGTAATGATGTCATTGTTAAAGTAATCTTTAATAGTTAGAGTTATCTTCCTTTGTCCAGAATTTTAGTGGAATCAACTACAACTTTCTATATAATGCAAAATTTTATTTTACCTCTCAATGATTAATGATCTTTAACATCTTTCAATGATTGAAAAGGAAAAAAATATGTAATGTCAGCCATGTAGTTGAGAGGAAAAATAAAGAACTGAAGAAGGCCAATGACCGAAACGTCTTGAGAAATTGGTTTATTTAAACAATTATATAAAGTATGTTCCCTATTGGAATTTTGAATACAAGGATCTCAATGATTAATTAAAATCTTTATTCTTCAGGGCTTACTTTGATTCTAGGTTTGTGATAAAGATCTTTTGGATTTTTTTGTGTGTTCCAATTGAAGAAATTCTGTACATGTAAAGTGCATTTCCCTTGATAAGATTATGGTTTTTAATTACAACATGAAATTTAAGCCATAGCCATCAGAAATGCATTACACATTCATATAACATATAGTACTCCTTTAATAATTGTTTAAAGACATCTTACTGAAATTGACCAATTTTGTTTTAATACCGGTGATGTTGCTTTAAAAGTTTTGACTTTATATCTGGATTTTACTGTACTGTTGGAAGTGCTTTATACTGTCATGTTAGTTTATATTTTTATGTGTACTGGAAATCAACCTACTGTGGATTCATTATTATTCCTTGGATACCATTTTTTTCGTTTGTTTTGTGTTCAGAGGCGAACCACAAATTCACAAATGTTCAACGATTTACAAGTTTTCATAAGGCTTTGTATGAGATTGACAAAACCATGAAATCAAAAATCTATGAGAATGCAAGTTTTCCTCAATCCCAAAAATTGGTAGCCATGAAAATAAATGAATCCACAGTACCAATTGTTTAAATTTTTCAAGTGAAAACTCCAACATTTTAATACAGATAAATCAGTTGTATGAATAATGATATTGAATATGTAGAAAATTTTGAACATATTATTCTTAATATTTATGAATGACTTAAAATTACAAACAAAATGACACTCAGATACCAAAGTAAAAAAACGAATATCCATTTTGAAGATTTAATTTAAATATAGTGTTGTGTAGTAATAAACAAACAACTATAGAGAAAAAAGTAATAGTTATTACATATTATAAATTGTCAGATTAATATTTGATGCCTAAATCTGTTATTGATATTTACAACTCCAAGAGAAGTTTTTATTAATATTCTGATATCTTAAGGAGGTAGACCTAGGTTGAGGGAAATAACTCTTAAAATCATCAGTACGTTTGTGTCAATCATTTTTTTCATAAATATATTCTAAGCTTCTATGTTACATAGATTATTTCAATCTGTTTCAGGTAAATGCTTAAAATACGTTGATAAAACTTGACTTTTACAAACACATAACTAATTTAAAGAGTTATCTCCCTGAACCAAGGTCTAACACCTTAAATAATAAGTATTTAATTTTTCTCTCTTGTTTTTCATAGTCAGTCATGATATTCTTCCTTTTAATTTGGGGAAATTTATCTAAAGTTAGAAGAAAGAAAAAATGTTATAACCTACTGATAGAGTTGTTTCATTGGCAATCATACCACATCATCTTATTTTTATGTTGAAGGTAGCAAGACAATAGACCACTTTTGAGTTCATCCATCACCGGAAAAAAACTCGTCAATTATACACACCTTTATTACGTAATTTTCCAGATAAAGGGGGTCACCTAACTGTATTCCTGCACTATTTACGTTCATCAAGCGTCTTAGTGATCATCAATGTGCAGAATAAACTAGAAATAATGGTTGTTCTGTAGGTATTTAATGAAAATTCCCTGATGACAGCAATGCTGATTGTCAATTTTGAGAATTCAATTTGCCGAATAATTCGTACCATATAGAATTATAGTTTTCCAACCACTCGCTCAACCAGAGACATATATACACATGTATATATGTCTCTGGCTCAACATTGGAATGGATGTGACAACGCCCCATAACGCACAAATGATGTTCACTAAAACCAGAGTTTTTGACAGAAATTCATCGAACTCGAAAGTTGTCTATTAAATTGCTATTATTCTACATTGATTTTATAATTTATTCATTTTTTAACAGATATAGCCTTTTTTACAAAGTTTTAAAGTTGTTTCTTTTGATAAATATGACTATATTCCATTGTAAAAACTTACATCACTATAAAATGTATGAATTTTTAGTGAAAAAAGTCCAGTTTCTTGGTAAACAAGGAACTCTTTTATTAATTAAGATTATTTGAAAAAATACTTCTCAACGAAATAATTATATTTCCGTTTGTTATGTTACTATGGTTACTGATTGTTTGTATTAATGTTTGCTTGTCTGAATGTAAGAAAATAATATTAGATCTATTTCAGTATGATTTATTCTTGAGTTATCCTTGAAAATAGATATACAATGTAAATTGTAAAATCATAGGACACCTACAAAAAAAGAGTATAACATTAAAATACCAGACTCCAAGGTAAATTCAAAACGAGGAAGCCCAAAAAACTAACAAAATTACAAGCTATCAACCAATGGAATGAGTGACAATTGCAAACAACCTACATATTCCTGACTTAATAAAATTGAGAATGGAAATGGGGAATGTGTCAAAGAGACAACAACCTGACCATAGAAAAAACAACAGCAGAAGGTCACCAACAGGTCTTCAATGTAGCGAGAAATTCCCACACCCGGAAGCGTCCTTCAGCGTGCCTTAAGACAGGTATTTTCCAAAGAAAATGGTGAAAATGGTGAAAACCTAGTTAGCTAGCTTAAATTCCAGCAGAAGAATCTCTATATTGTTGTTGATTAAATAGAGGGGCGAAAGATACCAGCGGGACATTCAAACTCATAAATTGAAAATAAATGTATTAACTCTTTGGTTAAAAAAGAAAATTAATAGACACAAAACACAACAGCATCTAAAAAAGGCCAACAGTTTTCATCTAATTATAATGAAAATGTATGTCATGGTTATATCAGAAATCTGAAGATGTTGAAATGTCTTGCCTGTTTAACTTATGACTGAATTCATGTAGAAAGTCTGTATTATGAAAGTTTTACTACAAGTATCACATAAACTTGATGTTATCAATGATCCATGAAATGCTTTTTATAGCCGACTCATGGACTATGTGGTATGGGCTTTGTTCATTGTTGAAGGCTGTATAGTGACCTATTGTTGTTAATTTCAGTGTCATGTGGTCTCTTGTGGAGAGTTGTCTTATTGGCAATCATATCACATCTTTGTTAGATGTACATCTACAAATCATTCAATACACCAAATTTAGTGGCCCTATCACTTGTACTACTTGAGAATAAGTTCAAATCACAAAAATCCTTATATTGACGATGCAAAAGACAATGAAAATTATCAAGGTTATATAACCATGCCATGCAGACATGTACACCTAGCAATCATTTCATACACCAAACACAGTGGTCCTATCGTTTATAGCACCTGAGAAAAGGTCCAACCACAAAATCTTTACATTAACCAATGACCATGAAAATGACATCAAGGTTATATAAACCATGCCAGACTGATATTTATAGTTCCTTTGTATGTTATAATGTTACACCTCTGTCCCAGGGAGAAGGTTGCCATCCTGCTTACATGTTTAACCCAGCAACATTTTGTATACATGTGCCTATTCCAAGTCTGGAGCCTGTGATTCAGTGGTTTTTTGATGTGTTACATATATTAGTTGTTTTTGTTAATAATTTGTACATAAATTAGGCCATTAATTTTCTTTTTGAATAAATTTACATTTGTCATTTTAGGGCCTTTTATAGATGACTATGCAGTATGGTCTTTGCTCTTTGTTGAAGGCCGTAAAGTGACCTATAGTTGTTAATTTCAGTGTCATTTAGTTTCTTGTGGGAAGTTGTCTCATTGGCAATCATACCACATCTTCCTTTTCATATGTACACCTAACAATCATTCCATACACCAAACACAGTGGTCCTATCACTTATAGCACCTGAGAAAAGATCAAACCATAAAATCTTTACATTAACTAATGAACCATGAAAATGACATCAAAGTTATATAAACCATGCCAGGCAGACACCTAACAATCATTCCATACATCAAACACATTAGTCATATCACTTATTATTATAGAACATGAGAAAAAGATCCAACCACAAAAATATTTACATTGACTAATGAACCATGAAAATGAGGTCATGGTCATATAAACCATGCCAGGCAGACACCTAACAATCATTCCATACACCAAACACATTGGTCATATCACTTATAGCACCTGAGAAAAGATCCAACCATAAAAAGTTTCACATTGAACAATGAACCACGAAAATGAAGTCAAGGCTATATAAACCATTCCAGGCAGATACCTAACAATCATTCCATACACCAAACACATTGGTCAAATCACTTATTATTATAGAACATGAGAAAAAGATCCAACCACAAAAATATTTACATTGACTAATAAACCATGAAAATGAGGTCATGGTCATATAAACCAAGCCAGGCAGACATTTACACCGAACAATCATTCCATATACCAAACTGTGGTCCTATCACTTATATAACCTGAGAAAAGATCAAACCACAAAATCTTTTCATTAACTAATAACCACGAATCTTAGGTCCGAGTACACAGTTATTTCGTAGTGCATTTCTTTTTAAAAAATAAATGAAAATTAAAAAGATCCCACCTGGGCTTTCTCAATAATATTTTTACAGTGTGTTGTACAACTTTTGTGACAATTTATATCAAAGTTATAAAAAACTTCATCAGCTCTAACTCAAAATATGGACAATTTTATGTTAAGGGGGTCTTGATATCTTTTGACAGCTTCCGAAGTGCTAATTTTTTACCTTTTTCAGCTGGACCTAATCACTAATTTACCTTAAAATTTATTACCCAAATTTTTTTACAGTGTCATTTCAACTCCCTACTTACTATATGAGGCATAAAACATGAAGAAATAAATTTGGAAGGGGTATTAAAAAATTGGCAAGTAACACACTGTCCGCACTAAGAACTATATTGGTGGACAACGAAATCAAAGGACGATAACTGTGTACTCGGACCAAATGAGGTCAAGGTTATATAAACCATGCTAGGCAGACACATAACAATCATTCCATACACCAATAACAGTGGTCATATCAATAGCACCTGAGAAAAAAATCCAACCACAAATTTGTTTACATTGACCAAGGAACCGTAAAAAAGAAGGTCAAGGTCATATGAACTTTATATGCAAGACAGACATATACACCTGACAATCATTCCATACACCAAATATATAGTTGACCTATTGTTTATAGTTAATGATAAACTGATATATGCACAAAATATCATCATTGACCAAGGAAGCATCAAATGAGGTCAAGGTCTTTTAAATCAATGAAACCTACCAGACAAACATCTACATATTACAATTATTCTCGCAGCAAATTGGATAAAGGATATTGCTTATTCTGTAACAATTTTTGGAGGACATTCTCCCCTAATAATTATTTAATCCAAGTGTTCCAAATTGTGAAGTTGAAATTTTACGGACGCCATCACGAGTTGGTTAACCATTATGGAATTACTGTTTCACAGATGATATCAGATATGTTCTTTACGTGGTAACTACAATCCCCTTCACTTTTCATGAATGTGACCTACCGAGTTAGACAATTTACGGGTTTGTAATAACATAAGCAACCGGACGGGTGCGATATGCGGGCAGGGTCTGCTTACCCTTCCTCTTTGTTTGGATTCATGTTGCTTAGTCATAAGTTTTCTATGTTGTGTCTTTTGTACTATTATTTGTCTGTTTGTCTTTTTCATTTTTAGCCATGGCGTTGTCAGTTTGATTTAGATTTATGAGTTTGACTGTCCCCCTGGTATCCTTCACTCCTCCACCTAATAATAAATAATTCCACAGTGATGTTCTATCCTTAGAGAACTGAAGGTCCATATTTATCCCAAGCATTCACTCCCTTCAAAAAAATTCACCAATTAATAAAATTTAAAATAAGAAATTTGATTAATTTTTATTAAATATATAGAAATACTAACTATAACAATATAACAAATTATAAACATAAGGATGGTCAGTAAATAAATAAAAGCTAACATGAACAGTAAGAATAATTAATAAATCGTTGTACTACTTTGTGTAATAATTATAATAAATTTATAATATTTCATAACATACTAAAAAATATAAATCTTCATCAACATATAAAAATAAAGCATGGCATATATAAAAATGATTAAATAATAATGAAGGGGACTTTTGTTCATCTAATTTTAAAACATAAAATTAACATACAAAATATTTTAAATGCAAAATTCAACACATTTAAAACCAGATGCTTCGCAGGGCGTAGCTTTATACGACCGCAGAGGTTGAACCCTGAACTGTTGGGGCAAGTATGGACACAACATTCAAGCTGGATTCAGCTCTAAATTTGGATTGTGATTAAATAGTTGACACAGCATAGGTTTCTGACACAGAATGAATGTGTTCTAATGAACTTAAAATTTTTGTTTTCTCTTAGAGCAATTCACTATGCTGTTCAATATTAATCCTCTCAAAACACTGTTTGAAGAAATTTTCTTTTTATTTATGAAATTTCAAATGAGAAAAATTGAACCCAATTTTTTAATCACATCCCCCTTTCCCTTATTCCAAAACTAATCTCAATTAAAAATATTCTAATGGAGTTTGCAACAATAACTACTCATTTAAATACATCATAAAATATTAAGATGTAAAAAAACTGCTTGTTATCACTGAATGGTAAAGATTATTTAAATTTATCAGTTGGTAGTAAAAAGTGAATATACATTGTATATTGTATATAACAAAGATTTAAGTTGATTCTGGACAAAGAAAGATAACTCCAATTAAAAAAAAATTCTTGCAATAAGATATTTCTTGCTTACTATTTTGGACAAAGAAAGATAACTCTAATTAAAAAAAAATTTGCTATTTCACAATATTGTGAAATTAGATATTTCTTGCCATTGCACAATACTGTGCAATTGAAAAGACTTGCTATTCCACAATACTTAATATAATAATTTTAGATCCTGATTTGGACCAACTTGAAAACTGGGCCCATAATCAAAAATCTAAGTACATGTTTAGATTCAGCATATCAAAGAGGCCCAAGAATTTAATTTTTGTTAAAATCAAACTTAGTTTAATTTTGGACTCTTTGGACCTTAATGTAGGCCAATTTGAAAACGGGACCAAAAATGAAGAATCTACATACACAGTTAGATTTGGCATATCAAAGAACCCCATTTATTCAATTTTTGATGAAATCAAAAAAGTTTAATTTTGGACCCTGATTTGGGCCAACTTGAAAACTGGGCCAATAATAAAAAATCTAAGTTCATTTTTAGATTCAGCATATCAAAGAACCCCAAGGATTCAATTTTTGTTAAAATCAAACTCAGTTTAATTTTGGACCCTTTGGACCTTTATGTAGACCAATTCGAAAACGGGACCAAAAGTTAAGAATCTACATACACAGTTAGATTCGGCATATCAAAGAACCCCAATTATTCAATTTTGATGAAATCAAACAAAGTTTAATTTTGGACCCTTTGGGCCCCTTTTTCCTAAACTGTTGGGTACAAAACTCCCAAAATCAATACCAACTTTCCTTTTATGGTCATTAATAGTTATCAAAAGTACCAGGATTATAATTTCATACGCCAGACGCGCGTTTCGTCTACATAAGACTCATCAGTGACGCTCTGATCAAAATAGTGAAAAAGCCAAAACATATACAAAGTTGAAGAGCATTAACCTTGTGTTTAAATTTCATAGATTTCTATTTACTTATACTAATGTTATGGTGCGAAAACCAAGAAAAATGCTTATTTGGGTCCCTTTTTGGCCCCTAATTCCTAAACTGTTGGGACCTAAACTCCCAAAATCAATACCAACCTTTCTTTTGTGGTCATAAACATTATATTTAAATTTCATTGATTTCTATTTACTTAAACTAAAGTTATTGTGCGAAAACCCAGAATAATGCTTATTTGGGCCCTTTTTTGGCCCCTAATTCCTAAACTGTTGAAACCAAAACTCCCGAAATCAATCCCAACCTTTCTTTTGTGGTCATCAACCTTGTGTCAAAATTTCATAGATTTCTATTAACTTAAACTAAAGTTATAGTGCGAAAACCAAGAAAATGTTTATTTGGGCCCTTTTTGGCCCCTAATTCCTAAAATGTTGGGACCAAAACTCCCAAAATCAATACCAACCTTCCTTTTATGGTCATAAACCTTGTGTTAAAATTTCATAGATTTCTATTCACTTTTACTAAAGTTAGAGTGCGAAAACCAAAAGTATTTGGACGACGACGACGCAGACGATGACGCCAACGTGATAGCAATATACGACGAAATTTTTTTCAAAATTTGCGGTCGTATAAAAACTAGATAATAATTGTAGTATTTTTAATATAGTACTACGCACCAATGAAAATTGTAAATCAGGAATATTTATGGTAAAAGAAGACAGCTAACTTCATAATGAATTTCTATATGACATACATAGAGCTGATACAATGAATTGCTGCCCATCTTGACTGATTATAATTGATTGGAATTCATATAGAAAGGCTTTGATATCAAGGTCATTTTGCAGGTTTCACCAAACTTAACATTATCATGATTAAAAAAATATATTTAATTAAAAATAAACTTTGGGTGCACACTTAACAACGATTGTATACAACAAACACATTTAATCCATAACAGAGTAGAAAACAATCTAAATACAATCACGAAAAATCATGCACTCAAACTCGAAAATGAGATTGTGGTTAAGTATAACCGAGTCAGACAGATGTATATATACTCCTTTAAATCATTTATTAAAACTAAAAGTAGTTGGATAGTTGTATGGCATTTGCACCAATTTTGAAAATTTCGTATTTTTAAATTGCACCAATTTTGAAAATATTGTATTTTTCATTTGCACCAATTAATTTTTCATTTACAATTCTGTACAACTTATTGATAATTTCTGATTACATATGTTTACTTGTGATTTGGCAAAAATTAAAATTAAAAATAGGCGTAATTAAAGTACAGTTTGGTGTACATGCTAAACACTGAGTTGAACTACTTGCAGTGACAGAAATTGTTATTTTATCTGACTGACCATTTCTATCCAGATCTTTTATCTTTCTTTTGCACATTTCTATCTAAATGACAACAAAGCACCATGAGGAAATTCACTGCAGCTAATGGAATTACCAGTGCTATCCTCTACCTTTAAAAGACGCCTTGACTTTTGTATCAACTCAACAAGAGTCTGTCTCCATACAAAAATAGTTTTACACCATATAAACTTTTCTATTTCTTCCACTCGAACTTTAGCCTGAGAACAGAAATGTTCAAATATAACACTTGCTGCTTTATGATCATCCTGGTCTTCATGAAGATACATCACATGACCTCTTCGTTGTAGCAGGAAATCTGAGAGCGCAAGTTTGTAATCAAATTGAGAACCAAAGACAAACGACTTTTTCATCCATTTTAAATTACTGTAATCATTGGTTACAAAGATTAAGTAGTAAAGTACTTGATTAACTTTAGAAATAACTTCAAAATTCAAGACAAACTCTGTTTCAGATTTGACTTTTAACCTTTCTGTGTAAATTTCAACTAATTTCTTTCCTCCATCAATTTGTTCCTCGAGTAATTCCTTACTTAAGTCAAACAATCGAGTAACATGCGGTTCTCCAACTTTCGTTTTTCTAAATCTATGTACAAAATTATACATAAAATTAATAAAAGCTGACTTCCTTGGTCCTATGAACTTTTCAACCCTCTCCATAGGTATTTGTGAATATCCGTAAGGATCTATGAAAGTTGACATGCATTCCCTTTCTTTTAGGTCTGGTGGATCTAAATTTTCAAATTCATCATTTTTGATACAAATAAAGATCGGGAAATCTTCATTTCGACTTGAAATTTCTACTTCTTTGATGGTATTTTTTCTTTTCTTTACTTCTTCAATGTTAAAAGCAATGTTATAAAATACAAATGTCAGCTTAATATTATCGACAAGTATCTTGAAACTTTTTTGGTTTTTCTCTACAAAGCAAAACCTTATTGAATAATGCTGCAATTCACAAGTGTGTTCCAAATTATCTTCACTAACAACACATGGATTATACACATTTGATAATTGTTTCGCAGAAACAAAATATTCTATTGCAACTCTCAATGCTATTACTGGTGACCCATACAACTCTATATTTGTAGAGTTTCCCTCATTAGAGTAAACAGGAGACCAGTCGTTTGAATAACGATTCCCTTCACCAGCAAATACATCATACACATGGCTAACTAGACCAGCATCTTGTGTTTCAGCAATAAACTGTTGTAGGTATTTCTTATATATGCATCTTTTGATGAAACCATGAGGTGTATCTTCTTTAAAAAAGTCGGCTTTTCTATTTCCTGTAAAAAATAAATGAAACAAAAATTAGAGTAAAATTAACGATCTGTTAAAAGTAAACTGTGATTCAAACATTTATACTAAAATTTAAATTTCTGACAAAAATTTCAACATAAATCCTATTCTAACAAAGGAGGATTTATGGTGGGCAAGGAGCCTATATATAGCTACCTTCCCACTTATGGAGAACATTTGATTGATTATTTAGGGAATCATTGAAGCATGGCTAGAGCAGGCAGTCAGTGGCCCCCTAGGAAAATTTCTGGATCTGCCAGTGATTTAACTTTTTTTTATGTTTGAAAAATGGAAACTGGGAAATGATGAAGTTTGAAATAAGACTTTCTTAAATGTGTTCTATAACTACAAAAACAATAAACTACACAGAGAACAATAACCAATAGGACAATAGAACTGACAAAAAATTTGAATAAATTGACCAATAGGAGATGTGTCTATGGAAAGTGTCATTTGGTTTGAAATAACAGATTTTGTTTGGCTGATCATTTTGATTATTTCTACTAAATAGTTTATGCAAAAAGATACAAAAATAAATATAAAGTTTTATAAGGTGTTGACTGATACTTTCATCTACTGTAAATTCAGAAATTATTGCATCATATATCTCAATAATTAAAACTCTCATTTTCAAATTTGGTATATCATTTAAACAGGATTTTCCTCAATCACAAACCAAAAATTGCATAAATTGTTGACATAAATGACAAAATCATAATAATGAATGCCCACAATAATTTCTGAAATTACAGTATGTTGACTTTATACATGCTATAATTGTAGATCTTGTTCTGCTGTTAACATTAATTGATAACACCAACATCCTATTATCCAGTTAAGGACTTTGTCAATCCATGCCAATAATATGACAATACTAATTTTAAACATGACCAAAGGAAATATTACCTTTCACTTCTATCTGTTCTTTACTTGTCTTTGCTTTTGAAGACCTGTAACAATTAGCATAGTATCTGGTTAAGGATAATTATTGTGTTAAAAATCGTTTTGATTATCATTGTAGGTATAGATTAATCTCCTAGTAAGGGCATGTGATTCCTCTTTTTCGTATGTTTAGTGATGCTCGAGTCCATTTTTTTTGGAAATCAAAAACCTTCTTCAAAAGTTCAAGAGCAGAAATATAACTGAAAAAGACTTACAGCATAGCAAAACACAGATAAGAAATTAGACATTTGCATGAACGTAATTCAATTTTAAAAGATTATAAAAGTTTTATAACAGTAAGTTCAAAGTATGAACAGATTACATAAATAAGCTCTTTTTTTACAAAAACAATACATGTATATGAACTACCAAACAAAAATTGACAGTGTGCAAAACAGAAGCAGACGAATCTAAAGGGAAAATAAAACAATCTGGAGTAAAAAAAAACAAAAAAACTTGAAACAATACAACATTGTTACACCACAATCAAAATAAAAAAATCAAAGTGCTTGTAGGCACAGAAGAGTTACTATTGTGTTAATTTATCAGTTGGAATTAAAATTAAATATTGCATTGTCAATAAAGCATTGGTTGTTAATTCAACTACAATTCTGGACAAAGGGAGATAATTTCAAAGATGACTTTAACAATGACATCATTTATATTTTTCAGAACACATATTAGATACCTGCACCTTGTAAAACTCATGTATTTTTTTTTGATAGGGGCAACATTGTTTTGTGACTTGAATATCTGAGCATATATTACATTGATAATTTTTTGGAAATATTCATGAATAAAGGATGTATAGAATGTTATGATCAATGCACTATATTTTGTGTTTTAAAAAGGCAGTGATAAGCTTTGGAAGATTTAGAGTCAGTAACATGGGGTTTTGATTGCATTTTATGCAATTTTTATCCAAAAACCAATTAAAAGCCAACAAAAAGAATATTGAATAAAAAATTAGGACAGAATGCTTTTGAACCTATGTATTAAGATCTGATCTCTGCTGCTATTGAATGAAAATTAGTCTTCAGGATAATGTTTTGAATCCACAGGCCCAAAGCTCAACCTTACATACATTTTGGATAAACTCTATTGGCCTGAAGACCTGATTTTTACAAGCCCGACATCAATTTTACTAGCCTGGACAGGTGATATAAAAAAGAAGATGTGGTATGATTGCCAATGAGACAACTATCCACAAAAGACCAAAATGACACAAACATTTACAACTATAGGTCACCGTACATCCTTCAACAATGAGCAAAGCCCATACCGCAAAGTCAGCTATAAAAGGCTCCAATAAGACAATGTAAAACAATTCAAACGAGAAAACTAACGGCCTTATTTATGTAAAAAAATTAACGAAAAACAAATATGTAACACATAAACTAAGGACAACCACTGAATAACAGGCTCCTGACTTGGGACAGGAACATACATAAATAATGTGGCGGGGTTAAACATGTTAGCGGGATCCCAACCCTCCCCTAAACTGGGACAGTGGTATGAGAGTACAACATAAGAACGAACTATAAAAATCAGTTGAAAAAGGCTTAACTCATCAGATAGACAAACTAGAGGCTCTCAAGAGCCTGTGTCGCTCACCTTGGTCTATGTGCATATTAAATAATGGACACAGATAAATTCATAACAAAATAGTGTTTTGATGATGGTGATGTGTTTGTAGATCTTACTTTACTGAAATTCTTGATGCTACACATCTCTTTACATAATGAACTTGGCCCAGTAATTACGGTGGAAAATATTTTCGAAAAATCTACAAAAAATTATAAAAAATGTTGAAAATTGACTATAAAGGGCAATTACTTCTATAGGGGTCAACTGACCAAATCGGTCGTGTTGACTTATATGTAAATCTTACTTTGCTGAACATTATTGCTGTTTACTGTTTATCTCTATCTATAATATTATTCAAGATAATAACCAAAAACAGCAAAATTTCTTTAAAATTACCAATTCAGGGGCAGCAACCCAACAACGGTTTGTTTCGATTCATCTGAAATTTTCAGGGCAGATAGATCTTGACCTGATAAATAATTTTACCCTTCTCAGATTTGCTCTTGATGCTTTAGTTTTTGAGTTATAAGCCATAAACTGCATTTTACCCCTATGTTCTATTTTTAGACGTGGTGACCATCTTGAATAGTTGACCAAGTCACCGGACACAATTTTTAAACAAGATATCCCAATGATGATTGTGGCCAAGTTTGGTTTAATTTGGCCCAGTAGTTTTAGAGGAGAAGATTTTTGTAAAAGTTAACGATGACGCCGGACGCAAAGTGATGGGAAAAGCTCACTTGGCACTTTGGGCCAGGTGAGCTAAAAATACAAGTGGACGTGGCCGGGTATTTATACATCCCGACACAAAAAGACACAATTAACAGATCTGAGAGTACTCACAGTTATCTGACAGCTAGTTCAAAGCCACTAACAACTAATAAAAGAATCATGCCTCTAAGACTAAACAACCAATCCGTACTTATCCAACATACAATGGATTTAGTGTAAAGACGTCATAAACAGCCAGAGAAAAACATGAACTTGTACAATGCCAAGTTACAGGTATCGACAGATTGTAGATCCATGAAAATGTATATATGCATATAACATACTAGTAATATTTAGTTAGCTTTTGATAAACTGATAACAAAATCAATATTTATACCACTAAAAACAATATTCAATGATCTTATTACAGTGTTGAATAGGTAACCTTTTAGAATAAGTTTATTTAAAGGAGCGATAAGTTTACCAGGATAATTTCTAAATTTCCAGGCACGGTTAACAACATTTCCGTAAAAATGAGGATGTGCCATCCCGTTTGAAATAAGTTTTCTACAGGTACAACCAAACTTCAAAACCAAATCTTTATGTATATGGAAAAATTTAGTAAAGGTTTTAAGTAATTTATGGTAACGATATCCCTGGTTTAATAATTTACCAGTAATACATAGGTTGTGTTCGTTAAAAGCAAAAATGTTACAACAGACAGGGGCATAGCAAACAAGTTGTGAAATATAAACACTGTAAGATGGTGCCAAAGGAACATCACCATCTAAAAATGGAAAATTAACAATATGGAACGAAAAATAGTCTCTTTTGTCATAAATTTTAGTGTGTAGTTTTCCGTTGAAATATCTAAATCCAAGAAAGGACAGTTATTACTGAATACATTAGATTTATTTAAAGTAAGTTCCTTAGGGTAAATTTCAGAAGTATATTGAGAAAATTCTTGATTATTTAACAAAAAAATATCATCAAGATAACGGTAAGTGTTGTTGATTTATCAATTAAATGCAATTTTAACGGGTCTTTGCTGAGTTTTGTCATGAACTGTGATTCGTAACAGTACAAAAACAAGTCTGCTATTAAAGGGGCACAATCAGTGCCCATGGGGATACCTACAACCAGTCGATAAACTTTGTTGCCGAAACGTATGTTGAATACCTGTGGTTAAGCATAAAGACTGATGTCTTTTTCCATTACATCACAGTATTTGTCAATGTCACCAACAATATCCTTAATTTTCACATCAGTCATCTTCCATTAAAGTTACATTAAAATGAATAATATAAACTCCCTTTGTGTATAAAGCAGTAAGCATTGTGTATGAGTTTTGTAACATCTGGTTGGGGCAAACTTAAGTAAGAGAATTGAAACGAACAAGTCTGCTATTAAAGGGGCACAATCAGTGCCCATGGGGATACCTACAACCTGTCAATAAACTTTCTTGCCAAAACGTACATTGAATACCTGTGGTTAAGCATAAAGACTGATGTATGTATCCTCTAAGTCAACCATTTGTGTGGCTATTTTTTCGACAATTCTCATTCCACAATATTGTAATCATGGAAATGAAGGAGATTGTGGCAAAGTCATGAACAACAAATGAAAAATATATGAGGTAATCTGTGATACTTCAAATTAGTTAACGAAGTATCCCAAGTCCAAGAAGTATATCTAATTGTTTTCTTTGATAAAAAACACAATGTTTTCATTGTACTTTACATACAACTTACCTTCCATGGAGGTAGTTAGTTGGTTCAGATTCCTGGAACTCCTGATGATTATCCCCAAACTCTCCTGTAAATGTAATTGAAACATAAAAATCATTCATTGATTTTCTATTTGACCAAAAAACATAGAACAAACAAGAATGTGTCCAAAGTACACGGATGCCCCACTGGCACTATCATTTTCCATGTTTCATGGACCGTAAAATTGGGTCAAAAGTCTAATTTGGCTTTAAAATTAAAAAGATCATATCATAAGCAGCAAGTGTACTAAGTTTCAAGTTGATTGGACTTCAGCTTCATCAAAAACTACCTTGACCAAAAACTTTAACCTAAACTCCCATTTTCATTTTCTATGTTCAGTTGACCATGAAATTGGGGTCAAAAGTCTAATTTGGCTTTAAAATTAGAAAGATCATATCATAAACAACAAGTGTACTAAGTTTCTAGTTGATTGGACTTCAGCTTCATCAAAAACTACCTCGACCAAAAACTTTAACCTGCTGACGAACTAACGAACGGACGAACGGAGCCACAGACCAGAAAACATAATGCCCCTCTACTATCGTAGGTGGGGCATAATGATACATCTTTTTGTGATTTTTTTTTTAATTCTTTGATACCTGTAAACTGGTACAATTTTTTTACTGTTAAATAGCTTATATGTTTATCAAATACACCTGGTACAATTACATTTTTTGTGAGGACTGTGTCCATGGGACACAGATATCATGCACCCACTTGTATATTATATAAAGTTATAAAGGGACATAACTTAAGAACTGTAAAAGTGATGCTTACCAAATTTTTACTATAAATCAAGAGTTTGTGGTAATAAATATTGTGTTAGAGTTTCATAAAATAAAGTTAGGGAACAGAAAAGAAAATATCATCAATTTTTCCATTTATAAAGGAGCAATACTCCAGAATTGTTACAGTGACACCACCAAAATTCAAAACAATGGGTATAAAATTCAAACTATTCTTTATTGTAATACCCATTGTGTATAGGTTTCATAACATTTGGTTACGGCAAACTAGTCTAAAATTGGAGAAAGGAAATCAACTATGAGATGTACAGACGGACAAGGGTAAAACTTAGTGCCAGCTACAGCGGGGGCACAAAATGTTTAAAGATAAAAACCAATTTTAAGTTGTTTTAAAATGTTTGAGTAATTTTGGTCTTTTGTGGATAGTTGTCTCATTGGCAATCATACCACATCTTCTTTTTTATATTTATATCAATACCTCTTATCTGTAAAGACACATAATGGCACTCAAAAATATGACCAAGAACCAATGGATCCTGGCTAGTCTGCTCACTACCCTTTATCAATGAAAATCTGTCTTTTATATCATCAGAACTTGGAGTACTTTGTAATATTTTGATATCATGTCTTAACATTCTAGCCATAGCATCTACAACAACATGGTCGGCCCATTGTCCATCTTTTTCCATTACATCACAGTATTTGTCAATGTCACCAACAATATCCTTAATTTTCACATCAGTCTCCTTCAAATAAAGTAACATAATTTAAGGAATGCACCATTATGTTATTTTGAATAGACAGAAAAAATATTACAGTCATTTCAATTATAATTTAATTCTAAAATCCATTTTAAACCGTATGAAACGATGAAAAAACGTTAATGACGTCACAATCACATGACTAAATTATGTCTATGGGCTGATAACAAAATAACATCAGCCAATCAGAAGACGCGTTCAGTAACATCCAAAATTAAATTATATTAAAATGAATAATTTAAACTTCTTTTGTGTATAAAGCAGTAAGCATTTTGTATGAGATTTGTAATATCTGGTTGGGGCAAACTTAAGTTAGAAAATTGAAATGAACAATTCAGCAATGTTTCCTTTTGTAAAGGGGCATAAAGCTTTAGAAAAGTTTGAGTTTCACCACTAAAATTCAATCAACATCTGTTTTTTTGTGGTAATAAACGTTGCATATAGATAAGTTTCATAACGTTTGGTTGAGAAATTTTTAAGTTAGAGAACAGAAACCAATTTTGGGACCTATGGATGGATGTACTGACAGACAAGGGTAAAAATTATCATGCTTAATAATAATGCCCCCTCTGCTACAGAGGTGGCATAAAAAAGTGTTTATATTCAAGTAGTGTCATATCATTAATGTTACATGACCCAATTATATTAATGTTCCTTCTTATTAATTCCTAATCTACAGAAAAGTCTCTTCAATGTATTACTTCTACAACATATATGGCATATTAAAGGCAGAGGTCTGTGCCACCCAAAACTCAACCCAATTTTTAACCTGTACCAAGTTTAACTATAAGTCTTTCTTTTCCATTTGTTATTTTCTGTTGTTTTTCTTTGTTTATTCATCTGTTTTCTAGCAGAATTCTGGTCTCATTGTTTTTAGAATAGTTAACTTACACAATCAGGGTTACACTGTAAAATGAATATACATGTACATGTATTGTATTTAATTTTCTATAGGTACATGTATCCTTTACCAAAAACGCTTTAAATCATATTTGTTTTTTATTCATTACTCTGTACATAAATCAGGCTGTTAGTTTTCTCGTTTGAATTGTTTTACATTTGTCATTTCGAGTCCTTTTATAGCTGACTATGTGTTATTGGTTTTTAGAAAACGTTTACTCATTGTTGAAGGCTGTACAGTGAACTATAGATGTTAATTTCTGTTTCAATTGGTCTCTAGTTAAAATCAAAGTCATTCTACAATTCTTTTTTTTTCATATTTAAAGATTGGTCTAGATTTTATCTTTGAAATATTTAAAGAAGCTTAAACTAATACCCGTACTTATAATTACATAGTAGTCAAATCAAACCAAGTTTGAACCTCAAACAATTTTCAACAGAAAATGTTTTACTTCTAATCTATATAGCATTAAGCCCCGAAAAAAGTCCAATAAAATCTAAATTGAGGTAAACTCAAATTTTGCATTTTTAATTTCTTATATGGAAATTAACATTGGGAAGGAAGAGAACTCTGCAAAAATCAGCCCCTTTTTTGTCAAGTTTTTGGTTGATTTTCTTAAAATTCATGTAAAATATGATACTTTGATGGGTTATACAGGGGCGGATCTAGCCATTTTAAAAGGGGGGGTCCAACTATATGTCCCCATTCAAATGCATTGATCGTCCAAAAAAAGGGTGGGTTCCAACCCCCAGAACTCTCCCCCTGGATCCGCCACTGTTATAAGTTCATGTTTGAATACATAATATAATCTTCTGCTCATGAAATGTACAAACATGACAATACTGAAGTGCTATTGATATTTTTATTTTTTTGCACATTTTTCATTAAAGAAATTGCAAATCTATGGCTTTGTGACCATTTTGAAAAAATAAGGTGAATGTTTGGAATTGTTTATATAGCTGTAAAGTATTATTTGTACAGCATCTATCTTGTTAAAAGAAACTTTAAACCAAAAAAAGAAGAATATATGCTTAATTAGTTTTATTCAACTTGAGATTCTTTACCTTGACATGCTGAAAAATCTAACAAATTGTCAAACTATGAATTATGAAATCTAGGTTGTAGCCTGATAAAAGATATGAAAACAATACATAAGTAAAACCGCCTATCAAAATCAATACATTTGTAATAACAGTGAAAACACTTTTAGAGTTGTTTGTTATACTCAAAAGACGGCTAAAATATCAAGAATCAATACATTCTGTCGAATAGAAGCGGTAAAGTTATAATTTTGTATTAATTAGTATTGATATTTGTGTCTTTTTTGCAGAGTTATCTCCCATATCAATGCATATCACCATAGGAATTTTAAAATCATTATTTTTTAGTTTTCCTCACCGTACCTTGACCTATAATAGTTTACTTCTACAAATTGTGACTTGGATAGAGTTGTCTCATTCATTTCATTGATACTCAATAACTACTCATACAACATCTACTCATATCTATATTTAAGAAGAGTCAGTGAATGATTACTAAACCCAACTTCTGTTCATTTCTACATACACATACGGTACCTGCCAACTGTCACTATTTGCTGGGGATTTCCCCCATGAAGGCCCCCAAATTGAAATTTTGAAAGAACAATTTCGTCCACTTTTTTTAACAAAACAATTAATTTTACAATGACTTATAGCTTATAAAAGTATGAAGAAGCCAAAAAACACCATAAAAATGTATTTGAAGGCCCCCTTGAAGGTTTTTTAGGACTATGACAGCCATCTTGCACGCAAAACCCCGATGGGCATTTTGAAAAGTTGGCAGGTATGAATTCATTTACCAGGATGATTCTGTTGTTTCTTATAAAGTCTGTGACTTTCTGTCTTAGGTACTGTGGATCAATGCTATCAAGTTTAAAATGTTGTTGGAGATTAAGTCTCTCAATCTGACTAGTGACAGCAGCAAAAAAACAGTTTCCATCTTTTCTGGGATTTCCTCTAATTTCCAAATTATGTTCTGAACAATGACGAAGTAATCTTTCCAATGACTCTCTTTCTTCTATGTTATCAGGTATGGAGTAAGTAACTAAAAGGATATTATGTTATTTAAATATGGTGAGTCAAAATTTTGGGCAAAACATTATAATACTTCATTTTTAAAAATTTAAATCAAATACTTTAAAATAAACTAAGGCCATGGACAATTTATTGTTGGTTTCCCCTAAAATGGGAACATTTTATAGACCTGACAGGCAGGCTTTTTTTTTTTTTTTTTTTTGTAACCATGCATAATTTTATATCTATATGTTTTGTTTCTATAGCAGAACTATAATCTTGCATATTTCCACACTTTTAGGTGTCTGTAAAAAAATAAATAAAAAAAAATTAAATTAAATGACCCAGCGGTAAACAGATGACTCGGTCGGGTAAGGTTAAACCATCATTTATTTTTCCATGGCCTAATATTAAAACTATTTTAATATTCTTGATCTGTCCTATTTGATGGGTTTTCCCAAGATCCTTTAAACTTACAGCAACAGTGTTGAATCTTCTTTTTTCACCTTCTTTTAATGATTTACATCTTTTAAAGGTTTATGACCCTTTCTGTAGCCATTTTTGTACAAACTTTTTAAACTTCAATTGTATCAAAACTACAGATATAATGAATAACAGAGATAGACCATTAAGTACATATACCAAGGGGAAACTTGATGCAAAGCATTATTATTTACTGTTTCATTGCATTTAATATAAAAAGAGTACTTTGAGACAAATAAACCAAGATTTTTATAGAAAATTCATAGCCTTTAATACATAAATTTTAAACATGGATAACTCAATTGTTTTTCTATGATGTGCTAGTGTTTATTTTTTACAAAATGTCCTTTATATCTTTAAATTCCCAAAAAAACTCGTTCTGAGTCACTTAAGTTGAGCGCACCCTAGAAGGTGTACTTGAATTGGTCTATATTTATATTTGCTTCAAATAATATCTAAATTTATAAACTTGCTTTAAGGAAATCATTACTAGCACTGCATGCAATAGCCCTCCATTTATCAAACACCGAATTGTCAAATATGAGAGTTAAAGGAGAAAGGCTGTGGATTTTCTACAAAAATCTTGGATTTATTTTCCACAAAATCCCATTTTGCTATTAAATGCAAAGAAACAATAAAAAGTAAAGCTTTGCAGGATGTTTCCCCTTGGTTACGGCATATGTACAAATTGGCCTATCTCTACTATTCATTATCTTTGCTGTTTTGATACTATGCAGTTTGAAAATTTCGTAATTCACATAGCTACAGAAGGGGTCAATAAACTCATAAAAAAAAGCTGAGAACAAATGTTACAATACCTTGACATCTATGAGTTTGATCATTGATCATTGATCATATAAATTACACACAACATACCTTGATTATTTCCCAATTGTTTAAGGCTGCTTACTATACATCGTAGCCATCTTGAACGATCTTCTTCATTTCCACTCATGACAACCAACTTGTCAGTTTTATACCAAAGAACAGTAACAGATCTATCTTTAGATTTGTAACTGTCACTTTTTACATTATGTTTGACAAAAGTTAAATTTTCTTTTATAACGTCCCTAACTATTTCCGTTGAGTCATTTTGTATGATAGTAACAGTTGTAGAATTAGAATTTTCTGTAATTGTTACAAAGAATGAAATATCTTCTGGTTCACTTGGTGACTTGTTACTGTTTGCAATTCCATCGTCTATTTCTTCTGAATTTTCTGTAATTGTTACAAAAGATGAAATATCCTCTGGTTGACTTGGTGACTTGCTATTGTTTTGATTTCCACCATCAATTTCTTCATTTTGATTTGGACCTGAAATTAACATCAGTGAGCAACACTCAATCAAAACAAATATTATGCTATTTTTGAAATCATTAACATCCCCTAAAACCTTTTCAACCCAATATCAATGTCATATTTTTAAGCCTGGGATTTCGGGATCAGGACCCCTCCAGCCCCTCCCCCCCATTACTGTTAATCAATGCACTATACCGTCATATTTCAAAGATAGTGATATACTGCAGCTGTGCTATTTGAGCTGTCAAATTGGTCAAATTGCATTGACTGTATATTCATATGTGATATACAGCCACTGACGGTATATCACCTTGTTTATGACGTTGACAATGTGTTTCCGTCGAGTTTTATTTATGACGTCAATAAAACATACAGGTTGGCGGCAATTTAACATTGATAGTTTTTACCCCAAATACTTCATTTTGAACAGTTATAAAAGTTGCAGTATATAACGAATAACCATACATAGTCTCGAAATATAAATCTGTTATTTGTACTTGGCTCGAAACAGGTTGGAATATTTGAATATCTTGTCAGTACCATAGGGTTATGATTGCATTTCATGCCATCTTTATGATTTACAGTATTTTTGGGGATATTATCCCCAAAAATACTGGAAACTACTTTCATTTGAGGTTTCACAATTGTCATGTCATAAATATATTCCTATATCTTTTACATAAAAATACAGCAAAAGTTACTGTAAAAGAAACTTATTATGTTTATCATTAAACTCATGAAAGCATCTTAAAAAGCTGAAAACAATTGTTAAAAAATACAATGTTTCATTTCATTGAAATTGAGCATTCGTTATATAAAGTTAACACATTGAAAATTATCCTATTATACACACTACCTTGATTATTTTCCATCTGTTTTTGGCTGCTTACTATACATTGTAGCCATCTTGAACGATCTCCTTTATTTCCACTGACAACCAACTTGTCAGTTTTATACCAAAGAACAGTAACAGTTCTATCTTTAGATTTGTATCTGTCACTTCTTACATTGTGTTTGACAAAAGTTAAATTTTCTTTTATAATGTTCCTGACTATTTCCATGGAGTCATTTTGTATGATAGTAACAGTTGTAGTTGTAGAATTTTCTGTAATTGTTACAAAAGATGAAATATCGTCTGGGTCACTTGGTGACTTGTCATTGTTTGCATTTCCATCGTCTATTTCTTCTTTTGGATTTGGAGCTAAAATAAACACCATAGGACATGACGCTTAATAAAAATCAGATACAATGCTATTTCTGAAATCATTATATATAACCCCCTTATAAATATTTACTGTCTAAAGTTTGTTTATCTTTTGAGGTGCTTGATATTAGGTTCCAGTATAATATGTTTAAGGCAGCAACCATTTGATTTTTAGGGGGGGGGGGGGGGGGGGGGGGGGGGGCTATAGATTTTTTTTCTGGACAAACCTTGTTTTTCACCAATTTTTTTTTGCGACAAGTCGATAACAATTTTTTTTTCTCAGACCGGTCAAAGACTGGAAACAAACGTTTTTTCCAAAAAAATCCATAGCCGTCCCCCCCCCCCCCCCCCCCCCCCAGAAAATCAAATGGTTGCTGCCTTATGACTTGACATTTACAACCCAAAAACTACCTTTAAGACAAATGAAGGTAAATTACTACTTATTTGCTAAAAATTGAAGGCTGTGACTTTGAAACAGTATTTTTACTATATATTTTTTACTATATATTTCCTGCACTGTATACAGTGTAAATGTCCTTTGGTTTTGTGTAATTTCTCTGAGTTTTACAGATTAATTTGCAGTCAATTTTGTACTAAAATACTTCAAAGTGTCTTTTAGGATGATGATTTCAATCTGTTTAATTTCTGTTACAGTTTACTCTGAAATATGTGAAAAGAAGATAAGCTTTTTTGTCCAAATAATGATTTGCAATTGTCATTCATGGTCTTTCATAGCTTACAGATGCAGTATGGGGTATACATGATGATTGTTAATTTTGAAGGTCTCATTGAAAACGTTTGTCATTTAATCTCAAATTTGTGAAAACCTGTCTTTTCAATTTGAAATCATTTATATATATCATATGTTTACTTCTTTTGTATGTCACAAACTTAATGTTTAAAGTTTATATGGCAATAAATATTTGAGTTTGAATTAACATGATTAAGTGCCAGTCTTTGTAAGAATCAGGCAATTTAGGTAAAAATCAAAACATGATCAGAAAAAAACCACCGAGCTAATCATTCTATTTAATACTAACTATCATCCTGAGTTAAAAATTATTAGTCTTTCGTTTGTGTGTGTCTGGTAATATCAAATAACTCCGTTAGAATATTGGTTAGAATGATAGCAAATTACAGAGTTATCTCCCCTTATTTGTTAATTTCTAGTGCATTTCAACCAAATTGTATCTTCTATTACCAGAACAGAAAACAGAAATGAATGTTATTTTTGTGCATAACTACGTATTATGAACTGAAATCAATGTCAAATTGGGTGGGTTTTTTGGGTCATGTTTTCATCACTGCCTGATTCTTAGGCAGACTGGCACTTAAGCACTCAGAACTGCCCAACCACTGAAAATCAAGGTCTAACTTATTACTTACCATAGTTTTTGATGTGTTTTCCTTGTTTTCCTTTATTTTCTTGTTGAGGTATTTCGTAAAACATATCACCCTTACATGACATTTCTTGTACAGGACGTGGGAACATTTCTGCAAATGCTGATTTCAGTCCATTATACATGTACATCATCTCTCATATCTGTTGAAAAAAATATATCTGGCATAAATCAGTGTTCTCCCCAAACCGTTTTAGCGTTGCCGTACCGTGACGCTATATTTTTTCACCGTGATGCTATAATAATTCCCATGACGCTATAATCATTTTGAAGATTTTTCTATGATATCATAAATATCTACATGTACATACATGTATATCACAGGATTGATTGATTGTTTGTTACATTTGTGGCAAACATTTTATGAATGTTCAGGAGACATAAACAAATTAAAAATAAATAAAATAGGTAGAGCCTACTTCTTGTGAAAGAGGTCAATTAGATTGTAGGGTGGGATAATAAACACTGCCACAGGAAAAAAAGGGATATTATTGGATAGGGACAGAAATCTAGCCTTGCAAAGAGGCAAAATACATTTTTTTTAACATTTACAAATGATGTACAGACCCTTTGTAAAGCAAAATATTGGCCTATGAAATATTGTACCACAAGACAATATTTCATAACTACAAAAATGTATGTATCATGAAATATTGTCCTCGTCTATGCATGGAAAAATGTCCAGAGAAGGACAAATTTTCATAGTGAAATTTTGTCTGTATATAGACAATATTTCACAGATGAATACTATGGAATTTTGTCTTGTTAGAGGGAGGTTATATTTTGTGTGAATTGAGACAATATTTCACAGATGTATACTATGGAATTTTGTCTTGTTAGAGGGAGGTTATATTTTGTGTGACTTGAGACAATATTTCACAGATGAACAATATGAAATTTTGTCCTGTTAAAGGAAGGTTATATTTTGGTTATATTTTGTGAGTATTGAGACAATATTTCATAGACAGATTGTCATGGAATTTTGTCTCCTGAAGGGGAGGTTATCAACATATATTCATGTAAGAGATGATATACAATGTAGGATATTTTTTCATGCGACATGTGCCTGTGTATTATATATTTTTACAAAATAAGTGATTGTCAGTACATTTCTTATATAGGTTAAACAATTCTTTAATCTACCATTTGTAATGTATCTATGCAAATTTGAAACTCACTATTAATAGTAATATTTACTATAAATTCCTTACCATACAAAACCATTTCAGCTACATATATAAAAATATGCATGCTGCATGCTTGTGTACTATAATAGTAATTTCTAATTGTGTAATTGTTCGATTAAAAAATATTTTCAAAGCCAGTATTTCATGGTGAAGTATTGTTATGAACATAGTGAAATATAGTCAGAGATTACTCTGACGTCCGACGGGTGTTTAGCTTGTCTGGCTAAACAACCGTCGGACGTCAGAGTAATCTCGGACTTAAGTGAAATATTGTCCAGAAGGAGGTGACAAAATTTTATGGACAAGGACACTATTTCATAATGAACTAATATACTAATCCATTATAAATTCCATTGGAGTGGTACCTTTGCTGCAACTGTTTACATACTATCATGAAATCACATAAAAATCATATGTCTTTCGTCTCATTTTTTTGGTAAAATTGTGTCAAAAACTTCGTGTAGAAAAGTGTTAGTACCTATGGCGGGTTTAGCTAGAAAATACGGAGTCAATCAGAAAATGTAGCACATTTAACATGTAAAAAACACAGGGGGGTTTCTTCCTATATAAAGGTATATATGTAAAGCAAAATTATATCCGGGTGACATTTGATCCGGAGGTTAAAATGTCACAGTAGTTGTTGTTATTTTTTATCCGGAGGAAAATATTTCCCTGGGATATTTTTTCCTTTGTCGTGAAATTCTATCTGGGTAGTTAACTTATTGAATAGTTATTAGAAAAAACTTATCCTTTAAAAAAAACCTATGAAATGATAATATTTAGTGTATTTGAATTAAAGCGAAATAGTTAAAAAAAAATGTATATATAAGGGAGCTACCATTTGATTTTTATGGGGGGGCTAGGATGAAAAATTGTGTCCTGCCTTTTTTTTTTATTTGTAATTTCTGTCCTGCCTTTTTATTTTTCAGTCTATTCGGTCCTGCCTTTTTTTTTTCTTAGCTTATTGTCACCGGATATATTTATCCATTTTGGTTCATGATTATGCATTTCATATTAATTGTGTTTTCCGTGTTATATGTTTTCCATTCATATCATATTCATCTTTCATATCATCATGTTTCTTGACGATTGACGACAATAGTTTTGCGCTGCATATTTTGAAATAGACTATAGCTTTATACGCTATGCTTTGCTTTACGTACTCAATATTTAAATTAGTACAATAGAAAGTTAAAGCGGTTCCTATTATTATTTAAATGATATATATTTATATTTAAATAGCATGAGTTATGCATGAGCTCAAAGCGCGGCAATACTAACCATATATATATTAATACAATTTCACTTTTATAGTTAGTCACTGGTCATTATTACAATCAGGGAGGCGGCAGACTAATGTCTACGCTGCAGGTACTTGTAAATTTATTTATTCTTTTAGCAATGTTTAAAATGTTTCAATTAAAGTAAAGTTATTTTAGTATTTCATATATAGAATTCAGTATGGCTTGAAAGCCGCATTTTGGTATATAAGTTAAGGTCAGAATAAAGCTCCGTTGCATGCAAATATTTCAGTATATATATTGTTCATATTTATTGGAACATAATTGTAAACTTGGTTTACAATTTGTATACTTGCAGATTTATATATAATAAAGTATTTATATATTGGACGACTCATTAAATGCAGAAATGGCCCACACGCATTACAACGACAAGTTTATGGGTTTATGGTGATTTATCCCTCATCCCAAGTCGATTTTATATGGTGTCCCATTTTTCCTGCGACATTATCCTGACTTTTTTTACAACAATTGTCATCCTGCCTTTTTTTTTTTGCCAAGTTACTCATCCTGCCTTTTTTTTTTACTCAAAATCCTGTCCTGCCTTTTTTTTTCAAATTTCATCCTAGCCCCCCCATAAAAATCAAATGGTAGCTCCCTAATGGAAATGATAATTTCACAAATTATCATTGAAAAACATTCCTGAAATATTCAAGTCAATATCATCCTTTTAAAAAGAAAATTATCATGAAACATAAGGAAGAAAACCAGGAGTAATTTCAATAAGGTTAGTGAAATATATGATCATATATGTAAAAGTGAGTTGTTTTCAGAACTCAGTACAAATATAAACAATTTATAAGTAAGGTAGAAATATAGTTGCATTACTTCTGTTTACAGTAATAGAAGAATTTGAGTATGATGATATTTTTAACTATATAAATAGTTTTGTCTGGGGACTGACAAAATTATAGTTGTTAATTATATGGAAATCAGATATGTCATAGCATAATGATATATTGGAACAAAAGCATGTTTAAAAGCTGGATAGTATTTACCTGTGAAATGTTATCTGTCTTATTAAATCAAGTTGTAAGTCATCTTTTTAAATAAATGGAAATATAAAAAATAAGATTCAAGGAAAAATTTCACTATGAAATAGATCATATTATATTAATATCTTTAGAATATAAATTCCTCATAATTACCTCCCTTTGATAAATTATGCAAATATGTTCTACCTAAGTGAAACATTTTATAATTATAGACGGGTATATATTGATTATGAGTGACGTACATAGTAGTTAATGGTACTCTATTTCACACGGTTCTGTGAAATATAGTACGGCAAATATGTACCGGTACATACTATCCGCATAACACAGATAGATTTTCACTCCTCTGGAAAAAATCAACCTGTGAAATACCATGCTTGGAAAAAAATTACCGGGACAAATTATCCTCAGGATAAAATAACCCAGAGGAAGAAATAAATCGTTACATATACACATGTGCCCACAGGCACTTGTTTCTGTCAATATGGGGTTTACTATCCATACCAGTACAAAAAGTTTTTTTTTTGTACTGGTATGGATAGTAAATCCCCATATTGACAGAAACAAGTGCCTGTGGTCATAAATATATGAATGGGTTATGATTTCGCTGTGAAATATATGTATAGGTAGGGATTTCACAATTATTCAATATATGAATGTGGGTGTTTTTAAAATCCCAGCTGCACACCTGTACCTAAAATCCCATGCTGAGACCCCCCCCCCCCCCCCCGTGGTAAAAAATAACCTTGCGGTGTTTTTATAAACCATATAAATCAGTAATCAGCTGTCTAGAGTCAGCTGTCTAAAACATATTTCTTCTCATTAATCACCGTCGTCATTATCTTTCACAAAAATCTTCTCCCTTTAAACTACTGGGCCAAATCAAAATTTATACACATTTGGCCAAAATCCGATCATAAAGGTACCTAGTTAGAAAAATGTGTCCGGTGATACAGCCCGCCCACCAAGATGGCCGACATGGCTAAAAATAGAACATAGAAGTAAAATTCAGTTTTCGGCTTATATTTCTGTGATTTTGATGCAGCAAATCTAACATGGGTAAAAATGTTTATCAGGTTGAGATCTTCCCAGATAGCAATACTTTGTTTGGCCAACATTGGTGATTAGTTGGCACAGTTGGTAAACAGTTGGCGTTGGCAGGACAACAAGAGACCAACGTTGGTCCAACAACACTCAGCCAACAGTTGTTTTGACACTGTTGGCCCCTCGTTGGCCCAACAACTTGGCACCAACTGTCATTTTTGTATGGTTGGCCAAATGTTGGCCCAACATTTTCTTACCAACTGTTATTTTTAAAAGTAGTTGGTCCAATGATATTCGACTTATGTCGTCCATTAGTTCAGTGTAAGATCTTCTGACTGGACCCACTGAACCAATTTTAAACAAACTTTATTTGAATGCTCATTCTTAGGATATATTTCATGACAATATTGAAATATAAGCCAACATTGTGCCAACAATATGCCAACGTATTAAGTACTTATCTCCCAATTTTATACCACAGATTTTTTTTATTTTTTTTTTAAATATTATTCCAAAGTGCAAACAAAAAGATGTGCTCTTCATTCTCTTTATCTAATATTTTCAAATCTGTGTAGTCATCTAAATGTATTTATCTTAATGTTTGAATATTTTTTGCGCAAATTATTTTTATTAAAATCCAGCCCTATATATAATTTTGTGAATTATATTGAATTAAGTCAAATAATTTTTTATAACTTTGTAAAGTACAAAGTCACTATGCAGGGGTACATGATCAATATTAACACCTGTCCTAAGGTAATACTTACCTGCATACCTGGCATAGGGGAGGCCATAGCAGGAAGGATCATGGATATTAGGGCAAAAGGTATCCACATTGATAGAGATGTTTTGTTCCAAATTCCACACTTGAGAGTGACAGAAGGTATTCTGGGTATAATTGATTTTTCACAAAGACCAAGAGCTGAGCTCAGGGAAGCTGTCTGTGACGGAGCCTGTTCTGTGAGTACGTTGCCTCCAAAGCCTGATCATGTGATTGTTGATATGGAGCCAGAGGAGTATCCTTGTTCAAGTTTTAAGGATACAGGTACTCAAGATGAGGTAGAATCATCTTCCTCAGAGGATGGAGCCTGCTCCAGTCTTGAATGGGACAAACATCGCCTGGAACAAATACAAAGTCGTTCTGAACATTTAACTATGTTAGAGCAGTTACATTGTGAACCATCACAGGAGAGCCTTTCTTCAGAGAGTTTGAACTCAGACCTGAGTGTTTGTAGCAATGAGTATCATACTCAACCACCAAGGATCAACATGGTTGCACACCCTCAACCAGACAGTCAACAGGACGGTGATGTCCCATATGACAGAATGTTCATACCGCTTAGCCAGAACTGGCATATTCAAAACCCTGTAGTCGATCAACAGGAAGATTGCAACCATCAACAAGAGGTGCAACAGACTCCGCCTAGATATAATAGCTCTGATTATGACCAACAACCAAGGTTCTTACATACACCTACATCTGACCATGTTCACTTTTCACCAAGTGTACAACATGAGCACCACTATGTCGACCAATATCAACATGGCTTCAATAGTCTTCACCGACTGGAAGTCAACAAGAGTCAACAAAGAGTGCAAATGCAACATAAAGTACAATGCCTACAACAACGGCTAGACCAGCTTCAACAAGGGGTCATTAACTATGCACAGCCTGTGCAACAACAACATCTAGCTGCAGCGCCGGTTTCTATACTTCAACAGCGGCTACAACAACAGGTTAGTGAAGTTGTTCATCAAAAACCAAATTATCCAGAACCAAGGTTTCAACCACCAAGTTCTGTACCAGAAGTTCAACAACATAAGATGATTGGTCACCCAACTTCTATGTATCAACCTCCTAGAGATGAACCATTGCCACAAGCACCAACAAATTTAACGCCTTACAACCATCAATACATACCTGGTTTAACGTACCCAAGTTTGGGTCAGTCTAACCTTTCATGTTATCAGTCACAACCATTACACGTGCCTCAGTTACCTATGCCTGGCACACAGCAGCAACCTCCACCATCAGGAGCACCTCAGCTGCATTACAACCAACCTTCAGCAAGACAGAAGGAATATAATAGTGATTACAATGGGAGACAAGAAAGAAGTGATCCTAGACATAAATATATAGGTGATTCTGACATGTCAAATGTTTCAGCATACCGCCAGTCCAGAACAAAGCGAAGGTCAGAACCTGAGTACAACAGACCTCATAAGAATCAACAGCGTGATTTCTCACCTTTAAGAAGTGTAAGGAGTTTTCCATTACACCGTAGTCGTTCAAGTCCTAGAAGGTCTAGAATGTCTAGTGACTCCCGATCAGAATCTGACACAGATGGTCAAAGTTCTGAAAGCAGTCAGGAAAGTAGACAAAAGGAGAAAATAGAGAAAAGACAATTTCTCTCCTCGATCCCGAAAACGCTCCGCTATAATGGGAAGGACAACTGGAAAGCCTTTTATACCAAGTTTTCTAGTTATGCTAAAATGGCCGAGTGGACAGATAAACAAAAAAGGGAACAGCTCTGCTGGTGCCTAGATGATGCAGCCAGTGAGTATTACACCTTAATCCTAGAAAATAACAAAACAGCAAGTTTTTCTGATATTGTATCCAATATGAATAAGAGATTTGGTCATCAAGAATTGCCAGAAACCTCACAGGTTCAGTTCCAGACAAGTGCCCAAGGAGAAAAGGAGACCTTGGAGGAGTGGTCGGAAAGAGTGTTGACTCTCGCCACTAGAGCCTATAGCAGGTACAGTGAACAACTAATGACTGAACAGGCAATCATGAGGTTTTGTCAGGGTTGTAATGATACAGTTGCTGGAACAGAAGCTTGTATCTCTAAACCAAAGTCCATGGATGCAGCCGTGGATATGATTAGATGGTGTCAGCACACTAGGAAGGCTGTCAGTGCCATTCAGAAAACTAGCAAGGAGGAGTCTCTTTCAGAGAAGTCAGTTAACTCACCAGTAGTTGTTGGTGTAGGTAGCACCAAGTCTAGTATGGATAATCGTCTATCTCGCATAGAAGAACATATAGAGAAAATGATGTCAACAATAACCAATTTGGTTCAGGAACAATCACCTAAACATGGAACCAGTCCTAGTTCTAGGTCACCTAATGAAGACAACAGGTATTCTGAGTATTCGCCTAGTCGTAATTATGTACAAGAAAAAGGAAGACAGTCAGTACAGAAAGAGCCAACATCTCAACAAGTATCTTTTGATGAGAATAACAAAGATAATTCTCATGAATCTGAAGGAGTAGTATCAGGAATCAATACAGTGAGATCACTAGGAGCAGCAAAACTCTTTAGAGTTGAAGTAAATATTGCAGGAAAGAAAGTCCTTGCTCTAGTTGATTCAGGTTCTGAAGTTACTATTCTAAAGGACAAAATTTTTTACACTTTGGAGCCTAATCCCTATGTCATCAGGGAGACCACCATGTATGGTGCGGGTACCAACATGACAATGCCATGCAGGCTTTCTAGTCCTATAAAGTTTAAGATTGGAGATATACAGTTCAATCAACAACTGTATGTAGCTCCAGTTTCATGTGATATGATACTGGGATGTGACTTTATCATGCATAATAGAGTTGTCATGAATTTAAGAGAACTAACATTAACTGTACAGAATAGGAACATGCCACTAATACTAGGAGATGAAAATATAACTCATGAACCTAATGTCAACGTTGTTCATGGAAAGAACACTTCAGATTCATCGTCAGATGAGAAACCCAGAACAGAAGGGTCAACACAAAGGTTCCCAGCCAGCAGGCAAAATGCTGAATTTCATCTTGAAACAGTCGCTCCTCAAGTAGAGTCTAACCTAGGCATGAGGGCCTCAACATCTACACAGGGATCTGAGCCTGATCAATGTAGAGACAGTAGGGTTGACAAGGTAGAATCAAGAGAGAGCCTTGAGTTTTATACTTGTCCCAAAAGTGGAAAAAGGGAGAGGACTTGTGTTCAAAGTCGAACAGACCGTAAATGTCCTGTAAAGAACTGCCCAGTAGTGGTCGATAGAAGAGACGTAAAACGACATTGTTTTGAAGAACATCTTTCTGATATATTTCAGACCTATCATTCCAAAAGACTGATGGAGGACAGAAGATTTCACCAACATAGAGCTTATGTGGTTATGCTCATAGCAAAATGGTTAACCGGGCAGGAAACAGTGACTGCCAAAGACTTGGTGAATTTCCTCAATGAGAAGTCTTTTGTGCCCCGTTCTACACATGTTACAGGGATACAGATGCAAGTCCATCGTACAGTGTGTAAGGAGATGGGATGGACAGACTATTTCAGATATAGCTTGAGACCGGTAAACAGCCCTGCCTGTTTACTCAATTGGAGAGTCCTAACTTCAGTTCTTAACTTTTTAACGCCTGAACAACAAGAGATGGTAGCCGAAGGTTTTAACTACAATTCTAGAAATCCTCCAGAATCTGAGGAACTTGCTCAGATGAATGCCAATTTCTGGCCCGTGTTGGTAAATAAAACTCAAGTTGAGTCAGCAATCCTTCAAGAAGAAGGGGAGGAAGACAATGTTCAGTCTGAACAAGAAGGACGTACCATAGTAATGGACGAAATAGAAGAAATTTACTATGAGAGTGAAAATCTGAATGTGAGCTCTACCAGCTATAGTCTTGTAGAAAATAAGAGCAAAAAGAGAAAATTTCAGTCTAGTATTGAGGACAATGACACAGATGCACACCATACTTCGGAGAATGAAACTGCAATTTTCCTGGGACACCAAGTTTCACAACTAGCTGAATCCCAGGTAGAGCCTTCTTCTTCGCAGCTCAAGTCGAGACAGAGTCCTCAAGTTCCAACAATTGTGGTTATACAGTATGGAGGTTTGCAGTGTATGGCAAGTGTAAGTTCTATGACGGATCTGTACAAGGTAGTAACAGAACGTTTCCCTGAAAGTGGGAATGTTTCACTGATCTGTGAAGGATCAATCTTAGATGACAGTGTATGCTTTGACCTGTTAGGTCACCGTCCACATATTGAGGTGAGGCGCCTTCAATAGTAAAATTGTTAGAAAAGAACAGTTTTCCCAGTTTGGGATTTAACACCTTTAAAATTGTGTTGAGTGTGACCCATTGTTGTACTTTCTGTGATTTTTATTAGTTTTTTTTTGCTTCACACTCTCACATGTAAAGTGTACAAATATGTTCAATAGTTGAATCAGATATTAGAGTGGTGGCATGACCCTGTTTTTATTTAGATTTTGGTGATACTAACTATTAAAGTAGTAAAATAGTTAAATGCATCCTTATATAGAGGCACTATATATGTGTTTTTTTTGACAAGAGTCAAACTATTTATGGTCATGTACATCCTTCCCAGTTTTGGGATTATAGACCTATAGTATTTAGTCGGTTGTAAATTATGTATAAAGATATACATGTACATGTTAGTTAGTTTCATTTGGAAATTCAGGGTGGTATTAATGAACTTGTCATTTAGACATTGAGATAGTTTTATATTTTGAAGTATGATTTTTGTCAGTTAAGGTCTGAACAGTTGATACATGTATATGTATGTGAAAATTACACAGAGTCAGGGTTTTTAGACGTGTTGAGCACGCAGTTTATTGTCTTGTAATGAGACCCATGTCCAGGACTGTATAAGTTGGAATAGCATATGGCTATGGTCGACCTGGAGTTCGGCTGTTATTTGTCCTGAAGAACCTGTTGAGGTTGGCCCCCTGTGGCAACTCTGGTGTGTAAATTGTTTGGAGTTTGGTACTCCATAGATAAGATAGCTGTTCAGAGCTCGATTTTCATATGTTTATTTTTACATGGGTAATTAAATTTTGTTTTTTCCTTGGGAAATATTAAGTTTTGTCAATTTTCCCCTTATCCAGGATTAAGGGGGGGGATACTCAGGATACCCTGTGTCATGGTTTAATTAGTAAAAGACGTTGCCAGTCTTCCCCTTGGGAGTTTTAGTAAGATATACAGTCGTTTTTGTCGGAACTGTAGTTCCTCCTTTTTAAGATGGAGGGGGGTGTAGTGTAATTGCCCCGTAGTTCTAGGGGGTTTCCCCAACCTATCACAAGGGTACTGGTACATCACCGAGGGATCCGAAGGGACATATTATATGACGTAACAGTTGGGTACTTCCAGCCTCTTCCTCGGGGACTTCTCTCTCTGACCACGGAACGAGCAAGGCAATGTGCCTGATATCTGGGGCTAGACGAGGTTAGCTGGGACTGACACCTTGTAGGAAGGTAAGGGCACTCTTACACTAAGCATAGCTTGTATCAACCCCTCGGGTAACCATAGAGCTCAGCGAGACAGGCCAAATAACACTTTAATGCAATGAAATATCTGTGCACACCTTCACAAGTTCTGGGAGAGGGACTGTCACATTATGTCCCAGATTTTATCAGTCCTACATTAAATACTATTGGATACTATGTGTAAATGAAGACTAAATAAGCTGTATATTTGAATATTATAATACTAAGCTGCAGGCACTCAAAAATTTAATGTGTGTGGGGTAAAGAAATGTGGGAAGAAAATTATTTACACAAAAACCAGAAAAAGTACACAAATGTGCTCAAAATATCAATGAACAGTGCCCAATGTATAGCTCTGACATTATATTACCTTTCCTTATATTAAACAATGAGTTTTAAGGTGAAATAACAAAACGTGTAAGCAAACTTTGTTTGTAAACAAGTCTTTTCAACTGTGACCTCTAATCTGGACTACGTCATTTGGGGCATTTAAAAGGGAAATTAAACACAAATAACTGATTTGGCCGAGTGAAATTTTTAGAAAACTTGAAGATCTTTTCGTTGGTGAAAGCTTTGTACAGTTATTACTTTGTTATGATTTCAACTGGTGTTGTATTGCTGAAATAATTAGGAGATTTTTTTGTATGACCGTACAATATTGGGTTCAAGTTAAATCGGCACCTGGTCAAATCGGCACCTAAATAAAAAGTCAAATCGGCACCCGGTGAAATCGGCACCTAATTATAGTCAAATCGGCACCCATTCAAAGTAAAATCGGCATCTGATAATAATAGTGAAATAATATTAATAATTATATTATAAACCATTATTAATGTGTTTGAAGTTTTCTCAACATTCTTTTACTGATGTTTTGATTAGACTATTTCGTTCATTAATTAAGTAATAACTTTTATCAATCAAATAATTAACATGTTTGTTGTTTTAATCCTGAACAGGTAGTTATTGATGTTTTTTCTTAAACAACTTAAATAAAAAAACAATGAAGCCCTTACCCAAGCTGTTATTAAATCATGAGAAAATTAGAACCAATAAAAGGGAAAACTATGAGCCCCCCTCATCACTATCACAATGTCAGACGACAGCTGTATTAAGTGTGCCAATGTAGTTAGGCCAAGACAAGAGGCAATTCAGTGTGAAAAATGTTCAGGCTGGCAGCACAGAATCTGTAATACGGGTAAGTACTCTAACTTATATCTTTTTTAATTATTTTTTTTTAAATGAAGGAACTTTGATTTATTTAATGTAATATTAAATATTAAATATATTAATATAGATTAAAAAAGTACAGGCCCATAAAAATTTAACTTAGAATTAATATTCAGACCAATTCTAACTGAAAGAGATGTAACATCCAATTTCTTCTATACCAGCTGCATTCATTGTGTCAAAAGCCGGTCACACACATTATTTTGGAAGATCTTTATGTATACTGGTTTAAAGATATATTTTTATTTTGTTGTTGATGGTAAATCATCGATTATTTAAAAGCAATGTCAAACATATTATATTGTTTATAATAATATTGTCTGTATCATATGCCCTCCTGGGGCCCTAATTTGGTAAATAAAAATATTCTAAATTCTATACTAGTATACATCTTAAATTTTTTCAGATTTTTTTTTATGCACATGTGACACAATAAAAACTAATCTGTCTGTCTGTCTTGATTTATATCTTTTTTAATATATTTTTTTTTTAACTTTGAGCCTTATAGCTCAGAGAGCGTTTTCAAATACAGAATTTATATGTATATCTTTTATAAGGTATCATGAAATATAGATTAACCCTCTCCCTTTACCAAATAAACACAATTTCTATCATTCCTCTATAGTCCACTTTCAATTGTAATTGTTTGTTCTAGGTATAACTAGAGACCAGTACAGAGAAGCTGTGAGAGAGTCCACTCAGATAGAATGGGTTTGCCAGGACTGCACAGAAGCATCAGAGGTATTTTATTCAATATTATCAAGGAATTGTATATTTAAAAGGAATGGAAACGCGGCCGACTTCAAAGAAAATTTAAGGATGCATCTCTTGCTTTGACCGGGTGTTAATTACACCCCATCTTCGCTAGCCAAGGGTTACGATCCACTCCCGCTCTCTTCACCCTTGGCGGATTGAGATAATATTTCGGAGACACAAGGTAAGGCTTTTTATTGGTTGCAGTAGATACTCGCTGCATCCAATCAAAAAGCGCCTATAACATGATCACGTGTAAATGTTGAAAGTGTTTGTAAACAATTGCCACGTGTTTATTGTGCAACAAGTCTTTACATCACTAAACATAGGACTATATTTAGTGACAACTTGAATGTTTTTAATCAACTTATAGAAGTTTCTGTGTATGTTTCATGCACTAATGCATGAATATTGACATATATTTTCGTTTCCGGCTTTACCAAGTGGTTAGAATCTAGACGCTATCGTGTTTTTATCTCCAAATTGAAGAGTTCAAGTGCTACCATTGGTCAAGAATAATTTATTCGGAATGGGCGTGACTTTAAACTTCCGATAGATGGCGCAACATTGATATCACAAATGTTGGCTCAATCTGCCAAGGGTGAAGAGAGCAAGAGTGGATCGTAACCCTTGGCTAGCGAAGATGATTACACCCCATCGCTCTGACTGGCTCATTACTTATCTGGTAGAAGTTATCGAACGTGGTTATTTAATCTGACACTAGTTATCTCACTTTATAAGCGCTCTCCGGTAAAGAAGTTAATTAAATAATTCACGGCGATGGCTTCCTTATAAAAAATCTTTTTATTCTAGTTTTTTATCTTGATATTTATGAAGGTATGTCACAATGAGATGATATCAGACATTTCACGAGTTTTAAATATTTTTCATGTAAAAGAATGATAATTTTATAAACATGTTAAATGTAACTAAATGACTTTTCAATTGCGAAAAATGACTGATAGCGAAAAAAGTTTAAAAAAAATCAATATGAAGGTAGAAAAAAAGTAGACGTATATTATCTAGATAAAAGAACTTAGATTACAGGTGCTATAATAAACAATGGCATGGGATGTTCCAATTGGTAGGTAACTAATACATGTATCAATGATAAGCTAATTTGAGTCTTACATACTGAAGATGTTAAAAATTAATCACGCCGAGCTCACCTGTTAATTAATGCTAAATTATGCGTAATGAAATAACTTTTCTAATTAGAAACAGCGATTAAAAATTTCCCACATTCGCATTTGATTTATTTTAATACGAAAGGAATACTTTTGAGACTTATAGACTACTGCTCTGCGAGAAAAAAAGGAAGGTGCGACAACGCTTAATAATGGCAATCTGCATTACCAAACTTAGTACCTAAAAAATTTATTTGACAAAAAAATAAATTAATAAACATCGTATATAAAAAGGCACAATCAATCCCAATCGCAAGTCTTGTATATTATATTTCTTGTCTGTTATTTTCAACTTCGTCGGTGTCGAACATGACTGAACAAAATGGCGTCAATGTGAACTATAAACATGGGATTTTGAAAAGGTTTGAAAAATCATAGCTAATTCGTTTTTATCACCATTTTCATAAAACCAACACTATCCGATAGAAAAAAGACTAAGCTTTTAAATTATATGTCAATGTCGCATCTATTTCAAGTAGTTATTTAACTTATACCAAAATACAAAGTGTCGATGTATTTGTTGACGCACACCTTCAAATTTTCAACATGTTTCGAAATAAAATCATATATATAGTACCAATTACATTTAGCATTCGTAATTTAGACCAAACTGTAGGAAAATATTCCTTCTTTAAAATGATATCTCATTTTCTCACTTTTTTCTTTCTACTTTCCAATATAATAAAGAAATCGTAGTGTTCTCCCAGATTGATAGACATATTTTGACAGAATATCAAACTCAAAACTGAAATTTCGAAAAATCGTATAAAATTCTTAAAATTTATAAAAAACTTCAAAAAGAGCGTAGTTGATAGAATAAGGTTTCAGCTTCATAATGATATCAACTGTTTTGTTTTGCACTTCGTAGTTTTCAAGTTTTTAGAAAAAAATCAAAACACAGTATTTTTTGTTTTGTAATCCGGATGAAACTCCCTCAAATTTCAAGACCGAGGTCTATTCTAATGAGAATTTACTCAATACAATATTACAAACGTATGTTTGATAAGGTATAAAAATGATGCCTAAGGCCTTACCTTTTGCTAGGAATAAAAGTTTATTCTTGATTTCGGGTTTCTCTCTCATTTATATCGTCTCAAGCAAGATGACCCCGTGAATTAAAAGACCGATTTATATGACAGGAAATGGAACTCCGTCATGATTTTTTATATTATTCATCATACTTCCGCCTGAGCCAGACATGGTTTATAGCTCTGCGGGTGCGCTGCGGGTATCCCGATTGATCTCGAGCCGCGTTTCCATTCCTTTTAAATATACAATTCCTAATGTCACCTCAACTTCTTTTTAAATTTATTATGCTTTTATGCCTTTGATTTAAATTTTAACCGACAGGACCATTATTCCGTTGATATAATATTGAAAAATGTGCTTTTTCAAGGTGTCGTTTTCGGCAACAATTTTTTTTCTAGCGCAGCGACATCTATTGACGGGATTCACAGAAATTATCTCCACTTGATTCTCGAATAATAAATCCGGGGTTTTAACGGACAAATCAGGGATTTGCTGTCCGGCTGAACACATGTTTGCTATCTGGGTTCCACCCTAAAATTTTCAGACGAATCAGACGACCTGCGCGTTGCTTGGTTACTGCCCTTGAAAAGTAACATATATGAATTTTGATTCTGCCATATTCTCACAGGCACTTGTCTCAGAAAAAAATCCTATATACCTTATTATAACACAAGGTACTTAACTTGCATTTTAGAAAAATGTTAGGTGGTGACGAAGTTCCGTTATATGCCGCTTTATAGGCTGTCAACCCTATGTGTTATAATAAGGTATATAGGAATTTTTTTTCTGAGACAAGTGCCTGTGCATATTCTCTAGTCGTTGTACATATAACTTCATTCGCAAATATTTCGCTTGAAAGAAATAGAAACTGCACGTTCATTACCTTTTTTTTAGCCGCCGCCTCACACGTCATTGTCCTATCATGCATGTGACGTGTATTTCTCAACGCCACATTATAATCCGATCGATGACGTTATGGTTTTCCCTCACATTTCCGAAAATCAGGGTTTTTTTACTATGGAAAGCCAACAGGGTCAAAAATCTTACCTCGTAACTTGTCAGTTTGTAACTTGTAACCACAGGCCACAGGCACTTGTCTCAGAAAAAAATTTCCTATATACCTTATTATAACACAAGGTACTTAACTTGCATTTTAGAAAAATGTTAGGTGGTGACGAAGTTCCGTTATATGCCGCTTTATAGGCTGTCAACCCCACTAAAGCTTGTTATAACGTAAATCTAAATTGATTTATCTATACAATGGTGTATAACATGCCTACATTTGTTGTCGGAATCATCCGTAGCAATCCTACCAAAGTATGTCAATCGTAAAATTTTGAAAACCGCTGAAGAATTGGCAATAAACGGCCGCAGTAAATGCTTTATTAAAAAAATCTGTTAGTTTTCGTATGAATAGAACTTATCATACAGTTAGTAAAATTGTATGATATACCGTGAAAAACATCTAACAAGTGTTGTTTGTAGTATGTCTAATAAGTTACAAATTTACCCATGACGTCAATGTCTTTCAGACTCTCTCTTGACTTTACGTATGAAATGAAACGAGATCAGATAACTCCGAGAATCATTTAGACTTTCCCATAGAATTGACCAATCGGAAACCGAGATATACAAGGAGCATGACGCGTTTATTGCCAATTCTTCAGCGGTTTGCAAAATTATAACGATTGACATACTTTGGTAAGATTGCTACGAATGATTCCGACTATAAATGTAGGCATGTTATACACCATTGTAAAGATAAATCAATTTAGATTTACGATTAAACAAGCTTTAGTGGGATTAACAGCCTATAAAGCGGCATATAACGGAACTTTGTTACCACCCAACATTTTTCTAAAATGCAAGTTAAGTACCTTGTGTTATAATAAGGTATATAGGATTTTTTTCTGAGACAAGTGCCTGTGCCACAGGCACTTGTTTCTGTCAATGTGGGGTTTACTATCCATGCCGGTACACAAAAAAAAAAAAAAGCCTAAAAGACACTTTGAAGTATTTTAGTACAAAATTGACTGCAAATTAATCCGTAAAACTCAGAGAAATTACATAAATTAAAACAAGAGATACATGTACAGTCATTGGACAAAAGTGAGTTTCCAGTAAAGAAAAGTCCTATCACTCAGAACATTGTTGACTTCTATTTGCTGTTTTCGATTAGATAAATAGGACTTTAAAAGAGCAACTGCATTGGGGGTTTTCAGTGGATCAACCTGAACAGAAACGCTAGGCCGGTGTTGTTTTGCACTGCATCAACCTAAACAGAAGCGCTAGGGTGTTGTTTTGCACTTCTTCAACTTGAACAGATACGCTAGTGTGTTGTTTTGCACTGCTTCAATTGAACAGAAACGCTAGGGTGTTATTTTGCACTACTTAATTTGAACAGAAAAGAGGGGGGATAGGAGGGGTCCTGATCCCGAAATCCCGGACTTAAAAAAACGAAATCCCGAGGTCCCGAAATTAAATAAAGTAAATCTCGACGTCCCGAAATCCGTAAAAAAAAGGATTCCCGGATCCCGAAAGGCCGATCAATCCCGAAATCCTGAGTTTAGAAATACCCGATCCCGGAGTCCCGATAAAGGTCCTATCCCCCCTCAGAAAACGCTAGGGTGTTGTTTTGCACTGCTTCAACTTGAACAGAAACGCTAGGGTGTTGTTTGGCACTGTTTCAACTTGAACAGAAACGCTAAGGTGTTGTTTTGCACTGCTTCAACTTGAACATAAATGCAAGGGTGTTGTTTTGCACTGCCTAGATTTTAACAGAAACGCTAAGGTGTTCTAATTGTTTTGCACTACTTAATTTGAACAAAAACGCTAGGGTGTTGTTTTGCACTGCTTCAACTTGAACAGAAACGCTAGGGTGTTGTTTTGCACTACTTAATTTGAACAGAAACGCTAGGGTGTTGTTTTGCACTGCATCGACTTAAACAGAAACGCTATTATAGGTGTTGTTTTGCACTACTTGATTTGAACAGAAACGCTAAGGTGTTGTTTTGTACTACTTCAACTTGAACAGAAACGCTTGGGTTCTGTTTTGAACTACTTAATTTTTACAGAAGCGCTAGGGTGTTGTTTTGCACTGCATCAATTTGGACAGAAAACGCTAGGGTGTTGTTTTGCACTGCTTCAACTTGAACAGAAACGCTAGGGTGTTGTTTTGCATTGCATCAATTTGGACAGAAAACGCTAGGGTGTTATTTTGCACTGCATCAATTTGAACAGAAACGCTAAGGTGTTGTTTTAAACTACTTAATTGAACAGAAACGCTAGGGTGTTGTTTTGCACTGGTTCAACTTGAACAGAAACAAAATAGGGTGTTGTTTTGCACTACTTAATTTGAACTGAAACGCTAGGGTGTTGTTTTGCACTGCATCGACTTGAACAAAAATGCTTGGGTGTTGTTTTGCACTACTTAATTGGAACAGAAACGCTAGGGTGTTGTTTTGCACTGCTTCAACTTGAACAGAAACGCTAGGGTTCTGTTTTTCACTACTTAATTTGGACAGAAACGCTAGGGTGTTGTTTTGCACTGCTTCAACATGAACAGAAACGCTAGGGTGTTGTTTTGCACTGCATCGACTTAAACAGAAACGCTAGGGTGTTGTGTTGCACTACATCAACTTGAATAGAAACGTGACTAGAGTATTGTTTTGCACTGCAATATTCAGAATCGAAACATTGTACATTTACATACTTGGTTATTAAGTTACTTTCTGTGTAATTACTACCAGTTAAAATGGTTAGCTAAAAAAACCTTTTTGTTGACCTTGTACATGTTGTATTAACCTTCGTATATTTGTAGTACCTTTTTGTTATTTTGATTTGAATTTCCCACGAAATAAATCAGTTTTAAACACACCCGTAAATTTTCCATATCATCACATCCGTATTTTATAATAAAACCAAAAATGTCAATATTTTGTTTATTTTCTCATGCAGATTTTCATAACCTTTAGTATTGTTTGATAAATCACAAGTCCAATTAGTACTCTACCCTCACGTCATGGTCATATACTATTTAATATTCCCTTTGATATTAACGAAAAACTAATTTATAGCCTCTTTGGGAAGAACTTTTGAGTGGAGTGATTGAATGGTGAACTATAGATTAAGAAATTATTGATATAAATCCACTCCTTAGTGTAGATTTACTGCTTAGAGAGGGTACTCGGTCTTAGGGGTAGATTTATTGCATGAGGAGAGCAATCGGATGTTTTTAAATTCTTTCCGGAGTATTTATAACGCTAGTCAGACACATTATTGTTCAGTGTTGGTATAGCCTATAGGACGACATTGTACATTTATAAACTCATCTAAGAAAAGCACAAACGTCCACTTGTGATCTTTAGTCGTTTCTCGGATAACTTATATCAGAACTTGATTTACATCAACCTGGAAATGATGAAAACACAAACATTAGTTTTCTTTCTTATGGCTATGTTGGTATGCTTCATTACGAACTCTAAAGGTTAGTTTGATTTACAGCTAATTTCCTAATGCATGTAAAGCAAAACTTTGGTTAGCTTGCTTACTTTGCTTGTATAATTGTTTATACAAGCTTTTTAAATATAAGATTGACATCTTTAAACAATATATATAGGCATAGTATAACCTGTATATATAATATTTGAATTTAATTGGATGTTATCCTAATGATTGTACAATATAAAAACAAAGCAAGCAAGCTAACTAAAGTCTTGCTCTACATGCTTTAGGAAATTAGCTGTAGTTGATAAATATTATTCGTTGTATCTTGTTACTCTTACAAATTATTGATTGATACATGTATATTGTCAAGTGCTTGTCGTCGCGTTAGCGCCTTGGCATTCCGAGTAAAGTAAATCAATATGTTTGATGGCGTGTCAGTGCCCGATAAATATGTTTATACATAGCGCGGTTTTATGAATGATCAAAAGGTTGAAATGCCCCCTCCCCTTCCCAGTAATAGTTAACCTTTTTTTTGAATTTTGAGGAAAAAAACTCTTTTTGAATTTTGAGTATTTTAGTACTCCTTTTAAATTAAATATAGGCCTACTCAACTGCATTGTTTAGAGTGCTAATTCAACAATACAATATGTTATTCATTAACTTGTTAGTAAAATTATCCAAAAAAAAAATCATAATCAATATAATTTTTGTGTTCTTTTAGCAAACCCCATTGAATCTGACGAACCTAAACACTTGGGGCACGGTGGACATGGCGGTAAGTATATAGTAATACATGCTATTTAAAACTCCCAAGAAATTCAGTCTTGCAAGGGAGCAACCATTTACATGTAACATGAAAAAAAGGGTGTGTTTATGTTTCTTTTTCTGATTCAGAACATTTTTATTTAATTTTTCGACGCTATCAATCATTTTTTTCTCCAAAATTTAACACTATAAGGTATGGGGAAAATATGGATTTAGAAATTTTTTTTTTGTCATGAGCTTGACCAATTTTTTCATTCAGATTTATTTTTTTGAGAAAAAAAGCACTATCCCTCCCCTCTTTTTTCCCCTTAAAGTTAAATGGTCGATCTGTCCTTAAATGGCATAATTATGCCTTTTCACGTACATACTGCTACTAATCTCCTGCCATTCTTATTTGATAAAAAAAACCACAACATCTACATTTTAAATATAACTTCACGGGAGATGTCCGTTTAGGCCTTATCAATACAATTTTAACAAGAAACATTTTTGCCGTATAAATATTACATTTACACATAAAATTTGGGATGACTCTTGATATGATCTTGAAATGATACATTCCGAAACTTCTCCACATAATTACCCCCTCTTGGTAAAGGTTAAGGTATTTAATTTAACTCTTTCGAATATGTATAAGCTACTGCTCTTTGTGTAGTTTAATCAATGAGACCTTTATATTTTGTCCTATTGAGAGAATTGAGAAAGTTACCTGAAGTCAAAATGATCTTCTAAGTAGATGAAAATTAAACTCAGTCATATATAAAATAGTGCACGTGAACAGCTTACAAAACTGCATTTGATGTATTTATTCAATATCAATATTTAATTTTTAACAAATATTCAAAGATCTTCGAATATTGAATATAAACAATTTTGTATCATTCAAAAATTATTTCTGGGATGGCTTCCGGTATGTCTAAAAAAAATTTGCATGAGTTTCTTTCAGTACATATACTAGTCAACAAAAGAAACGATACCCGACTTTGAAAGTAAATTCCTCAAAAAATATTAAATATAAAATAAAATGAGATATACTATTTTAAAAAGCTTTCATTTGCAATGTAATCAGATGTGATAGTGAAAATCAACATTTGTCGGAAAGTATCTAAATTCCGTGTAAACGATCATAGGGTGCAAATTAGTTTTGCAGAAAGCTGAATAAAAATCGACACATAATTTTTTAAGTACTGAATAAAATTTCAAATTCGTTAAAGATATTCAATATGCTAATCAAGTTATGTTCATGTTGTTGTTAATGGGTTGAAATATTGTTTTTTTTAAATTTATTGGAAAAAAGTGTTTTTTTAAATCTCAAAAAATGCAAAAAAAAATAAATTATTTTCGTCTCAAATCAATGTAGTAGATATGAAAACAACACACAGTAAATGTGGAACCTTTCGGATTAGTTTTAAGATTTCTAACGCTTTTTAAATATCACTTTACACATACCATGCATACTGTCTATGGTAAATCAGTTGATAATGTATACATTTTAACGATTTCTCGTGGGGCCGAACTTTGCTTAACAAATAAACAAAGAAACTGTATGATTAAGATTTTTAAAAACAAATTGATGGCAAACATTGTCTTTACTTTTAAATGAAAGGTTGGCATCATTAATTGGAACTTCTGTTTTTAAAATTGTCGTTTAATGTAAATTTGACTAGTATATATTTAACTGATCTTTTAACTCATTGTGATTTTTTCATGTTTTGGTTGACTTTCGGTTTGTCCCATAAATAAGCTTTCTGCATGTATTAGTTTTATAACTATGGTGGCCGGTTAAGGTCATTTCGCGTTTTCGCCCTTCATTTTCTATAGGGCGAAAACAAGCAGTCGAAAACGCGAAAAGCGATGTCGAAAACGCGATTTCGTGTTTTCGCCTTATAGAAAATGAAGGGCGAAAACGTGAAAACGCGAAATGACCTTAACCGGCCACCATATATAACAGATTGTTTAAACATCGTATTTTTTGGTGTCCGGGTTGACTTCCGGTATGTCTCAAGCTTTCTAAATGTGTTCTTTTTATTGTAGGTTGTTTAACTCACCGTGATTGTGGGTGTTTAGGTGGAATTCCTGTTTGTCACAACCATGATTGTGTTTGTTTACATGGGGGATTGTTTGCAGAAACATCTAATGTAAGCATAAAATTATCCTCTTATATAACCACCATTTTTTTTTACATAAAATATGCCTGTACCAAGTCATGGAAATGGCAGTTGTTATTCATTCGTTTGGTGTGTGTTCAGCTTTTGTTTTTATCATTTGCTTTTGGATTTTCCATTTAGTTTTTTTCCTCGGAGTTCGGTATTTGTGTTATTTTGTAATTTTTTATATAACAATAATTTCCCAGTTTAGATGAGAATTAAAAGTACACCCTGTTATGGAGGCTTTAGGTCGGAGAAATTTAGACTGCCACGGGAAAGGAGGGTATATTGGATAAGGACATACATTTATCCTTGCAACAGGTGAACTACGGACCAATCAAAGAGTTGATACAAGAGTGTAGTAATGGCCGTTATAGTACATGAAGCACCCGTGGTTGTGTAAACATCATTTTTCATGAAAGAAGAGAAACATGAAATTTGCATTTTTTTGTAAGGACAGTTGATTAAAATCATTGTTAATAAAACATCCGCGTTTAAAAAAAAAGATTTTAAGAAAGTTAAAACCGGAAGGGGGTGTATTGGTGTGTAAGATCCAGTGGCAAATATTTCACACATTTTCAAGAGCTCTATTCGAAGATTTTATGACATTTCGAAGATTACTCTATTAGAAAACAAATTATGCAGGATAGAGTTTATCCTGCCTTTTACTTACAACACCTAAGATAAACGTCATGAGAATGAGATATAATCTCTTAAACTGATATGTTCTTACCTTTGTATTTTTAAAGTGATATAACCCATATTTTATATTTAAAATTAGTGGAATTCTCAACTGAAAATATTTCCAAATCACATTTAAATTCATGAATTTGTTTTTCTAAATCCATCTAGATATTATAAGAATGCTTTTATTATAATTTTAGGGAGTTCTTATTGAAACACAAGCACCGGACACAGTCACAGAGACGTCAGACACGAGTATTGCTTGATAATATGAGAACATACATTTATGTAACCAAAGGGTATTGGGAACGAGAATGATGTGTATAAGGGTAAACAAAGACTAGTTTAATTTATCATGTTATGTGACTATAGTTCACGTTAATTGTTCAGTTCGTAAAAAAATCAAAACCCATAACAATATATATGCATATTTGCTTGTCACAGCGCCCTCAACGAACGGGTTGATTAAATACAATGTATCATACATGCACAAGTACATGTAAATATCAAATAAAGAAATTTCAATGATTTGTTTTCAGTTTTCTTGATGATAAAAATGGTAAAACCATTTCTTATGATATCTTGCCTAAAGTTTATGGTTCTCAAATATATTTATTATACATTGATATAAGAAGATGTGGTATGAGTGCCAACATGACGGGAGTGAACTGTGGAGCAGGATCTGTTTACCCTTTTAGAGCACATTAGTTCCCCTCCGGTTTTTAGTTGGGTTAATTATATTAGTATTGCTCGATTTTTAATTTTGTATGCTGTTTTTAGCTCACCTGGCCCGAAGTGCCAAGTGAGCTTATGCCATCACTTGGCGTCCGTCGTCGTCCGTCGTCTGTCGTCGTAAACTATTTCAAGAATCTTCTCCTCTGAAACTACTAGGCCAAATACTTCCAAACTTTAACTGAATGTTCCTTATGGTATCTAGTTTATAAATTGTATCCGAAGTTTTGATCTATCAACAAGCATGGCCGCCATGGCTAAAAATAGAACATGGGGGTAAAATGCAGTTTTTGGCTTATATCTCAAAAATGAAATAATTTAGAGCAAATCTGACATGGTGTTAAAATGATCATTAGGTCAAGATCTATTAGCCCTGAAATTTTCAGATGAATCAAACAACCCATTGTTGGGTTGCTGCCACTTAATTGGTAACTTTAAGAAAATTTTGCGGTTTTGGTCATTATCTTGAATATTATTATAGATAAAGATAAACTGTATACAGCAAAAATGATCAGCAAAGTCAGATCTACAAATAAGTTAATATGATCAAAATTGTCAATTGACCCCTTAAGGGGTTATTGTCCTTTAATGACAATTTTTCGCAATGTGTTCATCATATTTGCTAACTTTAAAAAATCTTCTCCTCTAAAACTACTCAACCAAATTCAACCAAACTTCAACTTAATGATCAGTAGGGTGTATAAAATAAAGTTTGTGTTTTATTTTCTATTTCGTCAAAAAACATGGCCGCCATTGCTAAAAATAGAACACAGGGTAAAATGCAGTTTTTTGCTTATATCTCAAAAACTCCAGCATTTAGAGCAAATAAGACAAAAGTTAAAGTATTTATTAGGTTTAAGTCTACCTGTCCTGAAATTTTCAGCCGAATTGGGTAACTGGTTTTTCAGGTATAATGCCCCTGAATTGATGATTTTAAATAAATTTTGCAGTTTTTGGTTATTATCTTGAATATTATTATAGATACAGATAAAGTGTTAATAGCAAAAATGTTAAGCAAAGTAAGATCTACAAATAAGTCAAATTGACCAAAATTGTCAATTGACCCCTTAAGGAGTTATTGTACGTTTAATAATTTCATCTGCCGACATGATTGCAGATAAAAAAAAAGTCGTAAATGAAAAACACTAAAAACAAATATAAGGGAATACATGTGCATTTAATGATTTCATGCCTTAACGTACAGTAAAACATATATTAATTCTCAAACCTAACATACTTTTTGGATTAATGCGAGTTGATTAGTTTTCACTGTTGCTCCTAAATGATGAGCTTTTGAAATCCATTAGAAATGTCTTTGTTTAATAATTCTCTAGCTTAATTTCTTCATATCATTACCAGAGTAACAAATAATATTGTTTGTAGCAAATCATATATTACATTTGAGTCTATTACCTTTACAATTAAAATACATTAATAAAAGTTTGTCTAAATACTCGAGTTACGGTCATCTTTCAAAGATACGACCATCTTGTGTCGGTTACGACCATCATCCAAATACTATAATTGAAGTTACGACCATCACACATTTAAAGTTACGACCATCATGCTTGAATTTTTGAATGACTATTTAACGAAAATTGGAATGTTTTAATGCATCAAATTTGGTTTTAATATCACCGGACTGCCGAATAGTATGTACGAGACAAGCGGTTTGGTTCAAATGAACCTTTTAGTGCACGAAAATCGGAAAAATAAAACTTATCCCTAGAGTTGTCTCCCATCTCTTTTAGTTACGACCATCCGCTTACCACCAGTGATAAGCGTGACGCAGGATTGCCGAATTTTTGTAAGCCTGACACGTGAAAGTCACAATTATTGTGGCGTGAAAACGGGAAATGAACTCAGAAGCCTAGCGGGACACGGGAAATGACAAAAAAATGAAAATTGCTTACTTACAGAGTGTAAGCGGGATACGGGAATCTGATTAAACAGTAAGCGGGATCCGAGATCAGACCCCCCCAAAAAAATAAAATAAAAATGAGACCCTCTATGGTATCTTCCGCCTCACCTTTATAAATATGTATTATTTACTTCATGACAAATTTACAGAAACCATTTAATATGAATCATGGATTTTATATATTTATGTAATTATCCGAATTTCCCCCTATATATACCTTTATATAACACTAGGTATATAGGGGAAAAAATTTCTGAGACAAGTGCCTGTGATTATATCATCAAATTTTAAAAAAAGGCGAGGCAACAAAAAAACAATCGTTAAACTGAAACTACAAATTAGCCAGTTGAAAAATGACGAAATTTACAAGAACAGGTCACAAAAACAGCACAAGCAGTAAAAAGCAGTTTATGCACTATATGTGCTTTGAAATGGGTAAATTTATCATACTTCAATATTAAAACTGCTCATTGCAAATCATAATTCTTTGTTTAGTTTAAACATATTTATTTATAGTGGATTGTGAAACAAGATTTGCAACTTATATTAATCCCTTTCCATTTGGCATTTGCGAGTGCTGCCTTGTAGCGGCATTAGCCTGCTCTTTTTCGTAATCTACAAAGGTATCTTTAACGTGCAAGCGATATAGCTCTCTCTTAATACGGGTCAGCCATTTATCGTCCCCGTCCGACGGACAATCATCGTTTCCTCAAGACCATACTCGCAAATGGAGTCAAGTGAGAGCCGAAAATTAAGTCCCTGAAATTTTCATCCCTAACGGGAATCGAACCAGGAACCTTTGTGTTAGTAGTCCGATGCACTAACCACTACACCACGGCCCTCACTCTTTGATAAGTGGCTTTCGAAGTTGTATCAACTTTAAACATAAAGTGAATATGATGTATATCGTTAATGTTAATGTCGATTGGTACTTTATAGACTTAGTGCTGATTTTTGACCATCTTTCTTCAAAAGACTTACATATTTGACATTGGCATTAATGAAAAAAACGAAAGTTAGAAAACTAAAATCACGTCCCCTTTCCAGAATGTGACCTACCGAATTAGCATTCTTACTGGGTTAGTAATTACATGATCAATTAACACGACATGTGCCACATATGCTCAGCTGCTAACCTTAATTCTTTAGCACCTCAGATCAGTTTTTGGTTGGGTTTGTGTTTCTCAGTCTTTAATAATGTGTACTTTTCTTTGTCTGTTTTCCCCCATTTTACCCATGGTGTTGTCAGTTTATTTTCGACTTAGGGGTTTGAATGTCCCTCTGGCATCTTTCGCCCCACTCTTGTAAAACAAAAACCAGTTGCTTATTATTGACTAACCTTCATTTAGAGACATGTTTTTCAGATATTACAATTGAAGTATAATACGAAAGTTAAACGATACACATATGGTTGATTCTCGACAATGTTTATGTAAAAGATATGTATATTAAAAATCGACATGAACGTAAAGAACGAAAGTTAAACCGTAGACATGTTACTGGTTCTTGATACTATGCGTCTGTCGTACAAGTAACCAGTTTAGCTAGCTATAAAACCGGTTTAATCAACCATTTACTACATTAGGAAATGTCTGTACCCTATGGTGGCCGGTTAAGGCCATTTCGCGTTTTCGCGTTTTCGCGTTTTCGCCCATCATATTATATAGGGCGAAAACTTCGAAAACGCGAAATCGCGAAGTCGAAAACGCGAAAACGCGAAGTCGAAAATGTGATCCATACTATAAACGGGTGGATATTGGATCAATATACCTATAATTTAAGGCGAAAAGGCGAAAACGCGAAATCGCGAAAACGCGAAAAGGCGAAATCGCGAAATCGCGAAAAGGCGAAATCGCGAAAAGGCGAAAACGCGAAATCGCGAAAACGCGAAATCGCGAAAACGCGAAAACGCGAAAAGGCGAAAACGCGAAAAGGCGAAAACGCGAAATCGCGAAGTCGAAAACGCGAAAACGCGAAGTCGAAAACGCGAAAACGCGAAGTCGAAAACGCGAAAACGCGAAGTCGAAAACGCGAAAACGCGAAGTCGAAAACGCGAAATCGGAAAGAAAAAATATTTCGCGTTTTCGCGTTTTCGACTTCGCGTTTTCGCGTTTTCGACTTCGCGATTTCGCGTTTTCGCGTTTTCGCCCTATATAATATGATGGGCGAAAACGCGAAAACGCGAAATGGCCTTAACCGGCCACCATAGTACCCCGTCAAGAATGTGGCAGTTGTTTTCCATTCATTAGACGTGTTTGTGCTTATGATTTTACAATTTCATGAAAAATACTATTTCCTAGAATGGAAATTTGTTATGCACTACTATTTTATTCAAAGTTCGAAACATAGTGCTGTGCGGCATATTTTCAACATTTATTTGTCCGAACTTGTTTTAAACTTATACTTAATTTCTCTACTACTCATACCTGTACTTTTTGCCAACTTATCATCAGAATTCATTTTTCACTGCAATAGTATGTTTATATACTGGTAAAAGTCCCAAATTATGTTTCTATGTGATGAACTATAGAGATAATATCGGGGAAACAGTTAGTCAAAAAATCAAATTATATATGAACATATATATCCCCCTAAAGAGGTTTGGTTTGAGAAAATACTGTGTTTACAAGTGCAACCTATAGTTTTGTATTTTGTTATTTCACTTGACAAATTTGTTTTAAATAAACTCATCAATACAAGGATTGAACTTTTATACCTACGCCAGACGCGCATTTCGTCTACAAAAGACTCATCAGTGACGCTCGAATAAAAAAAGGCGAAATAAAGTACGAAGTTGAAGAGCACTGAGGACCAAAAATTCCTAAAAGTTTTGCCAAATACAGTTTAGGTAATCAAATAGCTAGCTTGTGAGCCTCAAGCCTCTATGAAAGAAATCATGATAGAATATACAAGCCCAGGAATTTCGTATCAATTGGGAGATATATACTCCATATGTAGACGTCGTGCTTGAATGTTGCTACATAGAAATGGTAAGTTCACAATTTGGAAGATGAAATCATCTCTTTTGTCTTAAAGTTTTATTTTCAACCGACCCTCATAGCCAATTTCTAGATGTTAGTCAAGATATGTTGCAGACTTACTGTATCTGTAGTATCTTGAACAACTTTCTCTTAAAAACCTACATATTTGACAATTCTATAGACATATAGACGAACGAAAAACCATAGACATATTCTGAAATTTGAGACACTCTCTTTAAAGATATACCCGTTTGAAGTTGATTTAGACGTATAGACGAAAGCAAAACCATAGACATGTTACTGATTTTTGAGTCACTTATTTGAAAAGACAAACACATTTGACATTTCCATAAGGGTATGATCGAAAGTAAAACTATAGACATGTTACTGATTATGACCAAATTTGAAAGAAATACATATTCGACATTGACACTGACGTTTAGAACGAAAGTTTGATAAAATACCTGTTGTTGAATTTTGATCAATTTTCTATTGCGGACGATTTTGCATGATGGAGTTGGTTAAGGAGTTTTACCAAACGTCCATTTGTATATTTTCATTTATTTGAATGACAGTATAGACCAATCTCTATTGTTTAAGGAACAATCGTCACAAACAAACCATGTGAGTCTTACTATAATCTTTTCTTCAGGTATATTGTTTGGAATTTGAAAATCCAAATCATAAAGAAGAATTTCCTAAATTAACACTACAATGGGATTTTTTTATTAATATCTTGGAATTATTTGTATTTTATAAGGTGTAGGCTTGCAGTTTATGGTAATTATTCGTCCATAATTTGGACCAGACCGCAAGTTAGTGCTAAAAGCTTGGTATATACTTGTTATAAATAAAAAGAGTTCCCGTTTAGACAATGTATCTCCAATACATCGCCTACGACCGACACCGAATTGTGTTGCTATAATATCAGCTTTCTCCTGTATAATTGTGTTATCCTTGGTTAAAAATCTCTCTGGTCTAAATTTGTCTGGGTCTGTCCAAATATTTTTATCCTTAAAAATGCCATAAATATTACAGAAAACAACAGTCCCTTTTTTGATCTCATAGTCTCTAAATTTAACATCACTACTTGTTGAATGTGGAATATTCAGTGGCGCAATTGTTCCATGTCGCATTACTTCTAAAATGGTTGCTTCCACATACGGTAATTTTCCTTGGTCTTGTAGTGAGGGTCTCCGTCCTCCAAGAATGTTATCTATTTCTTGTTGCATTTTGTCTTGAATGTTAGTATGAATTGATAGTAGCAGAACTGTCCAATGTAATGTTGTTGAAGTTGTATCAATGCCAGCACCAATAAAATCCCGTATAGTTGAGTAGATCTGATGCCTTGTAATTCCATCATGGTGAACTTCTTTCTCGGCGTACTTATTTGCCGCAGAAATAAGACCATCAACCATTCCACGCTGGTGATTTTTATCGTAAGACGGTAGACTCTCGCTTATACATTTTTCAGCAAATTTGCTATTCAGTTCCAATCTTTCCATAAGTTGTTTCACTTTTGACGGCATAATAAATCGTACCCATGGCAACATATTCACAAAACTTCCCGCACTGGCACCTTCGTTGATAATTTTAAGGTTTTTAACCATATCAATGAATGTTTGATCCGAATGACAGTTCATTTCGGAACCAAATAATAACTGATATATAACAGCCCCCATTGCCATATCAATATCATGTACAGGATTGAAATCATTGTCTCGTGACTGAATCCATGTTTTGATAAGTATATCCGCTTCCTTTCTCACCAAGTATTCAGTTAGGGATGATTTACTTGTTGCAAATTCTTGCAAGACACCGTTTGCTATCTTACGATGTAAACGCAATCGTTGTGAATATTCCCCAAACACAAGGCCTTTCATTTTATTAATTGCATTATTCGAATAAAACTTTGGACGATCGGAGAATATTTCAGGCATTTTATTTAAAGCTTCGTCGATTGCATCCTTACTATTTAGCACTATGGTCGGCCACTTACCCATGCGTATGAAGAAAACGTCTCCATATTGAATCGCCATTTTACTGAAGGTTTCAGCAGGATTTGTTCCAAGTAATGTTAAATGTCCGATGATTGGATAACTCCATGGTCCTGGAGGCAGTTTTCGTATTTCCAAAATTTTCTTCAAAATTCCAGTAATCAATAAGATGGCAAAACATACTGCTATACAAAATTTAAAATCAACATTGTCAAATAGTGTGACGTGAGTCTTCATCTTTGCTGTGACCTTGAACGTTTGAGAAGTATTATCTGTATGTATAAAAGTTAGTATAAAATATCTTTAAACGTTCGTATAAAGTATGTTAAATCCTATTAAGATCTATTAATAGGTTATAATCTGTATTATATGATACGATTACACCAGATAAGATAACAACTCGATTCGAATAAGTAAGTAATTACGATTGCAAAATAAAATGTACATTTGCATTTAGCTTCGAATCATATAGTAATTTGTTTGACACAGTTGTAAACTGAATACAACTTTTTATACTTGTACAATAGAAAACAGTAAGGTTCACAAGAAATATAAAAAAGTTCATTCGATATACTTTAGTGTAACAAAGGATACATCTTTAAGTGGTACTGGACAAAAAACTATACTTAGATGCTTTCTCATACTTTAACACAGATAGTTTACCAATGGCATGTCTATAAAAAGTCCTGGTCAATAATTATAGTTGATTTTTTTATACTCTAACACAGACAGTTTATCGATGTCCTGTCTATAACAAGTCATACACAACTGAAAGCTTTTTCATACTCATATACATATTGTATCGATGTCATGGCTATAAAAAGTCATGGACAATAATTATACCTGCATACTTTCTCTTACTCTAATACATATTATAGTTTGCCGATGTCATGTCTATAAAAAGTCCTAGATATAATTATACAGATGACTGTACCATAACATTAGGAATATAGCTCTCTTCATGTGTCATGTGGAAGTAAGTTCTTGTCATGTGTATCACATGGGCAGCCTATATTATAACGTGAGGACTCCTCCCCTGCATGGATTTCTGAAGTCATGTTAACAGCACTAGGCTGTCTGTAGGTGATATGAGACTCTCCTCACGTTGATAAAACGACTTATATGAAAAACAGGACAAAACTTCACCAACTACTAACATGATGCAATTTCATTCCATAACTTTTATTCGAAGAAAATATAGGTTTGTCTATAAGTATATGAACGTATGACTAATGTTATTCAACTCATCAATCATTTCTATTTCTATTTTAAGGAGATGACCTCTATATTTGTAAATTTTCGACTGACTTCAATGATTGCTTTCGAATGATTTCCTTGCTTGCAAGTTTCTGCTGGCTTCCATGTTTGCAAATCTCAGCTGGCGTCCATATTTGCAAATCTCAGCTGGGGTCCATATTTGCAAATCTCAGCTGGCGTCCATATTTGCAAATCTCAGCTGGGGTCCATATTTGCAAATCTCAGCTGGCGTCCATATTTACAAATCTCAGCTGGCGTCCATATTTGCAAATCTCAGCTTTTGCAAATCTCAGCTGGCGTCCATATTTACAAATCTCAGCTGGCGTCCATATTTACAAATCTCAGCTGGCGTCCATATTTGCAGTCTCAACTTAGATGCAATTATTCAGGATATAGACAAAATCTTGATTTTTGATAATTTAAACATCTTTTTACTAAAAACATGTCAAAATACCTATTAACGAAAACCTTCTTGTGGCAATGATTCAGGATATAGACAAGATCTTGATTTTGGATAGGTTAAACATTCCTTTTACTAAAAACATTTCAAAATACATATTAACGAAAAGTTTCTCGTGGCAATGAATCAAGATATAGACAAGATCTTGATTTTGAATAGGCTAAACATTCCTTTTACTAAAAACATGTCAAAATACCTATTAACGAAAAGTTTCTCGTGGTAAATATTAGAACAAATTTTCGTTTAAATTTTTTTATGTTTCAAACATACTGAAGCTTAAATAATGCCGATACTTTTAAATAATCTAAACGATACCAATTTTCATCGATCGTACCAGATGTGCATGCATTTCACCAAGTAATGTCTTTTCAGTGATACTCCATGCAAATAAACTCATCATAGATACCAGGACTAAATTTATAATATACGCCAGACGCGCGTTTCGTCTATAAAAGACTCATCAGTGACGCTCGAATCCAAAAAAAGTTTAAGGGACAAAATAAAGTACGAAGTTGAAGAGCATTGAGGACCAAAATTCCTAATAGTTTTGCCAAATACAGCTAAGGTAATCTATGCTCAAGATATTGGAGAATTTTACGTCACATAGTCAATAACAGGTCCTGATCAAATACTCTACTGTTTGAAGCAGCATTACCAATTTGAGTTATCTTTCTTAATATTCAAGATTAAACATTAGTTTTTGGACAAGAATAAAAAAAAATCAGACTGCATGCTACTGTCAAAAGCAAACATATATTTCAAAAATATTTGTGATAAATGATTTTTTTTGCAAAATGTTTGATGTGCTTGTTCGCAATTACAATGAAGCTGAAAAACATGATAAACAGCCATTTCAATTTAAGCTATTTTTCAAGTTTCTTGATACATGTAATATAAAAAAAAAAAAATACTTCATTGTGAATTTTTATTGATTTTTAAAGTCCGTATTTAAGTCAAGTCAATTTGATTCTAAAACAAATTCAATGATTTGATATGAAAAGAAAAATACACTTTTTATCATAACAGTGTAGGAGCATATAAAATGAACGGACAATTCTAGTTTGAAAACGAGGAAAATCAAGGCTCGTAGCGATTTACTCCTGTTTCGTAACGTGTACAAATGAGAACCAAAATTAAACTGTGATGTAAATGGTAATAAGAACAATCGAATAGACGCAAGATCATATTAGAAAGTAAAATCACAAAATACTGAACTCAGAGGACAATTCAAAACGGAAAGTCCCTTATCAAATGGCAAAATCAAAGCTCAAACAGATCAAACCAATGGATAATTAGAAAATGCTTGTACCAAGTAAGGAATATGACAGCTCCCATAAGTTGAACGATAATTTGTAAAGTTCTTTAAAAAATGTTTTATAAAATTAGTTGTTAACATATGCTTACAAATCCTACACTACTTGTTCATTAACACAGAGCACATATAGGTGTTTTTAGTTACACGGTGTGGAATTGTCCAAATCAGAAAATTTATCATGTCAATACAATTCATATAGGACAATTGCACACACTGTGTAAAAAATTAATCCTGATTTTGTTATACTACAAATTTATGTACTTAAATTAAATTATTAGACATATTTAAACTAAAACTGTAATAAATGAAAAATATAAGAACTATAAAGCAACTATTTATTATTAGGTCAATAGTATAAGCCTTAGGGAGATAACTCCAATTGACTTAATGAAACATTGTACTGAAATTTATTTGGACAATATCAGCTCATCTAATCGGGAGAAATTTCTCTAAATCAGGATAATATCATTTATCAGCAAAACATTAAGATTTTGTCAATGAAAACAGAAAAACCATAGACAAAACAGCGGTTAATTATGACATACAAAACTAGTGATAAGTTATCAACTTGACGACAAGGAAATAGAAGCAATAAAGATTTCATTCCAAATCCATTACTATAAAACATCTTCTGAAAATGTATCTGTGTCTGAAAAATCTGATATAATGACACTATTCTTGTTTTATCAAAACTAGTTATCTCTAATTTTCCAGCTAATGCAGTAACACAACACAAGATGTTTTATAGTCATGGAATTGGAATGAAATATTAATTGTGGCAATTTTTCTATCATCAAATTGATACCTTATCAATGCATGTGTATGGTCATATGAATTGTTCTATTATCATGTTTATTTTCTGGTTTTAATGCCAAACCGGAACTTTTTTTCCTGATAAATGGTAACCCTTTTATGTTAGAATATACCATAAATAATAATTATTTATTATTTACATGTAAAAGAGAGACAACATATATCAACGTGACATTCACACTTATAAGTCTAAATCTAAAACAGAAATCAAGGTCTCATATTTAATACTAGTATATACAAGTGTTCTTATTTATCGACGAACAGTTCAGAATTTAGCTATTAAAAAACCCCACAAGTCCAGCAATTCATAAGTATGTATTAATTTTTCATTTTTAGCCATGGTGTTGTCGGTTTGTTTTAGATTTACGAGTTTGACTGTCCCTTTGGTATCTTTCGTCCCTCTTTTAAGAAGATACTGTTGTTTAGGCTTTTGTATTAAGGCTGGTATAATCTGTATCTGATGTCATTAAGATTTTAGATTTGATAAAATGAAGTTTATATCCCAGATAAAAAATAGACATTTTATCTTTCTAATGAGTCATAACAGCAGAGTAGGTGGGTTTGGATTTAAAATTTTAAATTAAAGTACTTGACGAAAAAGCTATCCATGTTTATTACTTCTAAACCTCTGAAAAAAGTCTACCCATCTAGGCAATATTTTAATAGATCATTTTTCTAAAGGTTTTGGAACAATCGCAAATTTCCCCTGTGACAAATGATCAGACAACAGTTGACAAAAGGCCTGAACGAACATACTAGTATGCTTAATATCTAGTTGGTTCATTTGTCTTTTAAAATACAACTGTCATATAAGAGGAAAATTCAAAAAGGAAAATCCAAAATCAAAAGGCAAAATCAAAAGTCCAACCATATCAAACGATTGGATAACAACTGTCATATTATTGACTTGGTAAAGGCATTTTCTAATGTAGAAAATGGTGGATTGAACCTGGTTTTATAGCTAGCTAAACCTCTCACTTGTATGACAGTCGCATCAAATTCCATTACATTGTCAACGATTCAAAATATATACCATGTTATCAAAACAGCGACAAATTTAGAATTTATGCAATAAATAAATCAGTTTGCTAGAATTTGATGCGACTTTGATACAAGTGAGAGGTCTAGGTAGCTATAAAACCAGGTTTAATCCACTGTTGTTGACACAATAAAATACCTGTTGAATGTCAGGAATATAACAGGTGTTATCAATTCGTTTGATGTGTTTAAGCTTTTGGTATTGCCATTTGATAAGGGACTTTCCTGTTTGAATTTTCCTCGGAGTTCAGTATTTTTATGATTTTCTTTTTTTCTAAAACATCAGAATATAAATTTTTCTATACATGTACTCTTGTCTTTCAATGAAAGTAGTTAAGGCGAAACAAAAAGACTATGTATGCAGAGTTCCGAACCCATTAATTGTCACTTGATTAACAATCAATAGTACTGAAGACATTATAATCATCTGTCTGTCTGAATAATAGAGTGAAGATTCACAGATGCGTTATTCTTACTATCATTGGTATTTCAAATATTCAGCACAAATTAACATGCAAGTAACAATAAAAGGAGTTGTAATTAAAAAAAAAATCGAACATTTAAAAATACAAAAAAATGGTCACAATGAAACACACGCTTAAATATTTCACTTGCATAAATCTTGAGTTTATTTCTACTATATAAGAATAGTACACGCTTAAATATGAGGCCTGCTATTTTCATGATTTCAAATATTCAGCACACAGGAAAATGTTGTGATCTAACAGTTTAACATGTGCATAGATGAGTTGTGATTTGAAATTTTTATTTTTAACATCAAAATTGTTAACAAGAGTGCACAATCTGATATCAACATTTGCTATAGCCTTTTGCTTTAAGTATTTTAGAATTATAATGAATGATATAAAGGCCAAATAAGGTTCGAAATTGAAGAGAATTGAGGACCAAACATTCCTAATAGTTTTGTCAAATACAGCTAACTTAAAGGTAATCTATTCCTGAGGTAGAAAAGCCGTAGTATATCAAAAATTCAAAGTTGTGTTAACAGTTAATTAATGATTAACTTAAATTGTGAACATATTAATAATAACTCTAGTAGAAGTGCTGACTACTGGGCTTAAGCTCTTCCATTGTTTTGCTTCTGATACATTCTAAATTTTCAAATATTTGGTTTCAGCTTTCCATGTGAAGGTAAATCCAGCGTATAGAGCTCTAAACCAATATTTATCATAATTTTTTTCCTTGGTACGTTTAAAAGGAATGCAAATGTAGTTATTGTTGAAAAATGCAATCACAAAGAGGGACGAAAGATGTCAGAGGGAAAGTCAAACTCATAGATTGAAAATGTGCGAAAATCTAATGTATTGTTTACAACACTTGTGGAGGATTATCTATCAGAACATGTCGAAGTATTCCATTATATTAGTCAATCAATGAAAGGAGACAAGGCGAAACAAATATACTTGGTATGCATAGTATCTCTTCCAGTTATTGTCACTTGATTAACAATCAATAGCACTGATGGCCTTATAATTATCTGTCCTCCTTATTAACATGGCGAAGCAACGATAGCACCGATGACCTTATAATTATCTGTCTTTCTTATTAACCATGTTAACATGGCGAAGAAACCACAGATACGTCACACTAATTAACCTTATCATTCAAAAAGACAAAGTAATTTTCTACTGTTGATTATAAATGTCATCGTTTTGACGGTTATTAATATACAGTGCAATCAATGACTTTGCTTCAATATACAATTACTTAATAACGATTGCTAAAGAATGATAAGTAATTATAATGATAAATATATGCAATTAATATTATCGTCCAAAAAGGAAAAACTGTGTAATAGCTATATACAAAGTCTTAAGCCATATAAGTTATGTGATGTATCAGATTATATTACGAACGTTATTTGTATTGCACATGTATTCAAAATAGGTGATGTTATATTTTTGACAATAATAAATAATGTCAGCTGTTTACACAGAATAAAAAAAAGTTCTCGAAGGCAAAATTAATATCTGTAATGTATGTTTAAGGCGATCAGTTTCCAATTGAAGACTGTTCGTAAATCCGTGGCTGTCTGAACTTTAAAAATCGAGTTTACAAACCGTCTCACTATCAATGGCAACGATATAGATATAGATAGTACGACATCCCATTTCATTTATGTCGGTGATCATTGGTACAATTAGTTATCAAAGGGCAATTTATTTGCTGCTGTAGTAATGCCAGTTACTCCTTTATTAAACGTTATCAGCAAGTACTGTTCAGATTCTTAACACGTCTCTATTCGACCAGACTTAGATAGTGTTTGGTGAATACTGCAAAATTATTGGTTAAAAGTAAATATCTAGGTGAGGAATTTGTCGTTGTTTAAATATTGATGGTAATGTTATCACAATAAAATAGTGTCTACATTGAGTAAAAATGTAATCCACCTTCTGTTTTAATGTCATATCTGGATTGAACTTGTTGTCTGGATTTCATCATTCAGGAACCAGATTCGTGACATTCATTATTTCTGAAATTGCTGTCTTTAAATGGTTTGAACACGCGATGTATTATGCTTCTTCAAATGGCGTTGGTGCGTTCAGTCCTGGTAAAGCGATGATTCTCTCATTGGTCCCACCAATCGACGAAATTGTTATCCAGGAAAATAAATTATTAAAAAGTGACTGTTCCACCTCTCCTGACAACTCAAAAAACTTTCAAAAAAGCAATGCATTTGGTCAGGTTAGCCTATTAGTTGCTGTCTTTTGGCATTTTTTGAGGTGAACAATTTGCTTATGAATATCTTTTATAGATATTCAACTCCGTTTTAAATTTTGGTCACAGAGGACTATATGTGATTCTAGACTTTGGTCAATTACGTGATATCCTTTTATGAGGTCTCTTCCAATTGAGAATAGAAAATGGCAATGACTTTCAATCAGTAGAATGCTTGAAGACATAATATTTCTATCAGTTTATTTAAAGTCTGGAGCTGGCATTTCAGAAACTGCTAGTAGTCCTTTATTAATTTATGTATCATTGTCATTTTGTTTAGTTTCTTTTGTTACATCTTCTGACATCAGACCCATAGTTCAGTTGAAGCTCGCCTCCGTGTGCGGTATTTTCTTGCTGTATTGCAGGCCAATTGGTGGCCTTCGGTTGTTCTTTGCTATTTGGTCGGCTTGTTTCTTTTGATGCATTCCCAATATATATTCTCAATTTTATTTCTTTGAATTATTTCAAGAAATGATAAAAAGAAACTGACTTCACCGTATATTTATTCCCTAACGTGAAAAGATTTAATATGTTGATGAGCGTTTATTTATCCCATAACCTGGGTTAGAAGTGTATTCAGATTTAGTGTTATCTTTAAATATGCAAATTTGTAGACATTATTGCTCCTCCTAATGTTACTGTTATACCGTCATAAAAATCTTCAACTCAATCGTTTTGGATGTAATCTTCAAGTGTAGATGGACGTTTATTTTTCATCTTCGGAACTTTTGTGTGATTGGTTTCCTACAATCATGGCAAGGCGTACATTCCTAAGGACCACATGTTCCAAGTTATTCTTTCCATCATAACAACCTATATCATATAACGTCTCTCAAATGGGAAAATAAAAGTGTCCGGGAATTAGTCTATAAGTTATATACATGGTAAGTTCGGCTCACTCAGATTATGTATTCTAATACTTATAATTACATATATGCGATGTAAAACTTTTCCCCTACGTTATATACATGGTAAGTTCGGCTCACACAGATTATGTATTCTAAGACTTATAATTACATATATGCGATGTAAAACTTTTTCCCTACGTTATATACATGGTAAGTTCGGCTCACACAGATGATGTATTCTAAGACTTATAATTACATATATGCGATGTAAAACTTTCTCCCTACGTTATATACATGGTAAGTTCGGCTCACACAGATTATGTATTCTAAGACTTATAATTACATATATGCGATGTAAAACTTTCTCCCTACGTTATATACATGGTAAGTTCGGCTCACTCAGATAATGTATTCTAAGACTAATAATTACATATATGCGATGTAAAACTTTCTCCCTACGTTATATACATGGTAAATTCGGCTCACTCAGATTATGTATTCTAAGACTTATAATTACATATATGCGAGGTAAAACTTTCTCCCTACGTTATATACATGGTAAGTTCGGCTCACTCAGATTATGTATTCTAAGACTTATAATTACATATATGCGATGTAAAACTTTCCCCCTACGTTATATACATGGTAAGTTCGGCTCACTCAGATTATGTATTCTAAGACTTATAATTACATATATGCGATGTAAAACTTTCTCCCTACGTTATATACATGGTAAGTTCGGCTCACACAGATTATGTATTCTAAGACTTATAATTACATATATGCGATGTAAAACTTTCTCCCTACGTTATATACATGGTAAGTTCGGCTCACACAGATTATGTATTCTAAGACTTATAATTACATATATGCGATGTAAAACTTTCTCCCTACGTTATATACATAGTAAGTTCGGCTCACTCAGATTATGTATTCTAAGACTTATAATTACATATATGCGATGTAAAACTTTCTCCCTACGTTAGAACATGGTTAGTTCGGCTCACACAGATGATGTATTCCAAGACTTATAATTACATATATGCGATGAAAAACTTTCTCCCTACGTTATATACATGGTAAGTTCGGCTCACACAGATTATATATTCTAAGACTTATAATTACATATATGCGAGGTAAAACTTTCTCCCTACGTTATATACATGGTAAGTTCGGCTCACACAGATTATGTATTCTAAGACTTATAATTACATATATGCGATGTAAAACTTTCTCCCCTAATCATTGTAGAGGTATCAGATCTAGATAAGACACGAAATCATTACAACTTTTAATCAAAATGTCAACAAACACATTTGCCAATGTTGATTAACTTCATTTGTAAGTGCCATCTCTGTATATACTGCTGTAATTCCAATTTGTTTTTGAGGCACTGTCCGTAACATTTCTATACAGCAATGTTAGATAGGTTTCGTAATAAGATAATGTCCCTTGTGGTCGTCAATGTATGGAATAATTGTGTTTGTGTCAGCTTTTTATGACTTTGTCAAACTCATCAAAAGAGTATTACAAAGTTATGGACCGTTAAAATTTCATTATAGAAGTTTTCCCTCGATTACATCCTCATTTTGTGTTGTTAAGTCCGCAATTTTTCTCCGAATGGTTCGTTATTGTAAGGAACAGATTAATATCGAATGATGAACTGTTAAGAACTCATCAAGCTTAATGAAACCGGAAGCTTTATGTCAAAGGAACCAAATTACCCATAATGCAATATAATGGGTGTACCTATTTGTTGAAATGGATTAAGTGTTGAACGTTTAGGAGCTATAATTTGTAAATGTCTAGCGTCCGGTGATTACTATAGACAAATTATCTTATACTTTATTATTGTATTTCCGGCAACATAGCAAACCAAAGATACGACGGAGAAGCGAACAGAATGTGTTTTTTTATGTATTTAACCGACATTTTATGGTTTTGTGGTGTAATAGACAAATAATTTATCAAGGTTAATTAAAAAACCTGTTTGTTCCTTTTGCTAAAATACTGTTATGTAAAGGGTACTTTGTTTGCATTCCTTTCCAACTCTAGTTATTTGATAATAAGTGAGAATCTGATACCAATATTCAATTTCGTCAGACCAGGATATGCTTTGGATACTTGTCAAGACGGCTCTAGTGGAATAACTCCATTTATATTACTTTTCATAGTGATTAATACTGGTAATTGTGACCGTTTCACCAGACATGTATTGTACAGACTGTGTGATTAATGTATAACTGATCAGACAGACTTTTCCTGATATTTTTTTCACGAGAGCAATGTTAAGCAACAATACAACAGTTAATTTGGTGGATCAACCGAAATCTGTGTATGGTATTCCGAATGAAGCTGATTTGAAGTATTGTTGTTACGAGGCTTTTCTCATTCATAACTATTTATTCGCAGTCGTTTATTTAATAGTCTATGTATATGGGATGTCCTTGATTATAAAATATGTGAAGCTATTAGTTCGACAACGTCTGATTTTTACTATTTTAGTATTAACTATTATATCAGAAGTTTGCACCATAACGTTTTTATTGATTGACCCGTATGGTCTATTGAAGAGAATTCCAAAAATAATCTTAACGTTCCTTTGGAAGGTACCAGACACGATAAAACTATGGAATTTTTTCCTGCTTCATTACTTTTTATCAAAACAAACTCGATTACACTTAGGTACGCCGGAAATAAAGAATTTTAATTTGTTGTTGATGTGTTGTATAGTCGAGTCAGTGCTTTTAACAATATGTATAATTTTGACATGCTTTCAAGTTACTACATTTCCGCTTCCGGTAATCAACGATGGAATTGTTACCATATTTGCTTTTCTGTTACTGTCTGTTTTTATATACGGAGCACCACAGTTATCGCAATATATAAGGGAAACAAAGAGAGCAAGCAAAAGTTTTAATGAATTCAGCTCATCTAGGAAAAAAGAAGAGTTAAAAACTTCTCAGTCATTCGATACCAACCAGAAACGACTGAAATTTCCCAAGATAAGGAAATCCGAAAGTTCTTTCAGAAAGATATCACTGACAAGTTTTTCCGACTCTTCTGTAATTGAAGTTAAAGTGCCAGTTGAAAAAGTAATATTTTCAAAGGTGATAAAACGTCCCTGCAATTTAAACATAAAGCCAAACATTTTTACTGATGACGTTCTAAACTTCGGAGAAATTTCAAATAGTAGGAAGATGAAAAAAGAAGATTCTTTTCTCGATAACAGTAAGAATAAACAATTAATTCCAAATACTTCAACGGACTCTGTGTATAAAGAATTGCCTCAAGAACAGTGTAACTGTGCTAAATTTCTTGACCTGGAAAATGGTATGATACCCTATACCAATGACGTCAATGACACAAGACAGGAAAATTCAAAATCTATTTCAAATGAGCAAGGGTACTTAGCTGATGGCGAATGCCATAGTCATAATTCTGAAAATAGTTTAGACTCTAGAAGCAAATCATTTGATACTGAACAAACAGCAACGGAAAACAATCGAAAAAATAAAGCAGGATTTCCGGTTTCGATTTCATTCTTAAGTGTGTACAGGGTACGACAATTTAAAATGTTACAACGAATGTTAAAAGTATGTTACATCCAAACATTTTCTATGGGAATTTTGATTATATGTAAGCTTTATATAATATTTAGTGAATATGGAGGGATATTTTATACCAGACGCTTAAAACCTGTACCATGGCTTGTGTTCCAGTCTTTATACAGGTAATAACATAATATCATTTAAAAATTATATTCAATAGGCTGCAAATAAGAGTAAGTCATATACATGACGTTCTCCATTATTGAGTTCTTGGACTAAATGTTGTATTAAGCAAATTTCACAATAGTTTTTTTTGGAATCGTGAGCATTTTGTTATTCCTCAACATCGAAATAAAAATGACTTGTGTGTCAAATTGCTGATTATATGTTGTTCATATGATGTAATCAAATACTGGAATAGCAAATGTACGTCGGTGAAAATATTGCTGGAATACGTAACTGCAGTAACTGACACCACGACAAACAAAATTGGAACTTTGAAGAAAATGAAATATTGAGATGTACAGCAAATTGCACTACAACCCAATCAAAACATTTCTAAAAACAACTAATCGTGTTGCTTAAACTTGCTTTTGACAATTATAGTATGCTATAAACTCAATTTTCCGGTTTCCTAGCGAAATAAAGGCAACAGTAAAATGGGCTACAATGCCAAATCCTTAGTATTTGATTTAGTTAAAAAAAAAAAAAAGGAGGGTAATAATAAAACCTCTGAAATTAAAAAAATATCAAATACTACTATATAGTTTTGTTTCATATATATAATCTTATATCAATAAACTCTCAATTTGTTTTTAATCATGATACCTCTATACATTGTACATCTTTTAATTTATCGCTGTATTGCTCTCTCGTTGAAGTTTACATCACCGTTGATGCTTAGACTCATAAAGGCGTTGACCATGGCGTTGTTAGTTTATTTTCGATTTATGAGTTTGACTGTCCCTCTAGCATCTTTCGTCTCTCTTTTAAACATTTTCTCCTTGTATCCCGATAACCTGCTAAAACTGATAAGACTTAAATTTAGGCCACCAATTCAAGATTAAATGAAATTGCATAAAACTGTGTCCTGGACATATTTTATGTGACTAATTGTTCATTTAAATGAAAATATCAAAAGTACCATTGAATATAATATATGATATGAAGGTAGCATCGACCACACTTTAGCCATGAATATTTGTTAACAGGACACTTCTAACAAAGTATCGTTAAAAAGCTAGTCGACATTGTTGTTGGACAATTATTGTCGTTATTCAGTATATACAATTTGATAAAATTGAGATTTGAAATGGGAAAAACATGCGTTTGTCATACAAGTGAGAAATAAAGCTAGCTATAAAACCTGGTTTAATTCATAATTTACATAACAAAAATGTGTGTACAGGAATATGACAGTTGTTATCCATTCGTTTTATGTGTTTTATTTTTTGATTTTGCAATTTGATTATGGACTTTCCGTTTTGAAATTTCCTCAGAGTTCAGTATTTTTGCTATTTTCCTTTTTTGTAAATAAGCTAGTGTTTAAAAACATGATGAATGATGATACCTTAAATTCATAGGCAATGACTGTTTTTGATAGATTTATTATTAAAGATGATAAAAATAAAATATTTATAAAATATTTTTATCCTCTCATTGAAGTAACGATTGCACTGTGGAACTCAACTTATCATGCACATAGCCTAAATTTAACTTTATATTGTTTCAGAACTGTAGAGTTTACCATCAGCCTGGTATATACAGCAGCAGTTCATGTGTACACGTCATCAAAACCGTCTGGTCAAATGAGGAAAAGAAAATAACAGCTATCTTCAATGCAGCATATCATCTTTTATGTGTACACATCATCAACACATGTTGAGTAAAGAAGGAAAACAAAATATCACCAACGGTCAATGTTAAAATTTGACTTTCTTGCATGAACTTGAACTTATTATACTTATTGTGTTAATGTCAATCATTAAAAGCGTTGGTGGCTTTTTTTTGTCGTAAGATATCCATGAATACACATAATATTTTTGCTATTTTAAACTGACAACAACAACTTGCATTCCAATTAGTACCAACTCTGCTCTTCACCGTTCGGATTATTTATTTATATAAGGCAAATTTCATACAGTATCTTCTTAGGAATAACGAAAAGAAGCTAGCAGTATTCCTCAACTTCTTACTTCTAACTTCGCTATTAAATGACGTCCTTTAAGTTGGCTATTAAAAGGTTAATGTGGTGCACGCATGTATTCCGTTGAACTTAATATCAATTACAAAAACAATTACTTTCATTTGTACTTGCATGATAAAGATTTCCAAAACTGAGTTTTTGCGTGCTCTGCATAAAACGTAATGAATCAAAGTACTGAAGTACTGAACATCGGATGACCGCAGGTTCTTGTGGATGGTCAAAAGAACATGTCACAGAAACAGATCACATCTCTATACCTGAAACTTGGGTTAATTTACAGAGATATTTTTTCTGATACAAGTTCGTGCTTGGATGATGAATAAATGACAGGAAATTCAACCTCACCGTAATAACTAATATATTGTAGTGCAAGAAATCAGTATACCTTGGACTATTATACTTGTATAATAATAGTCGTAGAGAATACACTGGTTTGTTGTTATATATATTATTAATATTACGATTGCATGTATGTACCAATTATCAGGTTGTCTGCATGTTGATATCGTAAAATATCAGCTGCGAGACATAATATTAAGCTTTTTGTCGAGTAAGCGCAGCGAACGAGATCAAAAAGCCTTCATATTATTTCGAGCAGCTGATATTTTACAATATTAATATGCCGATAACCTGATAATCGATTTATCGGGCTGCATTTGCGTCTTTTGAAAGTATTGTCTTAGTTTCATCAGCAACCGGAAGTTGACTTGATAAGTTCGGGGCAAACTTATCAACGTCGGTTCAAACATTATGACGTCGCTGATATGTCCGGGTCAAAGTTATTAAGGCCAGGTAAACGTATTTGACGTCACAAAGCCGTGATATGGAGTTTTATTAAGAGCTGAGCAGATTGATATAGACAGTTGGACGACCGATAAATGTCATTTTCATCTATTTGTATATATGATAATTCTATTCTACTATTATTATAGTGCAGTGCAAGTGCATGGTGGACACTCTTCTGTAAAAAAATCAAAGTCTAATAGGCTGTAAAAGCAATTGCTGCCATGTTAATGTTTTGGGACACTTTTATTTCTCGTCTACATATATAAGAATTAAACCTGACAGGACATGGTTGTCTAGTGAAAAGCAAGAAGGTTTTGACTTTATATCAATTAAAGACTTAAGCAGGAAATCATTTTTAATATGTTTTATATTTCACAAGGAGACAACAAGTTTACCAGGCTAAAGTTGGGGGTTATTATGGATTATCCCCTGGTAGTGTTTGTAACTGGACAATAATTACTTTTATTTATTTAATTTTAACAATTTTCATAATTAATTTAAATTAACCATTCAGTTAAAACATTTCACCTTTCGAGACGCTAATGTTGAAAAATGGGACAGAAATAAAATAACTTATATATTTCAGCTTACTAAAAATATTTTCATAGTGTTACTTTGACATCATTTCTTAAAACTAAGTCCCACACATAATTGTTCATTTGATATGGGTCATCCTCATGCGGTACGAGAAGTTTTCATGTCGCTAAATAGTCTTCTTGTCGCTTAATTTATTCTTCTTGTCCGTTCTTGACGCTTCTTGTCGCTAAAAGTTCTTCTTGACCTTATTAGTGAGACCGCTATTTTTAGATTACAGGTGGTCATTTACACTACACGTATAACCTGTGTAGTGATTTTTATTTTACGATAAATTTATGAATGAACGATAATTTTATGAATGAACAAGAGCACCTGACCTCTTTCTGAAACACCAATTAAACATATAAAATCGTATTTATTAAGATATAATTCAGTCAAATTTTCACCACTAAATTAACAACTGAAATGATTCCATATTTTGTTGAAACATCGTACAACCGGAGAACAGAAATCGCAGGTATGAAAATGCACTTTTTTCACTGGTGTTGAAAACCCAAAACTAATTTGACTAGAATTTGTGAATGACGAAAATTTAAGCGATAACAATACATCGGAGTGACCTCAAGGTCATCCTCTGTAAAAAGCACAACACAGAGGTCATAAGTACAAGCAGTCAAGGTCACTGCACCAATGGAAATAACTCCAACCTTACCCAAACAAGTAAGGCAAATGGGTTTGTAACACAATAGCTTAGCATTACTACTTAAATTGTCTTGCTCTTTCATATAAGAGTACTTAAAATGTATGAATCCGTTAAAACATCATATAAATTATAAGTGTATAACTTTGCATTCTATCATGTATGGTATTATTATCGTTATGCAATAGTTCAATTTTTAATTGTAGTAAATTTAAACGAATCATGTATCTTACAAGTACATAAGGCGGATATACCTTCTGAAAACATTATGATGCTGTAAAGGATGCAGTAACTTGTAAAATTACAATTAGGTTAATCATCAGATAAATGATAAATAATTACATTTTGATCGCAAACGCATAGTGTCGCCCCCCCCCCCCCCCCCCCCATAGAAAATCAAATTGACCCAATATCTCTTTGACAAAGAAATGAATTTGACCAACTGCTCATGTTTGGCATAAATCTTAATAGTGAGTTTTATCCGAATGAAAGGATGGTTAAAAAAAAATTAACTGTACGTTTGTTCAAAATGTAAGCATAGAATAGCTTAAAAATGAAATTATAGTTCGATTTTACCTGAAATAGCTAAAATGAAATCACTCCAGTCCAAAATTATCAATAAAATAAAAAAAACAAAATCACATATAATTTTGAACAAATTGTTTGATAATAATCACAAGTTAACACATCAAATGCTGATGATAAAAGAAAGTGACCACAATGCACTTACACGTGAACTCGTGCTGACCCGCAATGCCATTGACCAATAAGAAAGATGATATCAGGTCATGCATTGGTCATAAAAGAAATTTCTCTGCAAGTGAAAACAAGTTATCTAATTTCAACAATTTATCGTTTAATTAAGTAGGACACTCTGACCCTTTGACCAGACTAGAGACATTATACATTTACAGTAATAATAGCTCACTCTTTTATTTAAGTCGGTTAGTAAAAAGCAATTAAACAGAATTATCTTCTCTGCTGTCTTAAATTATTTTATTCCGCTTAATTTTCAATTAGCAAATAAAACTGGTTATAGGTCCAAAATGTAGGTTTTTTATATTCTTTCCAAAATTTGAATTAACAAATACGAGGTAAATTAGGTTCAACATATGACGTCACTGATATACAATTTTGATTTGAACAGCTCTCATTAGACTTAATTATAACAACCTGCTCGCATTAAATTAAGACTGAACTGTCTGGAAACGCTACTGAACAGTACTGAATTAACTTTAAGCAAATTGTCTGAACGGTGATGTATTTTCATGTCGATACATTTGTAATTGTTCAAAACGGAGTTAACGACCGAACATGACTTTATATTAATTAAAATTGTTAAGACCTATCAGTTTTTAGATAAAAATGACCGTTTAAGACTAGCATCCATCCACTAGTATTTGTATGAAGCGTTATTGGGTGACTTGTGGTATGTTCTGATAAAAAGACAATGTGATTGCGTTCATGTATTTCTATCCCCAAGTCTTTGTATGAAGCGTTATTGCTGACTTGTGATATGTTCTGATAAAAAGACAATGTGATTGCGTTCATGTATTTCTATCCCCTAGTCTTTGTATGAAGCGTTATTACTGACTTGTGATATAGTCTGATAAAAGACAATGTGATTGCGTTCATGTATTTCTATTCTTCTACTTTCTGGCTGCTTCAACCAAATAGTACTGACTATATTGTAAGAAATCAAAATAAGTTGACGTTGCATAATTATCAGCATTTATCACGAAGCTTTTATTGTCTGCTTTTTAGTCTTAAAACTGCATGTATTCATCACAGTGGTACTCAGCCCTTTACACCTGGGATCATTCAAAAGTATCCAGACGACGTTAATCCTAAGTAAGGATGGATTACTAGTACAATGGCTTTGATTTATTAAAAGCCGTCGAGACATTGAAATCGTTCTACATACATTTAATTTCAATTTACAATAAAATATTGATAAGTCTTATTCATATGAAACTGAATAAGTCGACAAACCTGTAATTATCAGCATTAATCCCAGGGCTACTGGTGCAAAAGCTGTCAGTTATAGTTATGAGAAAAAGAAAAACCAACACGATTTCGTGTTTTCAAAAAAAATTAAAATAACAAGGCGATCTTGGAACTGACACATTATCATGTTGCTTACATTATTGAATTCACAACATATCGAAGTTGTATACAAACCAGTAGCCAGCAAACAAACCAGCTGGTAATATTTTCACCAACTCGTTTCATTTTTGCGTTTTAAGCAGAATATATAAAAAGGTTCCCAAAGAAGAACTTTTAGATTTAGTGGCAATGATAAATTCAATTGATTAATCTCATTACACTTAAAAAAAATTAACAAGAAAAAGAGAGGCTTTGGGTAGCCAAAGTCATATTTCGAAACCGAACTGACAATGAAATCATGATGGGATAGTAAGCTGTGGAATATCATATCAAATATCAACAATAGTATATCGCTGTTCAAAAGTCATTTATCGAATGAGAAAAAAACAAATATGGGTAATAAACTAAAACTCAAAATAGAAAAACAGAAGTGCAACAAAAACAAATGTCAATGCAAAATAAATAAAAACGAAATATTTGAAATAAACAACTGTAAAATTCGTGACTTGGTACAGGACATCTTAAGAAAACAATGGTTGGTTGAACCTGGTTTTATTGCTATCCCAACGTCCTGCGTATAAGTTTATATAGAACTAAGACAACGACACTAAGGTTGAAAAAGATGATCTTAACTTTCACTTTGATATTTTTTTCAAGCACTTGAACTTGAAAGCTGAAGCTTAATCTTAGTTTAATGATATCACAGGGATACTGATTCCTATCGCAATTCACTCACCAAAAAAGTCCATAATCAAATGGCAAAATCAAATGATTAAACAAGTCAAATAAATGGACAACAGATGTCATATTCCTGACATGGTACAGGCATTTAAAATGTAGAAAATGGTGGATGGAACCTGATTGTATAGTGCTATAGTAGCCGACCGTTACAGAATATCTGTATCGCAGATTCACATATGAATATTCCATTTTCTTTTCATAGTATGTTCTTAATTATAGGATTTTAGTTTTTGATAAGCTACATGACGCATGCCTTAAATGGAATAACTGCTGAATTCGTTCTGCCTCAATTTTTTAACTGCATCGTTTTGTGTTATTTAGTGTTTAGTTTCACGGTAATGTTCTGTCATTTTTCCAAATTTTTGCCCCCAGGCATAACGAGCTTTGGCAATAACGTCGTGTTCGTAGTCGTTTTGAAATTAAATTTGCTCCTTAAATGTTGCAGGGAAACAATTTCACCAAATGTCAGAAAATTCGTCTTTAGAGCATCTCGTATTATAATAACAAAATTCGAGATTCTCAGAGGCGATAAGTTGGCATCTAATAATCATAATGAGAGAGAAAGATGTACACTAAAAGAGTGTGTGTGCAACTTGAATTCATATAGCTGTCAATCGTCAAATGAACACTTGTTGATACGCTCGTAGGGGAATAAAAAAAACCATAATAACTCAGATTATCTCATTACGCTGGTTCCAATCTAACTTTTAGTTGTCTAAATATTTTTTTACCGGTTTTAAATCTCATTGATTGCTTGCTAATTGTAAAATTACTTATTTCCTGGTCTACAAGTTTTGTTGCATTTACCACGATTCATTTAAAAACGGGAGGAAGTAAAAATAGAAAGAAAGACACCATATTTTTATGACAGTTACTCTTTTTGCACTAAGTCGACTTGTAATATTATTCGATCAGGGATACAGGTACCACCAATCCTGTCAAATTAGGGTAAACAAGAGGTCACTAAACAAAAGGAAAAAAGATAACAAATTCCAAAGTTGCGTTTTTGTTTTCCTCTATCCTTTAAAACTTCTTTAACAACATTACAGTTTCTTTCATCTTGAAACCGAAAACTATTAATCTATATTGACAAATGTGATTATATTAGCTACTCTGTGAAAATCTAATTGCATTCTGGGAACGAAAATAATGAAATATGATATAATTTATTCCAATTCAATCTGTTTTTGTGAAGTTAGTATCTTTTGTCTAAAGACATCAATTTAGTTATAACCGATAATTTTGACTTAAGGGATTAAATAGTATGATCGATTTACAGTTCACTGCCTCTATTGGTATATTTTTTTTCATTCTTTACGAGATAACATAATGATGACGTCCCTATGGGACATTCTGGTATTGCATGAAATATTGAACAAAATGCAGAACATGGTCATATAAATTTGTACCGTGTTCAAAGTTATGATTGTTTTGATGCCTATAAACACACGTTGATCTATACAATTTCAACTCTTACAGTTGTAAATATGTTTACTGCTAGCAGTCTTGAATATAGGAGTGTATGGAAATGTCTAGCTGTCATACAAGACTAAACAAGAATCAATTATAGTACATAAGGCTTGATCTTTCACAGAGAAGTACGAGGGTTTGAACAAAAGACAAGTTTAACAATCGTCAATAATGTTAAAGTCTAAATAGTCTATCTGTTCAAGGCAACGTTCCATGACGCAATACGATGTCTGCCTGCATGGGTCCATTTAACTTTGATAAATTGCGAATCGTATACAAGATATCAGTGCCTTTACCTAAAACAGGATGACAATTATCATTATAAACAATACTGATTAATACAGGTATTTGATTAAACTTTAGGCTGCTAATGTTAGGAATACATTATACATGTATCTATTTAAACATCTTTTTATGTTGAAAAATTAAAGGCAATGTAAGGATATTTTAGATTAACCACCTCGATTTCAAATTTGTTTCCAAAGTGGAACACAACTTTAACATTGTATATATATATGTTTAAAATTCTCTTAATGCAAATAGTTAGAAATCCTCTATTTTATACAATACGTACAAACGCATTGGAACCTGATGTTCAATAGTTGTCGTTTGTTGATGTGGTTCATAAGTGTTTCTAGAATATTATATAAATCGTACTGTTGGTTTTCCTGCGTTACTGGTTTTACATTAGTAATTTTTGGGTCATTTATAGCTTGCTAGTCGGTTGAAGACCGTTCTTTGACCGTTAATGTTTTTTTTTACAAATTGTGATTGATTGGATGGAGAGTTGTCTCATTATCACTCATATCACATCTTTTGCTATCTTAGTCTGAATATCACCAAACAAACCCAGAAAAAGCAATTATTTGAAATATATAAATACTCCAATCTTCCTTTAGTTACCGAATACAGTCACTTTATTTCACGTTTTAGCAATCTTAAATTAGATTTAGTACAATTATTTACAAAAGGTATAAACTGTTCGTTTACACTATTGATGAACAGGCTGGATGAAGTCATAATAATTCATTCAAATTACAACCCTGGCTTGTTAATTCATTGTACATTGGACTAATTGCCCTCAAACACGGATGCAAACCAATTGTTAGTGAAATCACGTATGTTCATTGAAGTTGGATTAATTCGTGCGGGGAACTTTTCTCTGGAATGTCAGAACATTCAGAATAAAATATTTTGTTTGTTAAGATCAATTTAGTAAAGTTTCAAATATGAAACGATTTTTCTAATGTCTTGATAATAAGAAAGGATTATACCTACTGATCGTTTTATGACGCATTATTCGTAATCCATTGAATGTGTAGGGATTGGTATTTCTGTCTGGGATAATATGACTTTTATTTTTGTATTGTTATTTACTTGGAACTACCGGTGTCTATTTGTTAGTCGTTATTTGCGCTTTGTATTGAATCGATGAATCGGCTTTTTTTTATGCCACACATACAATAGTAGAGGGACATTATGTTTTCTGGTCTGTGGTTCCGTTCGTCCGTCTGTTCGTCCGTCCATTCGTTCGTTCGTTACGCTTCAGGTTAAAATTTTTGGTCAAGGTAGTTTTTGATGATGTTGAAGTCCAATCAACTTGAAACTTAGTACACATGTTCATCATGATATGATCTTTCTAATTTTTACGCCAAATGAAAGTTTTGACCCCAATTGCACGGTCCACTGAACATAGTTACATCATACCCACGTTTGGGGGGGGGGGGGGGGTTAAGTGCCAAGAAATTTGGGTTACTAAATGCCAAATCTTTTTTTAGTTTTGGAAAGCATGATATATGTTTGTATCGAGTTTTGACTTACATCCAGAAATTGACAACGAGGGTCGATTAAAAACAAACCTTAACGACAAAATAGATGATTTTAGTTCCCCAACTGTGAACTTTCCATTTATATGTAGCAACATTCCAGCAGCGCATGCTTACGGAGTACATATCTCCCAATTAATACGATATTGCCTGGCTTGTATTTCCTATCATGATTTCTTTGATAGAGGGTTGCTGCTCGCAATAAAGATATAAACCATGAGTTCCAAATGGTGTGAATGAAATAATACCTTCGTAAATTTAACGGACACCATCACGAGTTGAATGACAGTTATGAAATAACTGTTTCACAGATTATATCGGATATGTTCCATATGTCGTTACTACAATACCCTTCCCTTTTCACGAATATAATTTACCGAATTAGACTACTTAACCGGTGGTTTGTAATAACATGAGCAACACGACGGGTGCCATATGTGAAGCAGGATCTGCATACCCTTCCCGAGCAACTGAGATCATCCCCAGTATTTGGTTGGGTTCGTGTCGTCTTTAGTTTTCTATGTTGTGTGTTTTTATTATTTGTCTGTTTGTATTTCATTTTTAGTCTATGAATGTGGCTGTTCCTGTGGTATTTTTCGTCCCTCATTTATCGTAAAATAAGATAAAAAGGAATGAAGGTCAAAGCAAGAATAGAAATTGTAATGTAAATGTAACGGAATTTCATGAGACTGCCATTAAAGTGAGAGGGTTAGCGCTATAGAATCAGGTTTAATCCACCATTTTCTACATTTGATAATGCCTGTTCAAAGTCAGGAATATGACAGTTTTTGTACATTCTTTTATTTGATTTTGCCATGTGATTATGGACTTTCCGAATTGATTTTCCTCTAAGTTAAGTATTTTTGTGATCTTATTTTTTGTTCAATTCAAAATTTAAAAAACACGCCTCGTTTATGCTAAAAACAATCAAACGAAATACAAGTTTGACAAGTTCCTTTAAAGGCACAGACGGTTTGCTTTTATTACACTTGTAAATAAACCGATACGTTATTGCGTCACGTTACCGCAACGAACAATAAAGATGACAGCTCACAGTAAAGGTCGACTACAGAGGCTTTTTAATTCTTATTATAGATAAAAATGTGTCATGCACAACGCTACTTCCATTGATATAACAAAAAATATAAACTCATGATTATTGCCTTTTGTGCTGCTCGTTAAAGAGAAGCATAGATTTTATTATTTGCATTTTGCATCACCATCACTGTACCATGGCTGTATATATTATATATAAAAAAAAAGGAAAGTGAAATGGAAATAGCGAAAAGAAAATGTACATCTAGTCCAGTATTAAAGTCATATGAAACGAGTGACTGGCGAAAAATAATATTTATCCAACTCTTGAACCAGTGCATGTAATATATCATAAACTTAGTCTTCTGTGCACGATTTTATCATTTTTAACGCAAAAATATCGTATAATCTAACAAACAAATTAGTTGTCTGTTAAGAAGTGAAAATATGGCAGCTCATTAATTGTCGTGTTTTGAAGCCGTCGTTTACCGATTGTCACCTTAAAATAAAAAATAAATATCGAAAATATGTCGGCAAATTGCTTTCTGGAAGCAAGCAATTTAAAAAAAAAGCAAACTTCTTCTTAATTAAGACAAATAAAGGATTTTCTTCAGAAAAAAAAGTATGTGTACATAAGTTAAATAATGACAACTATCCATTTTGTTTTTAATTTGAGGTTTCATATGACTTTAATAGATGTCCGAATTAAGAAATGACAAAAATGCAATTATTATCAACCAATCGTAAGTCTGAACTGCTGTTCAACCTTCATCGTAAAATGAGTCGTGTATTATAGTAAGTTCCATTTAATTACTGTTTTCTCTGTTTAATACGGGAATTGGAATATGTCATCTGATATATAAATGTTATATCTTTGACAGACGAATAACTAATCGAATTAAAAAAAGTGTTTCTGATAATGCGTTTAATTTGTTATCAAGTCATGTGTACTATTGTTTTTCTGTTTGTCTTTTTCATTTTTAGCCATGGCGTTGTCAGTTTGTTTTAGATTTACGAGTTTGACTGTCCCTTTGGTATCTTTCGTCCCTCTTTTTAAACAATTATTATCACTGTATAATAAAACGAACTCTCCAATTTATATTATCTACAGATTACGTTATTGTGTTTTATGTTCTATGACATTGTATCCTGTATTTTTTCTCCCTCATAAATATGGGGCTTTTATGATTGCATATTTCTATGTAAATGATATTTGACAATATCTATACTTTTAAATGAGAAGACCTCAATTTGTGTGTCTCTTCTCTTCCTTCGACAATAGATTAATCATCATCTGTATCTGTATGGGTACGTCGTAGCTACCAATTCTGGCTTTTATACAACGGGAGTGAAGGCGCCATCGATTTATTGATGTTTGGTGAGAGCAGATTTAAAGCTCTCTACACTTGTTGCGCGAACAATAGGGTCTTCTAGATGGTTCCAATTTACTATTGTGGACACAAAGAATGAATTTGAATGTTGCGGTGTTTTACTAGTAGGAATGTCAAGACACCTGGTACTAGTATTGTTCCTCAATTGTTTTTCAACTATGTTTGTGGCTGTGATATTTCGTCTTGGTCTTGCTGATTTGAGGAAGTCGTCTGTGTCAATAGCAGGTACCATCCCCTCAACCACCATGTACAAAAATAAAAGCTTTTGACTCGGTAAGTCTCAATTGTAGTTCCTGTAGCTCTAATTATGTAAGCATTATTGTTATGCAGCCATCTTCTCTAGTTCTGTAATCGCCTGTTATAAAGCGTGCTGCTTGTCTTTGTATTCGTTCTTGCTTGTTTGAGTCTGCTATACTGACTGTAGGGGTCCCATACTGTTGCTGCATATTTCATCGTAGATCTTAATAGGAAAATGTAAGCAGTTTTCTTACACTCCTGTGGGCAGTATCGTAAATTTCTTCTGAGGAAGCCTAGGGTTGAATTTGCCTTTTTAGCAACGTTTGTTATATGCGTGCTCCACTTCAGGTTTTCTGATATCTGCACTCCTAGGTATGGGTTGCTCTGGAACTTGTTGGAGTATGTGGCCGTTGAGTGTAGAAAATCTCTGGCTTTTGTTCTTTATGCTTAGTATGTAGCATTTCTTTGCGTTAAATCGCATACCCCATTTGCCCAATCTTCTAGGCTAGCTAGGCCTTCTTGTAGCAGGTCGTGATCTTTCTCTGTTTTGATGATTCTGTATAATAAACAGTCATCAGCGAACAGCGGTACTGATGATTTGATAGTGTCCGGAAGGTCATTTATATGACATAAGAAAAGTAATATCCTAGAACTTTTCCCTGTAGAACTCCTGAAACCACTACAACTTACGATTGTTCTCCTTCTCCTTCTACTTTTATCTTTTTCTGTGTCAGAAACATATTAAGCCAGTTGTTTAGTTGTCCTCGAATTCTGTATTCTCCCATTTTTTATAATAATTTGTTGTGTGGTACTGTATCAAAAGGTAACAAAGGTACCAGGATTATAATTTAGTACGCCAGACGCGCGTTTCGTCTACATATACATATGTAAGACTCATCAGTGACGCTCATATCAAAATATTTTTAAAGCCAAACAAGTAAAAAGTTGAAGAGCTTTGAGGATCCAAAATTCAAAAAAAGTTGTGCCAAATACGGGTAAGGTAATCTATTCCTGGGATAAGAAAATCCTTAGTGTTTCGAAAAATTCAAAGTTTTGTAAACAGGAAATTTAGAAAAATGACCACATTATTGATATTCATGTCAACACCGGAGTGTTGACTACTGGGCTGGTGATAGCTTTTGAAACGTCCAGGATTGCGATGTCTGTTTGTAGTCCGGCGTCAAATGCTTTCATGAAGTCATGTAAGGTGAGTGTTGTGTTTGACATGAGTAGCCAGATCGGAATCCATGGTTGAGTGATGTTAGGTGCTTTTCAAGATGTTTGAGGATATGCTTGCATATGATATGTTCTAATAATTTGCAAGGTACCGATGTTAATGAGACTGGTCTATAGTTTTCTGCAGCGTATTTGTCTCCTTTTTTGCATACAGACGAGATGTTTGCGTTTAGCCAGTCTTCGGGTAGTATGCCAGTGACTATTGATGTTTGGAAAAGAGGGACGAAAGATACCGAAGGGACAGTCAAACTCATAAATCTAAAACAAACTGACAACGCCATGGCTAAAATTGAAAAAGACAAACAGAAAAACAATAGTACACATGACACAACATAGAAAACTAAAGAATAAACAACACGAACCCCACCAAAAACTAGGGGTGATCTCAGGTGCTCCGGAAGGCTAAGCAGATCCTGCTCCTGATCCTGATCCTGGAAGATGACAGTTTTCTGTAGCACATTCTTCAAGTATTTTGTTTGGTATACCACCTGGTTCAGATGCTTTCGATGGGTTTACATCTTTGAGTTGTTTTCCCAGTCTTTTTGTGGTTGTAAGTAGATCGGGTATTGTGTCCAGTATGTATTTTTGGAATTGATGTTGATTTGTCAATTGTGAATACAGATCTAAATTGTTGGATTAAAATTTCGGCCTTTCCTTTGCTGTCGCTGACTAATTTCCCTTTGTCTTTTAAAGGTGATACACCAATGTTGTCTGTTTTCCTTGAATTCCATGAATTGGTAGTTTTAAGGAAATTTTTCGGTTTTTGATTATTATCTTGAATATTATTATAGATTGAGATAACCTGTAAACAGCAATAATGTACAGCAAAGTAAGATCTACAAATAAGTCAACACGACCAAGAATGGTCAGTTGATCCCTTAAAGAGTTATTGCCCTTTATACAATTTTTCGTAATTTTTTGTAATTTTTACAAAAATCTGAACCTCTGAAACTACTGGACTAAATTTAACCAAACTTAGCCACAATCATTATCAGGGTATCTTGTTTAAAAATATGTGCGGTGGCCCATTAAACTAACAAAGATGGCCGCCATGGCTAAAAATAGAACATAGGGGTAAAATGTAGATTTTGGCTTATATCTCTGAAACCAAAGCATTTATAGCAAATCTGACATGGGAATAAATTGTCTTTAAAATCAATAACTATCTGAAATTTTTAGATGAATTGGACAACTGGATGTCGGGTTGCTGCCCCCAAGATGTAATTTTTTAAAGAAATTTTGCCTTTTTTGGTTATTATCTTGAATACTATTATAGATAGAGATAAACTGTAAACAGCAATAATGTTCAGCAAAGTAAGATCTACACATAAGTCAACATGACAAAATTGATCAGTTGATCCCCTTAAGGAGTTATTGCCCTTTATAGTCAGTTTTTAACAATTTTCATTCATTTGCAACTTTTTGTAAATTTTTACAAAATATTTTCCTCTATATTTAAAGGGGGCCAAGTTTATTATAGATTGAGCAAATTGTAAGTAGCAAGAATGTTCAGTAAAATAAGATCTACAAAAACATCACCATCAACAAAACACAATTTTGTCATGAATCCATCTGTGTCCTTTGTTTAATATGCACATAGACCAAGGTGAGCGACATAGGCTGTTAAGAACTTCTATTTTCTTTTTTCTTTGTTTTTTCAATCGTCAGGATTTTACATCTACTTTTCAGCACCACCTGACTATGGTGTTACAGGGTTTCAAAAATATAACAACAAAAGACAAGAACCTTAGTGTTTCTAAGAATAAAGCTGTGTGTTTGTTTATCCTACATTGGCTAGACGTAAAAGGGAAGGTTGAGATATCACAAAGCATGTTTAACCCTTCGCTTTTCTGCATCTGTCCCATGTCAAAAGCCTCTGCCCTTTGTTAGTCTTTTAAGCTTTTTTATTTTTTTTATTTCATTTACATGTTTTGGAGTTTAGTGAAACGTCCATTTTCATTGAACTAGTACACATTTTTGTAAAGGGGCCAGCTGAAGTCCGTCTCTGGTTGCTGGATTTTCTCGCTGTGTTGAAGACCAATGGGTGACATTGGGCTGTTTTCTCTCGGTTCGAATTGTCGTCTCTTTCACGCATTCCCCATTTTCATTCTTAATTTTAGATAATAGTTTAAACATATTTATATATAGTGGATTTGGAAACAAGGTATTACAACTTATATTAATTCCTTTCAACTTTGCGGGTGCGAGTGCTGCCTTGTAGCGGCATTGTCTGCTCTTTTTCGAAATCTACAAGGTTGTCTTTTACGTGCAAGAGATATTTTTAAATAATACAAAAACAAAAACGAAGTATTACTAAGTTGATATGCTAGTAATAAAAAGTAAATATCCATAGAATGATATTATTAATTTATATCTTTAATTATATGCATTTTTTTAACAATGTGTACTGTTATTCTCTCTGCTAGTTTCCAGCTACCTGTAACTTCCGACAATTATTCATTCCGAGGCTGTGTTGAGAAATCCGACAATTATTCATACAGAGGCTGTGTTGACAATTAACAATGACTTGTCATCATTAGACATGTACGGTACTAAGCACTTCCGGAAAGCCGTGCATCAACAACATTACACAATTGGTTTTAGTTTCCAGATATTTGTTGTTTGATTCATTGTACCTAATTCACATATTACCATCCTTCATTTTCTGTCAGCTTAATAGCATACTTAATGCACTATATATAAAAGTACATTGCCTCAAGTTGTAGGTTAAATCAAGGTGTATCAACTAATAATAAGCTTATTGTCGATGATGTTGTTTCATCAGTGAAAATTAATACCAGTGGATATATGGAACGGTTAGTTAATGAAATGGTATCATACATTATTATGAAATCCAGAGCGAGGGGTTTTGCCTCTTTTATGTCTTCCTTGATGATTCATGTATCAGAAAAAGAATTTGCGATGAATAACGATCAGGTGCGTTTGGTTTAAAAGCCATGTTTTACATTGTAACATATCGTAATTTGTTTGCAGAATTGTTATTATGATAGTGTCCGTTTCCCTACATTTAAAAATGTTTGAGGTCCTTTACACTTGTCTCAGCACTTTTCATGTTAACCAGTTTGTTGCATGTTTAGAAGATAAGCATGAATGGAAAATGCTTACCTTCTTGACGTGTTTGTCTTCGAAGTGTTTAGTCTGATTATACGTTAACATTTTCTCGATACAATTCATATAAATTCATATAGTTTTAATTACTAGTACATGATTTCTTGTTCTATAAAACGCTTGTCAAAGTGGGGCGTCCGTTTGGCTGTGTGGGATGTATCAAGTTTGCAGCCACGTCTTGTCATAATGGGGTCGTTAAATCCTATGCTTCGTGTAAAGAGAGTGTCACGCTGTTTGCACGTTAAGAACCGTTGCAACAACTATTTGAGGAGTCCGTAGGTGGCCTTTTGCTAGGCAAATTTTCTGTCCCTTTCCAATTTACCCTCTTTTTCCAGTGGCAGTTCAAATTTCCCCGACCATAATCCCAGATATCCTCTATTACTAGACCTACCTATTGTATTAATTGTTAACTTGTTCTCGACCTGAACAAGCATGAAATATTTGCCAGTGGACGTTAAGCAACCAACAATCAATCAATCAATAAATCTTGTTCTACAGCTTTAGGTATAAGTGCAATGGTGGACACTGAATGTTTTCTCCTGATAAGCTTATATGTAAATATGAAAAATAAGAAGATGTGGTATGATAACCAATGAGACAAATATCCACAGGAGACTAACTGACACAGATATTAACAAATTTAGGTCACCGTCCGGCTAGCAACAATGCATGACAAAGCCTATACCACATAATCGGCTATAAAAAGCATTGAAATGCCTAATGTAAAAGAATTTCAACGAAAAAACTAACGGCCTAATTTATGTACAAAACAATGAACGAAAAAGGAATATGTTACACCGCAACAAACGACAACCACTGCAATTGCAAGCTCCTGACTTGGGACAGGTCCATACAAAATGTGGCGGGAATAAACTCGTTTCAAGACAACAACTCTCCCCTAACCTGGGACAGTTGAATAACAGTGCAACATAAGAATAAATATCAGTTAAAAGGGGCTTAACTACAATGTAATCAGATAGATAAACATAGAATACATTATAACAAAAACACATAGTGTACGTGAACATTTAATACATCCCCACAACAACGAAAAACACTTATAGTGCAGATGTGAAAGTACTCTCAGTTACTTACAGAGCTGGTTTAAAGTCAATGTAAATAACAACTTATAACACAGATCATGTATCTTATACTTAACTATTAATCAGTACACATCCAGCATTCATTTTTTTTAGTGTCAAAAAGTCAGAAATAGACAGAGAAAAACATTACCTTGTGCAGTTCATTTTTATTTGACTGAAACTTAATGTTTTGTTTGGCTTTGGTACCTTTGTTTTACAGAAATATGAATATTTATTCATTAACGGTTTTCATTTCAAACATTTGTGAAGGATTCTTCCATTTCGTCGAAAATTGCCTGATATGCGTATCCCCGAGTATTAAGGTGGTACCTATCACTACAGGGAGATAACTCTGTAAAATCACCTAAATGTTTTAATGACGTTGTATTGTTAAGGGAATATTAAGCTTCTCAATGATCAAAATTAGTGTTTGTCAAACTGTTATATAACCAGTGTAATTTTGATACAATGCTTGGTTCAAATTTTTATTTTTTTTATATTTTTGTCAAAGGGTCAAAGTAAGTACTTTGTCAAAATTTTAAGAAAATTAAACGAACCAAATTAATTTTAGTTAAAGTGTTGGGTACCACCTTAATGTGCATAATACTTTATTCCACTTTTAACATCGTGACTAAAAAAATATTACTAAAAAACTAATATATCGTCACTTCTTGTCGAAATAAAAACGCATATCTGTAAAAATAAAGTTAGTTAATTCAAAGCAAGCATTTATTAAAAAAAATGCTTATCAAACAGGTAAGCGAAAAACAGATCAGTCCGATACAGATAAGATTAGTTCCCCCCACCCACCCCCAGTCTGAGCACCTGGTATAATCCCGATTATTGAATTTGATGGGCAGTGTGTTGTTCAGTCTTTATTTGTAGTGTTTTGAAGACTGTAGTTTTATCGTTGTATTGTCTTCTTTCATCGTTTTTTGTTTTTACCTTAAGTATGTCTGTCTCGAGGATTTTTTTTTCAGCGAGTTCCAAGTAACATAATCATTTGGTATGATTTTCAACGACGGCAATGTATATAAGAAGATGTGATATTAGTGCCAAAGAGACAACTCTCCATCCAAGTCACAATTTGTAAAGGAAAAACCATTATAGGTCAGAGTATACGGTCTTCAACATTGAGCCTTCAAGTTGGCTCACTATGAACAGTAAGCTACCAAAGGCACCAAAACTGACGACTTTTGTACTTCGACTTTTTAAACACAAACATAAAAATCTTTACATAAGAGAGAAAAATAACGAAGTCGATAATCATATTATTAACTTTCACTAATTAAGCGGAAATATATCTTGCTAAAACACATAATTTTTTCTTAATTTTTTTTTCAGATTGTTAAATAATTAATGATGTTTTTACGAGCAATCCATACAAATGTACATATAATTCAAGAAAAAATCATCCCATAATATCTAGATGACGACAATGATAAATGTGTTATTTCTTCGAATAAGTTTTTACATGCTGTGAGTTGGCATACTAAATCTTAATATGATAAATATGACATTATCCATTTACTGTAACTTGACCGTTAGTTTTCTTTATAATATAAATGAATTTATTTTTGCATTTAGGTATGACTATTATTTCTTCCCAGGCCATTCTGTTTCAACAAATTAAGTCGGAGACAATTCTAAAGGCAAACATATCTGGCAATTTTCTTTAAACTACACAAGACTCATATGATTCAAGAAAAAATCATCCCATAATATCTAGATGACAACAATGATAAATGTGTTATTTCTTCGAATAAGTTTTAAAATTTACATGTTGTGAGTTTGCATACTAAATCTTATGATAAATATGACATTATCCATTTACTGTAACTTGACCGTTAGTTTTCTGTATAATATAAATGAATTTATTTTTGCATTTAGGTATGCCTATTATTTCTTCCCAGGCCATTCTGTTTAGGTATGACTATTATTTCTTCCCTGGCCATTCTGTTTAGGTATGACTATTATTTCTTCCCATGCCATTCTGTTTAGGTATAACTATTATTTCTTCCCAGGCCATTCTGTTTAGGTATGACTATTATTTCTTCCCTGGCCATTCTGTTAAGGTATGACTATTATTTCTTCCCTGGCCATTCTGTTTAGGTATGACTATTATTTCTTCCCTGGCCATTCTGTTAAGGTATGACTATTATTTCTTCCCTGGCCATTCTGTTTAGGTATGACTATTATTTCTTCCCTGGCCATTCTGTTTAGGTATGACTATTATTTCTTCCCTGGCCATTCTGTTTAGGTATGACTATTATTTCTTCCCAGGCCATTCTGTTTAGGTATGACAATTATTTCTTCCCTGGCCATTCTGTTTAGGTATGACTATTATTTCTTCCCAGGCCATTCTGTCTCGACAAATTAAGTCGGAGACAATTCTAAGGCAAACATATCTGGCAATTTTCTTTAAACTACACAAGACTCAGTGTATTTACTGCTAATACTCTTGTTTAAAGTACAACTAATTTAAATTTTGTTTGGGAAAAAAACAAGGACACAATATTACAAGAAAAAACATTGAGCGGTAAATTGATAGGAAAAAAAGTCTAGAAATCCAGATAAATTCATTGTCCCTCCTCTAAAATCAAGTCGTTGTTCTTCAACCTTTTTTCTTGTTTTGAACATGTTTTCTATTTTCCTATCCAATTTAGAAAACAATAATACATAACAAACCGTTATATTATTTAACATACTGCTGGAAATGTTTAGATATTAATTCAATATATATCGAGGAAATACTTCCCGCGGGTTATAACAATTCCATTGATAATTCTAAATGCTGATTTACAATCATTGTTTAACCAAAGGCTAATTTTACACTGCATATTAATTTAATAAGACAACATATTGAACAATTTGAAAAACGGATGATTAAGATGAAATTGTTACTAGTGAAGAGAAATTTCAAAAATATATTTTTTCGTACAAGGAGGCAATTATTGCAATCTGAAGGATAGGTTGAACTCTATCACCTTTTCAACATGTACAACTACCAAAACAAAAACAAATATAAGGATTTCCCTGCTATTTACTGTTAAATATGAGAAATTTCTGAGTATTCTGTTGAGATTGACGTTGCGCACGATATTGGTATCAGTTTGGAAATATGTGTTAAATGGCGTGTTATTCAAATTCAAGAGACAGAAACAAGAAACCAAAAAATTACAATTTACTAGCCATGATAGGAGACGTCTTCTGGCAAAGAGAACATTGCTTAGTTTAAAAAAAGAAGAAACTGGTAACACGTAAATAGTAAAAAAAAAATTAGAAAATAAGGCATCCAAGGTTATAAGCAAAAACAGCCAATGTGATATGTTGTAAACACGCTCGTCCTAAGAATAAATATAAATCACGATCTCCAATTCTAAAAACGTCCATTGCATACGCGCGTGTGTTATCCGACACCGCGTGTGTAATCCGACACCTCATCCGGGACACTTTCTGCGTCACATGACACTTTTATTGATATTGAAGATTTGCGCATCCGCAGACGGATGGCCGGACGAATAGAGAGTTTTAACTATTCGTCCGGCTAGCCGGACGAATAGACACTCCGTAAGAATAAAGAGCCACTGAGACCAGCCTCAGATTTGTCCTGCATTTGTTTTACTCATAGTATCAAACTAAGTTTTAAAGTTTCAAATCATTTTGAAGATAACAAACGCCAAAACTTTAGAGACTTTAAATCTTATCTTAGCCTACCTCATTATAAGACATCAAATTGTTATTTTGTGTTATTGTTTGAGACAGTTCTTTGCAAAATTAAAAAATGTGCATGTATTTAAAATTTGTTTTAATTTAATAGAATTTTGCATTTGCACCGGCTTGAAAAATAAAAGCATATGAAGAAGCAGCTTCAAAAACCTCTCCACTTTTAGTGGCATTTTTACATGAGTATAGTACTATAATAGGGCCAACGTTCAAAATTTCCCGTGGAACAAAGTCAAAATCGTCGTTTTGTTGGGAAAGTCGTGTAACGCTGAGTCGCACAAACACCGTGCATGCTTAAACGTCAATATTTTTAATTTTATTAAAAAGAAAAAGAAAATCGTATCTTTGGTAAAACTGGATCAAGAAAAGAATTAAAACGGTATAAAACAAAGTTTTCTTTACATAATTCTTTTTTTCATAACTGTAGAGGCATACCGTTCCCGGAGTGTAATTTAGATCTTAACATATTATAATTGTATATAATTTTAAAATGCGTATGGTGACCTTTACAATGCTCTAGGTTGTTTAAGGTTTTTAATGCAATCGTTAGGTTGCTGTCACATTGATGTATATCTAAAGAATATGACTTCTCTTTCTATCTCCACGATAACAAATGTCTAGCTGAACATGAGTTATGAGCTTTGTTCATTGTTGAAGGTGGTACGTTGGCAATCATCAGAGAGAGAATGAGAAAGAGATAGGGAGAGAGAAAGAGAGTTTTATTTGAATTCGACATGTGCTCTAATGAGCTGTTTTCTTAATATAAAACGCATGCAAAACAAATGCTACAAATCTTATATCTCATATTAAACATATATTACTGAATACAGCAGTTAATCAAATAAAAAAAGTTTGTTTCTTACAAGTTTATATGATAATGTAGATAGAACTGTTTAACATTTAAACGGCAGCCAATTTGGCAAGCGCCTCCATGTTGGTGACTATCTGGAACACCCGACAGTAGGTCAGCAGCGGAAAAAAAACTCGGACAGTTTAAAATTGAGAACTCGACATCAAAAATAAGAAATCGACAAAAAGCTAAAATTAAGTAAAATAGATATATTTAGAACGCAATCTACTAAATTATTAAATAAAGAGTAAGTTATTACGAATGAAACAACTATTCCTATATTGATCCATTATTATTTATTGTCATATAAGTAAAATGATACTTGTTACATAAACAATGACTTTACAATAGAAACCAAAAAAAGAAAGCAAATTACATGAAACGTTATCATACTGTAAGAATGTTAAACCTTTGGTAAACTGTTGAAATCAGAAATTATGGTTGAGTTAATGTTAAATAGAAGGTTAATTGTCATTCATAGATTAACCCAAAGATTTTTCACTCTTTATCTCAAAGTCTGTAAATAGTGGGTGGCTAGTTAGTAAGACCTATTATGCTGATAAAGGCAGTCAAATAAATAGATATTGGTTTTCCGAATGGATATTGTGCCGGAAGGAAAAAATTGCGTTAATTAGTTGAGCATTTCATACTTGGTTAATAGACAAAGATGTTCGGTGTCATAATTCCGATTAACATAAATTGATACCGTTGATCTATAGAGAATAGTAGGCGGCAGTTAATAAAACTATTACACATTGTAAATATTTAATATTATTACAATCCGTACAGTCTTTCATTCATATTCAAACTATTTGATAAGAAGCATATAACATGAAGATTTTAGAAATATTATTTTTTTACCAATGTTATCATATGTGTTACTCTCTAGATACAATGGACGATTCATCAGATAACGACCGAGGTAATCAGAATGAACTATTCGGAAATCCACAAGGAATTTTAGCACAAGGTCTATTGGACCCACGGAACACTGAAAGTGTATTTAAAACCCTCTTGTACGACTTAGACAACCAATATAATGTAAGTTTGAAGTCAGATGTTGTAACAATGTTCATATGTTTGTCCTTCCACATATTTGTAGTCAACTATTTGTACAATGGTTTGGGTTTTTGGTCGTTTAATGGTCACCTAAAATATTTGAATTTTGTTTGATATTATAAACGAGGTCGACTTCAAAATTCAAAATAATCTTATTCAAATTTTGTTTTCATTATTTTATTTATTGTCATCATTGTGTTATTTATCAATCTTTAATTTCATTAATTTATGAATTTCTGGAGAAAATCATTTTTAAATCCATCTAATCCATTTACTGCAATATAATTTTTCCGAGAACTTCATTACATTCTTTTAGTTACATACTTTTTGTAATCATTTTGTCATACGGCTTCAATATTATAATCAAACATGTACAGGGAAAAGTCAGGATTTTTATGCGACATCGCTGTTTGTTGTGGTTGCTGATTACTTTTTTTTAAATGTTAGATTTCTTTTACCAGCTCTCTCTAGGCTTATTCCATATATTTGTGTTTTTTTATTGTATTTTCACAAAAGATCGGGAACAATATTACTATGAGTCCTTTGCTTGTCTGTATGTTTTCAATTAAGCATGTTTTACGTCTGATCGCTCTCGCCCTCGCTTCTCATAACAATGCAAATAAATCGGGGCAATATTTAAAAGCTTTTTTCATGCTACTTTATTTTATTATTATAAGAATTTACATCCTTGAATCAAACTTATTATTTCTTGCACAATACTTCTCATTGTCCATGGAAAGATAAATAGTTGGAATGTACTTTTATAATTCGTTATTATGTTGTACTGTAACATAACTGTCCCAGGTTAAGGGGAGGGTTGGAATCCCAAGTGCATGTCCCAAGTCAGGAGCCTATAGTTGTTAATTTCGCTATCATTTGATCTCTTGTGGAGGGTTGTCTCATTGGCAATTATACACATGTGTCAATATGTTAGAATTTGATGCGATTGTCATACAAGTGGGAGCTTTAGCGCTATAAAACCAAGTTAAATCCACCATTTTCTACATAAGAAATTGCTTTTACGAAGTCATGAATATGACAGTTAATGTTTATTCGTATAATGTGTTTTTCTATAGATTTTGACATTCATTAGGGACTTTCCGATTTGAATTTTCTTTGGATTTCAGTATTTTCTTCTTTAAATATGAATTATAAATGCTGGAGAGACTTAAAGAAAGTTGTATTAAGAACCGCCTCGTTTTTCTAAAGTAGCTCAACAATTCCGCCACAGCTGGATTGGCATGGAAAACAGCTAACCACTAAAATCTAAATTTCATTGACAGAGTTGAATGCTAGATATTCGAAGTTGGACCTATATTTCAGTATTGTTAAGGGTTTAACAAATTATAGTGGTTGACCTATCATCGTTCCGTCATGTTGATCACTTTGTGTACACGTTCGGTGATATGGTTCAAACTGTATTAACACAAGCAGTAAAAAGTGAATATATTCATGGTCATTTTTGAAACAGATGTTCTATAACAGTCAACCAACTCGAGATGGCGTTTGTAAAACTTTCGAATATATGAATTCAACTTTACCATTTTGAATCATTGGTTTAATAACTTTCTTGTTAGCGACTATCGCAAATCAGGGAAATCATAATGGGAAACGCAAGCTCTGGAAATCGTATGGAGATATTTACTCCGTATGCAGGAACTCCTATAATGTTGCAACATATAACTGTTTTTTCTAATAACAAGATGCTGAAATTATCCCGTCGTAAAGTCGTAAAGTTTTGTTTAAAACAGAGACTCATGGTCAGTTTTCTAAATGTTAGTAAATGAATGAGGCAGATCTAGCTGTGCATGTGATATCTTTCATTTCAAGTTCAATTGGATAGATGCCTTCAAAACAGTCACGGAATGAGGACATCATCCGTATAGCAGTTTGTAAAATTACAAGATTTAACTGCCTTTTTGTCTGTTTATCATCTTTAGCACAAAAGTAGTAATATGAGAATCAAACCGTATGCTGTCCGAATACCACCTTTTTGATTATTCATCTCCCCTCGTATAATATTGATTTTAATTTCTCCAAAAGCATGAAATTCAATTTTATGAAGTTTATGTTTTAACTGAAAATTGAAAAACTTCAAGGTTGAATAAATAAATTTTCTGGTTTTACATGTAAAGCCAATTTAAAAAAAAAAACGACTATTTATTCACAGTTATGAACAATAACTATGACCTTTACGGTAAATTTAAACGATAAATTATATGAAAATAATTTAATGCTTCAACAAAATGATAACTCTTATTGGTTATATTTGAAGTTATTAACTAGATCCATTGTGATTAGAAGCACATTAATTCTCTAATCAGGTATCTTGTTATCGAACACCGTTATATCTATATATTTTAATGTATTATCAGAAATCAAAAAGGTTATAGCAAAATGTCAGTAGCGCAATTAGTAAAAGCTGAAGTAGAAGTATAATGTGTAAGCGATAAAAGCAGCTCTGCGATAAAAGGCGAATTTAGTCAATAAGCTTAAATTATTAGTTTCTGTATGTTGATTGGGAGCATTAAACTTAAGAAGTGGCCAATCAAAATCAGTTTTTATTTGAGTCAGAAATTGAATGCAATCAATCTATTTTTTTCTTCATAATTTAACACTTTAAAAGAGGGACGAAAGATACAAGAGGGACAGTCAAACTCATAAATCGAAAATAAACTGACAACGCCCTGGCGTAAAATGAAAAAGACAAACAGACAAACAAAAGTACACAAGACACAACATAGAAAACCAAAGAATAAACAACACAAACTCCACCAAAAACTGGGGTTGATCTCAGGTGCTCCGGAAGGGTAAGCAGTTCCTGCTCCACATGTGGCACACGTCGTGTTGCTAATGTGCATACAAATTCCGTAAATAGTCTAATTCGGTAGGTCAAATTCATGAAAGGGAATGTGATTGTAGTTACGACGTAAGGAACATATCCGATATCCCAACTCGTAAAGTTAGGGGGAAATCTAGATTCCGAATTTATTTTTAAGTCCTCTGCTTGAAAATCACACAAATACCAAACTCCGAGTAAAATTCAAAAAGAAAAGTAGCAATTCAAATAGCTAAACCAAAAGCTTAAATATATTAAAACGAATGGATATAAGGTGTCAGACCACCAATTAAAAGTCCCTATCTGTTCAACCAAATTTTGCAATTTTCAAAGCTTTCTAATTTTTTTATCTTAAGTTTAACCTCTTTCAAACCAGGTATATCCTGAATCGTACAGGTATCACCTTTCTTCATGCCAATTTTCGACAGACCTTATAAAGTCATATAAGAAAGAAGAGACCTTCCGAATGGATGTACCACTAAAAATAACCCCTGGTTTTCTTGAAATCTTAAATTTGTATGCTATGGAGCGCATTAATCCTCAATTTTTAATTTCAACTCATAGACAAGTAAATTTCTGCAAATTTGTTGGGTAGTTTAAGTAAACAATGACATCAAATGCACTATTTTTTGTCACGAGTAGGCCTACTTTTACATACGTTCTAAATTTGAGGGAGTAATTGGTGGTCTGACACCTATAACCAAATACTTGTTTTCATCAACTTGGAAATTAGAATATTTATTTAGGAAACACAACATAACTCACCCTGTTTGAAGTTAAATGGTGGTTCCCTTAATAACAAGCATGTCACTTATTGCCCCAAAATATTTCTTAAAATATTAACGATACTTTTATATTATTCAGTTGTGTTTTTACCATTGATGAGTTGTTTAACTTGGTCGTTGATCTGTAATTGCAAGTAATACATTGTAGATTTGCGCATTTATAAATTAAAAAGTTATAAGTCCATACGACTTTTGTAGGTTTATATCGTGCATTCATTGCTAAGTATTGATATGTTCAGAACATTAAAATAATAAAAACTTACTAAGAGAAGGCATCACATAATTATCTATTTCATTATATATCAAAACATTTCATTATAATGAATACATATGGTAGGAGGAATTGCACTTTAAAATGCTATATTTTGCCTTAAGATAGTTTTGAAATTAAGATTTGTAATTTATCAATTTCTTGTCCGTTTAGTAAGTCATCCAAATAAAGTAAGCTAAAAGTATATTATTTCCGAACTTCCTACAAGACAACATTATTGTAAACGAGCGCATCCTATTTCTTAAGCATTTAATGAAATTTATTACATAAACTAAGGACACATATGTCATCAGTTGTAAACACGTAAATGTCATTCATTGCTGAAAAGTATTTCATATTTTTAGAAAGTAATCTTATGATACACATGCTTGCATAAATTAATTTGCTGAGGTATTTTATAATCACATAGAATTAATCCGGGTTCAATGCGTCATATCCTCGAGTCTGGGAAATGTGATTTAATTTTTGTTGTTATTGGCTTTGAACTAGCTTTCAGTCACCGCGAGTACTAATAGATCGGCACTTTTGTCTTTATGTTAGTTGATTTTTGTGCTTCGCGTCAATTTGATGAGTTGAATGATTTCAAATCTGATTTGAAAGTTTGTTTTTTTGTTGCTTAATTACACTAGTGTCCCAGGTTAGAGAGAAGGTTGAGAGCATCACATATAAGGCAGCGTTAGCCTAATTCAATACATAAGGTTAGAGAGAGTGTTGAGAGCTTTCCATATCAGACAACCTTAGCTTCATTTCATGCACAGGTAAGAGAGAAGGTTGGGAGCATCAAATATCAGACAGCGTTAGCCCAATTTAATACATAGGTTAGAGAGAGTGTTGAGAGCATCAAATACCGGACAGTATTAGCCTCATTTAATTCACAGGTTAGAGAGAATGTTGAGAGCATTAAATATCAGACAGCGTTAGCCTAATTCAATACATAGGTTAGAGAGACGGTTGAGAGCATCACATATCAGACAATCTTAGTCTCATTTAATACACAGGTTAGAGAGAAGGTTGGGAACATCAAATATCAGACAGCGTTAGCCTAATTCAATACATAGGTTAGAGAAAGTGTTGAGAGCATCAAATATCAGACAGCGTTAGCCTAATTCAATACACAGGTTAGAGAGACGGTTGAGAGCATCACATATCAGACAGTCTTAGCCTCATTTAATACACAGGTTAGAGAGAAGGTTGGGAACATCACATATCAGACAGTCTTAGCCTCATTTAATTCACAGGTTAGAGAGAATGTTGAGAGCATTAAATATCAGACAGCGTTAGCCTAATTCAATACATAGGTTAGAGAGACGGTTGAGAGCATCACATATCAGACAATCTTAGCCTCATTTAATACACAGGTTAGAGAGAAGGTTGGGAACATCAAATATCAGACAGCGTTAGCCTAATTCAATACATAGGTTAGAGAAAGTGTTGAGAGCATCAAATATCAGACAGCGTTAGCCTAATTCAATACACAGGTTAGAGAGACGGTTGAGAGCATCACATATCAGACAGTCTTAGCCTCATTTAATACACAGGTTAGAGAGAAGGTTGGGAACATCACATATCAGACAGTCTTAGCCTCATTTAATACACAGGTTAGAGAGAAGGTTGGGAACATCACATATTAGACAGTCTTCGTCTCATTTAACACACAGGTTAGAGAGAAGGTTGGGAACATCAAATATCAGACAGCGATAGCCTAATTCAATACACAAGGTTACAAAGAGTGTCACATATCAGCCATGTGATTATGGACTTTCCGAATTGAATTTCCTCTAAGTTCAGTATTTTTGTGATTTTACTTTTTGCTATATATTTAAAAAAAAATGCAGTTTATCATAAGGCAACACTCGTCATAGATACAATTCGTGGCGCTCAAATGAACAAAAGTAAAATGCCAAATAAAGTTCGATAAAATGAGCTTGTTTCATTGTATGCGGTATGATTTTTATTCATTGTTTAAGGCCGTGTTGTGACCTATAGTGAATAATCTATAGCTAGGTGATAAATATACTTTTAACAATGCACGAACATCATACTGCATACCGTAAAATTGACTGATATGTGATGGCTTTTCAGTAATAGTTTTATCACCTACGTAGAGAATATTAACTACATGTCACAACACGGCCTTTAAAATGTAGTATTACGAAAATCATACCGCAAACAAGGTAGCAAGCTCATGATATTGAACTTTATTTGGCATTTTAATTTTTTTATTTGAGAGTCACGAATTGTATCTATGACGAGTGCTGACTTATTATTAATTGCATTTTCTTTTATCATATAACATCAGCTGGTAAACCACGCATTATTCACTGTTGACCTTTCAGTAATAGATTCTTTAAACACATTAACTTTCCAATGGACATGATTCCATTTAATAATCTACTAATTTTTCTAAACAAGAATATGTATAGTATCAAATGAGCCAGTAAACAATCACGAAGCTTTGGTTATATATATATATATTAAGGCTTATTGATTATTTAAAGTTTATTAATTTACCCTGCCATTTAGATGATCTTTTCTCTTTATAAATTTGTCGTAAAAGACAGAGACGAATATGGAGGAACATATAATGGAATAAAACTTGATACCTGGTTTATTTAAAGACTTTTTCAAACACTTGGGTCGATGCAAGTGCTGATGAAGTTACTTCTTGGACGAAATTATAAGTCTTTAAGTTTGCACTTCTGAGTTGACATGTAATATTAATACGGTCATTTTCTGAATACTTCGTATGAATTATTTGAAACACAAGGATTTTTTACCATTATTCACAAATGGCTTAACCCGTATTTGGCACACATTTCTATTCCTGTTTTACTTCAAAGCTCCTCAACTTTTGTAAATTTATACAACTGTTGTAATATAATTTGCGAGACAATGGATGCATGGCTGATTTACTGCCGCTGTTTTGCGCCCGATTAGAACAAAAAGGCTGTATTAAGATGGCGAGGAGTATCACATGTACAAGATAAAGTGGATGGATTGTTTATTGAATCAGACACAACATTTAACAATCAGTTAAGGAGAGAGAATTAATATAAGATTAGCTGATTTGCATGATCAAAATAAAAAATCCTTGAAATATTCGGCCTCCAAGTCATATTATGTTTACGGCGTTCGATACGGCAGATGTGATAAATAAGATTATCATATACTTGTATAAAATATTACTAAAATTTTACAGTTCAATAACATTTGAAAACATCACAAGGCTTTGAAAGGATTACTAGCTTTATTTACCAGATTCTTAAGAATTTCCATAGCGGGCTGATAAAGGTACCTTTATTGACTGCTTCCGGAATGTTATCACATGACTTTCCGTTAATTTCCGTGACGTTTATCATATGCAACTTCGTGCATTTCCGAAAATTTGATTGAAAACGACAACAGAACGCGGAAAACGGCATAAGACTTTTCCCAAAATAGTTGAGGAGCAAAGATTAATTAAGTTTAACATGTTTTGAAAGACATAATTGAGGTGGCAATATTATTGAAGAACATGATTGTTGTTGTGTCAAAACAAATTAAATGCTTACTATATTAATAAAACAATTAAAAAAAAGTAAAAAATTTGTTTTGGGTTTCTGTAAATATTTTCTGAAAGTGCAAAGACAAACAAAATTAAATTTTAATAGTTCTTGTCTGTATATCTTCTGCTGAAGTATATGATATAGAGAATAATACATGGCAAAATCCGTATCATATGTCGTATCATCCCGAGACATCAATATCAGCCCGAGGGCCCTTAGGCCCGAGGGATGATATTGGTCGAGGGTGATACGGCATGTGATACGGATTTTGCCATGTATTATACGCTTTATCATATATTTCAACAGAAGAGTTTTATATTATATGAACTGTTTTCTGATCCATAGCACTGGGTTACCTTCAGTTCTGCTTTTGTCTTGTTTCAAAGCTTTAAAATAACTGCTCAATTATTTATACGAAGCACCTAGGTTACCTTACAATCTGTTGTTTTGAAAATATTTTGTTTATTATTTTATTATTGAGTGTTTTGTATTTTTTACAGTTGCATTTAGTGTGCCAAAAAAATTGTTGTAAAAACTTGATGTTCGTGACGTTACATACCAAACAATGACGTCATTAAAAAAATGACCTATTTTTTTTTTAATTTTTTTTTTAATATTTAAAAAAAAAAAAAAAATTTAATAGAAAAAAAATTCTTAAGCAAAAAAAATCCCCAAAAAAACTGACTTAAGTTTAAAAAAAAAAAAAAGGTATGCAATACGGGTTTTACCATGCGATACGGGGTATGCGATACGGGTTTAGCCATGCGATACGGGGTATGCGATACAGGGTAGGTGATACAGACTGGAAAAAGAACCTTTATTAGATATACAAAATAGCTGTATTTTGTACTAAATATATGATAAAAAAAGATAATTACATGTCATTTTTCATATCAGACCCTTTATCGGCCCTCGTTCATGATATCACACAGGCTCGAGGGCTGATATCACAACCTTGGGCCGATAAAGGGTTTGATATGAAAAATGCCATGTAATAATATATACTTATCATATACTTAGACTAAATAACATATGATTCTTACTGTATGATAATAGCATTAAATTAAACGTAAATTCCGTATTTTTCGAATTGGTGCTTAGCGGGCTGATATGAAAAGTTTATCACATGCTTCGATTGTTATCACATGCCTTTCCGGCTCTTGGGCTGATATTGAACCTAGGGCTGATAATACATGCGATATGAAAAATGCCATGTAATAATCTGATACTAATGAAGATCTACTGCAAACTACACAAAATCAATTGCATTGCAAAATCAACTGATTACCAAGACAAGATTGAGACAAGATGCTGCTGTGCAAAATAGCCAAATGAACCCCATTGCATCTGATGTAACGGTAGCTGGTAGGGTTTGATAGGGTAGTTTGGTAAATTCAACGTATTATTCCAAACTATGCACATATCTATAACACATGTGGTAATATTTAATCTTTAACGTATTCACTCATGACAAAAAAATGTTTTAACGCAATATCTAGAAATATTTTCCTACCATCAAAACCAAATAAGCATTCACAGCATTGCAAAACAAATAACTTTGCCCGAGGTATTTGTTAAATAGTTTTATTACATAACAAATACAAACTGAAAATTTTCAGGGTTAACTTGAATTTGGTATTTTTTACAAAGTTTCAGACTTTCAATCCTTTTGGACTCGAGCATCGCCGAAGAGACCCTTATTGTCGAAATGCGAACCAGGTATCGAGTAAAGTTTGTATCGAATATGGCATTTCATGAGTACAAATCACTGATACAACTATTTGTGTCTGAATCTACCACAAAAAAAGACTTTTTAATTGTCTGTTAAGTCAATTTAATAAAGTAAAACATGCATATATTTCGATAGCACGCAGCAATTCTGCATGGTCTTTTCATCACCATTTTCATTGAAAGATAACTTTCAAAACAAGTAAATAATAGGAACTGAATATTTTGAAAACATATTTAAAGGAAGGTTGGGCGCCCGCTAACATGTCTGACTTCACCACATTTTCTCTGCGTTTGTCCAAAATCAGAAATCTGTAATTAAGCTGTTGTCGTTTAATGCTGTTTGTCAGATTTGTTGACATTTATTGTTTTGTATATGTTAAATTAGCAAATGTGTTTTCTTTTTTGTTTTACGTCTGTTTAAGGCCGTTAGATGACATATACTTTTTAACTTCTACGCAATGTACATAATCTGAATATTTCAGTAATTTGTGTTTATATTGCTGAAATTCGTTCATATGTTTTATAAACTCACAAAAGAAGGCTTATTATCCATTACAAACACTGGTGTATAGCTTCTTATAAGAAAATATACATTAATTATTAAAAACAAAATTCACAAGAAAAACTTTTAAATTTTGATAAAGTGCATTCTTCAATAGATTGAACATGGATAGACGATTAGAAAAAACAATGATTTGTTTCTTAATATGTAAAAGTATTACATTTTCCAAAATTCAACGGTTGTTTAGAGATCCTTATCTATAATTATATGCTTACATTTTATGTATTAATATTACAGTCAATGCGTATGAAATAACAAATTGAAGGTTTAAGTCATTTTCTTACATATTAATACTAGTATCTTAGAAACACTTTACGGATTCCATCATCTGAAACGTCTTACTTTTTTTTTTTTACCTCCCACTGCTTTTCCGATTCACACCTGAACTTGCAGTGATTGTATGATTTAAAATGTCCGATTGTCAAAAACAGACGAAGAGTCATCTTCATATGATTTTTTTAAAAAGCACATATTCTATGGTATAACCCAAAAGATTTATGCGAAATGCAATATTTTTTTTGAAAACGAAAACCCTATAAGTGTCATTAGAACCTACTGAACCTAAAATGAATGACAAACTTAAATATCATCAAAAGCATAAACAATGTATTCCAGATCAATTAGAACCTACTGAACCTAAAAGGAATGACAGACTTAAATATCATCAAAAACATAAAAAAATGTATTCAAGAACAGCCATCCTACTATTGACAGCAGTTTGTAATCAATGCTGAGCTCTGATTCCCGTGAGAACTTCGAGCATTAAAGTTTATCGTATATTTGTCAATCATAGACGAAGACGGTTGATAAAACACGAGTTAACAAGGACACTCTGTCTTTGATTTGCATAAAACCTTCGTCTTTAATTTAAAAAATTCTAAAATGTTGACATTGCTATCAATTGTAAAAGTAAGTAGTTCTGTGTTTGATTAATTGATTTTTGATGTTTAACACAATTTCAGCTTTATCATAGCGGCCATGCTATGTTGACGAAGGATCAAGCGCTATTTGAACTAACTAAAAAACAATTAAATATTTTGGGCTTAAGTTTAAGGGGAAGCAACAGATACCAGAGGGACATTAAAACTCATAAGTCAAAAACAATATGACAACACAATGCCTAAAAAAAGGCAAGAGGACAAGCAGACAATAATACACAAAACACAATATAGAAAATTAAAGACTTATAAGGCAAAACTGGGTTGATCTCAGGTGCCCCGACTGTTGTTAAGCAGATCCTGCTTCAAATGTGGCAACCGTCGTGTTGCTCGTGATAGTATAAACCTGAAAATAAGTTGGTACGTCACATTCCTTAAAAGGGGACGTAATTGTAGATATGACCGTAGGAACATCATCGCAATCATCTATGACTTGGAAATTCCATTACTGTCAACCAACCTGTGATGACGTCCATGAAACTTACGAAGGGATGATTTTAACTTCACCATTTTGAATTCTTAGTTAAAAAGCGTCCTTGTGAGCAACAACCCTCTATTAAGGAAATAATGATAGGAATAACAACCCCGGGAATATCGTATCAATTGGAAAAACGTATTTATTACACCTCCCTCTTATGTACAAATATGTTGTCAATCAAGAAATGAATCATCTTGATAACGTCAGTTTCAGAGAACTTTCGTTTATATCCTAGTGATTTTTTTACAAAACATAATTAATTCCTTCCTAAGACCATATAATTGTATTTACGCTTGTCATTCTTTTGTATGAAACAAAGCAAGACCAACTGTTCAATAGGAATAGGTATATAATTTCACAATAATGTTGAAACTCGGTTTTGATTGCTGATAAACTTAACTTTTAAAGAGTCAGAAAGAGGTTTCATAGCACGCAATGTGCTGTTGTTTGTAAGTACAAGCATGCAGTTTAAGTATCCAATACAAAAATGTTGGATCCAGTTTTTAACCAAGGTGTATAAAATATGATTTCCGCTTTCAAGTTTAGAATGTCCACTTGATACCTCCTATTTTTTTTATAAATACTAAAGTAGTTATTGGTTTAATACTAGAAGTTGAAAAAGTAAAATGTTGTTCAGGTTAAGGACGAGTACGTTACTATTGTGCAGTTTAGAAAACAGAGAGAAAAATAATAAAAAAAAGCATGATAATGAAGTGAAACGACTGTTATAACTGATCTAAATGGAGAAAACACAATGGAAAAATGAAATATGTTTTGTTGTCTGTTTTGGAGCAACCATTTAACTTTAAGGGGTTAAGTTTTTTTGTATAGGTACAACCAAAATGTGTCGGATTCGTGACATTGGTGTAACAGCACACCATACGAACAAACTAAACAAATCAGTAGACAAGGCGTAACAAAGAAAACATCATACAAAAGCACAAAAACGACATAAAAAGGCATATATCCATCCATCATTCCTAACACAAAAGTTCTTAGATTTAATTTTGATACAGTCCAAGCTTAATACATCATTTCCATAAACATAATAAGGATAAAAGCGGAGTTCTTACACGTGTGACAAATTAACGTTCCTTTGAGATCGTTGTTATTGTTATTTTAATTTTTTTATAGGAATTATCTATTACCATTTTTAAAGAGCAAGATTATCTTCAAAGATTTTCCGCATTAACTATTCTCAAATTTATATAGTACAGTATACTTGATTGATCATGATTACACGACGTGGATTTTTATATTATTTTAACATCATTTGCCGCTTTGCAGATGACAAAGTCTGTAATTAACCATGTTTAGAGATTCCCTTCAACATATCAATATTGTGTACCTACTAATTTAAGATACCACTAACACATCTTCATCTTCATCTTAACTTGCTTATACTCTTCCTACAAATTGTATAAATTATAGATACAATTGACAGATCTTATTTTCTCTCTACAGAGGAACTCTATACTAGCGCACTTATTGATGGATTGACGCGATATGACTTTTACGTCATTATATTTCTTTTGGATTTCTTTTTTCTGATTGATAATATATACTCGCCACTCTCATACAGCGTTGACATTTTACATTAAAAAGTTTAAAAGAAAAACCAAAAGCCTGATGAAAGGAACACAGATATTGAGAACATCAACTAATCACATCCTTATTGTCATTGAACGATTGAAAACTATACAGGATATAATTAATTTTATATATATATAACCAGTAATCAAAGGTACTAGGATTATAATTTAGTACGCCAGACGCGCATTTCGTCTACATAAGACTCAACAGTGACGTTCATATAAAAATATTTATAAAGCCAAACAAGTACAAAGTTGGAGAGCATTGAGGATCCAAAATTCCAAAAATGTATGCTAAATGCGGCTAAGTTAATAAGAAAATCCTTAGTTTTTTTAAAAAATTCAAAATTTTGTAAACAGGAAATTATTAAAAATGTCCATGTTATTAATATTCATGTCAACACCGAAGTGTTGACTACTGGTCTGGTGATTTTACCCTCGTGGACGAAACTTCCACCAGCAGTGGCATCGAGCCAGTGGTGTAAACAGTTATCAAAGGTACCAGGATTATAATTTAGTACGCCAGGCGCGTTTCGTCTACATAAGAGTCATCAGTGACGCTCATAACAAAATAATTATAAAGCCAAACAAGTATTAAGTTTAAATTTCGTTTAAAACAACGTTCAAGCCTTTGATTGCGTTGGATGAAACCCGCAATTTTTTTATACGTGTGCTTGTAAAACAAATTTCGTTGTAAAGAGGTCTAATTACAGCACAAACAACATTTTCCAAAAGACAAAAAGAGTGAAAAAAGTATATCTTTATAAAACGCTTTTGACTAGCAGGTCGAACAACTGATGTTCTTATACTCTGCTGACTGCCATTGACGATTGGCAAATAAAGTGATCACAAGATGTAACAAAATGGATCTTTATATTAATTTAATACTGAACAGAAAACAATAAACTTGTGGCAAACATGTTTAACTTCTAACATGAGGTGCATAACTTATATCCGAATTTCGACAATGAATATCACTTCAATGATTTAAATGATTAAAACGGTATTTGGAAGGCCATATAATCTACCTAAATAAATAAATATATATATATATATAATTTGTTTGACATGCACACGTATAAAAATTGCGGTTTTTATCCAACGCAGTCATAGGTTTGAACGTAGTTTTCAATTTAGACTCGTTTATATTTTTTGTTTGGGCATGTATCATATTTTCCCTCCGGTTTATATGATCCGTTCATCCTATATATTGACTCTTAAAATTCAAGAGTTAATCTAAAAATGAGGGTACTTTCTCTAAAAATGAGGGTGCTTTTTATATGGCCTTCCAAATACCGTTTCGATCCCTAACATCACTGAAGAGACATTTATTGTCGAAATCCGGATATGGTGTACTAAAGAAATATTGACACCGAATGTTTGTGGCACAAAATCCTGTCCACAAGTTAACAATTTTTTTTTTCTTTCTGTGACGTATTAAATTTATAATAAGATCTATTTTGTTACAACCTGTGATCAATTTTATTTGGCAATCGCCAATGGCAGTCAGCAGGGTTAAAGAACATCAGTTGTTCGACCTGTTAGTCAAATGCGTTTTGTTTAAATATACTTTTTCACTCTTTTGGTCTTTTGGAAAATGTTGTTTGTGCTGTTTTTAGACCCTTCTACAACGAAATTTGTTTGACATGCACACGTATAAAAATTGCGGTTTTTATCCAACGCAGTCATAGGTTTGAACGTAGTTTTCAATTTAGACTCGTTTATATTTTTTGTTTGGGCATGTATCATATTTTCCCTCCGGTTTATATGATCCGTTCATCCTATATATTGACTCTTAAAATTCAAGAGTTAATCTAAAAATGAGGGTACTTTCTCTAAAAATGAGGGTGCTTTTTATATGGCCTTCCAAATACCGTTTCGATCCCTAACATCACTGAAGAGACATTTATTGTCGAAATCCGGATATGGTGTACTAAAGAAATATTGACACCGAATGTTTGTGGCACAAAATCCTGTCCACAAGTTAACAATTTTTTTTTTCTTTCTGTGACGTATTAAATTTATAATAAGATCTATTTTGTTACAACCTGTGATCAATTTTATTTGGCAATCGCCAATGGCAGTCAGCAGGGTTAAAGAACATCAGTTGTTCGACCTGTTAGTCAAATGCGTTTTGTTTAAATATACTTTTTCACTCTTTTGGTCTTTTGGAAAATGTTGTTTGTGCTGTTTTTAGACCCTTCTACAACGAAATTTGTTTGACATGCACACGTATAAAAATTGCGGTTTTTATCCAACGCAGTCATAGGTTTGAACGTAGTTTTCAATTTAGACTCGTTTATATTTTTTGTTTGGGCATGTATCATATTTTCCCTCCGGTTTATATGATCCGTTCATCCTATATATTGACTCTTAAAATTCAAGAGTTAATCTAAAAATGAGGGTACTTTCTCTAAAAATGAGGGTGCTTTTTATATGGCCTTCCAAATACCGTTTCGATCCCTAACATCACTGAAGAGACATTTATTGTCGAAATCCGGATATGGTGTACTAAAGAAATATTGACACCGAATGTTTGTGGCACAAAATCCTGTCCACAAGTTAACAATTTTTTTTTCTTTCTGTGACGTATTAAATTTATAATAAGATCTATTTTGTTACAACCTGTGATCAATTTTATTTGGCAATCGCCAATGGCAGTCAGCAGGGTTAAAGAACATCAGTTGTTCGACCTGTTAGTCAAATGCGTTTTGTTTAAATATACTTTTTCACTCTTTTGGTCTTTTGGAAAATGTTGTTTGTGCTGTTTTTAGACCCTTCTACAACGAAATTTGTTTGACATGCACACGTATAAAAATTGCGGTTTTTATCCAACGCAGTCATAGGTTTGAACGTAGTTTTCAATTTAGACTCGTTTATATTTTTTGTTTGGGCATGTATCATATTTTCCCTCCGGTTTATATGATCCGTTCATCCTATATATTGACTCTTAAAATTCAAGAGTTAATCTAAAAATGAGGGTACTTTCTCTAAAAATGAGGGTGCTTTTTATATGGCCTTCCAAATACCGTTTCGATCCCTAACATCACTGAAGAGACATTTATTGTCGAAATCCGGATATGGTGTACTAAAGAAATATTGACACCGAATGTTTGTGGCACAAAATCCTGTCCACAAGTTAACAATTTTTTTTTTCTTTCTGTGACGTATTAAATTTATAATAAGATCTATTTTGTTACAACCTGTGATCAATTTTATTTGGCAATCGCCAATGGCAGTCAGCAGGGTGAAAGAACATCAGTTGTTCGACCTGTTAGTCAAATGCGTTTTGTTTAAATATACTTTTTCACTCTTTTGGTCTTTTGGAAAATGTTGTTTGTGCTGTTTTTAGACCCTTCTACAACGAAATTTGTTTGACATGCACACGTATAAAAATTGCGGTTTTTATCCAACGCAGTCATAGGTTTGAACGTAGTTTTCAATTTAGACTCGTTTATATTTTTTGTTTGGGCATGTATCATATTTTCCCTCCGGTTTATATGATCCGTTCATCCTATATATTGACTCTTAAAATTCAAGAGTTAATCTAAAAATGAGGGTACTTTCTCTAAAAATGAGGGTGCTTTTTATATGGCCTTCCAAATACCGTTTCGATCCCTAACATCACTGAAGAGACATTTATTGTCGAAATCCGGATATGGTGTACTAAAGAAATATTGACACCGAATGTTTGTGGCACAAAATCCTGTCCACAAGTTAACAATTTTTTTTTCTTTCTGTGACGTATTAAATTTATAATAAGATCTATTTTGTTACAACCTGTGATCAATTTTATTTGGCAATCGCCAATGGCAGTCAGCAGGGTTAAAGAACATCAGTTGTTCGACCTGTTAGTCAAATGCGTTTTGTTTAAATATACTTTTTCACTCTTTTGGTCTTTTGGAAAATGTTGTTTGTGCTGTTTTTAGACCCTTCTACAACGAAATTTGTTTGACATGCACACGTATAAAAATTGCGGTTTTTATCCAACGCAGTCATAGGTTTGAACGTAGTTTTCAATTTAGACTCGTTTATATTTTTTGTTTGGGCATGTATCATATTTTCCCTCCGGTTTATATGATCCGTTCATCCTATATATTGACTCTTAAAATTCAAGAGTTAATCTAAAAATGAGGGTACTTTCTCTAAAAATGAGGGTGCTTTTTATATGGCCTTCCAAATACCGTTTCGATCCCTAACATCACTGAAGAGACATTTATTGTCGAAATCCGGATATGGTGTACTAAAGAAATATTGACACCGAATGTTTGTGGCACAAAATCCTGTCCACAAGTTAACAATTTTTTTTTTCTTTCTGTGACGTATTAAATTTATAATAAGATCTATTTTGTTACAACCTGTGATCAATTTTATTTGGCAATCGCCAATGGCAGTCAGCAGGGTTAAAGAACATCAGTTGTTCGACCTGTTAGTCAAATGCGTTTTGTTTAAATATACTTTTTCACTCTTTTGGTCTTTTGGAAAATGTTGTTTGTGCTGTTTTTAGACCCTTCTACAACGAAATTTGTTTGACATGCACACGTATAAAAATTGCGGTTTTTATCCAACGCAGTCATAGGTTTGAACGTAGTTTTCAATTTAGACTCGTTTATATTTTTTGTTTGGGCATGTATCATATTTTCCCTCCGGTTTATATGATCCGTTCATCCTATATATTGACTCTTAAAATTCAAGAGTTAATCTAAAAATGAGGGTACTTTCTCTAAAAATGAGGGTGCTTTTTATATGGCCTTCCAAATACCGTTTCGATCCCTAACATCACTGAAGAGACATTTATTGTCGAAATCCGGATATGGTGTACTAAAGAAATATTGACACCGAATGTTTGTGGCACAAAATCCTGTCCACAAGTTAACAATTTTTTTTTCTTTCTGTGACGTATTAAATTTATAATAAGATCTATTTTGTTACAACCTGTGATCAATTTTATTTGGCAATCGCCAATGGCAGTCAGCAGGGTTAAAGAACATCAGTTGTTCGACCTGTTAGTCAAATGCGTTTTGTTTAAATATACTTTTTCACTCTTTTGGTCTTTTGGAAAATGTTGTTTGTGCTGTTTTTAGACCCTTCTACAACGAAATTTGTTTGACATGCACACGTATAAAAATTGCGGTTTTTATCCAACGCAGTCATAGGTTTGAACGTAGTTTTCAATTTAGACTCGTTTATATTTTTTGTTTGGGCATGTATCATATTTTCCCTCCGGTTTATATGATCCGTTCATCCTATATATTGACTCTTAAAATTCAAGAGTTAATCTAAAAATGAGGGTACTTTCTCTAAAAATGAGGGTGCTTTTTATATGGCCTTCCAAATACCGTTTCGATCCCTAACATCACTGAAGAGACATTTATTGTCGAAATCCGGATATGGTGTACTAAAGAAATATTGACACCGAATGTTTGTGGCACAAAATCCTGTCCACAAGTTAACAATTTTTTTTTTCTTTCTGTGACGTATTAAATTTATAATAAGATCTATTTTGTTACAACCTGTGATCAATTTTATTTGGCAATCGCCAATGGCAGTCAGCAGGGTTAAAGAACATCAGTTGTTCGACCTGTTAGTCAAATGCGTTTTGTTTAAATATACTTTTTCACTCTTTTGGTCTTTTGGAAAATGTTGTTTGTGCTGTTTTTAGACCCTTCTACAACGAAATTTGTTTGACATGCACACGTATAAAAATTGCGGTTTTTATCCAACGCAGTCATAGGTTTGAACGTAGTTTTCAATTTAGACTCGTTTATATTTTTTGTTTGGGCATGTATCATATTTTCCCTCCGGTTTATATGATCCGTTCATCCTATATATTGACTCTTAAAATTCAAGAGTTAATATAAAAATGAGGGTACTTTCTCTAAAAATGAGGGTGCTTTTTATATGGCCTTCCAAATACCGTTTCGATCCCTAACATCACTGAAGAGACATTTATTGTCGAAATCCGGATATGGTGTACTAAAGAAATATTGACACCGAATGTTTGTGGCACAAAATCCTGTCCACAAGTTAACAATTTTTTTTTTCTTTCTGTGACGTATTAAATTTATAATAAGATCTATTTTGTTACAACCTGTGATCAATTTTATTTGGCAATCGCCAATGGCAGTCAGCAGGGTTAAAGAACATCAGTTGTTCGACCTGTTAGTCAAATGCGTTTTGTTTAAATATACTTTTTCACTCTTTTGGTCTTTTGGAAAATGTTGTTTGTGCTGTTTTTAGACCCTTCTACAACGAAATTTGTTTGACATGCACACGTATAAAAATTGCGGTTTTTATCCAACGCAGTCATAGGTTTGAACGTAGTTTTCAATTTAGACTCGTTTATATTTTTTGTTTGGGCATGTATCATATTTTCCCTCCGGTTTATATGATCCGTTCATCCTATATATTGACTCTTAAAATTCAAGAGTTAATATAAAAATGAGGGTACTTTCTCTAAAAATGAGGGTGCTTTTTATATGGCCTTCCAAATACCGTTTCGATCCCTAACATCACTGAAGAGACATTTATTGTCGAAATCCGGATATGGTGTACTAAAGAAATATTGACACCGAATGTTTGTGGCACAAAATCCTGTCCACAAGTTAACAATTTTTTTTTTCTTTCTGTGACGTATTAAATTTATAATAAGATCTATTTTGTTACAACCTGTGATCAATTTTATTTGGCAATCGCCAATGGCAGTCAGCAGGGTTAAAGAACATCAGTTGTTCGACCTGTTAGTCAAATGCGTTTTGTTTAAATATACTTTTTCACTCTTTTGGTCTTTTGGAAAATGTTGTTTGTGCTGTTTTTAGACCCTTCTACAACGAAATTTGTTTGACATGCACACGTATAAAAATTGCGGTTTTTATCCAACGCAGTCATAGGTTTGAACGTAGTTTTCAATTTAGACTCGTTTATATTTTTTGTTTGGGCATGTATCATATTTTCCCTCCGGTTTATATGATCCGTTCATCCTATATATTGACTCTTAAAATTCAAGAGTTAATCTAAAAATGAGGGTACTTTCTCTAAAAATGAGGGTGCTTTTTATATGGCCTTCCAAATACCGTTTCGATCCCTAACATCACTGAAGAGACATTTATTGTCGAAATCCGGATATGGTGTACTAAAGAAATATTGACACCGAATGTTTGTGGCACAAAATCCTGTCCACAAGTTAACAATTTTTTTTTTCTTTCTGTGACGTATTAAATTTATAATAAGATCTATTTTGTTACAACCTGTGATCAATTTTATTTGGCAATCGCCAATGGCAGTCAGCAGGGTTAAAGAACATCAGTTGTTCGACCTGTTAGTCAAATGCGTTTTGTTTAAATATACTTTTTCACTCTTTTGGTCTTTTGGAAAATGTTGTTTGTGCTGTTTTTAGACCCTTCTACAACGAAATTTGTTTGACATGCACACGTATAAAAATTGCGGTTTTTATCCAACGCAGTCATAGGTTTGAACGTAGTTTTCAATTTAGACTCGTATATATATATATATATATATATACAACTTGTCTAAACATCACCCCAACAATGTTAGATCTGTAAATTTACTTTCACAATATTTTCGTTCTTCCCACGCCGGGATTTGAACCTATGCTACTGAGATATCGTGACACCAAATTGCCTGCACTGCAGCCGTCCCGCTAGACCACCCGTCACCTGGGCTTCACAAAAATAAAGCTTTCGGTGGCCATGTGTTACCTTTCCTCGTCAGTTTTAATCTAGCGGCGCACTAAAGTACATGATATATATTGCATGGAGATGTTATTGTTACAGATCAGCTCAATGATCTTTATATATACATTCGTTCGATTGTATGATAGCTTTTTTTTCTATAAATCACCATTCCGTCGTTGTTACAATTTTTAAACACGATAAACTTAAATGATTTACAGTAGTATGTGCTTCATAGTGATCCATCCCTTCAAATAATGAAACAATTGGTGCATGCACAACTTTATAAATACCTACCGTTTAAAGCGTTAAAAGGTACAAGCATCGTGGCAAAAATAAATTTATTGTTCCCATGATAACTTTCACCTAAACTTTGCAGTATATATAAATCGATTTTTGTACACATTGAAATTTAGTTTGTGTTGCTTGTTGTAACGAACTAATACATTTACTTTTTTTCCTTTATACTATTTTTCAGGATGATTATCCGCTGCCAGATACAATTGAAAACATTGCAGGCAGTGATTTGTTAGAGAATCCTCAGAAACGCATGAACCATAAATCAAACGGTTTTAATCATGTTGGGAACGAAATAGAGGAGTCGCCACGCTCAATTCCGGATAGAACGACCTTCAATGCTGTCCGCAGTTACGGAATGGCGTTCAGCCGTTTGTCACTTCGAGTAAGTTAGTTCTATTTAAGAACATCTCTGATATAGTACATACACTAGAAAAGATTCATACCCTTGACCGAATGTCGTTCTATTTACTTCATCTTAACCGTTTTAAAGCGATGTTCCTCGTCGAAACTGTATCAACCAACACAATGCTAGACACCTCATGGACTTAAATTTCACAAAAAACCTAATTTATAGATGTTATTTTGTCACTTGCTTAACACTGAAATCTTTGATTTATTTTAAGACCTAACTGCTTACTCGATGCTGACTTTGTGTTAACTTAAAACGCATCTTTCACTCTGAAATCCGAAAACAAAGAAGAAGATTTGTTTTTCATAGTTCAACGACCAGTACATATTGTGTACTTGTAATCATATAATTTAACATTTTATTTAAGAAATAAATTGATGCAAGGTATACTTTATTGTAGTTTTAACATAGCATTATATTCGAGATGTTTTTTTGCCCGAGCGATAGTGAAGGCTGAAATAACACGAATATAATGCCTACCTATGTTAAAAATACATTAAAGTATAGCTTGCATCAATTATTTCGATTCTGATTAGGACAATTAAGGTAATTGTTATATCCAATGTGTATAAGAGAAGAGCGTTTGTGTAGGATCTTCCATGAGCCTCCCTTTTTGTAAGTAATCAAGCAAACGACTGGAAATGAGATTTTTCAGAGGAAGAGTTTAGAACAGCCAGCATTAACGGTTTGTCTTATTAAGTTCATATATGTCAATTTCGAAATGCAACCAATCCAGTCATGATAAATTAATTAGTTACAACATGTACATCATTTAAGAGTTTGAAAGTGGTTCAAGTTAATGAAATATATTAAATGCATGCCAATTTGGTAAAATCATTATTCTGCAGTAGTCAATCAATATACGACTGTGCAAACACATGTTATTGGAATTAAAGCATGGGGTTATTAACAAAGCGAAAGAAGCACGTCATATAAGAATACAATATGATTTCTTGTTCATGTTGGGGCTATGTACAATCATTTTCGTGATACAAATGTAAGAGCGTTAAATTTTCCCTTATATCTTACTGACTAAATATTGATCCATATGACACCTTACTACATGTATTCCTTAACCATCCTGCGACATAAACCAGACATGACTAATTGGTTTTAATTCCCTACTTGTAGCATTAATTGTTAATACTCTTATGTATCCCTTGTTAACACTCTAAATACAATAAAAGTCGTAATCAGAAGGTCTCCATATGTTATACATGTTAAGTTTAGTCGATGATAAAATCAATCAGCACACTTACCGAAAGTAAATTGACAGAATCATATCACAAGAAAATCATACAAGGGATAGACCCATTCCACGCAATACATATCACTATTAAATATACTATTAAATCCCCTCTATTAAGACATCAATAAATGTTACCGAGTAAAATAAAAGGAAATATATTATTATATTGCCATTTCTTCTTCTTATTTTTTTTTTATAAAAAAATCAACTTAACTAGATATAAGAATACATGAATCTTCATAATTAAATAACCTGTTATCCTTTCCATTCTCTGCAAAGTAGAACATATCACAAGGTAACCTTGCAGGACAGCGTTATAATGGCGATACACGGAAAAAATAACACCGACATGTTATTTAATCTTGTGGTTATTATGAGTTATTTCTTATCCAATTTATACTTTCCAGACCGGTCTAATGACCAACGTTTGGTTTGTTTGATCGCAGTTCGTCATCTGTTAAAAGTTGGGTATCGCGTCAGATGTAAAAAAGATGATGTGGTTTGATTGCCAATGAGACAACTGTCCACAAGAGACCAAAATGACACATACATTAACAACTAATAAGGTCACCATACGGCCTTCATCAATGAGCAAAGCCCATACCGCATAGTCAGCTATAAAAGTCCCTGATATGACAATGTAAAACAATTCAAACGAGAAAACTAACAGCCTTATTTATATAAAAAAAATGTGTTTGCTTTCCTTTTAATTTCCTGGTTCGTCGTTGTGAAAAATACGACCATGTCTGTTGACAGCACATAAAAAGAACACGTCTTTCACTAAGCCATTGAATAAGAAGGATAACACTTGCCTACAGTTCACAAGAGAAACACCACTGTGTCTTTTCTAATCAATTTTAAGATAAGTCAGTTTTCCATTGCGTTGTGTCAGCTTCTCTTCGATGTGTTTATTTTTTTTTTTTCGTTCGGGACGACATCAAAAGATCGATGTAGGATGAAAAAAACTTAAATGAAATAGTTTGGGGGCGGGGTGGGAGTCATCTCCTACAGGCAAAGTAGGCATTATATAGATTTTGCTATTTTTGCATGTCCTTTTATAGCTCTTAAACGTCTGTTGTCTTTATACATCCTTCATTTTCAAAATGTTCGGCTTTCAGCGTTCCTGAGAAAGGTAAATTCAGAAAAGATTAAGTCATAATTTTTTTTCAATTTGTAAATAAACTCATCATCATAGATACCAGGACTAACATTAGTTTATACGCCAGACGTGTATTTCGTCTACAAAAGACTCATCAGTGACGCTCGAATCCAAAAAAGTTACAAAGGCCAAACAAATACGAAGTTGAAGAGCTTTGAGGACCAAAATTCCTTAAAGTGTTGCCAAATACAGCTTAGGTAATCTATGCCTGAGGTAGAAAAGCCTAAGTATTTCAAAAAATTCTAAATTTTGTAAACAGTAAATGTATAACTATATCCATATCAATGACAATTCATGTCAGCACAAAAGTGCTGACTACTGGGCTTATTATAAAAGGTTCAAAACAAGTTCCCCTTTTATAACACATGTTTGTCCATACGAGTGAGTGCAGATAGTATGTTAATATTTGAAACAAATTTTCCGAAAAATAGCTCATAACATCGGACACATAATTTTGTTTGTTCTAGATATATCTTCATAAGAAACGCTCAAAACCTAATATTTGAAAACCAAGGATGTATAAATAACAAAACAAGCTATAAACTATATAAGTAAATGGACCTACACATTATAGATCTATCTATCTAAGGTCATTGAAATCGAAGAATGCGAAAGTATAAACATAAACATAAGAACTATATGACCACAGTATATATTTGCTCTATCTGCAAATGAAGATATACCGGATGTTTCTTTCCGGGTTTTTGACTAGAAATAAATTTAATATATCCCGAATCCATACCACTCCTTTAATTTATTTCTATCAGAAATTATAATTGCACATATTTGACTCCTGAAAACAATTCTGAAAATAAAGTATGATACGTGTTCAAGGCAGAACTCGTACAATGGTTCATAATTCAGTAATTATTACTATTTATTATTTCAGCCTATAATTAGAATTGAGGTAAAGGCTGAAGATCCCTTTGACCAGGAGGAACTATTATTCGCCACAACAATCCCATTAAGACCAAATTTAGACATAATCAACGCCATATTTTCAGCTGCATTACAACAATATCTTAAATTTCCGTCGAAGAGTAATCCATTCAATGTCGTACTTGACTACGATGTAAATAGAAACTGTGATATTATTATCAGTGCCTTAGACATTCCTAATATTGGTACCCACACGTGGAAGGTGAAAATAAAACGAAGGAGAGGAAAGGTAATTAGTGTTGTAGCCTATTTAGTTGTATGTGAAGTAAAATCGCAAAAATACTGATCTCCGAGGAAAATTCAAAACGGAAAGTCCCAAATCATATGGCAAAATCGAATGATAAAACACATCATTTGGGAGTTGTCTCTAGTTTTATAAATAACTTTAACAGTAGTATATATGTTCATAAATCTTAATAGTTTTGTCCAATATCATGTTTGTCATTCTGAAATTTGTTTGTGGGACGACTGTGGTACTTCTGAGAAGATATTTGGATGCCTTCATTGAACAGACTTTGCTTATCCTTCCAGAGGACATAAGCTCAATCATTTTCGTTAGTTCATGTAGCTCAGTATATAATTGTCTCTTCAGTGTTTTGTATATTGTTGTGTTGTTTTGATCGACGTAACAATGTTGATTAATATCAGGATACTTTCTACATGTTCTAATATGTTTGTTATCTCACTTTATATAAATATAATGAAAAGTCGATTGTTGGCGTCCCATTCTATGTTTCATGATACCTGAATTTATTAGGTCCTTCATATTTGGTAAAAAAAATGTCGAATAAGGTTTTTCTACCACAGCAATAGATTACCTTAGCTGTATTTGGTCCTCAATGCTCTACAACTTTGTACTTTGAGTGACCTTTTAAACTTTTTTTGGGGATTTCGAGTGTCACATCGGTTTTATTAAATATATCTTTTTCGTTTGCATCATCTTTCTATGTTTTTGTTATTGTTTAAGTACTAACCAAATGTAAGATTCATTTCAACAAGACAATCTCAATGAACTAATGGTCGTCATGACGACAGCTTGGGATATACAGTAACTACAGATTTCTATAATGAATAAATAGTTCGTAATTTCTTATTAAAGTGCAACATTTGTTTTATAAATGTCTACGAGGTCAAAACGTTGGCAAATATAATTTGTACTATACTGGATTTATTGTCGAAGGTTAAGGATAAAGTAACTAAAAATATATTGAATACAGCCATAGTTTCTGATTTTAGAAATGTCTTCCTTATTAAAATTGTTTGAGTAATCTTCATTTAATTGTTTAGTGGTCAACCCTGAAGTTAAGTGATAGTAATTCGAGACAATATGTGATGCAATATTACACAAATGGTAGGCGGTTGGTAATATACAGGCATTCTAATTATATTAAACAGTCCAACATTTTCTTTTGATATTAAACATAAGTAGTAAACTGTTACTGTAAAACGTTACGTTCGAAAAGGTCTCTGTTTGATTCGATTGTATAATTTAGAGATTCACGCTCTTATCACGTAACAGAACATGTAAATCAGTGGGCCGCACATAGTTCGTCGTCAGATCTCTGACCATATCCCCTGTTCATTCTTTTCCGGCTGACTATTATTTTTAATAAGTATTTCGGGACAGGAACTTCTTGCCTTTTCGGGGCACTTAGAGCTAATCCCTGTTTCTATTTAGTGTCGTGTGTGTGGCTAAATCTTTTGGTTCATGTCACCTGTTTGATGTATAAATGTTAAGGGCTATTATTATTTTTCTCTTCAAATCAAGGATTTAGATTTTGGTTAATAGATATAGGAAGATGTGGTGTGAGTGCCAATGAGACAACTCTCCATCCAAATAACAATTTAAAAAGTAAACCTTTATAGGTTAAAGTACGGCCTTCAACACGGAGCCTTGGCTCACACCGAACAACAAGCTATAAAGGGCCCCAAAATTACTAGTGTAAAACCATTAAAACGGGAAAACCAAACTCTTTTTTGTTTTCATCCTTTTTGCTTTCGAAATCATCAGTTATCATACAACTTGTTTAAAATTGAATGTTTCCTCTTGCTCAAATCTCATTTGTCTTTCCTTTGTGTAAGATCTAAAGGCACCCAAGATTGATCAAAAATGAGTATGCCTGAAATGTTTAAGTTTTAGATTATGAAATAAAAAAATCATTAGAATAATAATAATAAAAAACTATTACAACAAAAAGACATACGTACAGATAGACAAGTATCTGCACTAGAGCCTATTGCTACTAAAGCAAATTGCAAATGTTTCCACCTGTCTTAAGTCAATAATGTGTTGTACAGTAATTGTCGACTGTTCATGGAGATCATACGTGTTTCTCGTTTCTCGTTTTTATATAGATTAGACCGTTGGTTTTCCCGTTTGAATGGTTTTACCTTACTAATTTTTGGGAACTTTATAGCTTGATGTTTGGTGTGAGCCAAGGCTCCGTGTTGAAAGCCGTACCTTGATCTATAAAGGATTACATGGATGAAGAGTTGTCTCATTGGCTCTCATGCCACATCTTCCTATATGTATGGTATGAAATAAAGTAAAATAACCCCCCAAAAAACTGCAAGAAAAAATTCTAAATGAAAAGTCCCTTGTCAAATAGCAAAATCAAAAGCTCAAACACATCAAACGAACGGAAAGATTTAAACATCATTCTGCAAAAATTTTGATAGAAGTAAATTATACATCTTAAAATAAAAAAATATAGCTATTGTTGAGCATTCAAATCTTGTTTTATAATATCATGTGCCGCTGAAAGTTGAACAACAACAATTGAACTGACGCAACTATATTTAAGGTGCGTAAATTAACCTTGTAATTTGTCTCTAGACTTATAAATAAAAACATACTTCTCTTCCGGTAAAAAAAATGTTCTGACATTAATTCCTCATTAAATTCTAGTCAAGGTCGAATAGAAATGAATGAAACCTACTATATGTAGCAATTTTACCTGACCATATCGGGAAATAGGTATTTAGTAGGATCTTAACACGTACTCGTGATTTGTTTAAACCGGTTTTCGATGAAAATATACGAAGAAATGTCAAAATGTTTAGGACTTAATTAAATCCGTATTTCGGTAAGATTGTGCAAGCATACGATTTTAATTGCGTCTTACACTTTGAGAAGCGAATAATCTGTAACTACTTTATTCAAATATTCTGTAAAAACGTTAATTTTGAGCTATGAAAGTCAAGTGGCTCGAGAATTTTTCTGAGGAAGTTTTAAAAAAGTGCAAAAAAATATTTTTACAGTGGGTTAGCTTTCATTAGTCTTCACTATCTATAGATTAACAACTTTTGGTTATATTTATAATTCAGAATCATCATTGAAGGTGGAGCACGATTGCGCAGTTAATTTATTATATGGATGCGCCTTTTGTATGATGAGTGACATTCCGTGGTATTATGTGCCAATTCGAAAAAGTTATACGAGAATTGTCTCCCCTTAACAGGTTCATTTTTTTTATAATTATGTTTAGGTTTCTGATATAATTTTGGAATAATTACAAAATGAATGAATGCAATATATTTCAGTTTTTGTTATTGATGTATCAAAACAATTGATGTACGAATATAATTTCATAAATTTGAAACGTTTAAATTTTTTACATACCAATATAAAGAACTTTTTATCATTTTTGAAATAGACTATGAATGAAAATCGCATGTATTTATTACCCATCATGATAGATTGATTGGGAAATGAGCCAGAGTTATCTAATCGTTATTACAGAGAGGGACTAGCAAGCAAATTTTAATTGTAGCTAATTCATTATTAAAACAATGTTCTAGCATATTAATCTATTGCAATAAAAATTCATAATTTCAAATAAAATTTGTAGCTTTAGCTAACTAAGTCCTTATATTTGTATAAAATATCATTCGTTTATAGTGGAACATTGTTTTAACAATGACTTAGCTGCAATCAAAATTTGCTTGCTAGTCCCTCTCTGTGATCACAATTAGATAACTCTGGCTCATTTCCCAATCAATCTATCATGAAGGGAAGTCATTTCATGCAATTTTTATTCATAGTCTATTTCAAAAATGATAAAAAGTTCTTTATATTGGTATGTAAAAATTTTAAACGTTTCAAATTTATGAAATTATATTCGTATATCAATTGTTTTGATACATCAATAACAAAAACTGAAATATATTGCATTGATTCATTTTGTAATTATTCAAAATTTTATCAGAAACCTAAACATAATTATAAAAAAAATGAACCTGTTAAGGGGAGACAATTCTCGTATAACTTTTTCGAATTGGCACATAATACCACGGAATGTCACTCATCATACAAATGGCACATCCATATAATTAATTAACTGCGCAATCGCGCTCCACCTTCAATGATGATTCTGAATTATAAATATAACCAAAGGTTGTTAATCTATAGATAGTGAAGACTAATGAAAGCTAATTCACTGTAAAAATATTTTAATATTTTAAAACTTCCTCAGGAAAAATTCTAGAGCCACTTGACTTTCATAGCTCAAAATTAACGTTTTTACAGAATATTTGAATAAAGTATTTACAGATTATTCGCTTCTCAAAGTGTAAGACGCAATAAAAATCGTATGCTTGCACAATCTTACCGAAATACGGATTTAATTAAGTCCTAAACATTTTGACATTTCTTCGTATATTTTTATCGAAAACCGGTTTAAACAAATCACACGTACGTGTTAAGATCCGACTAAATACCTATTTCCCGATATGGTCAGGTAAAATTGCTAAATGTTCCACTATAAACGAATGTTATTTTATACAAATATAAGGACTTAGTTAAATCTACAATTTTTTTTTGAAATTATGAATTTGTATTGCAATAGATTAATATGCTACTATATGCGAAAAGGTACACGTATATTGATTTGTAAAAAGAAGATCTAAATGAGGCATATGAAACTGATGGTATTGACACTTGCAATAACATTTGATTTCAGGGAGCAACCATTTAACTTTAAAGAGGGTTTACTTTTTTTTTAGCACATATTTTTTCAGTTTTTCAAAGCTGTCAATCAAATTATATTTCAGAATATTTTTGTTGTCACCTGCTCAATCACTTTTTTTTTAAAATTTGGGATCAGAATCTTTTTTAAAGAAAAAAAAACATACACCTTTTCCCCTTCAAGTTAAATGGTCGTTCCCTAATGATTCTTTTACCCTCATTGTTTATGACAGACTTACCTTTTTGAAAAATGTAAAACTAAAACATGAATATTCTATACAAGACAAATTTGTACGAATGCAAAATGTATGTTATTCGCATCATGTTTTAAAATTTTTCGAATATATTAATACATGTAATAAATGATTATTCATTTTTTTAAGGATAGCCTCGCGTACCATCAGCAATATACGAGTTGCCATTTTTTTAGCTGCTAACTCTACAATCTGACCTCATGTAGAAAAAGCAATTAGCTTAGACAAAACTGACCTCAGATGTTTTAAGTAATTATGATTCCAATATTTGTTCTACGGCTACAGGGATGATGTTATGATTCACTTGAAAGATCGCAGAAAGATTATCTAAAATAGCCTTTCTCCATATAGAAGTAATATATCGCCAATGTACAAATATATCATATTGAATTTGAAAAGTTAGTGATTGTTTGTGATCATACAAGAAATATGGTAAAGAATCTATAAAATGTTTTAACGATTTGCATCAAGTTTATATTTTGTTTCGTTAATAAAAGAACAAAAAACATATTTTTTTACGCATATTAACGGTGCGGGAATTCTCGCTACATTGAAGACCCATTACTGGCCTTCGGTTGTTGTCTGCTCTATGGTCGGCTTGTTGTCGCTTTGACACATTATTCATTTCCTTTCTCAATTTTATATTGATTATTAAATAATATAGCACTAAGGAAAGACAAAGTACAGAAACAAATGCAAAATAGCGGGAGTGTACTATCACCAAACAACAACAAAACGCTTAACTCAATTATGAAGTTGATACTTCTTGTGAAGTTGTTTCTGAACTAGTGTTGCTTATTATTGTGTAAAGTCCTAGTATAAGAGATATACGTTTAAGGACCAGTTATGTTGTCTTTCTTTTTATAAACCTGTCCGCATCGACTCAATGACCTTATTATATAAGATTATAGCTATACTACTTTGATTGGCATTCATCTAATTCATTAAAAATCGTTAATAATATATGAAATTTTTAACGTAGTTCTTCAATTATAAATAAGAATATTCTCTGATTTAAAAGACATTTTGAGAACAAGATATTAATATACCGCCCTCTGGTATAAAAATATTTAACTTGGGATTGGCTTTAATCAGTTGTATATCTTCAACAACAAACGGAAGTTTTTAACGACCTTGACTGGCTATACAGCCCTTGCACGGTCGGTATTTGTATATCTTCTGGACAACGTATAAAATGTAAATTCAGTATATAATTAATTAAAAATGGTACTTTCTTGAAATAAGCTTTGCAATTGAACCAATTTCCAACACCATCTTACCTTTAACGACGAATAACAAGTTTAGAAAAGGAGTCAATTTATTGTGTACATAAACACAGGTGAAAGTTTTCATGTAAACAAGTGTAGTTATATAAAATGTAAATACGCTCAAGCTAACAAGGAAGCTAACAAATAACTTAATTTCAATATTGCCACAATATGTAAGACCTGATGTAAAAAGTAGCAGTAAAACAATATGAAAATTAATTACTAAATTAGGTGCACATACAGCAAGGTATGATTTAATTGGGATCTTTTCATTCTAGTCGTTCATACCATTAGGTGCATATACAACAAGGTATGATTTGAGTAGCATCTTTTCATTCTAGTCGTTCATTCCTTTAGGTGGACATACATCAAGGTATAATTTGAGTAGGATCTTTTCATTCTAGTCGTTCAAACCATTAGGTGCATATACATCAAGGTATGATTTTAGTAGGATCTTTTCATTCTAGTCGTTCATACCATTAGGTGCACATACATCAAGGTATGATTTGAGTAGGATCTTTCCATTCTAGTCGTTCATACCATTAGGTGCATATACATCAAGGTATGATTTGAGTAGGATCTTTTCATTCTAGTCGTTCATACCATTAGGTGCACATACATTAAGGTATGATTTGAGTAGGATCTTTTCATTCTAGTCGTTCAAACCATTAGGTGCATATACATCAAGGTATGATTTGAGTAGGATCTTTCCATTCTAGTCGTTCATACCATTAGGTGCATATACATCAAGGTATGATTTGAGTAGGATCTTTTCATTCTAGTCGTTCATACCATTAGGTGCACATACATTAAGGTATGATTTGAGTAGGATCTTTTCATTCTAGTCGTTCAAACCATTAGGTGGACATACATCAAGGTATGATTTGAGTAGGATCTTTCCATTCTAGTCGTTCATACCATTAGGTGCATATACATCAAGGTATGATTTGAGTAGGATCTTTCCATTCTAGTCGTTCATACCATTAGGTGCATATACATCAAGGTATGATTTGAGTAGGATCTTTTCATTCTAGTCGTTCATACCATTAGGTGCACATACATCAAGGTATGATTTGAGTAGGATCTTTTCATTCTAGTCGTTTTCATACCATTAGGTGCATATACATCAAGGTATGATTTGAGTAAGATCATTTCATTCTAGTCGTCCATACCATTAGGTGCACATACATCAAGGTATGATTTGAGTAGGATCTTTTCATTCTAGTCGTTCATACCATTAGGTGCACATACATCAAGGTATGATTTGAATAAGATCTTTTCATTCTAGTCGTTTAAACCATTAGGATCACATACATCAAGGTATGATTATAGTAGGATCTTTTCATTCTAGTCGTTCATACCGTTAGGTGCACATACATCAAGGTATGATTTTAGTAGGATCTTTTCATTCTAGTCGTTCATACTGTTAGGTGCACATACATCAAGGTATGATTTGAGTAGGATCTTTTCATTCTAGTCGTTTTCATACCATTAGGTGCACATACATTAAGGTATAATTTGAGTAAGATCTTTTCATTCTAGTCGTTTAAACCATTAGGTGCATATACATCAAGGTATGATTTTAGTAGGATCTTTTCATTCTAGTCGTTTAAACCATTAGGTGCACATACATCAAGGTATGATTTGAGTAGGATCTTTTCATTCTAGTCGTTCAAACCATTATGTGGACATACATCAAGGTATGATTTGAGTAGGATCTTTTCATTCTAGTCGTTCATACCATTATGTGCATATACATCAAGGTATGATTCGAGTAGGATATTTTCATTCTAGTCGTCCATACCATTAGGTGCACATACATCAAGGTATAATTTGAGTAGGATCTTTTCATTCTAGTCGTTCAAACCATTAGGTGCACATACATCAAGGTATGATTTGAGTAGGATCTTTTCATTCTAGTCGTTTAAACCATTAGGTGCACATACATCAAGGTATGATTTGAGTAGGATCTTTTCATTCTAGTCGTTTAAACCATTAGTTGCACATACATCAAGGTATGATTTTAGTAGGATCTTTTCATTCTAGTCGTTTTCATACCATTAGGTGCACATACATCATGGTATGATTTGAGTAGGATCTTTTCATTCTAGTCGTTTTCATACCATTAGGTGCACATACATTAAGGTATGATTTGAGTAAGATCTTTTCATTCTAGTCGTTTAAACCATAAGGTGCATATACATCAAGGTATGATTTGAGTAGGATCTTTTCATTCTAGTCGTTCAAACCATTATGTGGACATACATCAAGGTATGATTTGAGTAGGATCTTTTCATTCTAGTCGTTCATACCATTATGTGCATATACATCAAGGTATGATTTGAGTAGGATATTTTCATTCTAGTCGTCGTCCATACCATTAGGTGCACATACATCAAGGTATAATTTGAGTAGGATCTTTTCATTCTAGTCGTTTTCATACCATTAGGTGCACATACATCAAGGTATGATTTGAGTAGGATCTTTTCATTCTAGTCGTTTTCATACCAATAGGTGCACATACATTAAGGTATGATTTGAGTAAGATCTTTTCATTCTAGTCGTTTAAACCATTAGGTGCATATACATCAAGGTATGATTTTAGTAGGATCTTTTCATTCTAGTCGTTTAAACCATTAGGTGCACATATACAAGGTATGATTTGAGTAAGATCTTTTCATTCTAGTCGTTCATACCATTAGGTGCACATACATCAAGGTATGATTTGAGTAGGATCTTTTCATTCTAGTCGTTCAAACCATTAGGTGCATATACATCAAGGTATGATTTTAGTAGGATCTTTTCATTCTAGTCGTTCATACCATTAGGTGCACATACATCAAGGTATGATTTGAGTAGGATCTTTCCATTCTAGTCGTTCATACCATTAGGTGCATATACATCAAGGTATGATTTGAGTAGGATCTTTTCATTCTAGTCGTTCATACCATTAGGTGCACATACATTAAGGTATGATTTGAGTAGGATCTTTTCATTCTAGTCGTTCAAACCATTAGGTGCATATACATCAAGGTATGATTTGAGTAGGATCTTTCCATTCTAGTCGTTCATACCATTAGGTGCATATACATCAAGGTATGATTTGAGTAGGATCTTTTCATTCTAGTCGTTCATACCATTAGGTGCACATACATTAAGGTATGATTTGAGTAGGATCTTTTCATTCTAGTCGTTCAAACCATTAGGTGGACATACATCAAGGTATGATTTGAGTAGGATCTTTCCATTCTAGTCGTTCATACCATTAGGTGCATATACATCAAGGTATGATTTGAGTAGGATCTTTCCATTCTAGTCGTTCATACCATTAGGTGCATATACATCAAGGTATGATTTGAGTAGGATCTTTTCATTCTAGTCGTTCATACCATTAGGTGCACATACATCAAGGTATGATTTGAGTAGGATCTTTTCATTCTAGTCGTTTTCATACCATTAGGTGCATATACATCAAGGTATGATTTGAGTAAGATCATTTCATTCTAGTCGTCCATACCATTAGGTGCACATACATCAAGGTATGATTTGAATAGGATCTTTTCATTCTAGTCGTTCATACCATTAGGTGCACATACATCAAGGTATGATTTGAGTAAGATCTTTTCATTCTAGTCGTTTAAACCATTAGGATCACATACATCAAGGTATGATTATAGTAGGATCTTTTCATTCTAGTCGTTCATACCGTTAGGTGCACATACATCAAGGTATGATTTTAGTAGGATCTTTTCATTCTAGTCGTTCATACTGTTAGGTGCACATACATCAAGGTATGATTTGAGTAGGATCTTTTCATTCTAGTCGTTTTCATACCATTAGGTGCACATACATTAAGGTATAATTTGAGTAAGATCTTTTCATTCTAGTCGTTTAAACCATTAGGTGCATATACATCAAGGTATGATTTTAGTAGGATCTTTTCATTCTAGTCGTTTAAACCATTAGGTGCACATACATCAAGGTATGATTTGAGTAGGATCTTTTCATTCTAGTCGTTCAAACCATTATGTGGACATACATCAAGGTATGATTTGAGTAGGATCTTTTCATTCTAGTCGTTCATACCATTATGTGCATATACATCAAGGTATGATTCGAGTAGGATATTTTCATTCTAGTCGTCCATACCATTAGGTGCACATACATCAAGGTATAATTTGAGTAGGATCTTTTCATTCTAGTCGTTCAAACCATTAGGTGCACATACATCAAGGTATGATTTGAGTAGGATCTTTTCATTCTAGTCGTTTAAACCATTAGGTGCACATACATCAAGGTATGATTTGAGTAGGATCTTTTCATTCTAGTCGTTTAAACCATTAGTTGCACATACATCAAGGTATGATTTTAGTAGGATCTTTTCATTCTAGTCGTTTTCATACCATTAGGTGCACATACATCATGGTATGATTTGAGTAGGATCTTTTCATTCTAGTCGTTTTCATACCATTAGGTGCACATACATTAAGGTATGATTTGAGTAAGATCTTTTCATTCTAGTCGTTTAAACCATAAGGTGCATATACATCAAGGTATGATTTGAGTAGGATCTTTTCATTCTAGTCGTTCAAACCATTATGTGGACATACATCAAGGTATGATTTGAGTAGGATCTTTTCATTCTAGTCGTTCATACCATTATGTGCATATACATCAAGGTATGATTTGAGTAGGATATTTTCATTCTAGTCGTCGTCCATACCATTAGGTGCACATACATCAAGGTATAATTTGAGTAGGATCTTTTCATTCTAGTCGTTTTCATACCATTAGGTGCACATACATCAAGGTATGATTTGAGTAGGATCTTTTCATTCTAGTCGTTTTCATACCAATAGGTGCACATACATTAAGGTATGATTTGAGTAAGATCTTTTCATTCTAGTCGTTTAAACCATTAGGTGCATATACATCAAGGTATGATTTTAGTAGGATCTTTTCATTCTAGTCGTTTAAACCATTAGGTGCACATATACAAGGTATGATTTGAGTAAGATCTTTTCATTCTAGTCGTTTTCATACCATTAGGTGCATATACATCAAGGTATGGTTTGAGTAGGATCTTTTCATTCTAGTCGTTTTCATACCATTAGGTGCACATACATCAAGGTATGATTTGAGTAGGATCTTTTCATTCTAGTCGTTCATACCATTAGGTGCATATACATCAAGGTATGATTTGAGTAAGATCATTTCATTCTAGTCGTCCATACCATTAGGTGCACATACATCAAGGTATGATTTGAGTAAGATCTTTTCATTCTAGTCGTTCATACCATTAGGTGCACATACATCAAGGTATGATTTGAGTAAGATCTTTTCATTCTAGTCGTTTAAACCATTAGGTGCACATACATCAAGGTATGATTATAGTAGGATCTTTTCATTCTAGTCGTTCATAACGTTAGGTGCACATACATCAAGGTATGATTTTAGTAGGATCTTTTCATTCTAGTCGTTCATACTGTTAGGTGCACATACATCAAGGTATGATTTGAGTAGGATCTTTTCATTCTAGTCGTTTTCATACCATTAGGTGCACATACATCAAGGTATGATTTGAGTAGGATCTTTTCATTCTAGTCGTTCATACCATTAGGTGCATATACATCAAGGTATGATTTGAGTAAGATCATTTCATTCTAGTCGTCCATACCATTAGGTGCACATACATCAAGGTATGATTTGAGTAAGATCTTTTCATTCTAGTCGTTCATACCATTAGGTGCACATACATCAAGGTATGATTTGAGTAAGATCTTTTCATTCTAGTCGTTTAAACCATTAGGTGCACATACATCAAGGTATGATTATAGTAGGATCTTTTCATTCTAGTCGTTCATAACGTTAGGTGCACATACATCAAGGTATGATTTTAGTAGGATCTTTTCATTCTAGTCGTTCATACTGTTAGGTGCACATACATCAAGGTATGATTTGAGTAGGATCTTTTCATTCTAGTCGTTTTCATACCATTAGGTGCACATACATTAAGGTATGATTTGAGTAAGATCTTTTCATTCTATTCGTTAAAACCATTAGGTGCATATACATCAAGGTATGATTTTAGTAGGATCTTTATATTCTAGTCGTTTAAACCATTAGGTGCACATACATCAAGGTATGATTTGAGTAGGATCTTTTCATTCTAGTCGTTTTCATACCATTAGGTGCACATACATCAAGGTATGATTTGAGTAGGATCTTTTCATTCTAGTCGTTCAAACCATTATGTGGACATACATCAAGGTATGATTTGAGTAGGATCTTTTCATTCTAGTCGTTCATACCATTATGTGCATACACATCAAGGTATGATTCGAGTAGGATATTTTCATTCTAGTCGTCCATACCATTAGGTGCACATACATCAAGGTATAATTTGAGTAGGATCTTTTCATTCTAGTCGTTCAAACCATTAGGTGCATATACATCAAGGTATGATTTGAGTAGGATCTTTTCATTCTAGTCGTTTAAACCATTAGGTGCACATACATCAAGGCATGATTTGAGTAGGATCTTTTCATTCTAGTTGTTTAAACCATTAGGTGCACATACATCAAGGTATGATTTTAGAAGGATCTTTTCATTCTAGTCGTTTTCATACCATTAGGTGCACATACATCAAGGTATGATTTGAGTAGGATCTTTTCATTCTAGTCGTTTTCATACCATTAGGTGCACATACATTAAGGTATGATTTGAGTAAGATCTTTTCATTCTAGTCGTTTAAACCATTAGGTGCATATACATCAAGGTATGATTTGAGTAGGATCTTTTCATTCTAGTCGTTCAAACCATTATGTGGACATACATCAAGGTATGATTTGAGTAGGATCTTTTCATTCTAGTCGTTCATACCATTATGTGCATATACATCAAGGTATGATTTGAGTAGGATATTTTCATTCTAGTCGTCGTCCATACCATTAGGTGCACATACATCAAGGTATAATTTGAGTAGGATCTTTTCATTCTAGTCGTTTTCATACCATTAGGTGCACATACATCAAGGTATGATTTGAGTAGGATCTTTTCATTCTAGTCGTTTTCATACCATTAGGTGCACATACATTAAGGTATGATTTGAGTAAGATCTTTTCATTCTAGTCGTTTAAACCATAAGGTGCATATACATCAAGGTATGATTTTAGTAGGATCTTTTCATTCTAGTCGTTTAAACCATTAGGTGCACATATACAAGGTATGATTTGAGTAGGATCTTTTCATTCTAGTCGTTTTCATACCATTAGGTGCACATACATCAAGGTATGATTTGAGTAGGATCTTTTCATTCTAGTCGTTCAAACCATTATGTGGACATACATCAAGGTATGATTTGAGTAGGATCTTTTCATTCTAGTCGTTCATACCATTATGTGCATATACATCAAGGTATGATTTGAGTAGGATATTTTTATTCTAGTCGTCCATACCATTAGGTGCACATACATCAAGGTATAATTTGAGTAGGATCTTTTCATTCTAGTCGTTTTCATACCATTAGGTGCACATACATTAAGGTATGATTTGAGTAAGATCTTTTCATTCTAGTCGTTTAAACCATAAGGTGCATATACATCAAGGTATGATTTTAGTAGGATCTTTTCATTCTAGTCGTTTAAACCATTAGGTGCACATATACAAGGTATGATTTGAGTAGGATCTTTTCATTTTAGTCGTTTTCATACCATTAGGTGCACATACATCAAGGTATGATTTGAGTAGGATCTTTTCATTCTAGTCGTTCAAACCATTATGTGGACATACATCAAGGTATGATTTGAGTAGGATCTTTTCATTCTAGTCGTTCATACCATTATGTGCATATACATCAAGGTATGATTTGAGTAGGATATTTTCATTCTAGTCGTCCATACCATTAGGTGCACATACATCAAGGTATAATTTGAGTAGGATCTTTTCATTCTAGTCGTTCAAACCATTAGGTGCACATACATCAAGGTATGATTTGAGTAGGATCTTTTCATTCTAGTCGTTCATACCATTAGGTGCACATACATCAAGGTATGATTTGAGTAGGATCTTTTCATTCTAGTCGTTTAAACCATTAGGTGCACATACATCAAGGTATGATTATAGTAGGATCTTTTCATTCTAGTCGTTCATAACGTTAGGTGCACATACATCAAGGTATGATTTTAGTAGGATCTTTTCATTCTAGTCGTTCATACTGTTAGGTGCACATACATCAAGGTATGATTTGAGTAGGATCTTTTCATTCTAGTCGTTTTCATACCATTAGGTGCACATACATTAAGGTATGATTTGAGTAAGATCTTTTCATTCTATTCGTTAAAACCATTAGGTGCATATACATCAAGGTATGATTTTAGTAGGATCTTTATATTCTAGTCGTTTAAACCATTAGGTGCACATACATCAAGGTATGATTTGAGTAGGATCTTTTCATTCTAGTCGTTTTCATACCATTAGGTGCACATACATCAAGGTATGATTTGAGTAGGATCTTTTCATTCTAGTCGTTCAAACCATTATGTGGACATACATCAAGGTATGATTTGAGTAGGATCTTTTCATTCTAGTCGTTCATACCATTATGTGCATATACATCAAGGTATGATTTGAGTAGGATCTTTTCATTCTAGTCGTTTAAACCATTAGGTGCACATACATCAAGGTATGATTTGAGTAGGATCTTTTCATTCTAGTCGTTCAAACCATTAGGTGCATATACATCAAGGTATGATTTAATTGGGATCTTTTCATTCTAGTCGTTCATACCATTAGGTGCATATACATCAAGGTATGATTTGAGTAGCATCTTTTCATTCTAGTCGTTCATTCCTTTAGGTGGACATACATCAAGGTATAATTTGAGTAGGATCTTTTCATTCTAGTCGTTCAAACCATTAGGTGCATATACATCAAGGTATGATTTTAGTAGGATCTTTTCATTGTAGTCGTTCATACCATTAGGTGCACATACATCAAGGTATGATTTGAGTAGGATCTTTCCATTCTAGTCGTTCATACCATTAGATGCATATACATCAAGGTATGATTTGAGTAGGATCTTTTCATTCTAGTCGTTCAAACCATTAGGTGGACATACATTAAGGTATGATTTGAGTAGGATCTTTTCATTCTAGTCGTTCAAACCATTAGGTGCATATACATCAAGGTATGATTTGAGTAGGATCTTTCCATTCTAGTCGTTCATACCATTAGGTGCATATACATCAAGGTATGATTTGAGTAGGATCTTTTCATTCTAGTCGTTCATACCATTAGCTGTACATACATCAAGGTATGATTTGAGTAGGATCTTTTCATTCTAGTCGTTTTCATACCATAAGGTGCACATACATTAAGGTATGATTTGAGTAAGATCTTTTCATTCTAGTCGTTTAAACCATTAGGTGCATATACATCAAGGTATGTATGATTTTAGTAGGATCTTTTCATTCTAGTCGTTTAAACCATTAGGTGCACATACATCAAGGTATGATTTGAGTAGGATCTTTTCATTCTAGTCGTTTTCATACCATTAGGTGCACATACATCAAGGTATGATTTGAGTAGGATCTTTTCATTCTAGTCGTTCAAACCATTATGTGGACATACATCAAGGTATGATTTGAGTAGGATCTTTTCATTCTAGTCGTTCATACCATTATGTGCATATACATCAAGGTATGATTTGAGTAGGATATTTTCATTCTAGTCGTCCATACCATTAGGTGCACATACATCAAGGTATAATTTGAGTAGGATCTTTTCATTCTAGTCGTTCAAACCATTAGGTGCACATACATCAAGGTATGATTTGAGTAGGATCTTTTCATTCTAGTCGTTTAAACCATTAGGTGCACATACATCAAGGTATGATTTGAGTAGTATCTTTTCATTCTAGTCGTTCATACCGTTAGGTGCACATACATCAAGGTATGATTTGAGTAGGATCTTTTCATTCTAGTCGTTCATACCATTAGGTGCATATACATCAATGTATGATTTGAGTAGGATCTTTTCATTCTAGTCGTTTAAACCATTAGGTGCACATACATCAAGGTATGATTTGAGTAGGATCTTTTCATTCTAGTCGTTCAAACCATTAGGTGCATATACATCAATGTATGATTTTAGTAGGATCTTTTCATTCTAGTCGTTTTCATACCATTAGGTGTACATACATCAAGGTATTATTTGAGTAGGATCTTTTCATTCTAGTCGTTCAAACCATTAGGTGCACATACATCAATGTATGATTTGAGTAGGATCTTTTCATTCTAGTCGTTCATACCATTAGGTGTACATACATCAAGGTATGATTTTAGTAGGATCTTTTCATTCTAGTCGTCCATACCGTTATGTGCACATACATCAAGGTATGATTTGAGTAGGATCTTTTCATTCTAGTCGTTCATTCCATTAGGTGTACATACATCAATGTATGATTTTAGTAGGATCTTTTCATTCTAGTTGTTCATACCAGAAGTTTTAAACAATTTATACCATCATGAATTGACAGTTCAAATCTAGATAGTTTTAGTACCTAACCTTTCTTATATTCGAAACAATGAACCTAATGATGCTATTGCACTACGAAAAAAATCAACAAGATATGTCAGCAAGTTTACGAGTCCAAATGCACTTAACAAACGATATACATTGTACATTTCGTGTTTAAAAAAAGGTGTTCACCGCAAACGACTTTAAATGAAGTGACATAATAATCAGTAACGATGACAATCAGAGTCAGAAACCCCATAATAGTAAATGAAATCAAATGCATTTAAAGTACAAGTACATTACGTTAAACAATAACTATCATTCTTTCTGCCTAAAAAAATAATTATTAAAAAGAATATGCGTAAATTGTACAAAATAACACTATACCTGGTCTTGTATTTACAGTTTGAAAATTTGAATAAATCTGAGCTGTATATGAAATACAAAAAGAATTCGCATTCAGTTTGAGTTTGAAAATGGTGTTGCATTGAGGAAAGGTCACTATTTTTGACGTTCTGATTGGTTCAAACGTTATTTGTAGGACTTATTCTCACGTCAAGATTTAGGTCAGCCAAAATTTTAATAATATCTAGAATTCAATATATAATTGTGTAAATATCACAATTTGGTCATTTCTTGTGGATGATATAAATTGTACTGTTGTATAAGGTCAGGCTATGAAACATTACAAGGCGCTGTTAATTATGTGTATAGGGATATCTACATTGTAATGTTTTTACTTTCCCCATCCCCTCTCCCGCTGATACACATAATTAACATGGTTTCTATTAACAAAAGCTCCTTTTGGAGTTAATGTGTTTCGAGACCTTTTATGTCATTACACCTTATCTATATTGTCACTGTTCTGTTGTAATTTCTAAGAGCTTAATGACTATCTCTTCATTGTCAACCACTAACAAAAGTTACCTTTTAATTTACAGGTAATCTACGATAATGAATGCCTGACGACAACCAGAAGGTTACGGATGAGACATGGGACAACTATTTCTATTTATTACTCATAATTATATCATTGTCTATACATATTTGTGTAAATAGTTTTTACAATATAATAAAAATAAGTGTATTCCATTTGATTTTTGAATATTGGACAAATTTATTTCCGAAAAGCAAAACACATAATCAATACAGTCACCTTTACAAGGTACATTCGTCATCTCTTTTATTTTTGAGATAAGACGTGGCACGGTACTTGTCTATCCCAAATTCATGTATTTGGTTTTCATGTTATATTTGTTATTCTCGTGGTGTTTTGTCTGATGCTTGGTCCGTTTCTGTGTGTGTTGCGTTTCGGTGTTGTGTCGTTGTTCTCCTCTTATATTTAATGCGTTTCCCTCGGTTTTAGTTTGTTATCCCAATTTTGTTTTTTGTCCATGGATTTATGAGTTTTGAACAGCGGTATACTACTGTTGCCTTTATTCAAGGGTAAATGATACTTGTGATGACTAAGGAGAATATCTCCCATGTAGATTCAGAATTATCTTAACTCTTATACATTTCTAGGAATATAATTGGTTAAAAGCGTCCGATTGGAGACCGTGTATATTCCATATTAGGTTATTAGGCTTGACTTATTTCAATACACGTTGGGTAGTTCAGTTACGAAAATGGCACTATACATGTATTGAAAGTTCTGTTTAATATTTTTATATCAAGGTTGTTGATATTAAATTGTACAGTTGACATAAATGTTTTTGTGCAGAACAATGTATAAAATCATCATGGATACCAGGTTCAAAATTTCATATTTACGCTTGACGCGCGTTTCGTCTAAAAAAAGACTCATCAGTGACGCTCGAATCAAAAAATGTTTGAAAAACCAGATAGTGTACGAAGTTGAAGAGCATTAAGGTGGTACCCAACACTTTCACTAAAATGAATGTGGCTCGTTTCATTTTCATAAAATTTTGACAAAGTATTTACTTTAACCCTTTAACAAAATAATAAAAAATTTCAAAAATTTTGAACCAACCGTTTTATCAGAAAAATTACACTGGTTATATAGTAGTTTGACAAACACCAATTTTGATCATTGAGAAGCTTATTTTTCCCTTTACAACACAACGTAATAAAGACGTTAAGCTGATTTTACAGAGTTATCTCCCTGTAGTGTTAGGTACCACCTTAAGGACCAAACATTCCTTAAAAGCTTTGCCAAAAATACAGCTAAGGTAGTCTGAGGTAGAAAAGCATTATTTGTTTTTAAGTTCAAAGTTTTGTTTTTAATTTATAATTATGAACAAATCAATGATAACTCAAGTCAACACAGAAGTTAGGTTCTTCAAATTGAAATTTGAAAAAAATTGTAAGACTAGTATACAAATAAATAGATGTGGTATGGTTGCAAATAAGACAACAACTCTAGCCAAAATTCAACTTCGTACTTTATTTGGCCTTTTAACTTTTTTGGATTCGAGCGTCACTGATAAGTCTTTTGTAGACGAAACGCGCGTCTGGCGTTTATACAAAATTTAGTCCTGGTATCTATGATGAGTTTATTCAACAAAGAAAGATAGTTGGTAAGATAAATGCGTTGCAAAGTGTCCTAGTGACTTAACGATATATACGGGGTCAGTAAATTCCATATTGGGTTTGATCATCGCTCTCACCATTTTTTGGAATTTACTGACCCCATATATATCGTAGGTCACTAGCTCAACATGTAAATAATAATAATATTCCCATTTAGCACAATGTCGTGTTCATTACATGTAGTATTTACACGGTAACTTCAGAACAGCACAGTCATCTACCAGGAACTATTTATATAACTTAAAACAATCCACAATAAATCTTGTTTTATTACTATACGTTATTTAAGGATGTTCGCTTGTTATGTTTTGGGATTTTTGTCTGGTTTTCGAAATCCTCTGGTTTTATCCATTTAATGGCCTTAAAAATTGCCCATTGTCCCCATTTTTCATTTTATCAATCTTTCACATGGATAATGATAAGCAATCTGTAAAAGTCTTATAAAATTTTAATTATTATTCAATAGATTTGGAGAACTTAAACTTGTCAATGATAAAGCTACGAAAAGTCGAGAGAACATTTTTCTGACATTGTTTGCTCTTTTGATTCCTTTATTTATCACCTATCAAGGTATTCTACTGATTTGAGACGTTTATTATTTTGAAACTGAGAAGCGAACTCCCTTAAGAACTTTTAAACATTAGAACGGAAATAAGACAATAACAATCAAAACCAAGGAGTAAAACAAAGACTCACAAAAGCAAAGGACATTTACATCAACAGTTATAAATAATAATTAAGAAACAACACGAACTCCACTAAAATCCGGGAGTGGAATCATGTGCTCCGGAAGGGTTTACAGCATTTCCTACACCGTATACGGCACCCGTCGTGTTATATCTATGTTCAGTTCGGTAATGATGGAAGGTTATCATGACTGAGGAAGAATGTCAGATATTTCAGAAATAAGTCATTCACCAATAACTCTTGCTGCCAGATAGATGGTTCTACTCTCGGGAGTAGACCATACGTCAAACCACTAGTTAGCAATTACAATTAAAAAGATAATAAGAAAAACATATCTTATTTTGTTATTTATTTGAAAAAAAAAAAAAGTAAAATCACAAAAATACTGAACTCAGAGGAAAATCAATTTGGAAAGTCCATAATCACATGGCAAAATCAAAAAACAAAAACGCATCAAAAACGAATGGACAAGAACTGTCATATTCCTGACTTGGTACAGGCATTTTCAAATTTTGAGCTACATTCAGCCCCCATAAAAAGCAGAATGTACGTGTTGATGCTTTCATGTATTATATGTTTCTGTAAATTAAATTTACCAAAAACAAAAATGAATAAATGATAAACCAAGGCTGTATTGCACAATTTCAGAGAAAGTTTAATCCAAAATATAGCAAATAAAAGTTTTTAAGATTGAGAGTCCAACTGTCGAAAAAAAATTACCAGCACGAAGAATATTATTTCTCTGAATGTGTAAACAACGATCACGTATTGTGTAAGAGGTAGGGCCAATGTGCCGAGGATTTTTTTCACAGAAGGGCCAGTGCATGGCAATTTCAAAATGTGACGACAGAATAAAATTTACTATAAAAACAAAAAATAAAAATGCTTTTTGATCAATATCTCGATTTACATATAGTATTATATGTGTGATCAATAGTTAATTTAACCCTCAAAAAGGATGAAAGTCCAATAACCGGATTTTCGGGTGTTTTTATGTGGAAAAAACAGGGAATATCCCAAGAAGGACATTTCAAACCAAAAAAAAGTTATGCTTTTTATGACTGTTGTTATTCATACTACTTTTTACTTCAAAAATGAAATTGGTTTAGTGTGTCCTTATAACATAAAAAACAACTTTTTAAAGAAAAAATTGTAACATCGATTAATTGTTTTTAAACTGTTATTAAAGTGAGAGGGTTAGCGCTATAGAACCAGGTTTAATCCACCATTTTCTACATTTGAAAATGCCTGTACCAAGTCAGGAATATGACAGTTCTTGTCCATTCGTTTTTTATGCGTTTTGTTTTTTGATTTTGCCATGTGATTATGGACTTTCCAAATTGATTTTCCTCTGAGTTCAGTATTTTTGTGATTTTAATTTTTATTTTTTGTACCGATATAGCTTCTAAATAAGTCAGAGAAACAATGATAAGAAACATAACTACTAATAAATGGCACGAAATGATGGTTTTGAAGAAAGGGTTCGAACCTCGCTCAGAACTTTTGCATTTTTTTGTGTTGTTATATTAAATTTCAAAGTTTCTATCATATTTTTTTACGTGTATCAAGGAAAAAATACTGTATCGCTTATTGTTAGCAATCCTATGACTGTCCATACTCTTGAATTAATTTCTATTCATGTGTTTACATTATTACATATATCCAAGGGACAACTGCCGTCAAACTGATGTAGGTGCCTGTACATAACCAATAACACGAGAATTAATTCTATAGAAATTAAGCCTACATGTTGCGGGTGTAATATGCACATAACTTAAAATAAGGCCATTGTATACAAGTTTAATAACAACAAAAAACAATTCGTTGAAACCTTTTTTGAACATGGTATTATATGTAACAAATGCAGTCAACGACAATTTTGTCGCCAAAATCACAAACTGTAAAGATACTAGTACTGAAATTTTACCACCGTCTATACACGGGTACCTAACTCATTAGAAAAATAAAACAAAATAACAGAACAAATCAATTACACTACAAATCGTGATTGTAGGTAAAACATCAAGAAGCTGTTGCATCTGTATCACAACGAAGGGCCGATTTGTTAAAATTACAGAGAAGGCAATAAAACATGAAGTAGTAACACAGGGTGACCATTGACCAACTGATGTAAGATGTTCTCCGGTTAAAATTTATACATGTACATGTATTTTCTTGTCTTATCTTATAGACGATAAAACCTTAAAAGACCAGGACAAATACAGATATACATATTCAGAATGAGAAAATCACGATTTGAATTAGTTCGATATTATTTGGCTCCTTGACAAGTAAAATGGTATGGCACCTCGCATAAAGGATGTCAATAATAAAATAAAATCAATATTAAAAAAACAATAGTCTTGGCCTTGTTTTTGTAGAAATACCTGTTCAAGGTATGAAAATAAATAATGTGACGTATTTTCTTGTACTATAATTAGCATCTATCGGGCTATTTAAAACATTATTTACCTATCTTATCGAATGAAACAAATCTCCGCCAAATTGGCCCTCCCTCTTTGCCGTATTACGAAATAATATTTTTCAATTCTTGTCGTGAAACGCTTCAGGGAGAAATATTTTATCACAAATAGCAATAGTTCAATACAGTATGTGCATATATAAATATTCACATTATTGAAGCAAGTAAAATATATTATATGCATCTGATAGAGCCTTTTCCTTTAATTTTACAACGAAAAAACGAAGTTCTGCTACAGATATAAGAGCGAGAAATCGCCTTCATATAGTACTGCGAACTATACAACTCATTTTGTTCGTTTCATTCAACACTTTATTTCATTTTCAATCTGAAAGTATTGATGATTGTTTATTTCTATAGTTCAGTTCTTGGTTCGTTCTGTGTTTTTGATTGTCGCTTCTTTATGTCGTTTTGATACTGTAAAAGTCCAATATTAAATATACATGCGCAAAAAGAGAGAACTGCAGCCATGGCAAAACTCCAGGTAAAACAATGGACACCTGCCTTACAATCGGTTGCACCTTTTATTCGAATGCTATTGTCATATGTCCAACCATAAGCCAGTTGCACAACAAACCCTCCTATTGCATTTCCGAAAATTGTGGCTCCCCAATTTCTACCAAAATATTTGACTCCATAAAATTCACTGATCATTGTTGGCGTTAAGCACCAAACAGCACCATTTGCAAGACCTATAACTAATAAAGTAGCAACTAACATGGAGAATTGATCTGAGAAGAATATACACAATGTCAGAGTGATAGTTTGGACGATGTTGAATATAAGTAGAAGTGCAACACGTGGTACCTTTGTCACTATCATATCAGAGACAAATCCAACGACAAATTTTGACAAAACACCACAAACTGGATTTACCGTGCCAAATAAAGTAGTATATTCTTCAAGGTCAAATGTTTTAAGATAGGTTTGTATGTTGTTTTGAAACATTAGTTGCAAACCTGCACAGAAAATATATGACCATGCGATAAAATGGTAGTCGAATCTAAGGAATAGTTTTAATCCTGTTACATTTCTGATTGGTGGACCGGTGTCATTAACAACTTCGAATGTTCCCGCTATTGTCGATTCGTTTACCCTCAAAGAGATTTCATCAATCTGTCTCTCTCCTTCATACGGATGGCTATTAAGGAAAGAAACTCCCATTATTCCAATAACTGCAAACGAAATTGCTGTCGTGAGATAAAAACCGCCAAGATTTTGATTTTCTTCATCATGAACATGTCCAGCAGCAAATACTTTCCCGTACAAAGCCGCCATTATTGCTGGTCCCGCACTGAATGAAGCGTCTAGAATACCAATTATTTTCCCTCTGTGCTTTGGATTAAAGTTTATGGAGTTAGTTGTCATGGCTGCCATGTACAAGAAAATAGCACCAAAACCTATATATGAAATATGAAAATTAATATATTTTTGAATCGTAAAAGTATTATGAAACTTGTATCATATCAAACATCAATTTCACGTTTATGAAAAATTGGACAAAACTAAAACATCAGTTGTATAAGTATCAACTATGTACTTGTTTGGCTTAATAACTCTTTTGATATGAGCGTCATTGTTTAGTCTAAGGTAGACGAAACGCGCGTTTGGCGTACTTAATTGTAATCCAGGTACCTTTGATAATTATTTAAACAACTGGATCGATGCCACTGCTGATGGACGTTTCGTCCCCGAGGGTATCACCTTCCCAGTAGTCAACACTTCGGTGTTGACCTGAATATCAATAATGTGACGTTTACAAAAATTTGAAATTATCGAAAAACCAAGGATTTTCTTATCCAAGGCATAGATCACCTTAGCCGTATAATGGTTATGTTTGGAACATAAAACCCTAAAAAAAATCGATTGACAAACGGATAAAAGCAGAACTAAACAATTATTCCTTGTTTTGATGTGGATAACCAAAACATCACTCTTACATGTATGTGCAAAGCTATATGTCATTTAGAGAAGAATCTTTGAATTCTGTCAACTTATTTTTCAAGAGGTCGAGGATTAATATTAAGTGTGACGCTGACGACGACGATCGTGAAAAGCAACACGTCAAGTAATTCAAAGATTTTATGCTACGGCGTCGGCATCCGGTGACACCTTTTTAACGTGCCAGTCTAGATTCTTTGTAAGAATCAGGCATTATAATTTTAAAGCATAGTCGAAATAGAACCACCGACCTAACTATTCTATTTTGAATAAAGGCAACAGTAGTATACCGATGTTCAAAGGTCATAAATCGTTTGAAAGAAAACAAATCCGGGTTACTAACTTAACACAAGTGAAACTATCAATTTTAGAGGAAAACAAAATAATACCAGGAACACCGAAGTGCAACTAAAAACACACGCTTATATACATAGAAACCATATTTCTAATTTATTGTAAGACATTTTTAAGAAAAAATGGTGGGTTGAATCTAGGTTAATGGTTAGCCAAACCTCCCGCTTAATGAAAATGCTAAACAAAATATTTCACTGAAATGAAAACATTACGTGACAGAAATACAGCACACACAGTCATCATAGAGAAACGCACAAACACATACATGTAATATTATAGTCGACACAACATGCAAACTACAGAACAACAACACAACAGGATACAAAAACAGTGACGAGTCTTCGTGCCGAACAAGCAATCTCGAACTTTATACAATTACTTTCACAATACTCGTTCAAGGACTTTTAATGACACTGATGTTATAGAAAAGCAAATAGAATGATAGCAAATGACGGAGTACTAGGCTCTCCTTAAGTTTTTAGTTTCCAGTGGTTTTTTTTTACCAAATTATATATTGACATTTCAGAGCAGGGAAAAATGAAACGAGTACTATATTCGTGCTTCATTACACATATTGAATCTAAATTAAATTTGAAAGGCAAATTTCTCAATCTGTAACATGAATAGATTTCCTTTGCAACAAGAGTAGGAAAATGATCATGTAACTTGGTTCTGTGTGAATGAATTTATTTGATACTGGTAAAAAAACTGTATGTAATTGAATATTCTTATAACATTTTTTTTATATCTTAAAGCGATATACTAGATTATACCTGCAACAAAAAAGTAAACCGCTTGAAGAGCGGACTTTGTTGAATAGAAATGACTCATTAGAGTGGTGCTCCATAACAACATATAGCCCAATGATGATATCACTAGTCCTGCGAGGGATGCCCAACGTCCGCCGAATCGTTCACACATCATTCCAGCTGGGAAACCTAAAGATATCCCAAAGTTCGACGTAGAACCAAACAGCTCAACTGAAAAAAATAAATGGAGTTTTATGTAGTGTGTGAATTTATTGAAACATGGAAATTGAATTGTCTTTCTCTGCTTGTCAAAAGTCAAGGAGCAATGAAGAATTCAAAAACCGAAGTTATTTTGTACCATAAAATTCCATTGCTTATTTATAACTTTGTAGAATAGTCATCTGTTTTATAAGGTCAATAACGGGTCCATATTGCGGAAAAATTTTATAGTTGTGTTAAAATCAATTGCCAAAGTTCCTATATCTGACTCTGAAGACAGGGAGTATAAGCGGATATCTCTATTAAAGATCCCGAACAACATGTATCTTCTGGTTTATTTATTGATGTATTTCTTTGTCCTTAAGGCTGTTGTATTCATTTTGTACTGTATTCCTGTCATGTAATGTTGTGATTTTAGTGGTATATTTAGCATTGCCATAAAGCGCGAGATTTATCTAGCCACAAAACCAGGTTCAACCCACCATTTTTTCTTAGGATGTCCTGTACGAAGTCAGGAATATGGCAGTTTTTATCTAACAGTTCGCTTTAATGTTTGTTGCATTGCCGTTTGATTTTATTGCACTTCAGTGATTCTTTTGTTTCTTTGTTTTCTCTTATAGTTGCTGTTTTCCCCTCGGTTTTAGTTTGTAACTCGAATTTGTTTTCTTTCAATCGATTTATGAATTTTGAACAGCGGACTACTACTGCTGTTGCCTTTTTTATTCATCATTGTATATCTTAATGTAAAATACCATTAGAATTTATCTTGCAATGGGTCGCATGTATCAATAGTAAGAGCGAGTCCGCCCCTGTTGTTATGCAATGAGCGATAGACGCGAGTCCACCCCTGTTGTTGTACAATGCGCGATAGACGCGAGTCCACCCCTGTTGTGCAATGAGCGATAGACGCGAGTCCACCCCTGTCGTTGTACAATGCGCGATAGACGGGAGTCCACCCCTGTTGTTGTGCAATGAGCGATAGACGTGAGTCCACCCCTGATGTTATGCAATGCACGATAGACGCGAGTCCACCCCTGTTGTTGTGCAATGCGCGATAGACGCGAATCCACCCCTGTTGTTGTGCAATACTCGTTAGACGCGAGTCCACCCCTGTTGTTGTGCAATGCGCGATAGACGCGAGTCCACCCCTGTTGTTGTGCAATGCGCGATAGACGCGAGTCCACCCCTGTTGTTGTACAATGCGCGATAGACGCCAGTCCACCCCTGTTGTTGTGCAATGCGCGATAGACGCGAGTCCACCCCTGTTGTTGTGCAATGCGCGATAGACGCGAGTCCACCCCTGTTGTTGTGCAATGCGCGATAGACGCCAGTCCACCCCTGTTGTTGTGCAATGCGCGATAGACGCGAGTCCACCCCTGTGTTTGTACAATGCGTTGGACTTAATAAAAAGTGGTGTTTAAGTGTGTTGTAGTCTGATGCTAGTCTTTTCCGTCTTTTTAGTTTTAGACATACTGTTTTTTTATGCTATTGATTCATATATTCCGATATTCTTATTTTATTTCAAAAGCAATTACAATGTTTTTTTAAGAATATGATCATAGATTATTGAGTTTCTAGTGCGAACGATTCGTTTATTTGCATTTAAAAAAGATAAACAGAAAACTGTCTCAGAAGATCAGAAAAAGGATGCAGTTTTGACAGATTTTTCAGCGTAATATAATCAAAATACTATTGTTTACCTGCCGACTGGGTGTAGTTGTAATGCTTCTTGACCGATACAATGTATACTCCATAACAATAAACAGATCCAGCGATAGCCATACAAAGACATCCTACCACCAAAGCAACAGCACGCTGTACGTTCGCAGATATGTGTACCATTTTATAAGATTTTATTATTATAATAATATACACTATTAAATATACAAATTATTTTTAAATGATAATAGTATTATATATCTAGTATCAATATAGGGTAGTTTATAGTGACAAATTTTATCAGATAATTATCTTTCGGTATGTAATGTGAAGATATACAAGTGATAGCCTATTACATTTTTGCCCTGTCACTCGTTTTCAAAACTTTTGTTTTATCAAGAAAAAACTGAAAACTTTTGGTACCTTATCATAGAGTTTTCATTCAATGTTGGATGCTTTTGATTTTTTTATGCAGAAATAACGTTCATTTTAGCTCAAATTCAAAATGATAAAACATTAAGCGACCACAAATTTCACATAAGTGTTGTTTTTTTATTTCTCATTTTTTCTTCTTTTATTGATTATCTAAGTAAAATTAGTTGTTTTGTAATTGAAAATGATACCATTACGTATGTAGAAAGTGACGCTAAATTTGAAATAAAGAAACAACTATCTTTCATTATACCAGGATGAGGCACATTTTTTTTTAATTTGTTCTAAGTTATTAAAGCCCATCAGGTTTCACATTTGCCATCAATTTTGTAGGAGACTGTTATTGAACAACATGGGATTTTTGTTACAGTTGTGCAGATCGGATTAAAAAAAAACAAACCCTATTCATATATTGAATAATTGTGAAATACCCACCAATACATATATTTCTCGCTATTTTGTACATTTTTCCTTTGATATTTTTTTGTGATAATCTTTCATATCATGCTACTCGCTTTAGATGGAAACTTATTGCTAGCAATTAAGGACGCACGTGGCGTTGCTAATGAAATTGACATGAAATTGGCAACGTCATCATAGATAAAATAGCGATAAACAGATTATCATTAGTCATCTAAACTTTATAATCTATAAAATAAAAAAAAGAGACTACATCACTGGATTATCTGTCTTCAAATTGTCCGTTATTTTAAATGCACCCGGCCTGACCTAAACGTTTAATGATACTCGACCGCCACGACAATAACATGATTTCTAACATCAAAGGAATATATAAATTATGTGACTTATTATTTTTCTGTTTGTCTGGGTTTTCAAATGGCCATGTTATTATTTGACGTAAGTTTCTCTGACTTTTCTGATTGGTTGGTGTCCGAAGTAATTTAACTTGTTAACCTCAGCTGAGTCGTTATAACGACTTAAAAATAAAAATCCATCCTGTCACTGACCGGCCTCCGTACATAGCAGTGAATCCTTGTCGGTGTCGGTTGTATTTGAAAAAAATAATACATTCTGAATCATTTGATTACTCAAGGAGAGTCAAATAAACTGTCAATGTCATGACAGAAAAGTAACAGACTAACAACTAACAGTACAAAACAACAACATCGTAAACCAAAAAAACAAAGCAACACAGATATGATGTTCAACTTGGGATCACTTGTACAATGTATTCAGCCGAAAACAACAGTATTATAAGTCAAATGAAGAAAAATGTGGGTTTCATTGTTATAACAAATTTCAGACCAGCTTAGCATAATCTTCAGATCGATGACAATTCTTATGAAGTCAAATTATAACAACGACGAAAACAAGCTATGTTGTGTTTTGTGTAACTGTTTAATGTATGTTTTTATCCAGTTTAGCCATGTCTATGTTATTTTTTGTGTAACTGTTTAATGTCTGTTTTTATCCAGTTTAGCCATGTCGATGTTATTTTTTGTGTAACTGTTTAATGTCTGTTTTTATCCAGTTGAGCCATGTCGATGTTATTTTTTGTGTAACTGTTTAATGTCTGTTTTTATCCAGTTTAGACATGTCTATGTTATTTTTTGTGTAACTGTTTAATGTCTGTTTTTATCCAGTTTAGCCATGTCGATGTTATTTTTTGTGTAACTGTTTAATGTCTGTTTTTATCCAGTTTAGCCATGTCGATGTTATTTTTTGTGTAACTGTTTAATGTCTGTTTTTATCCAGTTTAGCCATGTCGATGTTATTTTTTGTGTAACTTTTTAATGTCTGTTTTTCTCCAGTTTAGCCATGTCGATGTTATTTTTTGTGTAACTGTTTAATGTCTGTTTTTATCCAGTTTAGCCATGTCGATGTTATTTTTTGTGTAACTGTTTAATGTCTGTTTTTATCCAGTTTAGCCATGTCGATGTTATTTTTTGTGTAACTGTTTAATGTCTGTTTTTATGCAGTTTAGCCATGTCGATGTTATTTTCGACTTATGAGTTTGATTATCCTTTTGGTATCTTTCGTCTCCCTTCTGTACTGCCACTCATTCGCTAATCGTCATTTTGTTTTCACTACTTTCTTCCCACAGAAGATTTTTACACCCAAGAAAAGATTATAAGTATATTAACATTGACCTGGGTTCTACTAGAATATAATAATTTCTTGGTCCGAGACCACAACTATTTCGTAGTGCATTTCTTTTAGAACATAAATGTAAATAAAAAAAATCCGAACCTGCGCTTTCTCAAAGAAAGTTTTACAGTGTGTTGTACTAATTTTGGGACAAATTATATCAAAATTATAGAAAACTTCATCGTCTCTAACTCAAAATATGGACAATTTTATGTTTAGGGCGTCTTGAAATCAGCTTCCGAAGTGCTAATTCTAAACCTTTTTCTGCTGGACCAAATCACTACTTTCCTTTAAAATTCTGGACCCAATTTTATACAGTGTAATTTCATCCCCCCCCCCTAAACTGGCAATTTGAGGCATTAAACATGGAGAAATAAATTTGGAAGGGGTATAAAAATTGATGGCAAGTAACCAACTGTTAACACTAAAGACTATAAAATCAAGGGACGACATTGGTGGTCTCCGACCTCTTGTTCAGTTAGATTTTCCGATAACTTAGATTATATAGTTACAGTTCGAGTAAAAATTGAGTATTTGTTCGAGTTGGTATATGAGTTTGAGTTGGAATGTAAGTTAAGCGTTAAAAAGATATGCGAGTTCGAAATGAAAAAAAAAAGATGCGGGTCAAAGTTGGAGCTTTAAATAGCATTACCTTAGTCTATTTTTAAAGAAAAAAGAGGCGAAACTTACCAGAGGTACATTCAAACTCATAAGAAGAAAATAAACTGACAAAGCCATGACTGCTAAAGAGAAAGACAAACAGAAAACACAACATAGAAAGCTAAAGACTTAGCAACTTGCATCTTTTTTCTTTCTTTCGTAGATTACTTGTTGTCTCTGTGCTAATTTAAACTCTAATCATATCTGGATTTATAATCAATAGCACAAGTTTAAAACTCTACTTTGAAAAGAACAAATCTTAAATGTCTACATATACATGTAGCAACATTAGCTTCTACAAAATAGATTGTTTACGAAGCCAAAACCTTATGATGAAAGACCAATGTTCTCGCATGTTTAACTGTTACATGTGAAGCAGCCGAAACCTTATCATGCGGGACCAATGTACTCGCATGTTTAACTGTTACTTGTGTAGCAGCTGAAACCTTATCATGAGGGACTAATGTACTCGCATGTTTAACTGTTACTTGTGTAGCAGCCGAAACTTTATCATGAGGGACCAATGTACTCGCATGTTTAACTGTTACTTGTGTAGCAGCCGAAACCTTATCATGAGGGACCAATGTGCTCGCATGTTTAACTGTTACTTGTGTGGCAGCCGAAACCTTATTATGAGGGACCAATGTTCTCACATGTTTAACTGTTACTTGTGTAGCAGCCGAAACCTTATCGTGAGGGACCAATGTACTCGCATGTTTAACTGTTACTTGTGTAGCAGCCGAAACCTTATCATGAGGGACCAATGTACTCGCATGTTTAACTGTTACTTGTGTAGCAGCCGAAACCTTATCATGAGGGTCCAATGTACTCGCATGTTTAACTGTTACTTGTGTAGCAGCCGAAACCTTATCATGAGGGACCAATGTACTCGCATGTTTAACTGTTACTTGTGTAGCAGCCGAAACCTTATCGTGAGGGACCAATGTACTCGCATGTTTAACTGTTACTTGCGTAGCAGCCGAAACCTTATCATGAGAAACCAATGTACTCGCATGTTTAACTGTTACTTGTGTAGCAGCCGAAACCTTCTCATGAGAAACCAATGTACTCGCATGTTTAACTGTTACATGTGTAGCAGCCGAAACCTTATCATGAGGGACCAATGTACTCGCATGTTTAACTGTTACTTGTGTAGCAGCCGAAACCTTATCATGCGGGACCAATGTACTCGCATGTTTAACTGTTACTTGTGTAGCAGCTGAAACCTTATCATGAGAAACCAATGTAGTCGCATGTTTAACTGTTACATGTGTAGCAGCCGAAACCTTATCATGAGAAACCAATGTACTCGCATGTATAACTGTTACATGTGTAGCAGCCGAAACCTTATCATGAGGGACCAATGTACTCGCATGTTTAACTGTTACTTGTGTAGCAGCCGAAACCTTATCATGAGAAACCAATGTACTCGCAAGTTTAACTGTTACATGTGTAGCAGCCGAAACCTTATCATGAGAAACCAATGTACTCGCATGTTTAACTGTTACTTGTGTAGCAGCCGAAACCTTATCATGAGGGACCAATGTACTCGCATGTTTGACTGTTACTTGTGTAGCAGCCGAAACCTTATCATGAGGGACCAATGTACTCGCATGTTTAACTGTTACTTGCGTAGCAGCTGAAACCTTATCATGAGAAACCAATGTAGTCGCATGTTTAACCGTTACATGTGTAGCAGTCGAAACCTTATCACGAGGGACCAATGTACTCGCATGTTTAACTGTTACGTGTGTAGCATATGATTCTTTTTTCTCAACACGCTGTGAATCCGTTACACTTTTTTTTATCTGCAAATCCAACAAAGTTTGTAACATTCTAATTATATGAGAGGGAAATGCACATATATAGTTATAGGAAGATGTGGTATGAGTGCCAATGAGACAACTCTCCATCCAAATAACAATTTTAAAAAAAGTAAACCATTATAGGTCAATGTACGGCCTTCACGGAGCATTGTCGCCCACCGAACAACGAGATATAAAGGGCCCAAAATTACTAGTGTTCAACCATTCAAACGCGGAAATCAACGGTCTAATCTATATAAAAAGAAAAAAAAAGAAATATAGCATGCATAACTAAAGGGAAGGATAAAGTCAATGTATATAACACTCGTATAGTGTAAGTCGAAGTCGAACTGAAAAGCTCATAGTTACAAAGTTAAATTATAACTTCTATAGTTCATGTATTTATATGAAGTAATAGTTTCAAACCATTTTATGGACATATAGGCAATATCAATTGAAGTAACTATTATAATTAATTGTACTATGCAATCACATTTTATTTCAATAAAACAAAAAGACACAACATATTTGATCATCACAGGACGGAGCAATATCAGACATTATAAGAGAGCAACCATTTAACTTCAAAAGGGGTTAGTTGTTGTTGATTTTTTGTCTGTATCAGAAATATTTTTCGCGCAAAATGCGAACTTTTTAATCATTTGACGCTATCAAACAATTGATATTTTTTTTCTCAAAATTCAACATTATAAAGTATGAGGAAAATCAGTATTCAAAATACATTTTTTTTTGTAATCTGCTTGGCCACAATATTTTTTTGAATCAAATAGGGGATCAGAATATTAATGTAGGAAAAACACATTTCTTCCAACCTCACCTACCATCCGTTTGAAGTTAAATGGTCGTTCTATACGGAGGTTTGTTTTACGGACTCACCGAGGATATAAAAGAATTTTAAAAAATCACTTTAACAGTCTTGGCAATACATCTTGCACCTCAAGGTCTGCTAGATTTCATTTAAACGAACATAATTCATATCAATCATGGTCAAGCCGTGCTCATATGTATATCTTTTCCACAGTAAATTCCGCCATTAAAGAATGGACCAGACGCACGCACTTCAGTTTTCATTCGGAACAAAGGTCTGTAAATTCTGGCATCTTCCTATGAGTAAAATATCGTGGTTCTTAATATGAAAATTTTAATTTGCTTCTGGTTTGCGTTTGTGTTTTTTGTCTAATTCACCTTGCAGAAGACCAAGGTTAAATATACAGGAACAGAACGATAGCACTGCAGCCAAGGTAAAACTTAGCGTAAAGCAATGCAAACCACTGCAGTCTGTTTGGCCTTTGAACCGAATACTACTATCATACAACCATCCAAAAGATTGTTGTAATAGAAGTCCACCAAATGCGTTACCAAGCATAATAGAACCCCAGTTGCGCCCAAAATATTTCAATCCATAAAATTCGCTGATCATGGTCGGCGTTAGACACCAAAGAGCACCATTTGAAAACCCAATGACTAAATTGACGACTAGAATCATGGCAAACTTGTCAGAAAAGAATATAGAAAGCGTTAAAAATATTGTCTGCATTATGTTAAATCCAAAAAGAACGACAACCCTAGGATATCTATCTACAAGAGCATCCGATAAAAAACCGGCAAAAAATTTGGAAAAAATACCACAAACTGGATTGATTGTAGTAAACACCGTCGTAAACTTTGATATGTCGTATGATGCTAAATAAGTTCCAATATTATTTTGGAACATCAGTTGTAATCCAGCACACATAATGTACCCCCATGCTATAAAATGAAAGTCAAATCTCTTAAGAAGAGACAATCCAGTGAGGTCTTCTATGACGTGTACTTGTGTCATTGGTTTGATAGAATCATCCGTATTAATTATGATCTCTTCATCCGGGTCCGGGTTATATGGGTGAAATCTGAGAAAAACTGTTCCGAATATTCCTATAACGGCAAAACTTATTGCTGATGTCAGATAAAAACCCGTTAGATTTTGGTCCTCAGCATTGCGTCCTTTTGCAAAAAGAACACCGTATAGAAATGCCATCACTGCCGGTCCTCCACTAAATGAAGCGTCTAATAAACCAATTATTTTTCCACGGTGTTTCGGACTAAAGTTGATGACGTTAGTTGTCATGGCAGCCATGTATAAGAATATTGCTCCAAAACCTTAAAATAGAATTAACAACCCATAAAATGCAGAATATACTGTCTATATAGAGCATAAAGTAAATATTCGTTGAAAGATTATTTTTTTGAAAGGTAATGATAATACAAAACGATTCTGCAATGACGAAATTGATGAGGTTGTAATACTTGGTTATACATCTATAGTATGCTATGGAATATTGCAAAATACAAGTAGACCATTACTCTTTTGTGAAACACTCCTGTATGTCGGACACGTACTTTATTACACAATGTGGTCAGAATATGAGATTCTAAAAAAACATGTATGCAACTGCCAAATTTAGAAAAAAACATGATTTCTTGTTAAATATCCTAATGAGAAAAAAACTTTTGCTAAATTCAAAAAAAATAAATCTGGAGTTTAGTGGTTCTTATCTGTTTACATTCACCTTCCCTATCTTAATGTGTTAATAATTTTATACCACATACTACATGCAGTCCATTAGAATTATAAGACTGTTAAACATTATTTATTCAAATTATCTTACATATATATTGTTGTGGTGCCTTTGGTTGTCTAAGTGTTATAAAACAAAGAAGATGTGGTATAATTGCCAATGAGACAACTGTCCACAAGAGATCAAAATGACACAGAAATTAACAACTATAGGTAACCGTACGGCCTTCAACAATGAGCAAAGCCCATATCGCATAGTCAGCTATAAAAGTCCCCGAAATGACAATGCAAAACAATTCAAACGAGAAAACTTATGGCCTTATTTATATAAAAAAAAAAAATGAAAAAAAATTAAATATGTAACACATACCGGTAAACAATCGACAACCACTGAATTACAGGCTCCTGATTTATTTGTGTACATTATTGTGAGATTTTAAGAAAAATATAATATGTATTGGTATTAACGAGCAGTTGTAAGATAGCGTTCAAATCGGTTTTTGTTTGGTCTTCGGCTGTTATCTGATCTTTGATCGGGTTGCTGTCTCTTTGACATATTCCCCATTTCCATTCTCAATTTTACTATTGGTTCGTCTTGAACTGGTAGTGAGGTTTGAACTTTTGCTCGGGGTTAAAGGTCTCACTGTAAATCTTGAGTTTAAGAACAGTGATTGTTCTTTTGATTTAATCAATTTTTTTTGTCAAGTAAGAGTATGGACTTTAATTGTGTCAAAAACTAATAAGCACAAAATTTCTTTTCCATTACACATAAGGGAACGACCATTTAGCTTCCAGAGGGAGGAGAGAGGAGGGATTGGGTATGTTTTGTTCTAGAAAAATATTCTGATCCCCAATTTGATGAAAAAAAATATTCCGGTCAAGCAGATGACAAACAAAAAATATTCTGATTGCCACCCCCTATCCACCCCCACCCCAATCCTACCTTGTAACGTTAAATTTTGAATTTTTTTTTATATCTGATTGATTGCGTCGAAAAACTTAAAACAAATCTGACAATGAAGAAAAAAAATGCCCCCCTTTTTGAAGTTTAATGGTGGATCCCTTATATTATAATAATTCCATGCAGTACTAACTACAGTATACCAATTACCTGAAATGAAGTAGTATATATCTTGTAATCCTGCTTTGTTAGAATAAAATTCCTCCGTTAATGTAGCACTCCATAATAATGTAAACCCAGCCGAAGCTATGATAAGCCCACATAAAGATGCTATTCTTGGTCCGAACTTTTCACAAACAATACCAGCAGGAAATCCTAGAGATATTCCGAAGTTTGACATCGAACCAAATAATTCAACTGTAATACAAATATATAGTACAGTGAACATACACTAATCGTCTGAAAGAATAATTAAATGGGGTTAATGTATACATGTACATATTTAAGCAAATTTAAACATATATCAATATATCAGTAAGTAAATGTGAAACGATTGCAAATGAGACAATTATCACACGGGGATAGAATGATTAAATGTTAGCAACTTAGGCACCCGTACGGCCTTCAACAATGTTAAAAACACCATATCGTATGGTCATCTGTTTAAAGTCCCGACATGAAAAATGTGAAAAATTTAAACGAGAAATTAACGGCCTAACTCACAACAGAACGTACAGAAAAAAATCCACATTATTTGTTTGGTTATTAGTTGCTTTACATCCAGTGGCAAATATTTCATGCATGTTCAAGACGAGAACAAGTTAACAATAAATACAATAGGTAGGTCTTGTCATAATAGAGGCCATTCGGGATGATGGTGGGGGAAATTTGGACTGCCACTGGAAAATGAGGGTATATTGAATAGGGATAAAAATTTTGCCTTCGAAGAGTTGTTGCAAGGGGTCTTAACTTGCAAAGAACGTGTCACTCTCTTTACAGGAGACATCGGATTTAACGTCCCCATTCTGACCAGACGTGACTGCGAACTTGATACATCCCGCACAGCCAAGCGGACGACCAGCTTCTGCAAGCGTTTTACTGCCAGTGGGGAGAAGACCAAATGACCATATTTCGTTTCCCCAGTCACCCTTGGGGGACCCCACATATAACAGATGATGTTCATTTTACGAAGAAAAAGTGGACACTTTTGATGTTAATATATTTCAAAATATGTAGGTTTTTTTTAGTTTTATTTGAATTTTAAGCATATTCTTGCTTTTTCCCAACTAAGTATGACGTTTTCGATTTATATTAAATTTAAATATGATATTCGAAATATTCGTTGAACACAGTATAGCTTTTTTTTGTATCCGGTAAATATAAGATATTAATTGATATAGAGTTCCATCTTCCGGTTGCTGTTATTTAATATTTTTCTCTATAAAATTTCATTTGAAATTTTAAAAGTAAAATCTCTTTGTCTACAATGAATCTATTTCGTTGGAAATTATCTGACATTATACTTTTGTTTTATTTCTTTTTAAAAGATCCAGAAAATTTCATAAAGAGGGGGGATCTTACTGCCTATGAAAGTGGACATTCCAGTTATACTACAGTGATTCCCTTATAATTAACCATTTTCCCCACAAATGGGAGAACCCGGGACCCCTGAAAATCCCTCCAAATCCGTCTCTGTTATAAGAACTATTAAAAGTAAAATGGCAATACCTTCAGGCTGGGTATAGTTGAAATGTTTCTTTACTGCCACTATATAGGCACCATATGCATAGACCGATCCTGCAATCGCCATTCCCAAACATCCTGCAACCAACGCCAAGACACGAGGAAGATGCTTCTTAACGTTAAACATTTTCGATCACAATATCAATTACTGTAATTTTTAATATGTAGTAAATACATGTATCTATAATCATGTGTTAAACGTTATCATGTGATATGAATTTTAAACCTGATACACGTACACAAGTACTAATCAGAATAGTTTTCATATCTAATCAGTCCTATATAGATGAGTGTACGTTTTAAAAAAAATACTGTTACTTCTATCCCCTTCACTTTTTATCAAAAGGTACACGTAAGTAACCCATGGTGTATATTATTTATCTACCTTTGAGGAAACCCGTTTTCTTTTTTTGTGGTATTGAGAAAACGGCGACTAATTATCAATTATATTCCTATATGGAGTTATTTTCTTTCAGAACGACAGGTCATTCTTTTTCAGAATCAACCCGGACGATACCATGTTTCAATGATATATGCTCCAAGGCGTAAAATAATGACCTGTGTGAGGTCATTATTTTCCTTGATAAACATGCAATCTATGATTAACTTCGAAACTTTATCTGTTTAATAGTTTTTTGTTGTGATTTGGAAATTTATTTTTCAAGGTTAAATCGATGATAGGTGTAAAAGAAACCGCATTGTAGTCCCGCATTTTAATTTTAGAAACAAATAACGTGAAGTTTTGTTAATTCATCGCTACTATAAAGAAACATTATCATATTGATATATGTCAGATGAATTTTATGTAGACTTTCATAAATTAAATATTTAAAAATTATTTATAAAATAAGATTTAACATATTCGTGTGTAAGATTTTGAAAATCTTATTGAGTCAAACTGAATAGGTTGATTGATTTTTGGTTGCTTGCTTAACGTCCAGTTGCAAATATTTCATGCATTTTCAGAACGATACACGCTGAATAAGAAATCATACTGTATCCTACATGTATTTATATTCGTCTTCGTGTCAGGTCTTAACTTTTTAAAATTTTTATATACCTTTTACTCAACTAATACGATAATCTTATATTCTATTGAATAATATTAACGTAACTCACGAAAGGGTCGGGTGCGGATGGTATATGATGATATCCTGATTATCTTTTAATGAAATGTATTGCTATTCAATAGACAATCTTTCTGAATTTTTCATTCGATTCAAGTAAAATTGTTAAAAAAATAACTTTTCCGCGATAGAAATAACATATTAAATAAAAAAGAAAACATACCCCCTCCCCCTTTTCCATAAGCTAAGTGGTACAATAAATTACTTACAATGTGTCTTGTATTTTTCATACACCGTTATCGGATGGTTACAATACATGGGTGTCTTACTTCATGCAGTTACAGTAATATTTTTATTGTGTATGGAGATTTATTTTTATAAGGTTTATATCTAAATTATTTAGTGAGTTTTATTTCACATTCTAAATGAGCCGCAGGGCGTATTAAAACCTGAACGCATTAGAAAGGAATATCCCACCTTAGTGTTGTCGGTAAAATAGGATACTAAATTTAACAAATCTTTATAAAATTAATATTTTTTTACGGTATATAAGTCAGATAATGCATATTTTCAGGGTGTCAGGATTGTTCAAAGAAAGACCTCCCTCCGGTCGGTCTTTCATTTGATCAATCCTGACACCCCTCGGTGTGTTCTACGACAAGAAAAACCTTAAAATATGCATTATCTATAACATATTCAGTGCAAATACAAAATTTCATAGTACATTCCGAGAAACACCAATCCAGCATACGTACCTCATCATACATTCAGATACATGGTACAATGTAATCCAAATGGAGATACAAAATTGAATAATTATTCACATGTAGTAAGTACACCACTTACTCTCTCTCTCTCTCTCTCTCTCTCTCTCTCTCTCTCTCTTTCTCTCTCTCTCTCTCTCTCTTTGCTTGCACCTATTATGTTACGATTAATGAAACCATGGTTATACAGTCATAGTGAAACGGGGACACCCAAAAAGTACAAATTATACATTTATGGTAATACATGTGGTATCTTCTCTATTTGTGTTCGTGAAGCAAAAACATAAAGTTCTATTAATCTATTATACATATGTGCTCCGAGACCACAATTATATCATAGTGCATTTCTTTTAGAACAAAAATGATAATTAAAAAAATCCCAACTGCGCTTTCTCAAAGAAACTTTTACAGTGTGTTGAACTACTTTTGGGACAAATTATATAAAAATTATAGAAAACTTCATCAGCTTTAACTTAAAATATGGACACTTTTATGTTTAGGGCGTCTTGAAAACTTTTGACAGCATCCGAAGTACTAATTTTAATTTTTTTTCAGCTGGACCAAATCGCTACTTTCCTTTAAAATTCTGGACCCAAATTTTTTTACAGTGTAATTTTACCCCCCTACATGCAATTTGAGGCATTAAACATGGAGAAATAAATTTGGAAGGGGTATACAAATTAATGGCTAGTACCCCACTGTCAACACTAGGGACTATAGAACAACGAAAATCAAGGGACGACAATTGTGGTCTCGGACCATGTGTCTAATCTGTCTGTGTTAGTAAAACAGGGATCCAAAGGGTACAATTCATAAATCCATGGTTGTAGCGTCCCTCATCTATTTGCGTTAGTTAAGCAGAAACATAGAAGGTACGATTTACAAATCCATGGAATCATGCTATCTGTTATCTGTTCAGCCAGAGGTCTAGGGTATGATTTTTAAACCCATGATTATATAGTCTCTCCCCTTTCTGAAGGAACGATGTATAAATCTGTAGCTATACTGTCTGTCCTCTGTTTGTATTAGATAACCAGGGTCCCAGAGAGTATTATTTACCCTCTGGGTCCCTGGTTATCTAATACAAACAGAGGACAGACAGTATAATTTAGTGTGCCTGTTTTCAGTATTTTTTATTTTATAAATCGTTACTAAAAGAAAGGCTACTCTGACTAAATATTCCAACCGGAATGTTCAATGTTTGTTGTGAATAAATACTTTAAAGTAAAATTAATTGTTTCAATTTGAGTCAATACGAATATTTATACTTGGTGCATTTCATAACTGTATGTACTAGTAACCATCAAATGAAGGAGTCAGTATTAGTCATTAGGGGATATTTTGCACTTGCAGCAAATATAAGCCTTTTCATCAGAACTTTTGTAATACGATATGGTACAGGATAAAATTGAGAATGGAAATGGGGAATGTGTCAGAGACAACAACCAGACCAAAATAAAAAAACGCAACAGCAGAAGGTCACCAACAGGTCTTCAATGTAGCGAGAAATTCCCGCACCCGGAGGCGTCCTTCAGCTGGCCCCTAAACAAATATATACTAGTTCAGTGATAATGAACGCCATACTAATTTCCAAATTGTACACAAGAAACTAAAATTTAAATAATACAAGACTAACAAAGGCCAGAGGCTCCTGACTTGGGACAGGCGCAAAAATGCGGCGGGGTTAAACATGTTTGTGAGATCTCAACCCTCCCCCTATACCTCTAACCAGTGTAGAAAAGTAAAAGATGCCTTTTAAAGAATTGTTTGCGTTCCATTTCATCATGCATAGGAATCAAACGTAATTCCTCAATGTGTTCCAATGTAAAGAAAAGCATTTCAAAGGTAATATTATGTTCTTCGATGATAAGCAGAAATTAGTGTTTCTATTTACCGATATTAAACTTTATGTTTTTGTTCATCAATATAAAACGGTTTTCTTTCATAGACGCAGAAATATTTTATATTAGAATTATATTGTACTGTTTTGCCACTGTTTACAATTTACAATCATACCAAATCATTCTCCTTATTTAAATATTATTAAAAAATCATGTTTTATAAGAGAAATATTCGCTGTAATATTTCAATGTTTAAGATTCTTGCAACTCAATATAGTACGGCTCTTGTATTTCATATTAATTCATTATTATAAATGCGTGGATATTTGATTGATTGATAGATATAGGAAGATGTGGTGTGAGTGCCAATGAGACAACTCTCCATCCAAACAACAATTCAAAAATTAAACCATTATAGGTTAAAGTACGGCCTTCAACACGGAGCCTTGGCTCACACCGAACAACACGCTATAAAGGGCCCCAAAATAACTAGTGTAAAACCATTCAAACGGGAAAACCAACGGTCTAATCTATATAAACAAAACGAGAAACGAGAAACACGTATATATTACATAAACAAACGACAACTACTGTACATCAGATTCCTGACTTAGGACAGGTGCAAACATTTGCAGCGGGATTAAACGTTTTAATGGGCCCAAACCTTCTCCCTTTTTCTGAAACAATAGCATAACATCACAACATATAAAAACATACGATAAAATATCAATTGGCAGACTTAACTCAATCAAAAAACGTATGATTACACAATGAACGAATAAATTTGATCTGCGATATCTGAATACAAATGCACAGTTAATTAAATATTAGAGACAAACATTCATGACCAAAAGGCTAACAAACAACTCCAAACACACTGAGAAATATTTAACCAATCAATGTTCACTTTAGAAAAAAAAACGTTTTTTTATAATCTTGAAGTTTATACAAATGTTGTAAGAATAAGTGAAAAATTGAAGATATTACAAATAATCAAAGCTGGTATACAGCAAAGATCCATATAAATAAAAAATGACAAAAAAGCATTATAAACAGTATCAACAGGTCGAATTAACAAGAACATACGATTTGAGAGTACTCGCAGTTTCTGACAGCTAGTTAAAAGCCAAAACCAATTAATAGTAAAAAATCATGCATCAGAGTTATGTGATTGCGCATGACAAGATGGATGTTTGAATTTTTTCGCTCGCTATGGAGTATGTGAAATATGTGCAATACTGGAGTTAATTGCGTCTTTTTGGAACAACCAACAGTATGTAGTATCTTTAGTGTTTTGGTTTTGGGTCCTAGACCTCCTGTTCCCACAGATAAGACTATTTTCATCATTTCATCGAATTTTCTAGCTACCTGTGATCCCAGTCCGATCCGTATCGACGTATATATGAAATGTGCTAGAACTCTTGAGGGTCTAGTTGAGTGGGTCAAAAATGGGAGATAAGAAAAACAAAAAGTCGACAGCTGATATATTGCAAGAGAGTAGACATGTGCTATATGGAGATGAAGTCGAAGTGGCTACAGTCCTAGAAAATGATTTAACACTGTTAAATAGAATGGACACTAGGCTTGTATCCATTGAGAAAAATACGAGTAAAAATACAAGTACACTGACTCAAATGAACGATAAGTTAAACTCGTTGACAGCGAGAGTTATTACTGTCGAAACCGACATAGTAAATGTGAAAAGTAGGGTTTCAGATTTGGAGGCAAGTTAGAAAATTAGAAAGTTATAGTGAGAAGCTAAAAGGAAAACTACTGGACATGCAATGTAGGTCTATGAAATATAATCTCATTTTCACGGGACTTCAAGAGCAAAGGGATGAAAACTGTGAAATGAAGATTAGACAGTTTATTTACAATGAAATGAAGATCCAAAAACCGTTAGAATTTGGAAACATTCACAGATTTGGTAAAAGTGAGCCAGGGAAACCGAGACCAATTATTGCAAGATTCCTGTATTATTCTGACCTTGATATGGTGAAAAAAGCAGGACGAAATCTAAGAGGTACATTTTACGGTGTAAACGAGCAGTTTCCACCAGAAATAGAAGAACAACGACGAAAGCTATACCCAATAGCGAAACAGGCGAGAAAAGAGAAATTAAAAGTTGTAATGAAAAGAGACAAACTTTACATTAACGACAAACTTGTTAACCCAGATGAAATCGCAGACGATACCGAGCATAAAGAGCCTCAAAGACCGAATAAACGTCCACGGGTGAACTCTACTCCTGAACGAGACGGTTCATAGGATAACCATGGAAGACATAAGTGTATTAATAAACCAATCGATAATGATTTGTATAATGTAAATAAATGTTTAGTAGACAAAACAGTTATAAATATAATTACCCTTAATGTTTGTGGTTTAAAGAGGCGTATACAATACCCAGAATTTTTAGAATTGTTAAATGAATTTAGTATTTTGTGTTTTGTAGAAACAAAAACTGATGATTTAGACGTTATAGATTTGCCAGGTTATAAATTTGTAATGAAAAATAGATCTCACTTAAACAGAGTAAAATCAGGTGGAATTGTACTTGGTTTTAAAGAATCATTATCTGATCATATTTCTGCTGCTGAAACAGACAGTAAATATATTCTATGGTTTAAAATTGACAAACATGTAGTTAAACTACAACAAGATATTTTGTGTGGTATTGTGTATATTCCGCCTGAAAATTCTGTATATTGTGTTGGTGATCCATTTAGCGAAATTGAAAGTGAATTTTTGAATTTTAGTACAAGTCATGACAATATATGTCTTTTTGGAGATTTTAATGCTCGAACTGCAGAAGAGTCAGACTTTGACGTCGTAAATTTTGAAGAATTTTCAGGAATGTTAGACATTGAAAATGAGGGTGTTTGTACTTTAGATGAGTTAAATATAAATCGATTAAGGAAAAGTATGGATCACAAAAAAAAACAATTTTGGTAACTTGCTTCTTGAATTTTGTAAGAATAACAATATGTTTATCCTCAATGGAAGAATGTGTGAAGACAAAGGTCTGGGTAGTTTTACATGTAAAAACACTAGTGTAGTGGATTACAATATTGCTTCCCCAAAATTTCTTAAGCTGGTTCAAAATTTTTCAGTATTAAATTCTAGCGTTTTATTTTCGGATATTCATAATCCACTGTCGTTAAAGATTACTTGTTATGAAAAACAAAACGACGTCAGTCATGATGATGAAATGCATGAGGAGAAGATTAAGAGATGGGAAAATGAGCAATTAGACACCTTTATTAGTAACATTGATAGACTTAAAGTAAATGAAATACTAGCTCAATTAACGGAAATGGTTGAAAATACAAGTGAAAACTCAATTATTAATAAAGTTGTTGAGGATGTATGTCATTTACTTACAAATGCGGCAAAGTCTACATTCGGCACATTTACTAAAAGACGTAAGCATACACAAAATATAAAAAAATCAAAACCATGGTTCGATAGCGAATGTAAGGAAGCTAGAAAAAAGTTTCGGTCTAGTAGACGAAAACTTAAGCGAAACAATACTGACGACAGAGTGATTGAAACAAAGAAACTAGAAAAGAGTTATAAGCGAGTAATGGATAAGAGCATTCGTAAACATAGAAAGAAAATTAGACACAAGATAGAAAACTTAAGGTCGATTAACCCGAAAGAATACTGGAAGATTTTGAACGATGGTAAAAGGGGAAACAATCCATGTGTACCTATTAATATTTTGTTTGATTATTTTAAGAACTTAAATTTAGGAAATTCTGAAGATGAAGAGATTGTTTTAGAAAATTTGAACAATGTAAAAGATTTAAATGTTACATTAAATTCACCTATTACAGAAGAGGAAATTGAAAAATCTTTGAGAAAGTTAAAAAATAATAAATCCTCTGGTGATGATATGATTGTAAATGAATATTTAAAACACTCTTTTAGTGTTATGTCACAGGTGTTTGTGAAACTTTTTAATATTATATTTGACAGTGGAACTATCCCTGAAAATTGGCTTTCTGGAAATATTATACCTTTATTTAAAAATAAAGGTAACAAACATGATCCTAGCAATTTTAGACCTATAACAGTTATAAGCTGCTTTGGGAAATTATTTACTTCTATTTTGAATTCACGTTTGAATAAATTTTCTGATGATTTTTGTTTACTATGTCAGAATCAAGCTGGTTTCAGAGAAGGTTATTCTACTACAGATAATTTATTTGTTATCTACATGCTTATTAGTATCATGAAAAATAAGAAAAAGAAACTATTCTGTGCATTCGTAGATTTTGCTAAAGCCTTTGATACTGTTTGGAGAAAGGGTCTTTGGCATAAATTACTTGTGAATGATATTAACGGTAAAATGTATAATGTAATTTTTAATATGTACACTGGTATTAAATCTCGTATTATGTATAATGGTGAAATTTCAGAATACTTTTCATGCAATATCGGTGTAAGACAGGGTGAAAATATGTCTCCTTTTTTATTTTCATTGTATTTGAACGACCTTCAACAGTTTATTGAAGAAAAAATGTATGTGGTTTAAATTGCATTACTGATGAAATAGAGAATGAGTTTGATATCTACTTAAAACTGTTTGTGTTATTATACGCAGATGATACAGTGTTATTTTCGGATAATGCATCCGATCTACAGTTGCAATTAGATATGTTCTTTGAATATTGCAGTACCTGGAAATTAAAAGTTAACACAAGTAAAACTAAGATTATATTTTTTTCTGGTGGTAGATTACCCCAAAATATTAACTTTATATATGACGGAAATGCATTGGAGATAGTCAATGAATTGACATATCTTGGGTTGAATTTTTCAAGAACAGGTAGCTTTATGAGTGCTAAGAAGATTTTAGTTAGAAAAGCAAATAAAGCAATGTATGAAGTATTGAAAAAGGGGAGGTTGCACAACTTGTCAGTGAAATCACAATATGATCTTTTTGATAAAATTGTGAAGCCAATTCTCCTGTATGGGTGTGAGATTTGGGGTTTCAGTAATACTGATATTATAGAAAAAGTGCACCTAAAATTTTGAAAATTATTATTAAATCTTAAGAAGTCGACACCCAATTTTATGATTTATGGTGAACTTGGTATTTATCCCATGTCTTTATATATACAGCTGCGTATGGTTAATTTTTGGTCAAAAATGGTTAATGGGGATGATAACAGGATTGCTAAAATACTATACAAATACGTGTTCTTGAAAAATTCGGACAACCAATTTAGGTCAGATTGGTTGAAATGCATTAAAGATATATTAGATAAATGTGGATACAGCAATATATGGTTGTCACAAGGAAATTTTAATTCTAAGTGGTTGGGTATTAGTTTAAAACAAAAGTTATCTGATCAGTTTCAACAGAAATGGAGAGCTGATATTGACTGTTCGCCAAAAGGTTTGGCCTACAAATTGTATAAACAAAATTTTGAATTTGAGGAATATCTGAATATTTTAAATGATAAAGATAGAATAACATATTGTAGATTTCGTACGGGTAACCATAAGTTACCCATCGAAACTGGTAGATGGAATAAGATTGAGCGAAACCTTAGATATTGTAACTTATGTCATTGTAACGAGATTGGTGATGAATTTCATTACACTTTGCAGTGTAGTTCTTTGGCAAATTTTCGAGCACAATATTTGGATACTTTTTTCTTGCACAGATGTAACATACTAAAATTTGAAAAACTATTTCAGTTAAAAATTAAAAATAAGTTGAAAAAGCTGTGCAAATTTATCAGGGTTATAACTTTTCAAGTGAGTCTTCCTGGTTAATCACCACTCTTCTTTACTATACTGTTTATCATGTATTATTTGATATTTTCATCTCATCTTGTCATGTGTGTTTGTGTTATGTTATATGACTTTTGATGAACTTCTTTGTACCATTGTAACTTTATGGTGTTTAAGAAATAAAGAATCTTGAATCTCTTGAGACTAAAATCGACTAAAACACATCACAGGGATTTAGTATTTTAACGTCATTAATAGTCAAAGAAGACATGACTTGTGCAATGCCAAAAATAAATGTATCGACAGGTAGTAGTATAGTGAAGAGCGACTTCTTTAGAAATAAAAGTAAACGTGGCTGTGTCCCCTATACATCTCGCCTCAAAAGATAATGAAATTTAGTTATGTTTTAATTAGGTTTATATTGAACGCCATTTTCAGCTCTATTGACAATGCGGTCAGTTTTTATTGGTAGAGACAATCGAGTGATAAGAGAAGAGTTTTTATTGGTAGAGACAATTGAGTAATAAGAGAACAGTTTTTATTGGTAGAGACAATCGAGTGATAAGAGAACCACCGACCGTCGGTAGGATAACTGACAATTCAAGTCAAATTCTTGCCAACTTTCATGGTGTGATCAATGTCAAATAATGCAATGATTGACGTTACCGGAATACATATACTTGCCCCTGGTTTTTAATAGGGTTCGTGTTACTCAGTCTACAGTTGTCTTTGTTGTTTTATGTGTACTGTTGTACTGTTGCGTGTCTTTGGTCGATTTTCGTGTTTTGCCATGCTAGTGTCAGTTTCTTTTTGTTATGAGTTTAAGGTGGTATGGGAGTCTAAAATAAAAATGATAGAAATGTGTTCATACTTTGACCAGAACGTAGTATCTATTGAAACATGTTGAAAAATATAATAAAAAAGATAGGGTCACCGTACGTTTTTTCCGGCTTAATTACAAAATAGGAAAATTCCATGTAGATTCCGTCAGAAAATGTACTGTTTTAGAGTTACCTCCCCTTAAGGTACCAATTTATTTTTTTTTAAACCAAAAATGATTAACATTGGCAAAAATAATTATACTTATAATAAGTTATATTCATATAAATTGGTTCTGATACATGAAAATTCACATTAAATATCTACATTCCTGCATAAAATTTTGCTAACTTAATGGAAAATCTGGACCTTTGGTTCTCTGTCTTTTACAATCCAAGATGGAGGAAGACACCCATACCACCTTAAATATTCCTTTGGTGTCATTCAAATCTCTTTGTATGATTTGCTAGAATATATTTTAAACGGTAGCTGACTATAAAGGGCGTAAGTGCAGGACTCAAATTTTATAATTTAGATGAACCATTAGCATTCAGTTTGTTAAGAACTAAGATGTGACACTCCAGTGTAGACAATATATATTATCTTATTTTACAAATCATAGGCCCTTGTCGGACAAGATACATACATACTAACACAATGATTATTATACAAATATATCATGCTTATAAGGGGTATTTGCCAAAAATACCGGTTGAGCCGTTAGGCGAGGGAAATTTGATTACCTCGAAACCGGTATTTTTGGCATATATCCCTTGTAAGCATGATATAATTGTTTAATTCCACCGAATGTTTCACCTCAGAAAGTTTATTATAATCAGGTATTATATGAAATTTCGACTTGGATGTATATTTTTTGTATATACACTGTAGCTGTACTATTTGCGCAGTCAAATTGCATTGACCGTATAATCATTTCTTATCATTTTTTTAATGTACAGTCATGGTATTTGCTAGCTAAGGGTATTTCCCATCTGCCATGGTATTTGCTAATACCCCGACACATGGAAGTCCCTAATGGCAAATACCCCGGCAGATACAAGAAAATCTCAATATATAGAAATTGGTGAAAAATACCATGTTTCTCATCCAATCAAAATACAGCATTATTACATAAGGTGGAATTATATAAAAAATGCAAGCTTTTAGTGAAATAATTTATACACAATACACAAAGAAATGCAGTGAAAATATGAGCAATGTAGCATATTATATCGTTAGAAAGCATTAAGTGTGGTCTTTTTTTTTTTGGTAAAAGAAATTGATATCAACTTTGTCAACAGGATATAATAGAACAATAAATACAGTTTCTCATTGTTTCGTAATTCTCCAAATGAAAAGTTCACAACAACGAAGGACTTTAAATCACAACAATGCAAAGGCCTTCAAGGGGAAGTCATTCAAAAATATTTATATATATTATGAGATTATCCCCAATAGCGGTTCTCCTTATGACTATAATGCATATATCAAGTGAATAGAACGTACAAATTCACTCGCATATACATAATTTTGTAATATGTGATAATACAGTCGATTAATTATGACTAATTAGGCATACATTACGGTACATATTAAAGATGTAGTCACAAAACTAAATAAGAACTATAATTGAAGGAATATTATTTGAATTTTTGTAGTCCCTCGACTCCATATTCTAGTTTGTCAAAGTAAACATTAATTAAACATTGCAACAATGATGAGGTGAATTTATAGGGCTATGATGTGAAATAACATCTTTTTATTAAAATGTTGTCATTTTAAAAAAGCTATCATAGCTATCTACTGCGTACACTAATGTTTAAAAGCAAGCTTTCCTGTTATTTTTCAACTCTGTTTATGTCAAAATATCAAATGTCTTATAACATAGTCATAAAATCTATTGTATGTGGATAATAATTCAAGAAGTATAATTTCCTAACAGGTTTCAATTTTGAAAGGAATTTCAAGTTTTTGGTAAGTTAACAAATAGTTAACACTTATTATGACAACTGACGGCCCCTCAATAAAATCAACACAGCTACAATTTCGCATACGAATTCCAAGCCCAACACAACTATACAGAATCGATCTATAATCTGTACGATTTCTTTCCAGCCCATATTGTTACCAGGTAAAGAGGGCAACGGCGTTTGACTTGTCTGCTCGTCTTTAACTTTTCCCTTATGTCTACATATCTGAGCACATGTAAACCATTTCAACAGTGACTTCTTTTCAAAATCATCATGTCGGTAATATAAAGTTATTGTTATTATAGCCATCACAGTTGTCAGGACACTGATTACGACTTTCAGTAACAAAATCACGATAACAATACTGATTTCGCTACTCTCAGGAAGATTTTCATCAACCATTGTCATTATAACTACAAATGTTAGAAACAATGTCACCGCAAGTGAAATCCTTTCTCCGGATTCTATTGGTAAACAAAACACAAATATATTGACAAAACCTACCAGCAATACAGGAAGGACAAGACTAACGAATAGAAATAAAGGTTTTCGTTCAAGTTTGATTTGCAGGTTATACGTTGCTCGATTATATTCATCTTGTACAGCGGTAACATTTGTAATGTCCCACCCGTCATGTGGCGTAAATCCTTGCAATGCTGGCTTAGTTTGGTCGCCATAGGTGTAGTCTCCAATGTATACTTGATTTTCCTCAAAATACAATTCAATCGTGCACACGTGGGAATCAAAAGGGAAGTAGTACATGCTTGTAATGCAAATGGCTTCCACTATACCACCAGCTTTAACATAGGCATGACCATCAGGCAAATGACTAACATAAGTAGTCTTTTGGTCCAAGCGATCATCGAAAGAAAAAATGGACCGTTTTTCTACCGTATTCCTTATCATCATTTTCGGTAACCAAACCTCGTCAACTGGGAAACGAACTACATATATGTCGTTTTCAGTTACATTCCATTTTATAAGATGGTCATTCCACATCAACTTGAAGCGTACAATTACTGAAAATGTTCCAACGTTTTCATTAAAATCTAATAAAAGATCAATGTACGGGGAAACTTTGACAATTACTTCATCAGATATACTTTTTCTTGGTATGATCTGGTTAGAATACTTTTCCATGAGGGTGCTTTTTAGTTGTCGCACTTTCTGATATTCGTCCAATTCTTGTAAATTAGCCAAACAACCAAACACTTGATACGTGAATACTACAAGGAACCAAACTATCTTTGCCATATTTAGTTCAAAATACTATCTTTAGTGAATGCGTTGTACGCTCTAATGACTGTTATCTTCTGGTTTAAAAGAAAGAAAAAAATGTTAAACAAGTGTTACACACTTATCTAGCTTTCCTCTTGTTAAGTATTGCAAAAAAAATTAAATCAGCGAATATGACTCAAAATGTTAAGGTAACTTAATAAAAACCATCTGTCAAGAAATCTATGTATGGTGGCAAATATCTACCCCTACTTGTCACTTAGTTTTATCGTCTTAAGTAATCAAGAATAGTCCTTAAATAATCTAGAATTTTCTAAATATACTGCCAAAATTTACTCAAAGGAACTTACTTTTAATAAATCGAATTAAACAGTTCTTTCCTAGATTTAGATATTTCAATTTTACACAGGAAACTCCACACTAAAATTAACGACAAAAGGGACGATTTTGTTTCGAACATAGTGTTAATATTTTCTTTTTAGATGGTGATTTTGTTTTTGTTCTACATTGCTAATTTTTCTTTTTTGGAAGGTGATATATTGTCGTTCTATACTCGTCATTTTTCCCTTTTGGATGGTATTTTTTTGGCATCATCTTACAGTGTTTATATTTCACAAATCGTTTGCTATGCCCATGTCGGTTGTGATGGTTTTGGTTTTAACGAACGTAATTTATGTATTACTGGCAAATTATTAAACCAGGGATTTCGTTACCACAAATTACATAAAACCTTTACTCAATTCTTCCACAGATATAAAGATTTGGTTTTGAAGTTTGATTGTGTCTATAGAAAACTTATTTTAAACGGATAATACATCCTCATTTTACGGAAATATTGTTGATCTTAACGATCTTTTAAATGAACTTATTCTAAAAGGTTACCAATTCAACACTATTATTAGATAATTGAACATTGTTTTTATTGGTATTTATATTGATTTTGTTATCAGTAAATTCAAAGCAAACTAAATATTATTGTTACATACTATATACGCATTCATGGATCTGCAATATGTCGATACCTGTATCTTTTCATTACACAATGTCATGTTTTTCTCTGACTCTTTATGAAATTTTTACACTAAACCCATTATATGTTGGATGTCTACTGACTGCTATTTTTTCCTAGATGCATGCTTTTTTAATAGCTGTAAGTGGCTTTGAATTAGCTGTCAGTAACTGCGAGTACTCTCAGATCTGTACCTAGTGTCTTTTTTGTTGTTGGAATATACAAGTTCCCGAACACATCCATTGTGTGTAGTATTTCTCTTTCTATCCAGCTGATGAGTTTTCTCGTTTGAATTGACATTTTTCATTTTGGAGCCTTTATAGCTGACTATGCGGTATGGGTTTTGCTCGTTGTTGAAGACCATACGGTGACCTAATTGTTAATTTCTGTATCATTTTGTCTCTTGTGGATAGTTGTCTCATTGGCAATCATCAACATCTTCTTTTTTTTTAAATTTTAATCAGCTAAATAGTTCGACCTGTAAGTTAACATGGTTGTCAGATAATATACAAAATATTTTGTAGAAAATAAGAACATATTTTAAGAGTTTTTGCCTATTTCATGACATGTAAATAGTTATCAAAAGTACCAGGATTATAATTTTATACGCCAGACGCGCGTTTCGTCTACATAAGACTCATCAGTGACGCTCAGATCAAAATAGTTAAAAAGCCAAACAAATACAAAGTTGAAGAGCATTGAGGACCCAAAATTCCAAAAAGTTGTGCCAAATACGGCTAAGGTAATCTACTCCTGGGGTAAGAAAATCCTTAGTTTTTCTAATAATTAAAAGTTTTGTAAACAGAAAATTTGTAAAAATGACCATATAATTGATATTCATGTCAACACCGAAGTGCTGACTACTGGGCTGGTGATACCCTGGGGGACGAAACGTCGTAAAAACACACTTATATATCTGACAAGTTAAAAGTGAAAAGTAAACTTAATCAAGTGAAAAGTAGACTTAATTATGTGACAAGTCGACTTATGTATCTGACAAGTCGACTTATGTATTTGACAAGACTTAGTTGACTTGCGTATCTGACAAGTTTACTTGTCACATAATTTTAATTAAAGCTATTTTTTTTAAAAGAGACAAGCATTTTCATTTAATTAAAGTTTAGGACAGAAAAATATCAACTTTCCTGGATAAAACAGCATTGAAGTTCTATAACAAAGATAGATATCTATCTCAGGGATTCATCAGGGGACTTATATTCTCCCTCACTACGCCGGCCTTGTTATTATGTATGTATTTGATATACAAATGAACGTACGACGAACTAAATTTTATCAATGCGTTGAACACATTCACACTAGGAATGCAAAGGATTGTTTGAGAAAATGGATATTTTGTATGTCAGGATAATAATGAAACTAGAAACAAATATCAGTTTTGCTAATTTGTATGTTTTTACAAATCTCAGGGTAGAAGAACAATCAAAATAATAACTTTCATCTTTGAACTTAATACAATTTAATAATAACTAGTGATTTTTTTAAACGATCATTAAAACTTCAAGGGAATGAAATAATGAAATGTAATGGAGAACTCCATAGTTCTGAAATTAATTTCTATAAATAACATGTTATGACCATAATCCATTGAATATGCCATTTTACAAAATAACAGAAATATTAAGGGCAATTTGTATGGTCACGGCAACAAAATGTGAACGGACTGATCTAACATTCATGTAAAAGTAACGTTTTCCGGATACCTTTTTAGCTCACCTGGCCCAAAGGGCCAAGTGAGCTTTTCTCATCACTTTGCGTCCGGCGTCCGTCGTCCGTCGTCCGTCGTCCGTCGTCGTCCGGCGTTAGCTTTTACAAAAATCTTCTCCTCTGAAACTACTGGGCCAAATCAAACCAAACTTAGCCACAATCATCATTGGGGTATCTAGTTTAAAAAATGTGTGGCGTGACCCGGTCAAGCAACCAAGATGGCCGCCACGGCTAAAAATAGAACATAGGGGTAAAATGCAGTTTTTGGCTTATAACTCAAAAACCAAAGCATTTTGAGGAAATCTGACATGGGATAAAAATGTTTATCAGGTCAAGATCTATCTGCCCTGAAATTTTCAGTTGAATCAGTAATCACTGAATTGGTAATTTTGAGGAAATTTTGTTGTTTTTGGTTATTATCTTGAATATTATTATAGATAGAGATAAACTGTAACCATCAATTATGTTCAGCGAAGTAACATGACCTAAATGGTCAATTGACCCCTTAAGGAGTTATTGCCCTTTATAGTCAATTTTTAACAATTTTCATTAATTTGGTAATTTATGTTAATTGTTACCAAATATAGTTCTCTGTTACTAATGGGCAAAGTTCATTATAGATATAATTGTAAGAAGCAAAATCTTTCAGTAAAGTAAGAAATTCAAACACATCACCATCACCAAAATACAATTTTGTCATGAATCCATTTGTGTCCTTTGTTTAATATGCAAATAGACCAAGGTGAGCGACACAGGCTCTTTAGAGCCTCTAGTTACTTAATGCTAGCTCAGCCACGAAATAACCAAATAAACCCAGGTTCTTTACATAAACTATGAAGACCAGTTCTGCCCTGGACACCTTGTCAAACTAGGGGACAATTGTCTACAACAACCGACATAAGGGACAATTCTCTGGGAGGACAAAGCTAATACTTGACCAATTTGAAATCTAAATCATTTGGTTTTACCAATGAAATTTCTTAATCTTTTTCAAACAATGAAATTATAATTGAAATTTCTCATTGTGATATTTTTAGCTGAGATATTGTCAATTATTGATGCCACAAACCCTTTTAACTAGTTTTTTCTATACTTCTATTCAACATTTTATTTAAAGATAAACTAAAACACATTTAAAACGTCAAAAAACGTATAACTAAGACTAATAAGACAAGGACGAAAAAACTCAACGAACAAAAACTTGCTGACAACGACGAATTTAAAGAAGTTGATGACCAAAAAAACAAACAAAGTCGTATTTCTGACAAAGTACGGGGAATATTATTGTTAATCTTAAACTTGTTAAATATGTAAGTGACTGCTTAATTCGGTCCAATCATTCATTATTGTAACTCCTGACCTGGTTGTAGCAAATACAAAAGGAACAAAGCCATAATCCTTTATCACAGAGATATATCAAAACGGTCAACAAAATCATAGGAGCGTCTTTAAAGGTACAACGAAAACTTTACTATGAAGTGTTGGTTCAAAAACGTCCTTGTTAGCAGAACTTGCTATTTTATAGGCATGTTCGGACAATTGATGTTTAGAATATATTATCAAAACGTTCTGCATATGTAGTCGCTACTGGATTGTGGCTACATAGAAATTGTAAATCATAATGGTAAAATTGAAATCGTATGTGCTTTTACAATCACTTTTATTGTCATTTCTTGTAGATGTTCGTCAAGTTACGAGACAGACTAAACTGTATATTTAAAGGCAGCAGAAGTATACGCTTTTAATAAGTCATAAATTGATTAAGCTAAAACAAATCCGAGTCACAAACCAAAACGGAGGGAACACATCACACATAAGAGGAAAACAACGGAACAACAGAAATACGTTTTAGAATTTTGGATCCTCAATGCTCCCTTAATTTGGACTTGTTTGATTTAATTGCTATTTTGATATAAACGTCACTGAAGAGTCAGTCTTATGTAGAAGAAACGCACGTCTGGCTTACTTAAATATAATCCTGGTACCTTTGATAACGATTTACACAATTGGGCTGATGCCACTGCTGGTGGTCAGCACTTCCTTGTTGACATGTATATCAATTATGTGGTCATTTTTATAAAATTCCTGTTTACACAATATTGATTTTTTCCCCAAAACTAAGGATTTTCTTTCCCCTGGCATAAAGTTCCTTTGCCGTATTTGGCACAACTTTTTATATATGTTTCAAAATTTTATTTCATTCTTATTGCATTGATGCTTTTAATGTTTAACACCTTTTTTTTTACTGCATTGATAGTTTTATGTTAAGCGCTTAGTGTAATTTTTAATTAGATAATGCGCTATATAAATATTGTAAATAATAATAAATAATAATAATAATAATAACGTGCAGAGATTGGATTTGATCATTTTCAAGCAAGAAATCAATTTTGTTTGGTTGAGTCATATAACATATAATCATACTTTCTAAATTAAAACATATTCTTATTTACTTAAAACTTGCTGACTTGTATATAAAGAAATCATTAATTAAAATACTTTGCCCTGTTCAATAAATTAAAGAAAATGAAGACAAAATGCAAAAAATGAAATCAACTTGCCTGGAGGAAAACAGCATGAAAGTGTGATAATATTTTGTATACCTTCAACTTTATAATTGTTTTTTCCATTATCGATATTGTATGATTATGTGTAAATTGATTTTAGTTTTAAAAGAACAATATCTAACTATTCATCTTTCCATCAGTTTATTGCAAACGGTCACCAGGGGACAGGTGGATTTTAACAAATTTTCACTTGAATAAATGGCAACGTTTTTTTTTATTGAATTGTTAAGTTAAATGTCAGGTTAATAACCCGGTTTATTAAACCATGGAGTCAACATACTACTTTTTCAACCTATACCTTCATTTAGCTAAAGAAAATGAGAAAAAAAAGAAAGAAATGCATTTAATATGATGGAGTTGGTTGAATGTTTAACCAACGATTTAAAAATTAAAATCAGTGAATAGCTAGAAAAAAATCATATCACAAATATACTGAACTCCGATAAAATTTCAAATTTAAAAGAAAAGTCTATAATTAAATGACAAAATCAAAAGCTCAAACACATCAAACGAATGGATAACAACTGCCATATTCCTGATTTGATACAGGCATTTTTTTATGTAGAAAATGGCTTTAAAGCTAGCCAATTGAAATTATCACTGCATCAAATTCCATTATATTGACAATGATGTGTGTACAAAACAAACATACCGAATATGTAATAATTTCAAAAATAAGCGTACAGCAGTCAAAATTGTAGACATCTTATGTAGACGAAACGCGCGACTGGCGTACTAAATTATAATCCTGATTACTTTGCTAACTATTATTGTGTTATAATCTTAATCTCTATAAAACATACAAATATGTAAAGACGGACAAAATGGCATATTAGCAAAAAAATAAAGACAAGAATACACAAATTGACCGTAGTAATGTAGTAGTGTCATTTTAAAGTCAATAAGATAAAAGTGAAAATATCTCTAAAGTACTTCAAATTAATTGTATTTATCATAAACTTTTTAATTTTGATAAAGGAATATTATTATTTAAATTCTTATCTACACTTTACTTTTTATCTTCATTTCATGAATAATCAAAAAGGCTCTTAGTTAAATTACGTATCTGATGGGTCATTGTGTTCCCGGATTTCGCGGTCAATTTATTCTTTGTATTGACCAGGTAGATTTGAACGAGATTGAAGTAACTTTTTATACTGACAATGACTTTTTAACTTTGTTCTTTTCGTTGTAGTATATGCCTTTTAATTATGATAATTATTTTTTTTAACTTTTCTGTTCTTTTTTTTGTTTTATATGTGTTTCAAAATTTTATTTTATTCTTATTGCATTGATTGTTTTAATGTTTAACACCTCTTTTTTTACTGCATTGATTGTTTTATGTTAAGCGCTTAGAGTAAATCTCAAAATACTTTGCCCTGTTCAATAAATTAAAGAAAATGAAGACAAAATGCAAAAAAATAAAATCAACTTGCCTGGAAGAAAACAGCATAAAAGTGTGATAATATTTTGCATACCTTCAACTTTATAATTGTTTTTTTCCATTATCGATATTGTATGATTATGTGTAAATTGATTTTAGTTTTAAAAGAACAATATCTAACTATTCATCTTTCCATCAGTTTATTGCAAACGGTCACCAGGGGACAGGTGGATTTTAACAAATTTTCACTTGAATAAATGGCAACGTTTTTTTTTATTGAATTGTTAAGTTAAATGTCAGGTTAATAACCCGGTTTATTAAACCATGGAGTCAACATACTACTTTTTCAACCTATACCTTCATTTAGCTAAAGAAAATGAAAAAAAAGAAAGAAATGCATTAAAATATGATGGAGTTGGTTGAATGTTTAACCAACGATTTAAATATTAAAATCAGTGAATAGCTAGAAAAAAATCATATCACAAATATACTGAACTCCGATAAAATTTAAATTTAAAAAAAAAAGTCTATAATTAAATGGCAAAATCAAAAGCTCAAACACATCAAACGAATGGATAACAACTGCCATATTCCTGATTTGATACAGGCATTTTTTTATGTAGAAAAAGGTGACTTAAACTTGGGTTTAAAGCTAGCCAATTGAAATTATCACTGCATCAAATTCCATTATATTGACAATGATTTGTGTACAAAACAAACATAACGCATATGTAATAATTTCAAAAATAAGCGTACAGCAGTCAAAATTGTAGACATCTTATGTAGACGAAACGCGCGACTGGCGTACTAAATTATAATCCTGATACCTTTGCTAACTATTATTGTGTTATAATCTTAATCTCTATAAAACATACAAATATGTAAAGACGGACAAAATGGAATATTAGCAAAAAAATAAAGACAAGAATACACAAATTGACTGTAGTAATGTTGTAGTGTCATTTTAACGTCAATTAGATAAAAGTAAAAATATCTCTAAAGTACTTCAAATAAATTGTATTTATCATAAACTCTTGAATTTAAATAAACATGATAAAGGAATATTATTATTTAAATTCAAATCTACACTTTACTTTTTATCTTCATTTCATGAATAATCAAAAAGGCTCTTAGTTAAATTACGTATCTGATGGGTCATTGTGTTCCCGGATTTCGCGGTCAATTTATACTTTGTATTGACCAGGTAGATTTGAACGAGATTGAAAATTACAGTCGCATGATGATACAATAGCGGGGTGTATAAGTACAGAGCAACATCATATATTATAAAAGAAACACAAAAGGGCATAGCACACCAGCAAACCAGCAAAAACGAAGGACAAGAAAAACAAAAGCAGTGTACTAGACAGAATAATGGGATGCAAATATATGAACACAGTATCATCTATGGACAGGATGTAGGATAAAAAAATGTACATGTAAAGGGATCGATATATATGAAGTTATGTTGATATTTTTGAAAAACAAAATGAATTTTGATTCCAATAAATAAAGGCAACAGTAGTATACCGCTGTTCAAAATTCATAAATTGATAAAGAAAAAACAAATCCGGGTTACAAACTAAAACTGAGGTTAACGTATCAAATATAAGAGAACTACGACACAACAGATTGAGACACAACACCGGAATGTAACACACACACAGAAACGAACTGTAATGTAACTACATTTAAAATATTTCACAACTGCGTTAAATGATAACCTTTAAGAAAACGTGTTTTCAAACATCTGCCAAAGGATCGATTATTTGACATGGGTCGTATCTAATTTTACGGGTTTTATAAACTACAATAGTGTAAAAAGTAGAATTTGATATCCCGTTTTCATAAGAAATCTTCAGGTACAAACAATCTTTCCACCGAAATACTTGTATCTATAAAATAATTTGGTTAAAACTTTTTTCAGCTATGTATGAATTATGTTCATTAGTATCTAAAAGAGGGACGAAAGATACCAAAGGGACAGTCAAACTCATAAATCTAAAACAAACTGACAACGCCAAGGCTAAAAACAGTAAAACAATAGTACACACGACATCATAGAAAACTAAAGAATAAACAACACGAACCCCACCAAAAACTAGGGGTGATCTCAGGTGCTCCGGAAGGGTAAGCAGATCCTGCTACACATGTGGCACCCGTCGTGTTGCTTATGTGATTACAAATAGTCTAATTCGGTAGGTCACATTCATGAAAGGGAAGGGGATTGTAGTTACGACATAAGGAACATATCCGATATCATTTGTGAAACGGTTATTCCATAACAGTCAACCAACTCGTGATGGCGTCCGTAAAATTTACGAAGGGATGATTTCAACGTCACCATTTGGAACTCTTGGTTTAATAGCTTCCTTGTGAGCAGTAACCCTCTATCAAGAAAACCATGATAGGAAATGCAAGCACGGGAATATCGTATCAACTGGGAGATATATACCCCGTATGCAGGTGCTGCTGGAATGTTGCTACTTAGAAATGGAAAGTTCACAATTGGAAAGCTGAAATCATCTCTTTTGTCGTAAAGTTTTGTTTTCAACCGACCCTCATTGTCAATATCTAGATGTAAGTCAAGATATGAAGCCGACTTAACTGTATCTGTAGTATCCTTTATCTCCAATTCGATGGGATATATGCGTTCCACATAGTCACCAAATTTTGAATTGTTAAGTGAAAGAACGTCATCTATATAGCGGAAAGTAGAGTTAAAGGATAGTGCTAACTTCTTATCTTTCTTCCTAAGAAGTTTCTGCATGAAGTCAGCCTCATAATAATAAAGAAACAAGTAGAGGGGCACAGTTTGTTCCCATTGGGATGCCGACAGTCTGTTGAAATGGTGAAAACAGATCGAACACGTACTTAAAGGCACTCACCGTAAAAAAGGGACAAGGGAACATAACCGTTCAAAAGGGGGACATTAAAAATCAGAAACAAAAATCGTCTCTTTTGTTTTAAATATTTTATTTTTTATTTTTTTTAGCTCTCTTGGCGTCCGTCGTTCGTCGTCGTCTGTTAACTTTTTCAAAAATCTTCTCCTCTGAAACTACTGGGCCAAATTTAACTAAACTTGACCACAATCATCAAGTTTTAAAAAATGTGTCCGGCGACCCTGCCAGCCAACCAAGATGGCCGGCATGGCTAAAAATAGAACATAATAGGGTTGAAAAGTCGATTGCGGCTTACAACTCTGAAACCAAAGCATTAAGAGCAAATCTGACAGGGGGTAAAATTGATTACCAAATCAAGATCTATCTGCTCAAATATTTTTAGATGAATCGGATAACCGGTTGTTGGGTTGCTACCCGTGAATTGTTAATTTTGAGAAAATTTTGCTGTGTTTGGTTATTATCTTGAATATTATTAAAGATAGAGATAAACTGTAAACAGAAACAATCTACAGCAAATGCAGATCTACAAATAAGTGGATATGACCAAAATTGGCAGTTTATCCCTTAAGGAGTTATTGCCCTTTATAGACAATTTTACCAATTTTACCATTTTTTCTTAATTTTTTGGTAATCTTTTACAAAACTTTTCTCCTCTGAAACTACTGGACCAAATTTAACCAAACTTGTCCACAATCGTCGTAAGAGTATCTAGATTAAAAATTGTGTCTGGTGACCTTGCCAGCGAACCATTATGGCCGCCATGGCTAAAAATAGAACATAGAGATAAAATGTAGATTTTGGCTTATAACTCTGAAACCAAAGCTACTGACAGGGTTAAAATTGTTTATCAAGTCAAGATCTAACTGCCCTGAAATTTTCAGATAAATTGGACAACCGGTTGTTGGATTGATACCCGCGAATTGATAATTTTAAGGAAATTTGGGTGTTTTTGATTATTATCTTGAATATTACAATGTATCATAGATAAAGAAAAATTGTAAACAGCAATGATGTTCAGCAAAGTAAGATCTACAAATAAGTCAATATGACCAAATGGTCAACTGGCCCCTTAATGAGTTATGCCCTTTATAGTCAATTTTATCAATTTATCTTACATTTTATCTTATACAAAAATCTTCTCATCTGAAACTATTTAGACAATTGTAACCAAACTTGTCCCATCCATCATAAGAGTATCTAGTTTAAAAAATGTGTCTGATGACCCTGTCCGCAAACTAAGATGGTTGACATGGCTAAAAATAGTACGATGGGTAAAATGCAGTTTATGGTTTATATCTATGAAACTCACGCAATATGGAGCAAATTTGACTAGTGGCAAACATGTTCATCAGATTCAGATATGTACGCCCTGAAATTTTCTGACAACCAGTTGTTGGGTTGCTGCTACTGAGTTAGTAATTTTACAGGAATGTTGGAGTTTTTGCTATTATTATAGTATCACATAATATCTTATACTATAGATGATGGTTTTAACCTTATTATACATGATTTCAAAAGCGTCAGTAAATGCAGGTGAGCGACACAGACTCTTTAGAGTCTCAAGTTTAGATTTTCCGTATGAAACTGAAATATCCAATCTAGAAATTGACTTTTTTTCTACCAAAATTTATTTAATGAAAGTTCATTTTAGTAGATTTGGAATGAAAACATAAATCAAAGTAATACTCACAATATCAGTTGTTGTTTGAAAATGAATCAGAACACAACCACTATACCATGAATTGTCGATTTTGTATAGTTCTCCAAATCTCAGGGGTAGTAAAATAAATTGATACTGGGTCCACTTAAATAACTTTCATCATTAAATTATGGACATTTTATATCTGTCAGTAAATTATTTATACGTGTATTCAAATTTAATAGGAATAGAATAACAAATGATTCAAGAGTCCTGCTGAATATTTCAGTGAAAATGTATTCTGTGTAATATTCAATTATTATTCACCATCCCTGCAAGCTACAGTTATATGCAGAACCTGTATCTTATTACTGCACATTTCAGTCAGTATGTAGCTAATGGTAATATCTTTGGTTAGCTTGCTTGTTAGCTGAACCGTGAAGTCATTGTTAGATAAGGTAAACTTCCCTCCTTTAATAATAGACTAGCCCAACAGATAAAAAATCTATCTCTCTGTAGGACTAAAATTGAGAATGGAAATGGGGAATGTGTCAAAGAGACAACAACCCGACCAAAATAAAAAAAAACCACAACAGCAGAAGGTCACCAACAGGTCTTCAATGTAGCGAGAAATTCCCGCACCCGGAGGCGTCCTTCAGCTGGCCCCTAAACAAATATATACTAGTTCAGTAATAATGAACGCCATACTAATTTCCAAATTGTACACAAGAAACCAAAATTTAAATAATACAAGACTAACAAAGGCCAGAGGCTCCTGACTTGGGACAGGCGCAAAAAGCTACTTTAAAAGGAGGGAAGTTTACCTTACCTAACAATGACTTCACAGTTCAGCTAACAGGGAAGCTAACCAAAGAAATTACCATTAGCTACATACTGACTGACATGTGCTGTAACAATAAAATTCTTTGAAATATATTGGATTTGTTTGTATTGTCCCTGTAAAGAATGTTAAAATAATATGACAATTGACAAAATGAAACTATTTTTTTATCGGTAGTGAGTGATAAAACAAAAGTTGGATTATCTAACTTTTAATACAGTAGAAAATGCAATTATTATATTAAGTTCTATTAATTTGTATTTACTTTAACGTCCATGTGCAGAATTATCATGTTCACCAATCTAACTCAAATTCTGATATTTGATACACAAATACTTAAATGTATATCCAGATTATAAAAAGTCTCTAATAAATAGTCTCCAATACGTGTGCTCGATACTACATGTTTGTATAGCACTTCGAGTGCATTTCAGTATAGACGCCATCGTATTACCTATTAAGGGGACATCCGAAGATTGCCGAAGGTAATATAACCTGATATAAACAAAATTATCTTCTAGACTGGTTCCCTTTTTGGCTCTTGAGATACCCGTATGTTGCAAGGGAGAGAACATGCCTACATATCTTTGTGCATATACATGGTTGACATATGAACAAACATTCATCTTATTTCAAAAATACATAGCTATCCAATAAACTCCATGCTTCATAATATATATACATGGAAGTAAAACCCTGTCTTTTAATAAGCTTCCAGTCTCTAAGTAAGGCGTATGTAGGTTCGTAACCAGGAGAGGATAAAATATAAGGTAATACATTCGTGGGCCATTTACAGGTAAGAAACCCAGAATGATGTCTCATTTCTATATTTAAAGCTGCTGCCACTATTCCCAAATAACTATCCTCTATAGGAATAACCTTCACATATAAAACTCCAATTGATAACATTTTTACGGTTTTCATATTTGTCAAAATTGTTCCTCCAATTATATGTGATGGTAAATAAGCGAACGGATATTCCGCAGGTGAAAGGTAAACTTTAGAATTATTATCTCGCTGTGGTCTCGGAAAATTGACTTTGTGTCCAATCATTACTAAATCTGATTGTGCAATCTGGGAAGAAGCGATATCATAAACATTCATTATGTTAACTAACCTATCATCATCTACGAAATGTATAAATTCTGGTTCAATATTAAGGTCCAATAACCATAACATGGAATAAATAGTCTTATAAACAAGATTATCGTATGTATCAGCAATATTGAGCTGAACAATATCATTATACTGTTTTAATTCTTCCTCAATGAATGGAGTTTCAATGTCTGTGTAGCCAATTATGAAAACTATTTTTGTACGTAGTTGTTTTACATTTCCCCAAGTCTTACGTATGACATATCGTTGACCAAAGTTCATCACATGTGATTTCACGACAAGCATCATTTGTAGAGAATCGCAAGCTTTGTTATCACAGAAATGTTTTGAAGGGTCTATGTTATAAGCATTGTCCTTGACGATGGAATTGAAGGGCCTCACGTTTGTATTTCCTGTCCTTCGAATGTCGTTCATTATCTCCCTTGAATTAGGCATAAGAAAATCCATTTCCATATGAGTCTCATTCATGCAAAGCATTGAAAATATCCACAAATAGGAAAAAAATCCACACAAAAGTACTAGTATAGTGAGGAATCTGGAAAAAAATAACAAGCATGTTTTAGATTAGATGATCACAAAAGTCGAATACTGGAGTGTTTATGTACATGTAGGACCAATTATAATAAGCTCATTTTTTGCCTCCCAAAAGACAGAATCGATTTTAAAAACTTATATAAAAGGTTAACAAGCCAAACCAAATTTATATGGAAAAGGGCCTCAGATACATGTATAACCGTGGATTTTAATTTACTATCAAATGTCATGTTCAGTGATGTGGTTTCTCGTTTTTTTTCAAATAGTTTCACATGGTTTTCCTGTTTGAATGGTTTTATACAATATAAAAAAAGAAGATATGGTATGATTGCCAATGATACAACTGTCCACAAGAGACAAAAATGACACAGACATTAACAACTATAGGTCACCGTACGGCCTTCAACAATTAGCAAAGCCCATACCACATACAAATGTAGTCAGCTATAAAAGGCCCTGATAAGACAATGTAAAACAATTCAAACGAGAAAACTAACGGCCTTATTTATATAAAAAAAATTAACGAAATATCTAACACATAAACAAACGACAACCACAGAATTACTTTATTGTTGTTTAAACCCATTTATTTTGCTAAATGGCAATTAAGTGCAATGTAGCGCATATACCTATTGTATAGGTAATATTTCTCCGAAACTAATACTTACATGGTACAAATACATTTTCTGAGTGGTGCTGTCTTTATCTTTATCATGCTTTTCGTGTTTTGCTGAAAATAAAAAATAAAACATTCTACAAAGAAATCCATATAAATAGTGTTCTGTCTGATGATATCAGGAATATTACTTTCCAATGATGTACGGATCGAAGCCACCCGAATATCAAAATCCAATGATGTACATGGATCTTAGCCACCCGAATATCAAAATCCAATGATGTACATGGATCTTAGCCACCCGAATATCAAAATCCAATGATGTACCGATCGAAACCACCCGAATATCAAAATCCAATGATGTACATGGACCGAAGCCTACCGAATATCAAAATCCAATGATGTACATGGACCAAAGCCACCCGAATATCCAAATCCAATGATGTACATGGACCGAAGCCACCCGAATATCAAAATCCAATGATGTACCTGGACCGAAGCCGTCGAAGAGCTATATGACCAAAACAAAAAGGATCTGAATTATCAACCAAATCCAACTAGTTAACTCCTTATACGACCTTGAACGATGGCTGTCAAATAATACAAGGAAAACAGAGTAAGCAGTATTGTATCAAGCAAGTTTTTCCCATGTCCGGCCATCCACCAGAATTCTCCCATATCTATATATATTCGAGTAACCTCCTAGAGCCCGAAATCAAATGATGTACATGGACCGAAGTCACCCGAATATCAAAATCCAATGATGTACATGTACATGGACCGAAGCCACCCGAATATCAAAATCCAATGATGTACATGGACCGAAGCCATCCGATTATCAAATTCCAATGATGTACGGATCGAAGCCACCCAATTATCAAAATCCAATGATGAACATGGACCAAAGCCACCCGAATATTAAAATCCAATGATGTACGGATCGAAGCCACCCGAATATCAAAATTCAATGATGTACATGGACCGAAGCCTTCCGAATATCAAAATCCAATGATGTACATGGACCGAAGACAGCCGAATATCAAAATCCAATGATGTACGGATCGAAGCCACCCGAATATCAAAATCCAATGATGTACATGAACCAAAGCTACCCGAATATCAAAATCCAATGATGTACATGGACCGAAGCCACCCGAATATTAAAATCCAATGATGTACACGGACCGAGGCCACCCGAATATCCAAATCCAATGATGTACATAGACCGAAGCCACCCGAATATCAAAATTCAATGATGTACATGGACCGAAGCCACCCGAATATCAAAATCCAATGATGTACATGGACCGAAGCCGTCGAAGAGCTATATGACCAAAACAAAAAGGATCTGAATTATCAACCAAATCCAACTAGTTAACTCCTTGTACGACCTTGAACGATGGCTGTCAAATAATACAAGGAAAACAGAGTAAGCAGTATTGTATCAAGCAAGTTTTTCCCATGTCCGGCCATCCACCAGAATTCTCCCATATCTATATATATTCGAGTAACCTCCTAGAGCCCGAAATCAAATGATGTACATGGACCGAAGTCACCCGAATATCAAAATCCAATGATGTACATGTACATGGACCGAAGCCACCCGAATATCAAAATCCAATGATGTACATGGACCGAAGCCATCCGATTATCAAATTCCAATGATGTACGGATCGAAGCCACCCAAATATCAAAATCCAATGATGAACATGGACCAAAGCCACCCGAATATTAAAATCCAATGATGTACGGATCGAAGCCACCCGAATATCAAAATTCAATGATGTACATGGACCGAAGCCTTCCGAATATCAAAATCCAATGATGTACATGGACCGAAGACAGCCGAATATCAAAATCCAATGATGTACGGATCGAAGCCACCCGAATATCAAAATCCAATGATGTACATGAACCAAAGCTACCCGAATATCAAAATCCAATGATGTACATGGACCGAAGCCACCCGAATATTAAAATCCAATGATGTACACGGACCGAGGCCACCCGAATATCCAAATCCAATGATGTACATGGACCGAAGCCACCCGAATATCAAAATCCAATGATGTACATGGACCGAAGCCGTCGAAGAGCTATATGACCAAAACAAAAAGGATCTGAATTATCAACCAAATCCAACTAGTTAACTCCTTATACGACCTTGAACGATGGCTGTCAAATAATACAAGGAAAACAGAGTAAGCAGTATTGTATCAAGCAAGTTTTTCCCATGTCCGGCCATCCACCAGAATTCTCCCATATCTATATATATTCGAGTAACCTCCTAGAGCCCGAATCATTCGATTAATGCGATTCAAAATCTCAATCTAATTAAAATGGGCAGAGGACGTTTGCGCTTTTTTTACCTGTAAAACGATAGGACATTTGCGCTTCAAATACTATGGACATTTGCGCTTTGAATTTTGAGTCACCTGTATTAATTTGACCGGACATTTGCGCTTTTTATCTATAATAGTCGTCTACCTGTAATTTTAATGAGAAGTAATCATCACGTAAACAAATTTAACTTATATTTGTTATTAGTACAAAATATTAAATGGGTCAGAAACCTTCAATGCCTACAATATTGAACAGTTATATTCGACTCATCCTGCTATATTTATTTTTTTTATCTGTAAGAAGAGTATCATTGACAATCAGTCGGTGAATTACATTAAGATTCGTTATATTGATGAACAGCACCCCAGTAAAAAATTGAGGAAGAGAAACTTGGTTATTTATTTGAAATGAGGGCGAAATACCAGTCTGAACAGATAACAATAGCTAAATTTGTTCACTCCTTGGGGTTCAGTTATTAAGCTAAACTGACATTTGATGACTTTACCTGTTTTGTTATGTCTTTAGAATGTTCACTGTTAGCTTTATATAAACTTTAAAACATATATAAATGTGCTATGAAACTATTTTTTTAAAAACTTTTTATCATAAAGAACAATATGACTTTAACTCTTCAAGATCAAACATGTCGGTCCCAAGCCGGGATAAAAGGGGAGGGTAGTCATAACAATCAAATATTGCAAAAGCGCAAATGTCCTATGATTTAAAGCGCAAGTGTCCAAAATAAAAAGCGCAAATGTCCTATGAAAAAGCCCAAACGTCCCGCGCCGAACAAAATATGAGCATATGTAGTACAGTGAAACCTGACTAACCCGAATCCTGCATAAACCGAAAACCCTGTATAAACCAAACATGTTCTTAAGCACCGCCATATCAAATTGTATGCGATGTGAACCTGATATAATCGAACATAGGCCAAAACCTTAAGTCCCGAAGAGGTTCGGTTTAAACTTGTTTCACTGTAAAAAGGAATTAGAGATCAATATTCTAATTAGATTGAAGAAATCTGAGTTGTCTTATAAAATTAACCTGTCACGTAAGAATCTGTTCATTCAAAAATGTTGCGATAAGTTTATTATTTCAAAAAATATCATTGTATAATTGGTATGAAAAATAAACAAAATTGTAAAACGGTTCATGTATAAATGTATCTTACAAATTAACAAAAAAAGTGCGGATATTTTTTTTATCAAGATCTAGATGAAAAGATAGGCATTTACCTGCTATGTCAAAACAAGAACCTGTGGTATGGATCCCAATATGAAAACTATCTTTAAGTTACAAACTAGATATGGATGTTTCAATTTTAATTTCAAGTGCGTAAACAAGAAATGACAAACATTTTTATAGTTTAAAATATGTTAAAGAAGGGGAACACGTTACCTAACTTTCTTGTTTAATTTTGTAATTAACTTTGAAAACTAAACATCGAACATCGAATCAACAAAAAATTCTATGGACGGGCCATTTACTAATCTAGACTGGGCCTTGAGAATGAAAATGCTACTCGAAACGGACAAAATATATGGCATAAAATATCCGAAAGTGGTCATGATATGACACAACTTAAGCAGCATATCGCCGCGATGCAGTTTGTAGGGTTCAGTGGATAATTTTTTTGGGGGGATACTAATAGACCAAGAGTAACAGCATGTTACCATACAGCTTCAGGAATCTGTAGTTTTCTGTCCAACAGATGGTTGAAACAAATGAGTTTCGTCTTTCAGTTTTCACATGCATGAAACGTCATATCTATAGTTTTCTATACTACATGTGTAAATAACTCATCAAACATCTCATTATATTTTTTTTATATTTTTCGGCTCAGCCTGTCGGGTTTTCACAAAGCAGAGTCAAAATGTATATGTTCTAGTTCTAAATGTGTATTATACTTGCCACTGGACGTAAATGTGTGAAGTGCTATTTTGAAATAGTTATTTATTTCACATGTGACGACCGAAATGATCCAATTGTCGTCCATCTTTCCCAAATCATCCTTTGATATCTTCCGCCTCTGAACCCTAAACAGTCGGGGCAAGTATCAGAATTGGGTTGTTATCAGGATTGGGATTCTGACTGTTATCGGGTTTGTCGGATGCTGGGTTGTTATTAGGATTGGGATTCTGACTGTTATCGGGTTTGTCGGATGCTGGGTTGTTATTAGGATTGGAATTCTGACTGTTATCGGGTTTGTCGGATGCTGGGTTGTTATCAGGATTGGGATTCTGACTGTTATCGGGTTTGTCGGATGCTGGGTTGTTATTGGGATTGGGATTCTGACTGTTATCGGGGTTGTCGGATGATGGGTTGTTATTAGGATTGGGATTCTGACTGTTATCGGGGTTGTCGGATGCTGGGTTGTTATTAGGATTGGGATTCTGACTGTTATCGGGTTTGTCGGATGCTGGGTTGTTATTGGGATTGGGATTCTGACTGTAATCGGGGTTGTCGGATGCTGGGTTGTTATTAGGATTGGGATTCTGACTGTTATCGGGTTTGTCGGATGCTGGGTTGTTATTGGGATTGGGATTCTGACTGTTATCGGGGTTGTCGGATGATGGGTTGTTATTAGGATTGGGATTCTGACTGTTATCGGGTTTGTCGGATGCTGGGTTGTTATTAGGATTGGGATTCTGACTGTAATCGGGGTTGTCGGATGCTGGGTTGTTATTAGGATTGGGATTCTGACTGTTATCGGGTTTGTCGGATGCTGGGTTGTTATTAGGATTGGGATTCTGACTGTTATCGGGGTTGTCGGATGCTGGGTTGTTATCAGGATTGGGATTCTGACTGTTATCGGGTTTGTCGGATGCTGGGTTGTTATTGGGATTGGGATTCTGACTGTTATCGGGTTTGTCGGATGCTGGGTTGTTATTAGGATTGGGATTCTGACTGTTATCGGGGTTGTCGGATGCTGGGTTGTTATTAGGATTGGGATTCTGACTGTTATCGGGTTTGACGGATGCTGGGATGTTATTAGGATTGGGATTCTGACTGTTATCGGGTTTGTCGGATGCTGGGTTGTTATTGGGATTGGGATTCTGACTGTTATCGGGGTTGTCGGATGATGGGTTGTTATTAGGATTGGGATTCTGACTGTTATCGGGTTTGTCGGATGATGGATTGTTATTAGGATTGGGATTCTGACTGTTATCGGGTTTGTCGGATGCTGGGTTGTTATTAGGATTGGGATTCTGACTGTTATCGGGTTTGTCGGATGATGGGTTGTTATTAGGATTGGGATTCTGACTGTTATCGGGTTTGTCGGATGCTGGGTTGTTATTAGGATTGGGATTCTGACTGTAATCGGGGTTGTCGGATGCTGGGTTGTTATTAGGATTGGGATTCTGACTGTTATCGGGTTTGTCGGATGCTGGGTTGTTATTAGGATTGGGATTCTGACTGTAATCGGGGTTGTCGGATGCTGGGTTGTTATTAGGATTGGGATTCTGACTGTAATCGGGGTTGTCGGATGCTTGGTTGTTATTAGGATTGGGATTCTGACTGTTATCGGGTTTGTCGGATGCTGGGTTGTTATTAGGATTGGGATTCTGACTGTTATCGGGTTTGTCGGATGCTGGGTTGTATTGACTGTCGTTTGTCTGTTATGGTTGGACTTAACCAACAGCACACCTTACGGACTTATGAGTATGGGTAAGGGCCTGAAAACAATTAAAACAAACACAGTGACTTTGGTTGTAGAACTTGTATCTTCGAAAGGGCATTCGATAATCCATATAACAACAATATAATAGTTTATGATAATTCAAATAATAGAAACATTTAATCTATATAGTTTTCAAATATAAATGATCAAATAATATCTATAGTATACAAACTTTATGTAAATACATGGTCATATGCATTTAAACTGACGAACACGTATGCTTGTAATATTTCTTATGAATAAAAGCTTATTTAGCATTCAAATATATGAGTATAATGCGAGACCGTCTATTTGATCCTAACAGAGCATAAAGCACGAGGAAATGGAAATGAAACTTAACGAAGTTTCATGATGCAATTAAATAAAATAATAAATTAAAATACTTGACTTACCTGAAAACAGTTAAAACAAACACAGTGAATTTGGATGTAAATCTTATAATCTTCTAAAGCGCATGAGACCAAAATTCACTTGTTCGTATGCGTTACTGTTTCATGTTCGTCCAATTAGATTCGTTAAACAATCAAGCTGTTTAGTTACCCTGATCTTTTGGGGTGAATGAGGCGTGGAAATGTCTTTGGACAAAGAACCCTAATTGACTTGATTGTATTTACCGGACAATAGAATTAGTAAAAAAAAACATGTCTAATTAGCTTGTCGCTAAAAATCTTAATTGATAAAAATAATGTCTATAACAAAGAGAAAATTTAAAGTGACAAATGCCAAAATAAGTCTCGGTTAATATATAGAAAGGTATATAATATGAAACTTAGAGAATGAATGAACTTTATTCTCACAAAACTACATGTCATAGTTACAGAGAAAATATATATTTACAATTACATATATGTATATATAAGCATGGGGCTTGCTATGTGTGCTAAATATCTGTTAGACTTGAAATTCATATCTTAAATATATCGAGAACATAAAAATGATTTCCTTCAACAATAATGAACGAATATAAAACAAAAAGTCTTTTAATTAATACTGCAGCTTCGAAATGGACTTTAAATAACTAAAATATATTAAACTTATGCCTTTTTGCTGAAAACTAAATTTTCACCAAAATATAAAAATGAGGTCTACTGGATTGCCGGTTTTATGTATTTTAGGCAACATATAGAATCGTTCGGCCTTTTTCCGGTAAATTTTGAAAATATATGTAAATATTTTATAAGAGGTGAGACTCAAATAGAATATTGTCTTGTCTTGTCTTGTCTTATCTTTATGTCTTCGAGGCTGACAATTAGCTGGAGGCCATTTTCGAGACAACGTTTGGAAATTGTTCTATAAACTTCATTCTCAATTTTAACTTTCTTTAATTTGTTTTACTTAATAAGTTTATTCTTCTGTCATTTTATTTTATAATTTATTGATAAATATATTCTCTTGAACTTCTGTGCATTTTCCCATTATCCAACAAAACTTTATTTGTAATTTATTAATAAATGTTATCTTTAGATATCACGCATTTTTGCATCATTATATTTGGCACAACTTTTTTGAGTTTTGGGTCATCAATGCTCTTAAACTTTGTAATTGTTTTGCTTTTTAATTATTTTGATCTGAGTGTGACTGATGAGTCTTATGAAGACAAAACGAGGGTCTAGTCTAATAAAAAAAGCACCTTATAATAAAAAAGCACCTTATAATAGAAAACCACCATCTTATAATAGTAAAGCACCATCTTATAATAGAAAAGCACCTTCTTATAAAAGTAAACCACCATCTTATAATAGAAAACCACCATCTTATAATAGAAAACCACCATCTTATAATAGAAAAGCACCTTCTTATAATAGTAAACCACCATCTTATAATAGAAAACCACCATCTTATAATAGAAAACCACCATCTTATAATAAAAAAGCACCTTCGTATAATAGGAAACCACCTTCTTATAATAGTAAACCACCATCTTATAATAGAAAACCACCATCTTATAATAGAAAACCACCATCTTATAATAGAAAACCACCATCTTATAATAGTAAGCCACCATCTTATAATAGAAAACCACCATCTTATAATAGAAAACCACCATCTTATAATAGAAAACCACCATCTTATAATAAAAAAGCACCTTCGTATAATAGAAAACCACCATCTTATAATAGAAAACCACCTTCGTATAATAGAAAACCACCATCTTATAATAGAAAACCACCATCTTATATTAGAAAACCACCATCTTATAATAGAAAACCACCTTCGTATAATAGAAAACCACAATCTTATAATAGAACACCACCTTCGTATAATAGAAAACCACCATCTTATAATAGAAAACCACCATCTTATAATAGAAAAGCAATAAAAAAGACACATAAGACAGCTATGGCGTTCCATAGTCTAGCGTATAAAATTATAAGTCTGGTACCTTTGTTAACTATTTACTGTACTGTTAATTAATATACCGGACATTAATTTATTACAGTGCAATCTTCCTTAACTATACCGGAAATATAAAAAACAAGAAGAAGTGGTATAATTGCAAACCCTCCACCCGAGACCAAAATGACATTTACGTTTGCAACTGTAGGTCACCGTACGGGAATCATTCTATTCATTTATTCAAAATGAGTAACTCGATCACTTCACAGAGGTTGTCTAGGATATGATACCTTTGTACAAACAAAAGATAAGAACTGGGGAGGGTAAGAATTCTTCATTATTGACCGGTCATACTAAATAGCGTTTCGGCTGTTTTCTGCTCTATGGTCGGGTTGTTGTCGCTTTGACACATTCCCAATTTCCTTTCTCAATTTTATTTCGTGAATGATTTTGTTGATCCCTAATAGTTAAGTAGTCAGGCCAACCAAAACAGTATGTGTGTTTACTGTCACATGCTGAAAAAACACCAGCGTAGGTAGTTTTTAATTTTTAATAATTTATTTTACATTGAGATTGTGGGAGTAACATTGTGACGTTAACAGTGTTTAATATTTTTTTTAGAGGCTTCAAGAGATACATAGGACGTAAATGTCGTTGCTTGTCATAGTTCCAAAATGTGGTAAAAATCATTCATTAGTGGTTCAGAATATTGTTCTTATATACCTTAATATTTTATATTAAAAGGTATATAAGAAAACAAAACAAAGGCAAGTGCTTGTGATTTAGTGGTAAAGGAACAAAATTTGATCACCGAACAAAACATAAAACAAATTCAACAATGATGATTTTTTTGGTATTTTCACCCATTCTCAATGGTAAACACCCTACATTTTCCCCAATTTGAGAGCAAATTTCCAAAACGATCTACCAAATATCAATTTGAATAACTATAAAGGTTTGTTGTACATGTCGATTTAAAATCAAATTTATATGGTCTTGAATTTGACAACTTTTATATTTTTTACTTTAATGTTCTTTTTAAGAAACTCTCAAAGTCCTAAAATAATCTGACGTTAATCCAAGATTGAGTAGGTTAAATAGACAATTTATGGTAATGATGTTTACAAAAAATCTAAGCACTCAAGCCCAAATATTGATACTTCAAAAGGAATATTTCTATATACAAATACCTTAAGTGCCATTGACAAAAAATATTTGTTTGTTTTCACGTCGCTCAAAGCTCTATGATTTGATTTTTAAATATATTTAGTGAAAAAATTCGAGGTTCGTCTTGTTGAAACTTATGAATATAAAATAAGAAGATGTGGTATGATTGCCAATGAGACAACTCATCACAATAGACCAAATTACCTACAAAGTAACAGCTATAGGTCACCGCAAGGCCTTCAACAATAAGCAAAGTCAGCTACAAAAGGTCCCGAAATCACAAATGTGAAATAATACAAACGAGAAAACTAACAGCCTAATTAGTGTACAAAAAAAGCAAATATGTAACACAGCAACACACGACAACAACTAAATTACAGGCTCCTGACTTGGGACAGGCATATACATACAGAAGGTAACGGAGTTAAACATGTTAGCGTGATCACAACCACCCCCTTAATCTCGGACTGCATGTGGTGTAACAGAACATGAGAACGAAATATAAAAATCAGTTGAAAAAAGCTTAACTTATCAGATTGATAAAAAATGACAAAAGATATGATTTCAGCTTTCCAATTTTGAACTTTCCATTTCTTAGTAGCAACATTCCAGCAGCACCTGCATACGGGGCATATATCTACCAATTGATGCGATATTCCCGTGCTCGCATTTCCTATCATGATTTTCTCAATAGAAGGTTGCTACTCACAAGGAAGCTATTGAACCAAGAGTTCCAAATGGAGAAGTTGAAATCATCCCTTCGTAAAATCACGCCATCACGAGTTGGTTGACCCTTATGGAATAACTGTTTCACAAATGATATATGATATGTTGCTAATTACAATCCTCTTACCTTTCATGAATGTGACCTACCGAATTATTAGACTATTTACTGGATTTGTTATTACATAAGCAACACGACGGGTGCCACATGTGGAGCAGTATCTGTTTACCCTTCTGAAGCACCCGAGATCACCCCTAGTTTTTGGCGGGGTTTGGGTTGCTTATTCTTTAGTTTTCTATGTTGACTTGTGTCGTGTGTACTATTGTTTGTCTGTTTGTCCTATTAATTTTTAGCCATGGCATACTCAGTTTATTTTCGATTTATGAGTTTGATTTTCCCTCTGTTATCTTTCGTCCCTCTTTTTGAAATACAACATACAAAAAAATAAAACCAGCGTGGACGTGACCGGGTACATTGTACATCCCAGAAAAACAAAAAGACACATAGTACATATCTGAGAGTACTCACAGTTAATGACACCAAGTTCAAAGCCAATAACAACTAACGAAAACAAACATGAGTCTCAGACAAAACTATCAATCAAAACCCATCCAACATCCAATGGATTTAGTGTATGGACATCATAAACAGTAAAAAAAACACCTAAACCTTGTGCAAGGCCAAGATACGAGAATCGACAGATCGGAAATCCGTTAGTGCATATGTATATAAGCATTATATTTAGTTTACTTTTAATTTACTGATAACAAAAACAAAATCAATATTAATACCAATAAAAACAATATATAAAAATATCTAAGTACAGTGTTAAATTGATAACATTTAAAATTAAAATTATTCAAAAGATCGATAAGTTTACTAGGATCGTTTCCAAATTTCCGGCCACGGTTAACAACATCTCCGATGCAATGAGGATGTGCAATCCAGTTTGAAATAATTTTTCTAAAGATACAACCAAACTTCTATTTTGTTTTGTTTATGTCTATGGAAGAATTTAGTAAACGCGATTACTCTCAGGTGTATACTTAGTTTCGTCATTTGTGTAAGGGATGCAGGATGGATAAATTCTCTGCCACTGCCGATTTTTTGGTTTTGTTTGGTGTGACTTTATCTGCTTTGTGTCGATCTAATACATGTAAGTGCAGTTTTTTCAACTAAATTATATTATACATGCGCAGCAGTTTGTTCTTATGTTGTGCTGATGGTAGGTTAAATACCAAAATTTATGACAAACGCGATGATTTCAATTTTCCTATAGTCAACTTTCCATTTCTGTGTAGCAACATCCCCACGACATCAGCATATGGAGTATATGCGTCTCAATTGGTACGTTACAAAAAAACTAGTTCAAAGTACGTTAATTGTGTTAAGCGAGGAATACTGCTTTCTCAAAAGTTGCTAAGACTGGGCTATGAATCAATCAAATTAAGGTCATCAATCAAGAAATTTTACGGTCACCATCATGAGCTGATAGGCCATTCTGACAAAAGTGTGTCAGAAATAAGCTATTCTTCCTCAGTCATAATAACCTTCTATTATTACCGAACTGAACAAATAAATAACAAGACGGGTGCCGTATACGGTGCAGGAAATGCTTATCCTTCCGAAGCATCTTATTTCACTACCGGTGGAGTTCGTGTTGTTTCTTGTTTTTTTTTTGTTAACTGTTGATGTAAATGTCTGTTGTTTTTTGCCAATGAGACAACTGTCCACAAGAGACCAAAAATGACACAGACATTAACAGCTATAGGTCAACGTACGGCCCATACCACATAGTTACATGTAGCTATAAAAGGCCCCGATAAGACAATATAAAACAATTCAAACGATAAAACTAATGTGTAACACATAAACAAACGACAACCACTGAATTACAGGTTCCTGACTTGGGACTGGCACATACTTAAATAATGTGGCGGGGTTAAACATGTTAGCGGGATTCCAACCCTCCCCTAACCTGGGACAGTGGTATAACAGTACAACATAAGAACGTACTATAAAAATCAGTTGAAAAAGGCTTAACTCATCAGATGGAAAAAAAAAATACAAGTGGACGTGGCCGGGTACTTGTACATCCCGACAAAAAAAGGACACTCTAAGGACGGCGTGCACAAAGCTGAGTCTACAAATGTAAAGTCTTCAAATTACAAAAACCATTTACGACGTCGGTATTTTCCCTCAGAAAACGTCAGCGTAACAAAAAAACTGGACACTTAGTTTACCACATAATTCTAAACATTCACGTTCAACATATTTCTTTTTTTTCGAACAAAAAAGTACAGCAAATGCACATTTTGAAAATATAAATAAATATTTGCTACGAGCAGTATAATGGAAATAAGTAGCGACGATCTCGTGGATCCTTTTCAGAAAACAGCGTCAAAACGCCATTTCTTTAGAATGTAACATAATAGCTGGACATTTAAAAAATTCAGGTGTTCAGTATGGACTATCGAATCATTCTTATGTTGCAGATTTTATTAAACCTATGGTTTTGCACATTTCGAATACCAAGTTATTTAAAATAAAAAGATAGCAATTACATATTTTTTCTTACCGATTCTTCCATTTTGATTATTAGTCCAGTCCTTCCAAATTACTACTTCTTACACATAACTAAGATCATTCCAAGCATATCTACCATGGTTGTTTTTGATTTTTTTTGCGGTAAATTTCATATAATGTCAGAGTCCGAATTTGAACAATTCTATTATACGAAAATTTGGAATAGAATGTTAAATTTGTATAAATTTTAGGTCAAAAACTCTATTTTATGCGAATTTAATGTTACAAGTTACACCGATTTTTTGCCGTTTTCTATATGTCCGTTTCATGCTTTATAGATTAAATATTAATTTACCTTACTAGTAATGTGGATTCTTATGGCATGCATTCATAATTTAATCATGATACAATATTCTTCTTCAAAAAATATTATAAATACATATAAAATTATCTGTTTAAAGCTATCGAAAAAGCGCATTTTACAGTTGCCGTTAACTTTGTGCACGCCGTCGTACAGATCTGAGAGTATTCGTAGTTATCAATCCGTACACATCCAACATCCAATGAATTTAGTGTAAAGACGTCATAAACAGCCAGAGAAAATATGACCTTGTGCAATGTTAAGTTACAGGTATCGATGTGCTTGTGTTATATTAACATTTTGTGTTTGGCAATTCAGATTTGACTATAACAACTTTTGAAATAGTTGCTATAGTAAAATTATGATTTGCCACTGAAAGGCAAAATTTTAATATTACTGTTACAGACCAAACTAAAGTGAAAATTATTCAATTTTTACAATTTGGGTTCAAAGTATTTTGAAGTTAAATTTTTTACTTTATTTCTAAAATTCCTTCTTATGTAAGTTACATTATTTTTGGATTGCGTAATTAGGCCAGATAACAAAGAGACATGTGAGTGCTAAATTATTTACTTTCAAATTGGATTATGTACCTTACACGTAAATTAAGGCTTTTGTTAAACAACCTTTTCCTATTACTCATGTGCGAGATTGTTTATAACACCTGTCTTCCATGACTAATCTATAATTGACAAACCAGTGAAAGTAGGATGTGGTCAAGGGAGCGATATACGGTACTTTGTGATTGGTGAAAATTCGAGAAAGTTAAGAAATCAGTGATCATGTGACCACGCCTGCATGAAAGAAAACAAATTAGGTTTGCAACGGTCACTTTGATTACTGATTTCCACTAATAAACATCTACTAGAACTTTCTCTTGTTTTTCACCAGGCGCTAAAAGTGATACGACACAGCAGAAAAGTCAGTACGACAAAATTAAGGAGCCCATAGTTCATTGACTAGTTGGTTATTGTGAGTTCATGTTTGTCATATTTATTGTTCCTAAATTGTTTTGTCAATTTTTCAATTTTATTGAATAGTTTCATATTTTTCTTGTCGGGGCCTTTTATAGCCGTCTATACGCTATGGGTGAATCCTTCATTGTTTAAGGCCATGCGGCTGCATATAATTGTTTATGTTCTCTTCACTGATTTAAACTTTGGTGTCAATTTGTCTCATTGGCAATCATATCACATCTCCTCATATGTATATCCCCATCTTTTCTCCCCTTGGTTATCATCCTAAACATGATCTCATGGCATGCCCCAAAACGAGGCCATCCTGATAAAGCAGATTTGATTTAGATTTTTTTGTGTTTTAATGTCACAACAGGGTTCGAACTCACAACCTCAGATTACAAGAATTTTGTTGTCACCTAAACATTCGATGGAAATACATGCGAATGTTTTTATCCTGCACAACCATAGTAATTCCTGTTTATAGCATGTGTTTCACAATACAAGATCGTGTTTTGTTTTCAATCGGAAATCCCCGTTTTTTGTTTTCAATCGGTAATCCTCGGGTGAATAGGCCGAGTTGTGACGAATGATGCCGATTGATGTGAGTATCTCCATCTTCACTTCCTGAAAGTAATCATCAAGTTGGATCTTTAAAATCTGATGATTTCTAATGTGATAAAAGTTTGTCGAGGTTCAACTCTCGGTCAGACACAGAAAATCAAGGTAACAAACTGAGAGAGTTGCACGAACTCAATAAAAAATGCAACCTAGTGTCCCATGATATTAGTCCGAGATTACTCTGACGGCTGTTTTGCTAAACAAGCTGGGGCCGTCAGAAAATCCCCTACGAGAGCCTTTCACATTACACGAAGTTGTCAATTTCATTAACACCTGGGTTGAGTTCAATATCGTAGTAGCTACGTAGCGGCTACGTAGCAGCTATCAATATAATTATATTTATCCTGCAATTGGGTGTTCTACTATACAGATACAGCCCTACAGATACAATACGCAGCTGCTATCAATATCTATGTAACAACTAGTCTAAAGAAACCCGTTCAATAGTCAAAATCTACGTAGCACTACGTAGCCGCTACAATATTGAACGCAACCCTGGCAGTTAGCTAAAAGGGTCGCGACCCTTAAAAGCATCCAATGATCTTTTGAGATCACCGGCAACCACACGTTGATTTTTTTTTATACAATGGGTTCGGAAAAGGATTCATTTCCTTAGAATTAGAGAAATTTATTTACATTCTCGTCTCGCATCTGTGTTTTCTAACAATACATTCGCCTCAACTCGGCCGGTTCCGTACCCTCAATGAGAGTAACGGATTCTACTGAAGATTGCCGAATGGTAATAATAATGAAACTAAAATCCTTATGAAAGTATCTGTTTTAATGAAAACATTATTACTACTTAGTTGAAACTGTATCGTTCTCTCAAAAAAAAATCACACAAAAAAACTAAAAATATAAAATTATGACACTACAAATGCACTCCATTATCCATACCTACAAGTATTTGAATTGTGTAAACTCTTCAGCTGTTGTTTAATCCAAATAGAACATAGAGTTATCTCCCTTAGAGCTGTTAGTGACCGTCAGTTTTTTTTAAATACTAGTATTATTTTCACACTTTTTCTGTGTACTATAAGTAACTTTAATTTGCCTGAATTACCTAATGAGTTAGATTTCATTGCAAAGTCCCTCGCTCTAAATTTAATAGTAGTTTATAATTTTCAAAAGACTTACCGTTACTGAGTAAATTGTTATATAGAAGTGTAAAACAAACCAATTACAATCCTTTCTCTCAAGTGATTTGAAAATACAGATGACCAAACTGTTTAATATTAATATTTTGGTCAGAATGGTTTTCGTAAAATGTTCCTGTGAAAGATGGGGATATATATATTTGAAGTCAATATTTCCAAAGTGTTAACCTAGCAGCTGCAGAGAAATTGATCTGGGGGTTTAGGGGGTAATGATGTTTCATGTTAAGTGTAATCTTCAAATTGGACAATCTGAGTCTGAGAAATTTTGCAATTTTTGGATAAATAATTTACAATTCACAATAGTTTACAATTTAAAATATCGGATATGTTCCTTACGTCGTAACTACAATCCCCTTCCCTTCATAAATGTGACCTACCGAATTATTAGACTATTTACCGGATTTGTTAAAACATAAGCAACACGACGGGTGCCCCACGTGGAGCAGGATCTGCTTACACTTCCGGAACACTGCGATCATCCCTAGTTTTTGGTGGGATTCGTGTTGCTTATTCTTTAGTTTTCTACGTTGTGTCATATGTTCTTTTGTTTGTCTGTTTGTCTTCTTTAATTTTTAGCCAGGCTTTGTCAGTATATTTACAAGTTTGACTGTCCCTCTGGTATCATTCGTCCCTCTTTTACAAGCTTCATGTTTAAATTTTATTCCTTTTTAAAATCAGAGTTTTACATTCCGTTATACCTATCAAAACAGTGTTGGCTAATAAAATATATATAAACGGAACCGTTACCATTGACAACCATACCATGTACCTGAGACTACTATAACACATGTGTTATAGTAGTCTCAGCATGTACTTTAGTTTATTTGATGTGGTACACTGCTTTGTTAAGACAAGGTTCACAACGCCATGACCATAAGGAACTCAAGGTAATGCGAGGAAAACATCACAACATAATACCCACGTCAATTGCAAAGCCTATTTCCTCAAGGATTCCTCAAAATATTCTGATAGAATCCCAAATGTGTTTAATGGGTACAGATGGACGAATGAACGAATAAACGTGCAAACGAACAAAAGAATAGACAGATGGACTTTAACACCATACTATATAGAGGGTAGAATGAAAAATGAAAAGAAAAGCAACAGGTCAGAAATACAGTACACTTTTAAAAACTTAAGTTTAAACAATATCAGTGCGGGGGTGAATCGTGCTCTGAAAGGGTATTAAAGAAAGTGTGATAAATATTATCGTTTACGTACGATTTACTTGTTTTTCTTTCTTTTCGTTACGTTTTAAAAATAAATTAAAATCCTAACTGTTTACAAATCTTTAATGTAACAAAATATGACGTCAAATACTTTGATCGAGACACTGTACAATCTTTAAAGCTTGGTTTGTGTAGATAATGAAATTGCCGATTTCGTAAACAAGTAACTGTCAGTCATATCATGGACCGTTAAGAGTATCTAAAGGATTATTTTAAACATCTATTACAAATTTGATTTATTTCACTAACGTCACCATCCAGTGAATAAAATTAAATTTTAATAGTTGATGAAATGTGAACTATATATGTTGTTCTACATGTATAACTTTCAACTAAGGTACAACTCACAGCCTATTGGGTCACTTTCCCCACTCATTTACATGTTCAGTGAATTGTTGATAAAATCCCTAATTTGGCATATATACCAAATAAGTTCACTTATATATAGTGCTGATCATAACTGCTATGTTTCAAGTTAATTCGACCAAGATCTACCTTAGTTACATCAAACCTCTAACCTCTAAGCCATCAGATATCCATTTTCAATTTACCATGAAAAATTAGCAAAATCCGAATTTGGCATATACATTAATGATTTAAATACATTGTGCATAAAATTGAAAATGGAAATGGGAATTTTGTCAAAGAGACAACAACCCGACCATAAAGCAGACAACAGCAGAAGGTCACCAACAGGTCTTCATAACCCCTGTATAACATTAAACTAATATTACCTCAACCTACTTTAAAACAAAACTTTAAACTGATGCAGGACTGACGGAACCTACAATGAGGTCGACGGACGTATGCATAATCATATATTGGTTACAAATGTAATCCAACATCAGAATCATATCCATGAAATTACATTTTCCCATGCACTGCTATTAGCACTTCTCTGAACGCATTAAAAAGTTCAAATACCTCAATGAAGGAACACGATTATTTCCCCCTTCTTCCATCATGCGTCCTCCTTAAAAAGAGTCTCTCTGTAGACCTAAGTATTAAATTTTAAAAGGCAATCAATTACAGGATCCTTGGTGTTATCAGTAGCAACTTTCAATTCAACCGTTGCCGAAACGTATTCTTCTTCGATCTTTTCTTCTTTAGAAGTTGAAGGTATGATTGTACCTTTTCGAATATGTGATGTGAGTTTTGAATATGCATATGCATGTATTTCGATCAGTATGGCACACTTACACCAACCAACAATAACGTTGTTGGCTACTTTGTCAGCAGATACCAAAACGTTGATCGAAAGTACCAAAGAAGTGTGGCCATTTCCTGATGTATTTCTATCACTGGCAGTGTCTTACTTTAAAGTTATCAAATCTTGCTGGGAATTTAATGTAAAAGAGACGATGTCATATAGTTTAAATATTTTTCAACAATTCTACATGTTCCTATAAAATCAAAATGCTATTTTAAAAAGCTGCTTGTTTAAAGTTTAAGGTATATTGATAAAAATATCCAATTTTATATATGGTTTTTTTTGTAAAATTTTGCATGTTTATAGAAGAAGATTGTATAAAGTTATTTGAAATTGTTAATGTATATTAGAAAATAATAGTGAGATGTACATTTGAGCTATAAACTAAAAGTGGAACATTTGGACTAAAACCTTTTAAGTTTGGAATATGTTGAAATTTGGGCTAAATCTGTAGTCGACATTTGGGTTATATTTTAAAGTCGACATTTGGTTTAAATTAATCAACACATGTAAGGAATATGAAATTAAAATATTCTGTATTCAAGTAAATTAATATCAAAAATGTTATAAACCGCGTATACAACGCGAAGGAATAAAAGAGCTTTTCTAAGATGTATATTAAACAAAATCTAATAAATTTGTCCTTAGATTGGTTCTGGTTCTAAATTTAAATCTTACAGGGTTTAAAATCTATAATCTTCTGAAACTGTAACACATGAAAGTAATTTTTTTAATATTTGATCTATAATGGCATATGAAATATTTAAAATGATAAATTTGTTTCTGTATATTGGTTGAACAATAATTAACCCAAAATCAGAGAAATAAATATGTCTCTGCCCAAATGTAAATGTTTTATAATTTTATCTGTTCTATACATGTTTTTATAATATTTTCTATGTTTTGTTAGTGGTGAGATTTGAATTAAATATTGTCCTGCCCTCATATAAAATACCCAACCCTAAAAATACCTCGAGATCATCTCACTCCATCGGTCTCCCTTTATCTTGTCCGTTTCTATATTGATAAAAAGATTCTTAATCTTGTCAGAATGTCAAAGACCACTGGTCGATGGGAATATATAAGATCATTCAGATAGGTCAATGACCTCATATATCTTTGATCAGCAAACATTTACCCGGACATTGTGTAAATAAACAAGAAATGAACTATAACTATGCATGAATTGACCCATGTTATGTCCTGATGCAATGTTTTACATGAGGCCACCAATCAATAGGTCGGAGAGCGATACACCTCCATGATGCAACACCATGCCGTGGTAACCTGAATTGTCGTGCTGATGCAATAGCAAAAGGCGGGAAAAATTGACTACATAACCTTTAAAATATTTTGATGGATAACTATCTATTTTTACTTTTTTTTTCTATTGATATTTTTCTTAGTTTAATCAACATTATCATCTTTAATGTTTGATGGTTTGGGCATTTACTGTGCATAAATACCTTTAAATAAATTATGAAACAATCTAATTAAAATATTGATCTCTGATTACGTTATACTACATATGCTGATATGTAGTATAATTAGAATGATCATGAAATAAAATATAATTAGTTGAAAGCTTTTTTGTGTTTGGTTATTTTGTATGTTATTTAACCTACATCTGTCCAGTTTGCAAGTTAAGAAATGACACATATAATGACCCCTTTAAACGAAAACTTCTTATTTGTCAACATAGATATAACAATAATGAACTACATATCGCCTGACATAAATAAAGTTGGACTTTGTACTTTTGTTCATTCAGAAGTTGGATGTTTATATTTCGGTCGAAAGTACTGACTAATCTAATCCATATCTAAATTTTAGATTATATGTCATTCAAGATTCTATATCGCATCTATAAAAAGGCAGTTTTTTTGTGTATTATAATACTTTACAATTTATGTCTAATTCTCACCAATGCAAAATTATTTCTAATTATCTTTTTAGTTGATTGGTGCTTGTTTATAACGTCTAGTAGCAAATATTTCCTGCATATTTCGGACGAGAACGAATTTATAACTAATTGTTTAGGAATGTCCTGTAATAGGGTTTGGAATCAGGAATGCAACTTTAATATGAGGGCAATGGGTATGTAGTGTGGACAGTAATAAGTCTTGCATCAGGTCGGTCAGCTACCGTAAATGATCTCTAATATAGATATAGGAAGATGTGGTGTGAGTGCCAATGAGACAACTCTCCATCTCATAGCATGCTTAGAGTTGGTGCAAGAGTTTCAACGTGCATAGAACGTGGCACACTTTTAACAAGAGACATCGGATTTGATGTCCCCATATTCTAACCAGACTTGGCCGGAAATATTCATAAACATGTTTAACCCCGCCGCATTTTTGCGCCTGTCCCAAGTCAGGGGCATCTGGTCTTTGTTAGTCTTGTATTATTTTAATTTTTAGTTTCTTGTGTACAATTTGGAAATTAGTATGGCGTTCATTATCACTGAACTAGTATATATTTGTTGATGGGCCAGCTGAAGGACGCCTCCGGGTGCGGGAATTTCTTACATGGAAGACCTGTTGTTGACCTTCTCCTGTTGTTTTTTCTATGGTCGGGTTGTTGTCTCTTTGATACATTCCCCATTTCCATACTCAATTTTATATACCGCACAGTCAAACACTAGACGCCCCACTTTGGCAAGCTTTTTGGTGTTGATCGGGAAAAGACCAAGAGATATCCGTATTTCAATACCCAAGTCAATACTTCGGGTAGGACTTCTAGAAACTGTGAATTTAAGACATTATCATATGGAACCAGGATAGAACTAGCTTCCACCACGCGAACTTAGAAAAATATTATGTTTTGTGAAAAGTGATTTTTCTAATTAAAAATAACATAAAATTATCTGGCTTTTCAGCGTTTCCTCTTTCTCACTGCGTGTTATATAATTTGCATGAAATAGTTATTTGGTACTGTAACAGATTGGTAGCTTGTAGTAGTCCTCTTATTTATTTCCTTAAAATTGCCGTTTTATAAAATTAAGTGTTGTCTCGTTAAATTTTTTTTAGAGTCCAAATGTCCAATATAAAAACGTGACCCCCTCCCAAAAACCATAAACTTAAAAAAAAACTTAAAAAAAAAAAATTATATATACAATAGCTTATTTTATGAATGAACTTATTTCAGTACCGTTCAATGTATTTTTATTTTATTTTAGTACTTTCTAATTCAAAATAAGTCTTACTACTTTTAATTTGTTTTTCTATCATAACTACTCGTATCATATGTCGTACGACACCTAGAGGTGTTAAAGATTAATTAACCATTGAGATTAATTAGGGCTACCTGTAGGCGCTTGACATAATAAGAGTCTTTCGCGGAATAGACTATAACTCAACAAAATTTTATGACGTCATATAATATATAAATAGATAGTGTAGCGACCTGTCAAAACATTATACACGTTGTTGCGAACAAGGCTGGATCAATACTAAAAAAATCTGTAAAGATGAAACCACGTTCTAGGATATATGTTACAAGACAGATTCCGCAAGGAGCATTCGATGTTTTACTGGAAGACGGCAATGTTTCCTTTTGGAATAGCCATGAGCCGGTTCCTAGAGGCGAACTATTAAATAACATACAAGGCGTGGATGCACTTTTGTGTATGCCAACAGACAAAATAGATCGGGATGTTTTGGATAGGGCAGGTATGTAACTGTTTTATTACTACTATCTTCAGTATTCAGGAAAAAACGAAAAAAAAACTCGTGTGATGGGGGAAAATATATATTAAAATTGTCGTGTTACCAAATTATTTAAGGAACAGCTGATCGGCAACCTTGAGTCAGCCAATCAGATTGCTTTAAATCCACACACCTCTTAAAACATGTTGTTAGTTGCTAATCAATATCAATATGTCACGTACACTTATGAAGTTTTATATTCTAAATGAAATATCAACGATATCTTATCATACCTATTTCTTATTCTTATGATGAATCCGATTCTTAGATAATATTTTTTGTGGGTTAGAAAAAAGGGGGAGGGGGTTATGGACTGGACTTTGGCTTGTCAGACTATAATAGAAAAATCATAAACTCGTTTATGTTTGCTTCTTTCTAAAGTAACAATATTTATTTTCTTAATATAAAATATGAAACGCTGTCGTATTATTTTGGTTTATTTAAAAGGAAGGCGTTCTTGTCACTCGTTGTATGAGTAACTTTTATTCATCGAAGCGATGTTTACAAACCCTTCACAGTGTAAGTGGCATCTTACAGAATATGTGGCATCTTCGAAGATTATATTAGATGCTGCATCTCACCTTTTTTGGACCCGCTTTTGTTTTTCTTCTAAGTGTTCAACTAAGTGTACAATTGTGTTCAAATCCCTTATCCTAGTTAGAAAATTAGATGTACACAAAAAAAATTATGTATTTGTGTCAAGAAAGACCTCTGTACTTTAACAATGTGAATGTTTGCAGTTATCTTGACACAAGTACAGGTATGAGATCAAAGTCCACTTTCTCTGACCTCTTATGACCAGGTAAAGATAGATAAAAGTCACCTGAGTAAATATTCTTCCTATCTCACAAAGACATAACACATCTCTGTCTGTATTTTGACGGGATATATTATTGACAAAAACAGCACGTCTTAAGATCAAGGATAAACAAACTTAAGAAATTTAGGTCACCATCATACATACATGTATATGTAGAAGTATCTGTGACATCGTTTGAGAGTTGAAATGATACCTTCGTGATCGGTCTTGTACCTTAATTGTTTTCTTTTAAACATAGTGATACAATTTATACATATATATTAGCTTTTTTGATTTATAATTCATTTTATTTTCCGTGTCACCCCATTTTTGGTTTCTCATTCCGTACTTTTTTTTTCAAAAGAAAATAATACAAAAGAAAATAATAATGATTTTGACATGCATACTTGAGCAATTTAATTTACAAAATACTAAAAAGGATTTACCTCCTTCTGAGAAATTAATAAATAGAAAATAGGACTTCCTTGTTAAAAAAATCTTGGAGTTCAAAACCCAGGTTTCAAAATCAAAGTTGAACTCAATTGAGACGGATTCAGGGTAAAGTGTTTTATGTCATTTTTTAAAATAAAAAAGAAGAGAGATCAGAGGGACACAGTTTTCTCCTTCATTTTTGTATATAAAATGATATTCCAGAGAATATTTTGCTTCTGACACCGTATCTTTCACTGACTGCCTACTAGCTAAGCATACACGTGCACCACAATTAATAAAGGTTATTTGAAAATATTTAAATCATTTCAATATTGAAACTTAATAATGTTCTCAATCAAATTCTTTCAATATTGAAACTTAATAAATAAATGTTTTCAATCAAATTCTAGAATGATATTTGTAATTTAGAATTTTAAATAGTAATTACTACTTTATTGTACATGTCATATAATATAAACATATTTTTTTGTGACAAAGAATAAAAACAAAATAATACAAAGAGATAAGTAATTCCATAAAAAGAACTGACATTGTAATTGTGTAATGAGATTGTGGGATACATGTAGTTCCGACATGAGGTTAGAAGGATTGGGATTAACTCTATTGTTCAATATTAAATTTAGATAACCCTAATGACGTTTTAGTCTATAATAATTCTATTAAAAGATCATGGTCATACCGGATTTAAAAAATAACAACTCGACATGGTATCGAATAAAATACGTCATCATAGGCACACATGAGGAAGTATATACCGCACTAAAGAATTATTATAGATAAACCGATCGTAATACTATTTAATCCGGTTTTGTCATGTTTGAGTTGTTGTCTTAACTTTATGAAAACATATATAATCATACGTTTTTTGATTGAGTTAAGTCTGCCAATTGATATTTTATCGTATGTTTTTATATGTTGTGATGTTATGCTATTGTTTCAGAAAAAGGGAGAAGGTTTGGGCCCATTAAAACGTTTAATCCCGCTGCAAATGTTTGCACCTGTCCTAAGTCAGGAATCTGATGTACAGTAGTTGTCGTTTGTTTATGTAATATATACGTGTTTCTCGTTTCTCGTTTTATTTATATAGATTAGACCGTTGGTTTTCCCGTTTGAATGGTTTTACACTGTTATTTTGGGGCCCTTTATAGCTTGTTGTTCGGTGTGAGCCAAGGCTCCGTGTTGAAGGCCGTACTTTAACCTATAATGGTTTAATTTTTGAATTGTTGTTTGGATGGAGAGTTGTCTCATTGGCACTCACACCACATCTTCCTATATCTAATAAATACATTATTAGCGTAACTTAATTTAACCGATGATAAAATAAATTAAGAATATAAGTTGTATGGTTTATACTGACCCCATACGGATCCATAGAGGATTAGTAAAATCCATAATGGGTTAGGCCGAAAGGACGAATTATCTATAGATTTTACTAACCCTCTACGGATCTGTGGTGGTTCAGTAGTGAATCGAACAACAGCTGTTTCGCACACAGAACTTTTTCTGTCAAGTTTGGTATAAAAATACAAATTCATTTAATAGATGCCGTCACCAGTTATAAAATCTCTTGACCAATGTTGGTGATAGGGGGTCACCACATGACGGTGTTAAACCAGTCACAACGTACTTACTTACCCAATTCAAAGTGCGATAAATAACTTAGTTCAAAGTAACAGTTGACAGTCCCCTTGTAAATTCAATGTGTCCAAGGTTAAATAAAGAATTTGAATATAATTTATATATTGACAGAAAATGTCATATATACAAATATTAGAAAAGTTTTATTTATTTTCAGGTCCATCTTTAAAAGTGATTGGAACATTATCTGAACTTTGTGATCACATAGATGTAGACGAATGTAAAAGACGTAATATCCAAATTATCACCATGCCGTCCATATCTACAGAAATTGTAGCTGATTTAACGGTAGCTGCACTTGAGGGACAGTTAATGTCAATTGAAGGTAAACAACGATATATATTAGAGTTATCCCCCGTTGACCACTTTGAGAAAAAAAGTTTTGAATTTTTTAGCTTCATTTTGATTTTGTTCTTTCAAGTAACATGATATGTTTTTGTTTGAAACATATACTTTTTTCATCAGTGTGAAAATCGTTGGCAAAAATATGTAACAACTGTAAATATGTTTTGATTTCTGTTACGCAATCAGAAGTTATTACATACATTTACAATACGATTGTTTCTAAGACAACAGAGTACAATATACATACTACATTTAAGTGCATTTTGTTTATCACAACAACAACATTACAGATATGATAGTTATGACTTCCATGTTTCTGAACTTATAAACACGATAAAACATTGTCTTTTTTATTTTCCAGACGTTAATGCAAATGAGTCAATAAATAAGAATGACGTAATACAAAAAATGTACAAAGGCAAGACACTGGGACTTATTGGACTTGGGAGCACTGCTGTTGCCATTGGTAAACGATTACGTGAAAAGGGCATCGCAGACATTAAATACAGTGATTTTACAGTCAAATCAGCACAAGAAATAGAAATAGGAGCCAATTATGAAGAATTTGAAAAAGTTTTAGAGGAATCTGACATCATTTGTATCTGCTGCAGAGGAAACAATAAAAACAGTGAACTATTTTACAAGGACGCTTTTAAAAAAATGAAGAAATCGGCCATCTTAATCGATGCAGCACGTGGTCATGTAATTAACTACTATGATTTATACGAGGCCTTACGTGAACAACATATATCTGCTGCCGCTGTGGACTTGAGAGAGCAGGGAAAGATCCCTTACAAAGATCAATTGTTAGGATTAAATAACTGTATATTCGTTCCGTATCAAGAATCTAATCGCTGGGACAAGAGAAGCAAAATTTCTGCAGTTGTATCAAACAAAATTGTTGCAATCTTACAAATGGGTTGTATTCCTGAGAATTGTCCAGTGTCTGGCTAATGTTCGCTTGTTTCATTTTGTTGGTTCAAACTTTTTTTCACGCATCGAACAACATTGCATATGATTGAATTAATTTAAGCAGTGTACATGTACATACACATTTTCCACCATTCATTGAGCTATTAGATTTGAGAATGTTGGCCGTTACTTTATAAAACATCTCAGAACGCTTGGTAGAAATTTTGATGTTCTTGTTGCAAGTTTTATGTATATAAAGATAGTTTATTTTTACTTCTGTTTCGTCAATATATATATATTTTTTTTTATATCAGTTTTATTAATATACCAAATAATGAAGCTCATACACAAAAAGTATCCCACTGGACCATGGCTGTACAATCATCGTGATCAGACCGATGCTGTATGTTACTCAGCACGCAAGACACATCTTTCTGAAATGACCTTGCTCTGGAGAACGTTAAAACAATTTTAATACTGTAGCATTACTAATAGAAAGTGAATAAAAAATGTCAACAAGAAAAAAATATCAAATAAGAAGATACGGTATGGTTGTCAATGAGACATGTACATCTCTCAATCAGAGAACAAATGACATAAAGATTTTAAACAACTATATGTTACCGAACTAACCTTCACAATTTCCAAAATCTACATTATGTTCTACATGTACATATCATTTTTAATTTGATTATGACTACCTACATTTAGTAAAATAGGATCAATAGGTTGTTTATTTTAATCAATCAATGTTTAAAAAAAAAACCAACATGAAATAAAAATGAGTAAACTATGAAAAGTAAACACTTGCTTGCCAAACCCCAACATGAAATAAAAATGAGTAAACTTTGAAAAGTAAACCCTTGATTGCTGCACAGATACTCTGTTATCAGATATACTTTATTTTAACTTTTGTAATTTAATGTTTTCACTTTAGTTGAATTAGTTAATTTGTATTGTCACAGACATATGATATTTCAGAAACTGGACATTTATCTATAGCTAGTATTTAATTTATTCAATACTAATAGACAAGTACGATAATCAATACGCACGAAAACAAATTAAATCGCAATGATTAAAAGTGCGTCTCCGCTAACCTAAGCCATGTGGTTTACATATACATGTATGTACATGTTTACAAAGTGATTTAGCAAAAAAAAAATCTTCTTCCTTCTGTCGGTTGAATCACTGTTTAACAGGATGAATGGTCACATGGGCGCTGGGGGTGGAAACACTTGTATAAGAACACATTTGATACATATAATGGTATTTTAATGTGTAGACCGATATTTGAAAGAATGCAACGTACCTACAACTATAGCAGTATTTTGGTGAAAACCACAAGTGGGAGTAATCACTTTTGTACGTATTGCACTTTCTCTTGAGTTTTTATAAATGAAAGAACCCATGATTTAATGTAGATATAATATTATAAAATGTGAATATAGGTACACATAAACAACTTGTTACTAGACAGAACAATGATGACATTTTATAAATACATGTAATACTATATGGATTTAAGAATTTATTATTGGAAAAAAAAACAACGTCATAAAATCCTCAAGTTTGCCGTCCAATAAAACTTTGAACAAGATAAGTTCAACATCGAAGAAAGATCTGAGATGGCTTTCGTTGACCCTACATGAGATAGCTATTGTAGAATACAAGTAACATATAACACGCAAATTTTTGGAATATTGTGCTTTTATAACTGATTTAACTTTTGATTGTTTAATCATCAATGTTTTCTAGAAAGACTAAATATTACACATGTACTCGAAGACGAGATTTTTGTGCATTTGAAACCCAATCATATATCAATATTTAGACTGGTCTTCGGATATATTTTATAAGTAAACCAGAGTTACCTCCCATTATACATACATTTGATACAACTGTTTAAGGATTTATTTTGTTTTTCCAAAATTTCAGCAAAAGTGGCTATTCTTATCATACCACAGAAGAACAAAGGCAATTGTAGACACGATAGATAAACAATGTTTTAAAAGGTGCAAGTCATCATCTCCCTGTCTTGTCCCTGTTCTCAGATCACTGGAAAGCTCAAAACTAAATCCCTACTATTAAAACGGTCCAAAGTGATTTTTTGCTTGCCTTAACTGTATACCACCATGAAGGATAACCAAACTGGGCAAACAAACAAAAATCAGAGCTTTGCATGAGAAGATACGTTCCTCAATTTTTGAAAATTTCCAAAATTTTGTTACAGCATATTTTAACAACACAAAATGCCAGTACCCGAAGTACTGGCTAATGGGATGGCCGATTGGGGGTACACTCCCACCAGCAGAGGCATTGAACCAGTGGTAGTAATACATGTAACATAAACGATGACAATTTTTCTGCAACAGATGCGCATTTCAACAATCAATGTCCATCCAGTGATGCTCAAGGCTCAACTCATTTGAAAATCCAAAGCTTATCAAAAGGATGGCGAGCTATTAACTAAAAAGTGGATAACTGTAACAATACTGAAATTAATATAACATCTGATTAAATATTCAATTACGAACAATATTTTTTTCAAGTTATTATGCATGATGATACTTACATGCATTTTATATGAACTTCAAAGGGTAGAGTAAATTTTACCCAAATTACTACTTCCTGAATATTCATGAAGTACTTGCCACTGGACAAACAACAAACCAGCCTTAAGAATCAGATCCATGTCAAGAAGTTGCTTTGCAAATGTCTTGCATGTTTTTATCAGCAGTACTTTAAGAACATAGACCACGATTTAAAATATAAATCAAGTCCTAGCTTATTCACTAAGGGAAGTTAGACATGTTTTTGATGTGTTTTAATGCTCAGGTAAATGCATTCAGTCAGACTTGATGCATTCATGTTGCATAATCTGTAGCACTTTGGCATTAACGCATGTGCACACATATGTACCGAGAAGACCTCGCGAGTGATTGTGTTTTTTATCGAGATAACTTTTTTATTTCGTTCATTTAATTGTACAGTAAACATCCTTGTCCTATATTTGGATCAAAATAACAAACCTCAAGGAGAATAGCAATGCGCATGTCAAAATCATATTGACGGGTTATTTTAACTTATAGTCTGATTCTTTGAACAACTCCTCGTAAAATGTCTAAACCAAAAGTATACGTTACTCGACGGGTACCGGTTGATGGATTGGAACTTCTGAAACGTAAATGTGAGGTACAAATCTGGGATGTCGATGAAGTTATTCCGAGAAAGACTTTATTAGAGAATGTTAAAGGAATTAACGGAATATTCTGTTTGATAACAGAAACGATCGATGCTGAATTCCTAGATGCTGCTGGTATGTATTTGTAAATGTGCATTTGAATGAATATGAACATAAAATGTATTGTTTAAAACTGATTTTTGTCAGTAAATGTCTTATCATCCTCTATAAATAAAAACGAAAAATACGCATGTTTTAACAACTATGATATGACTGAAATTGTTAGTCGTTGAAGTACTTATTTTTGAAAAAAATTTAGTTGGGGATTAAAGCATTATTACTTTAAAATTAAATTTGGACCCTTTTTCTGAAAAATATGGCGTTGTGTATTCTTTGTGATAAATAGTAAATTTCTAAAATTCAAATCTTCGTTTACTAAATTCAACAAAAGTGCACTATTGATTGGCTAACATATGACAACAGGATGAAAAGCTATTACTATTATAACAAATAGAAACCATAGTTTGTTTTCATCTAGTACATTTTATTAATATTTGTAGGTCCTGACCTCAGAGTTGTGGCCACGATGTCCGTTGGGACTGACCATATTGATTTGAAGGAGTGTAAGAAGAGGGGAGTTTTCGTCTCTAACACACCGGATATAGCTTCGGACAGTGCCGCTGATCTTACTATGGCGCTTGTCCTAATGACAACAAGACGTCTTGTTGAAGGTAATAATATAAAAAATATTTATGGGAGAGCTCTTCTTTTCATTCCAAGCCTGTTGCTTTCATTTATATAAGTATATATATATAGAGAGATAATGTTGATGTGTGTGGCATGAGCTAAGAAAATATAGCTTCACATATTATTGAAAGGGAAGTGTTAACATTGGTTAGGAAATAAAAACACATTTTGATATGACAGGAAATGAAAATACCTGTCGTTATAACTATAAATTGAAATATATGTAGGTATGACAAAAGGTTGACATATATGTAGGTATGACAAGAAATGATAATATTGGTCTTAATTATTTTAATTGTTAAAAAAAAGTCGGAATTTAAAATGAAACACTTTTGGAACTGACATGTATTCGTTGTCCAATAACTTATTGTAACATTCGAGTAAGTGATGGAGCATGTCTCTAGAGTATCACTGGTTATATATATAATACATGATCACATATATCTTAACATCTTCGTGAAGAGAACGGGAGTGGAACGTACGGTAACCCTTGTGAAGAGAACGGAGGTGGATCGTAACCCTTGTGAAGAGAACTGGAGTGGATCGTAACCCTTGTGAAGAGAACGGGAGTGGGTCGTAACCCTTGTGAAAGAACGGGAGTGGATCGTAACCCTTGCCTAGCGAAGAGGATATCTTAATGGTAGTGCAAGTCAACTGAAATAAATAGTTGACAATAGTTGTAAACTATAACTAATGTCTTTAAAATACTGGTATATTTATACTACTTGTATGTTTAATGTGAAAATACAATATGTTATCATCAATTATAATTTAATGGATTCCTTTTTTTTTCATCTTTAAGGAGTAGATGCTGTTCGACAAGGTCAGTGGACACATTGGAAACCCATGTGGTTATGTGGTTCAAATATGATGTCTAAAACTATTGGTATTCTGGGATTTGGTCGTGTTGGCTTTGGTGTTGCGAGGCGACTTAAACCGTTTGGGGTCAAAGAAATTATTTATAACGATATCCGACCACATGAATTCGCAAAAGATATCGCTACCTTTGTCTCGTTTGACGAGATTTTAGAGAAATCAGACATAATTTGCATATGTTGTGCACTGACGTCACTGACAAAGGGTTTATTCAATCAAAGTACCTTTAAAAAAATGAAAATGAAACCCGTGTTGATAAATACATCAAGAGGAGGAATTGTTCAACTTGATGATTTGCATAATGCGTTAACATCCGGTCAGATTTCAGCGGCTGGACTTGATGTCACCGAACCGGAACCTCTTCCGTCGGACCACCCATTGGTGTCTTTACCGAATTGTGTCATTTTACCTCACATGGGTACTAACACGAATGAAGCAAGGAAGAGTATGTCAATAAACACAGCAAAAAACATTTTGGCGGTCCTTGATCTTACTGATTCGGATTGAATGAGTTATACTTATTTGCTCTTTTTCAAAAATTGGATGCAATTGTATTCGTTTTTTTGACATTTTTTTAAAGACAGTATCTATGGCACATCAAACGATTTTTGTATTGGAAGGCACGCTTATCTATAATTATTCTAATCATTATACACACAAGGTGGATGCAATAAATAATAGCTTTTACTTTGTTTCAATAAAGCATTTTGCAAAGTACAGTGTTCGTTTCCGTTCGTAGTGACTACAAACAGAAACATATATGTCTGTGCTATAAAACATGTAAAAATGTGTAAAATATGATAGTGTTGTGAGATTATAGGTCAATTAACTTTTAAATTTGATTATAGATTATCTTAAATAAAATGTTGAACTGACTACTTCTACATCATAATCTGTCAAAATTGTTCAATAGTTCACTGAACTAGTACACAATTACATATAGGGGCCAGTTGAGGACCACCTCCGGTTACGGGATTTGCGTTGCAGACATTTCTATGGCCTTCGGCTGTTGTCTGCTATTTGGTTGTTGTTTCTTTGACATATTTCCTATTTCCATTCTCAATAATTGTATACGCCCAATATCAGGACCTATAACTGAGACTCAAAACCAGACTTGTTTCCATTTATCAATATATATTTTTGCTCGACAGTTGTTAATTGCTAGTAAAGTATTGAGAACATGCATGTACTTTTGAAATATATCAAATAACTGCGGATCATCCACTCCATCTAATTGCGTCATTCTCCGAACATTGATACCAGCACAGGGCTTGACAGAGTATGTAAATTATCACTTGTCTAGAAATGAAAGAAATGAAATTAAAAAAAGTATAATATGACAGTTTTGGCTTGATTTTAAGATCTTTAGAAGTTCGGCAAAATATGCGGGCGCAATATCATAGGAGTTGAAGTTGAAGTTACATTTTTCCCGCACATGCAACCGTAAAGGTTAACTGATTGATGCCACAGTGATAATATATACTTTCACATAGATAGTTGCATGTGTAACTGTAGTCGTGTTCAGACATAACAGACCATTTTAGCACAGGATTAATCCGTTGACCTGTATTTGCAATAGCCAATTTTTGCGAAAACCTAACTAACCATGCATACTAAAATCATGAACAATAATCCATGCTGACTTAACGTTAAGTTGTTTGTATGTTCACTTGTGTCCATCATGGAAATAATGTTGTTGAAACGAAAGGCCTTCTAAGATGATACGCACAGAGTTCCAGAGGTTGGATGAGTTTGCAACTTGCTTTTTACAGAAAAAGACGTAGAGCACATCTTCCTCTTACGAAATATAGACAAGAAAAACATGAAGCACTGTCAAAAATGAATATACAATCCGCGAATAAAGAAATTTGAGAACTTTGTAGTTGTCACCCAGCTATTCAAGTTCTTAGCTCACCTGGCCTAAAGGGTCAATAGAGCTTTTCTTATCACTTTGCGTCCGTCGTCGTCGTCCGTCGTCGTTAACTCACACAAAAATCTTCTCCTTTGAAACTCCAAAGCCAAATTTAACCGAACTTGGCCGGCCCACAATCATCATTGGGTATCTCATTTAAAAAAAAAATGTGTTCAGTGACCCAGCCAACCAACCAAAATGGCCACCATGTCCAATAATAGGACATAGGGTTAAAATGTAAGTTTTGGCTAATATCTCTGAAACCAAAACATTTAGAGCAAATCTGACAGGGTAAAATTGTTATTGAGGTTAAGATACATCTGCCCTGAAATTTTCACATGAATCGGACAACCCGTTGTTGGGTTGCTGTCCCTAAATTGGTAATTTTAAGAAAATTTTGCCGCTTTTGGTTATTATCTTGAATATTATTATAGATACAGATAAACTGTAAACAGCAATAATGTTCATCAAAGTAAGAACTACAAATAAGTCAACATGACCAAAATGGTTAGTTGACCCTTTAAGGAATTATTGGCCTTAATGGTCTATATTTTACAATCTATATTTTACAAAAATCTTCTCCTCTGAAATTACAAAGACAAATTTAACCAAAATTAACTTGCCCACAATCTTCGCTAGCCAAGGGTTACGATCCACACCCGCTCTAAGAGAGCAGGAGTGGATCGTAACCCTTGGCTAGCAAAGATGCTTGCCCACATTCATCATTAGGGTTTTTAGTTTAAAAAATGTGTCCGATGACCCGGTCCGCGAACCAGGATGGCTGACATGGTTAAAAATAGTACATAGGGTAAAATGCAGTTTTTGGCTCATATCTGAAAGCGTTTAGAGTAAATCTGACGGATACAATTCTTTATTAGGTCTAGATCTATCTTCTCTAAAATTTCCAGACCAATCTAGCAACCCGTTTATAAAATGGATTAAAAATGTTGCGCTAAAATTGCAATTAATAATTCTACTTTTCGCTAAAATCGGTGAAATAGGTTGCGCTAAACTAGGTTTAACTTTGTGGTCAAAACCTCCATTTTTTGCGCTAAAAAGTCCTCCATCGTGAATTTAAGAACACTGTCATGAGACTTTAATTGACTCCTAAACAGACCAGCTTATAAATTGTCTATGATGCATCGATCATTAAATTGTTCCGAAATTATTATTTTTTTAGCTGAAAGTAAAATACATTTCGGGTTAGAAAGGGACCGTTACAATTATTGGTATTCTTTCAATCTTCTTAAACATTTTTCTTTCAACATTTTTTTCCTTACTTTGCATATCAAAGTAACGCAAAACTACCGTTTATGGTGTTCAATATTATACTAATGCAACAATAATTTGATGAATTAAAGTTATTTGTTATAGACCATTTGCATACTCGGAAATCCGAAAAAGTCAATAATATGACTTTATTGCGTAGTACACTTGTACGCGATAAAACCTATTACTACGCAGTTTTATTTATTTGTGTAAATACAGGTTACCTTTGTGCACTTATCGTCGGATTTATAATCCTTGTGAATCGTTATAAATATGACATCTTCAAACAAACCTTTTGGGAGAGCTGTGAAGGGTGCCCTTTTCATATTTTTTGTACTTCACCAATTGATTCCGGAATATTTCAATATATTTAGATATGTGCATTAGGCATGTTAGGTAAGTCCTTTTACACATATTATATGATATATGGATAAAGTGATTGATAATGTTTGTTTCAATAACTAAAACTGAATACTATATAATTATACGCTCGGTATTTTTTGTAATCCTGTTTGCTGCAGTCAATTAAGAGTGACTAGGACGTTGAGAAATTAGTAATTAACTGATCAAACCACTATAAAATCAAAAATGGTTTCTTGATATTCAAGATGTCTCTTGGTTTTAAAAATCATTACTTTTAATTTTATATTGAAAAAAAAATGATAAATTAACTAATATATTACTTCAAAAGGTTTAATTTAACAGTAACAATTATTATTATTATTATTATTTGATATTTAATTATAATGGTATGTAATATTTCATTATTGTTTTCAATTTTAAATTATTTTAGCTTTGAAATTGTACTTTGGAATTAATTACCTCGACGTTTTGTATATTAAATGAACAGCGAATTTCTTCATATTCTAGTTGTCAATCGATCCCGGCCTGCCTACACATCGACAGCAATGCCATGCACCATCCTAGGCATTGTCATAGCTAGTTTCCCCATCATGTTAAGACCCAGAACCAGCTCTCACAGATGTAGTTCGTCTGTTGAGAGTCTGTCGGGAATCAACGACTAACTTCACAATATACCAACAATCTATATACCATTCATATGTATAGCAATGTCGTCTTTTTTTTGGGTTAAAATATATGGTGGAGGACCCGGGCAAATATCTGTCAGAATACTAGGTGTTTACTACCTTTGTATGTAAATTGTTAAAATAGAGGAAATTATTATCATATTATTTTTGCTGATGAAGATAAACATAGTGGAATTTTATTCAGCAAACTATCACATATGACAACGAATAACATTTTGAAGAATAACAAAGGAATTCAAATACTGACTGCAGGCCATATTATTTGTTTTAACTTAGACCATCCTATGACACCTATATGTATGTATCCTAACGATATAAAACCCAAATTTAGGACACATATCTTAGAAGACTTTGTTTAAATTGTTTTACATTTGTCTTATCGGCGCCTTATATAGCTGACTATGCGGAATGGACTTTGCTCTTTGTTGAAGGCCGTACGGTGACCTATAGTTGTTAATGTCTGTGTCATTTTGGTCTTTTGTGGATAGTTGTCTCATTGGCAATCATATCACATCTTTTTTTTATATTTGGTAAATTTAACCATCAAAACACTAATTTGCTATTTCGTGGCGGTCAGTTTTTGTTGATCAAGGTAGTGGTAGAAACAATACTAGTCAATTATGATTAGATTTGAGTGCATCTGCACCGTGCTGGAACTTAAATGAAAGAGTGCATCCAGTCAGTACTATTAAAAAAAAATAAACAAAAATTGGGGGATAAAAACAATCCTCCACTCCGCCGATTTTTCTTACTTTTCATTTCTAAAAAGCTGTTTGGTTTCTTATTTCGCCCCAATATCGTAGACTCGGTCTATTTATAGTTTTTCATACAAAGGAGCAAAGAACGCTCGTTTCATTTATGTAATAATACGTAACTTACTACGTAAGATTGACAACGTGTCAAGAAATGAGATCTTTACATTTAATCAAACGGTAAAGCTTTTCTCTCCTTTGAATATATATACAAGAAAGACAAACAAGTATGAATCAAGCGTGTTCGTGTGATATAATTTGTCAATACAAGTGAGATTTATAACAGAATGCACCTTTAAAGGGATAAACCGAGTTGAAAATGTTACGTAATTAATGTCAGATTAAATTGTCAGATCATACAAAACACCTCATCTTTTAAATCGTTTTGAAATCAGACATAAGTCAATATGAATTAGCGTGCACAGGATAGCACGTTTGCTGATTGATCAAGGTTATTTAATTAATATATAATTAGACAGAGGTATCAATTAGAATATTTTGTACTCTTCTGCGTTCTTTTTGTTAACGCACCCTTTTGTCGTCATTAAGATGTTCGAATGTTGTTCGTTATGTTGCGGAGGTTGGATCGTCCTTCATTTGACATTGTCTGGTATCGATCGATCGATAGAAGAGCTGATTCTAAACCTTAACTTTCTCACGTAATCCTTCCGTTCATTTCACTGTTGTGTATAAAATACTGTCCAGTATCGTATAAAGCCGTTTACAGTGTCACCGACATTTCAACACAGAAATATTGATAACAGCTAAAATCTTGCTATATTTACTCTATACAAATACTAGTTATAAATAACATTCGAATATCATTTTATTTAACAGATTACTAGTATATGTTTTTTAACATATCGAGAGAGGATGACAAAAATTAAAGTGTTTGTGACTAGGAGAATACCCCAACCTGGACTTAATATACTACAACAGGATTGTGATGTACAGTTCTGGGACAGCGATGAAGCCATTCCACAAGAAGAACTTCTCAAGAGAGTACATGGAGTTGGAGCTTTGTTGTGCATGCTGACTGATAAAATTGATGAAGAAGTTCTAGCAAAAGCAGGTAAATATACATATTTTATTTACTTGTGAAGATTTTTATGCCTCTTTTTTTTAACTTTTCGATCAGAATTGTAATATTTGTAGATAATATTATATTCATGTAAAGTCTGCTTTTGAATTCACTTGCAAAATCGCCATGCAATCGCAGAAGCTGCTTTGGATCTTTCAACTGCTTTAGAATATAAATAACAAACTTTGCCGGCGACAATTAGGATTTGACTGTCCAAGATATGCGTTGGTTCCCTTTCGTGTCGTGTAAATTTTAACTGCGACGATGTATATGTTTTCATTTTTAAAAGCAGACATTTCGTAGCTGGTTTTATTTGAAATAATTCGAAATAAATAAGCTTCATTTCAAGTACTTTTCAAGTTACGACAAACACTTTTACTTCATTTTTTTTTGGTGATTATTTAGATCAAAATTCGGGAAAAGGGGGGATTGATGTATCTTAAAAATTCGTTTACTTGATTCAAAACTTAACAATATTGTAGAAAGATTAGTGCTGATTTGGCAATAAATATAAGAAGTTAGTGCATATGTCAGACCCATGCATCTTACATAATTGTATTGATTTTGTTTAATATAAATGATGAATGACATCAACATTCAAATCTTCAATGGGAGCAGTGCAATAGCAATCCACTTTATCTGGTTTTAAAATTCAATGTGAGTTTTAAATCTAACAAAATAAAAAAAATGAAATATATCGGAAAAAAAGTGCACATCAAAAACTATTTTTGCAGTGTAAGGGAAATAATCCCGATAGGACTCATAACAAATACTTGAAATAGGCTCTTTTTAATAGGTGAAAACCTGTGTATTAACACATATGCTCCTTTTAATAGGTGAAAACCTGCGTATTAACAAATATACTCTTTTTAATAGGTGAAAACCTGCGTATTGTATCCACAATGTCAGTAGGATATGAGCACATAGATCTTGAAGCTTGTAAAAGGAGAGGGATAGCTGTTACAAACACTCCAAATGTGTCAACTGATAGTGTGTCAGAACTAACGGTGTCTCTTCTACTGCTGGTGGCCAGAAGACTATATGAAGGTACATGTAGATTTAAAATTAGTCTTGAGTTAGATATATCATAAAGTAGAGATGTTAAGTTATAAATAGTAATTGCTCAACTTGATAAGTTACATGCATGCTTGTGCAAATGCTACCCACTTTTAAGCTATGTTCATGCTCTATAATTCAACATTTTTTGTTACAGCAATGTTTTGCTAATGAATATTTTAAAGAAAATGAACAATAATCCGGTATAATTATTTGAACATGAGAATAATTGGAAAGTTCAGCTCCGACATTCCACACAAATAAAATGACAAACAATTCATCCAAACTTCAATCTAATTAAAATATAGATCTCTGACTTTGTTATACTGCGTTATACTCATATGTAGTGTAACGAAATCAGAGATCTATATTTTAATTAGATTGTCCATTCTCAGAAATGATTATTATTAAAACCTTAAGAGAGCTCAACATAAATGTAGTTAACGAACACCAAGTAGTTTTCTTGGATTTCAATGAAATTGTTTGAAAACAAGACTTATTCGTATAAGAATTTCAGCTCATATCAAGTTGAGAGAAACTCAAAACGTCATAGCAAACCCCCACCCCCAAACAAAAACACCACGAAAATAGAAACAAACCCACAAAAGCACAACTTAGAACAATACAGATAGTGCAACACAAACCTTACCAAAACCAGGAGATGATCTCAAATGCTTCGAAAGGGTAAACGGATACTGCTACTCATTTGGCGCATGTTGAAAGGACCAGTTTGGCTGACCATGTCAATATGTGCTTTTTATCATATCATTACAAATGCTATTGGTATATGCACAAAGACCCCTTTCCGTTAAATAATATACATATGCATCCATTGTATTTCAGGAATACGTGCAGTACACGGAGGAGAATGGGGTAAATGGAAGCCTATGTGGCTGTGTGGAGTAGAATTAACAAACAAAACAGTCGGAATCCTCGGACTTGGTCGTATAGGATACGGGGTGGCCAAACGACTAAAACCTTTCGGAATTGATAGAATTATTTACCATGATGTCTGCAGAGTCAGTTATGCTGATGATATTGGCGCTACATATGTAGATTTTGCCATGTTGTTGAGCGATTCTGATATCATATGTATATGTTGTAATTTAACTCCACAAACAAAGCACAAGTTTAATACGAAGGCTTTCGAAAAGATGAAGAATAGCGCAGTGTTGATTAATTCCGGGAGAGGGGGAGTAATCCAACATGATGACCTATATGAAGCATTACGTACAAACACTATTGCTGCTGCCGGATTGGATGTCACTGAACCGGAACCACTTCCTAAAGATCATCCGTTATTGACATTAAACAACTGTATTGTTCTCCCTCATATGGGTAGTAATACATGGGAATCAAGAAACAGTATGTCGGAAATTGCTGCGACTAATATTATTTCTGTTTTAAATGGTACGAATGCAGTAGGTGAAGTTATTCCTCCGCGTAGTAATGGTCTATGATTAAAAAATAGAATGACAGCAACACGAGATCGCTTTGTTATATATTTTTTTTATCGTTAATTGTTCCCGATTATCGATATATTTGTAAACGAAACAGTAAAGCATAATATATGGTTGATGTTGTAATTTGATTTCTTCGTTTTTGTTGAAAATAGTCTATGTTGGTCAAGTTGAAGGTTAACATCATTAAAGTTAAGTTGTTTCTGATGATTTCTTTATCTAAATAAAAAAAGGAGCAAAAGGCGAAATTTTCTTTTCAATATTAAAAAGAAGATGTGGTATGATTGCCAATGAGACAACTATTCACAAAAGACCAAAATGACACAGAAATTAACAACTACAGGTCACCGTACGGCCTTCAATAATGAGCAAAGCCCATACCGCATAGTAAGCTATAAAAGACTCCTATAAGACAATGTAAAACAATTCAAACGAGAAAACTAACGGCCTTATTTATGTAAAAAAAATGAACGAAAAATTATCATATGTACCAATTGAAAATTCAATCTGAACATACATGTAAACTAAATGTGGTTAATTCATCCAGTCTTTCGGAATATACTGCTTATGTTTCTTTTGACGCTAAAATCGGAAAAAACACATTATTTTGTACTGACTTTTACTACACCCTCCGAAGGTATTAAATTGTATTTTGTACTTTATTTTTTCCATATAAACTATTGTCTGATTCTGATATTGCATTCTTGCTCGTAAACGCGAAGACGATCGAATTATTCTACATTCATTGTCAATTTGGGAATAATGGAAAGTAAAAGAGAGGCGAAAGATACCGAAGGGACATTCAAACTCATAAGTCGAAATAAACTGACAACTTCATCTCTAAAAAAGAAAAAAAAAACAACAAACAAATGATAGCCCCTTCCTTATACAATAATAGCAGAAGCTACTCGATAGTTGTTATTATAAGAAAATCCCGAAGGTACTATACTCAAACTCATAAATCGAGAATAAACTGACAACAGAATGGCAAAAAAATCAAAAAACAACAAACAACGACAAAACAACATTTCTATAGCAGTAAACTTACAAAATATTGACTTAGCAACATCTTTCAATCATGCACGCTAGCACCGTAGATGATCTCAGGTGCGCAGGTAGGGCTAGCAGATACTGCTGAACAGATGAAACACAATTATTGATTTTGAAAGTCTTGCACCGTGGTTGTTTTTTTCTGTGAAAAAAAAATTGAAGTACGGTATTCAGTAATAGTGCTGAAATGCATTGAATCAGGAGACAAAAACAGTATGTTATTATATTCCTGACAATTATAAAACAGTCAACTGTCTTGAAAAAAATGAGATGTTACATATTATAACATATTGCATCTGTGGCGTGACCAATTTTCTATAATTGCTTAAATCGTTAAAAAATCTGCATTAAGGAAAAATAAACGCGTATCATTTTACACAAACCGAGCCGCTCGAGATATGGTGAAGCATTTTGATGTTTTGAAACTGGTAAAGGGTATCAGTTTAAAGCAGGAAACCAGTGATTGATTGGAAATGATTCTACAATATGTATCGTTGTCTTGAGCTAGCTTAATACATGTATTTTATTGGAATGATTTTTTTTGTATAGGCCGCATGTGAGATCTTTCTTTTCAAAATATAAGACTATGTCATACATGTACATTGAGAAACTAAAGATATAGGTTATTTATCATCCATGACACACAATCAGTACATACACAGTACAAAACACATTAAAAGTACAGCTCTTATTATTTCTGTTCTGTAACTCAAAACCACCATGAGGCCTTCAACACGAGGAGCAAAAAAGAACTCTCACATCGCTGGTAGTTTAAGACGACACCAAGCTATTTGAGCGGAATTCTTTGTAAAATAATTCGGGGAGATGTTTCACCACAAAATCATGCAATGTCAAAGATATCATACTGGAAAGTAGTACATAGCTTACATCATGTACATTAAGCTAAAGTATCTTCTTTTTGAAAAGAGTATATAACTTAAAAGGTCATTGTCTTAGCAAAAAGAAAAGCCCCGCTTACTAGAACACAAAAATACAGAACACCAAAATCCAAAAGCAGCATAATAATTAATAAACCATAAGATGCAAGGACTGATTATTGTTTGAATAACAACTCACAATAAATTACCCTTAATGATAACATGGATAACTTCGAAAATATAAATATTATTTTAACATCCTGTCTCATTTTAAATGCACTTTCAAGATATGCAAATATATATTTTTTTAAAAATTTTATGGGAATGCTGATAAACTCTAAGTCATTTTGTTTACGATTAATGTGTTTTACAAATTAAAATATCCACATGTATACATCACAATCACGTCCCTCATCAACTACGTTCAATTTATAAAAACTACATAATTGTGAATGTGTGCTTATCAATACTATTTAATTCGAAACCTTGATTTAAATGCAAAATCGAAATTTGTGAAAAACAATGTAGGTTTTATCATCAACAATTCATGTAATTTTAATAGTTAAATGTTAATAGCTTTGATGACGAATTATTTATTCATTATTGATGAATTTATATATGTTATCTAAATGATACTATCTGCCCCTATTTTCATTATTGTCTAAGGCAGTCTATTATATTTTGCTCGTTATAAGTCATGATTATTGGAAAACTGAATATATTTAGTTAGATCCTATGATACCAATTCAGGGGCGGATCCAGCCATTTTAAAGAGGGGGGGGGGTCCCCAACCCAGGATTAAAGGGAGGGTTCAACTATATGTCCCCATTCAAATGCATTGATCGACCAAAAAAAAAGGGGGATTCAAACCCCCGGAACCCCCCCCCCCCTTTTCCCCCTTTCTGGATCCGCCACTGCATTGAATACCATGATAACAGTTAAACATAAATCTGTGACAAGTTATCCAGCGAATCTTCTCCTCTAGGACAATTAATATCATAGAAAGATCAAATTAGATGTCATTTTACAAGTATTTCGAATAAATATTATCAACGAGAGAGAGATTAAAATGCTGTATTTCCATAAAATCAAATCATTTAATTCCACCGTAATTCCTTGTGGTAATAATCTCCATAGAAATATGCATTGGCAAAGTCCGTCCTGGGAAATGTAGTTGATTGATACAAGTGTTCAATAGCTATGAGCATTTGACATTCCATTTAGTATCAGAGAAGATTCAGATATCAATAAAATGGCAGAAGATAAGTAAGTATTGTTTGTTGATCATTTATTTCTAATTTTGTAATTTTGTCATATTCCTGGTAACAATTCTAAAAAGGTATCATTTACAGTGTAACTTTATCGGCATTATAATGATGTACACCACGTATATTTTTCAATTTCTTCGAAAAACACATGTCGAATTGGATTCAGTTACACAGAGTTAAATGCATTTTAATATGCGTCTCTTTGTGCTGAATCAAATATTGTAGCGAAAATTTGATCGGAGACGTCGCATCCGTACACATTGAACCAAACGGTCAGCCTCAATGAAAGAATAATATATGTTCGCACAGAGGATATGTTCCAATCCCCAACTGTAACCTACCGAATTAGACTTATCACCGGGTGTGTACTACCACGAACAGCACGATGGATGCCACATGTGGAGCAGGATCTGTATACTCCCATAGCACTTGAGATCATTTCCAGTTTTGGTGGGTTCATGTTGATCAGTAATTTGTGGGTTCATGTTGTGAATTGTGTAATGTTCAACTGCTTGTTTTTTGTTATTTTTTGTTCGACAACCTTCTATCAATATATCAAGGGATACAGACTACCAATTTTCACATTCTATAAAGTGAAGGATGTTGGTTATTGCTAAGTTAATAGCTCTCGGTGTATGGGTTAAAAAATGAGATTCGACGATACCAATAGACAAATAAATAAACAGCTTTAATTAAACTAATTTGTAGTACACTGAATTTGGAAATACTTGAACTTTTCAGAACGTTTATAGAGGGAGAGTCGTGGACAAAATCATGCAAACGACAGGAAACAGAAAATACAAACAATTGTAAGTTTTAAAAACCACAAAAAAACATTAGAGCAAACAGAAACCGAACGACAATGAAATACCGGGTATTACGGTAGTGTAGTAGAAACGGAAATGTGATATAAAACATAATTGTTAAAGAAAATATCAATTTTCATATTATAGTATATATTTGGTCCTACATGGAAACCATGTATCTTTAAAAAAGATATCCGACGTATTTAGATTTGAGTATTATGTTTAAAACTATCATTTCGATAACCTTCAGAAGCACAATGACTTAATGATGCAGGACCTGTTTGATAAAATCTCCATCTGAATGTTACTGCAAGAATTTTTTTTTACTAAGTCTGTTTATATTAAAGGCAATAATATATAAGAATATTGTGATGACACCTAAAAATTTTATTGGTAAAAAATCTAGTGCAAATAAAAAGAAACTAATATACATTTACTACTGTTAACATTAAGCTTAATTTATGGTTATCAAAGCTAGAAACTATTGGTAGTATGCATGTAAGTAGTATCTTTCTGTTTACATTCACCCAAACCCCGCGGAAATCGCACATGCGTAGGTGCGTTCTAAAAGTCATGTACGTTCGTACAAAAAAGTTTACATTAAAAATTATATAATTATATAATTGTCCCGAATAAACAGCTTTCGTGGATGCAAAGAACTATTGGAGAAACAATTATTTTAATAAAAATATAAATCTTTGTAAGATCTAGTTCAAATATTTATAATTTATCACTTGCTTTCCATCACGATATAATTTTCGAGACGATTTTTCAAACACAAACAAATCACCCACAATGATGGCATTTTGTCCAATCACAGAAAGGATTTTCGAGCATGCGTAGTCTGTTGCCATAGTGAAGCGTCCTTAAGTTCAAAGTGCACAAACCGAAACTATACCGACTACGTCGGAAAAAGAGATACCGTGTACGCGATAGAAATCATAAATTGAATTGCAACTTCAAGTACAGATACTTGCTATACTGTAATTTTAAACATTTACGATTGCTATATTCAAAGATTAGAAAAAAATGAAAAATTAATCATTGCGATTTTAGGAAAATATGAAAAAATCGAGGGTGATCTTAAGTGTTAAGGAAAGGTAGGCTAATCCTGCTCTACAGGCTAACAGTTATACTCATGATGTTGAACTCTCGATCTTTTTTTCTGATTGAAATTGATTGTGTATACCGACATGCTTATCTGTACATGTATTTAAGTTTATATAAGCTAAACTATGTGTATTGGTTTTTTTTATACTTTGCACTTATGCAATCTGCATTATTTTGCTGAATTATAACACGAAGATGTTGTACGATTGCCATTGCGATAACTCTTCATAATTGATCAAAATGACACAGAAATTACTTAATAGAGGTCAACAATGAGCAAGGCCAATACTGTATGGCCCGAAATGACAAATATAAAACAATCTAAACTAGAAAAACTAACGGCTTAATTAATGTACAATGTAATGAACTAAAAACAAATATGTCACACAGCAACAACGAATACCACTGGAATTCTGCAACAGGCTCCTGACTTAAGCCAGACACATACAGAATGTTTCGATTTTAACATCTTAGTTGGTAAAAAAACGAAAAACGATAAACAAAAACGAACAAAAGCCACCAAAGCACGTGAAATGAGCAATACACTCCTCGTTAATAGAAAGTGATGATTTAAATTTCTCAAGATGAGTTGGAGACCAAGGGAGGTAACCCGGACAAGGACAATGATTGTGAAAAGGACGAAAAGAACGGATGTGATGAAGATAAGGACAATGCAGATGAAGAAGAGGAAGACAATGATTGTGACTGGATGACGAAAGAAGAGGAAGAAAGAAAAATTATACAATGTGTAAGATTTTCAAATGTTCAAGTTAAGGATCTACTTACATGAGGTTTATAAACTTGATTTTCGGATTTTTTTCTCTCCATACAATACAGGGTGAATGATTTTGCTCGTTAACACCCACTACACTAACACAACATTTTCGTGTATCTTCTACTTGACTGGGTTAAATAGAAGTAATATCAGAGGGCTCCCAACTTCATCTACATTTTGAACTTCTTTACTTTTAATGCAAATACTGCGGACAATATCTAATGCGTAATTCATACAGAATTCCGTATGTAACATGTCTGTTTTGTATCTGAACCTTATTTAGTGGTTGTAGTTGGTTGTTTTCTGTCATAGTTAATTTGCGTTTAGGTCATAGAATAAGCCATTGCTTATTTTTCTATTCGATCGTTTCACATTATGTCATGTAGTGGTCCTTTTAATGGATTATGTCATGTAGTGGTCCTTTTAGCTGAATTTGAGGGGTTTGTCGATTGTTGAAGGCCTCACGGTGACATACAATTACTTATATCTAAGTCATTTGATGTCTGGTTAGTACACGTATAGCTGTTCATTGGGCAATCATTACACATCTACTACATAAATCATACTTAGAAAAATATTCTAGAACATTCACATAAATATATTTATAACTGATATTTGTTTGTTTTACCTTGAACAATATCACGTGGTATTTTTCTTTTCTATAAAATTTTCGTTTGCAGCTGCAGGAAGTTGCAAGTAGATGTACTCATGCTAATACGAAGAAAAGACCCACATCTTATGAAGTACTCGATATGTTATATAAAGTATACGAACCACCAAAAGAACCATGGTCGTTCAAAAGTTTCTGTCAGAATCTATGTCAGGCAGAAAACTACGAAGATTATGACGACTCCACGCTGGACACACCGGTATCAAAATAAATAAACGTCATCAAGGTTAAGACGCTTCAAAGTGTGTTGATAACATGGCTTCGCTTTTTCTTTAAATTACAAACAATAAATCCAATATGCATAGTAGAACACATTTATCTGCACATTCAAAGAGTTTGAACTGCTTATTGTAACTCTGTTTGTTAAATAAATACATTTTTTAAGGATTAACTTTGGATTTATTTCTTTAGGTGATAGGTAATTTCAGATTCTCGTCCAGTGACGAATATCAAAATTTATATTTTGATGTGAATATGTAAAAATGATATGAATGGAAACCCCGTTTTACTAGATAGATATTGGGTCAAAAATGTCAGTGTTGAAGACATCCCAAATCTCCTTTGCCATGGGGAAATTGAATGTCAACAATGATCTAAATATAACGCACAAACAAAGGAAAGGTCGCAGTTTCGTGGCAGATAGAAGGAAAGACCAAACAGAATAATGCATGATTCGCATAAACAAAGAAAAGGTCGCAGTTTCGTGGCACATAGAAGGAAAGACCAACCAGAATAATGCATGATTCGCATAAACAAAGGAAAGGTCGCAGTTTCGTGGCACATAGAAGGAAAGGCCAACCAGAATAATGCATGAATCGCATAAACAAAGGAAAGGTCGTAGTTTCGTGGCACATAGAAGGAAAGACCAACCAGAATAATGCATGAATCGCATAAACAAAGGAAAGGTCGTAGTTTCGTGGCACATAAAAGGAAAGACCAAACAGAATAATGCATGATTCGCATAAACAAAGGAAAGGTCGCAGTTTCGTGGCACATAGAAGGAAAGACCAACCAGAATAATGCATGATTCGCATAAACAAAGGAAAGGTCGCAGTTTCGTGGCACATAGAAGGAAAGGCCAACCAGAATAATGCATGAATCGCATAAACAAAGGAAAGGTCGTAGTTTCGTGGCACATAGAAGGAAAGGCCAACCAGAATAATGCATGATTCGAATCATTTATTCATATAAAACATCGTTCATTGTAATCTTTTGACGAGGGGAAACAATAACAGCTCTTAACAATAATAGCATAAATGTGGGACAATATGTCTTATCAACAAGCAAAGTGGTTTTGAAATTTACATATAAGACGGCTGTACATCTGTAAAACTGTATATAAACTGTTGATAGCATTACACAAGATGCAGTGGAAGAATCTATATGTTTAATTTTATACAGATTTAAAAATGTACAATTAATGTGCATGTTTACAGAGTTGCATTTTATATACAGCTTAACAGCTTTACAGTTAACATACAGGTTTACATTTGTACAGTGTATAAATATTTACAGCTTTACAGATGTGAATTTAAATTCATCTTGAGAACTGTACATCAAGATTGCTTGTACATAAGAAGCTGGGTCGTCTGATATCGTCCATGATAGGTATTAAATGATGACCTGATCATTCAACTGATTTTTTATTGTTTGGTCTTGTGTTGTGCTGTAGCACCAGTCCCGGTTTTGGGGAAGACTTAACACACATCCACATGTTTAACCAAGCTATAAGTAATGCACTGGTGCCAAGTCAAGCGACGGTAGTTCAGTGGTGATAACTGGTTTACGTCTGTCATATATATATATTTTTCGTAAATTGTTTTGTTATAAATAACGCCATCAGTTTTCGAAATTTATTGCTAAAAAAAGGTGTTTACGCATATTTTATCAAGCTATAATCTAGATTTCGTTATTCATTAGTTGACCATTTATTGAATTTGTCAACACTTAAAGGTAAAAAATCTCAAATTTTATAAAGAAAATTAAGCATGTATTCTTCTTTTTGTGGTTTAAAGTTTCTCTAGACAAGTAAGATGATGAAAAATATAATATACAGATATAAAAAATACCAAATTTTCACATTATGTTTTCAAAATGGTCACAAAGTCTCAAATTTGCAATTTCTTTAAAGTCATAAGAATAGTTATCAAAAGTACCAGGATTATAATTTTATACGCCAGACGCGCGTTTCGTCTACATAAGACTCATCAGTGACGCTCAGATCAAAATAGTTAAAAAGCCAAACAAATACAAAGTTGAAGAGCATTGAGGACCCAAAATTCCAAAAAGTTGTGCCAAATACGGCTAAGGTAATCTACTCCTGGGGTAAGAAAATCCTTAGTTTTTCGAATAATTCAAAGTTTTGTAAACAGAAAATTTATAAAAATGACCATATAATTGATATTCATGTCAACACCGAAGTGCTGACTAGGGGGCTGGTGATACCCTCGGGGACGAAACGTTCACCAGCAGTGGCATCGACCCAGTGGTGTAAATAGTTATCAAAAGTACCAGGATTATAATTTTATACGCCAGACGCGCGTTTCGTCTACATAAGACTCATCAGTGACGCTCAGATCAAAATAGTTAAAAAGCCAAACAAATACAAAGTTGAAGAGCATTGAGGACCCAAAATTCCAAAAATTTGTATAGAAGGGGGTCTGAAATCGAATGTAAACAAAAATCTATCCCATCCTGGAATTTTAATTGATTGATTGATTGTTGGTTGCTTAACGTTCAGGGGTAAATATTTCATGCATATTCATGACGATGTATCAAAATAATCAAACTTTGCAACCTAAAATCGTAACTCTATATGATCACAGTAAATAAGGGTGTACACGTATTATTTAAGGAACTTTAGGTCACAAAACAGACGACAATATGAGCTTAACTATTTCACAGATCTGCTTATATTTATAATATTTGAACAAGAATATTGCTTTTAGGGCTCATAACATAATTATCTTCAGAACAAAATACAAGTTCAGCTTTGTGTCATACTCAAAATGGTTTAATTCTTACTTTCAGATGACATGGTATTGTAAATAGAGTTATCCGTGTGTTTCATATTGATTCGTAATTAAAATTGAATTTATTTTTTATCATTTGATTTGAAACTTATTATATTTAAAATATTGTACAAGTTATAAGTGAAATTTAGCCTTATTTTGTACAAATTATAATGTGTACAGACACTTTTTGTACAAATTACAATTTGTACAAAGTCAAAATACAAATTATAATTTGTACAATTTTTTTGTACAAAATGATAACTTGTACACAACATATACATGCATTGGTTCAAGAATTGGATAAATATTATTTTCACCACTCACTCGTTTCATATGACTTTAATGAAAAATGCACACACAAAAAAAAACCTACCCATAACACTTCGGTTTTGTACATTTCATGAGAAGAAGATTAATATATAATTTTGTCTTATACCAACCCATCAATTATCATATTTTACATAAATTTCAAGAAAATCAACCAAAAACTGACCCCAAAAAAACCACTCATTTTTACGGAGTTATCTCACCCTTCCAATGATAATTGCCATAGGAAATTAAAAATGCTGATTTTGAGTTTTCCTCAAGTTTGGTTTTATGGGATTTTTTTCTGTGTATGTAAAGAGCATACTGCTATATATTAGAAATAAAACATGTTCTGTTGCATTAGTTTAGTTTGACTTATAGCTTTTATGAGGAATTACTTTATTCATTAATAAATAAATTTGGTGTTTTTATTGTCTTCTGATTGGTTAAAATTATTAGTTTTATTTTCAATGTTGTCATTTTTTATGGCGACACGCCCACTCTGACGTTGTGTATTCATACGCCAACATGTGTGTACGTTGTTATTGTTTTTATAAATAATATAAAAAGTTCTTTGAGCCTTCTTTTTGATAGAAATTTATTTATAATGAATGGCAATAATCTATTTTGATTTTATTGAACCACAAAACTAATTTTTGACTCTTCACATTTTACATAATCCGCTTTGCGGATTATTTCATGTGAAGAGTCAAAAATTAGTTTTATGGTTCAATAAATTCAAAATAGATAATAGCCATTCATTAAATGCTGAGTTTATATATATTAACAATACTAGAACACACCCGTGATATCGCGGGTCCGTGACTGAATTAAAGTATGTTACTATGCGCAAGACTTATTTTTGTATTAGTATTGTCATCTGATAAAGTCATGCCGATTATAAGATAGTTATCACAGTTTTCTCTGCTTTCAAATCTTTCTGTTTGAACCCATCTAACTGAAACTTATCAATTATTGGTAATATTAATTATTTGGAAAACAAAAGGTCGGGGGATGGAGTATTTTTTAATCAACAGCATTGTCCTATTTTAGTTATAAATGAAGTTGAATTCTTTGATTCGCTGTTTTACGTCATGCCCGCTAAAAAATTGAAAACTGTACCTATACGCCTTGTTTTTAGTATTCGTATTGTTATCTTATAAAGTCTTACTGATTAAAATACTACAATAGGTAACAATTTGACAATTTAGTAGTGTCAATCCTGTGATTATGACCCGAGTATATAGCATATCCTGAATACACCGTTTGGTGGTGCGCCTGTCAAATGCAGAACGTGCAGATGAGGTAATAGGTAACAGATGATTCTACTATTGGTATCGGTATCGGACTCGACCCGGAACTTCTTAATTATTGGCAATATTAATTACGTGGAAAACAAAAGGGCCTGGAGTGGTGTAATTTTTAATCTACACCTTTGTACTATATTAGTTATATATAAAGTTGAATTCTTTGATTCGTCGTTTTTACGTGATGACGGCTGACAAATTGGACCTCGTAATTTAAGTATTATAGATGATACTATCTGCCCCAATTATTGTCATTATTGAATTAGGCAGTCTATTCTGTTTTGCTCTTTATAAGTCCTGATTATTAGAAAACTGAATATCTTTAGTTAGATCCAACGATACTACATTGAATCCCGGTGTTGAATGCCCTAACAGGTAAACATAAATTTATGACCAGTTATCCAGCGATTCTTTCCTGTAGAACAATAAATATCACAGAAAAATCAAATTAGTTGTCATTTTACAAGAATTTCGAATAAATATTGTCAATGAGAGAGAGAGAGAGAGAGAGATTAAAATGTTGCATTTACATAAAATTAAATTAAATTCCATCGAAATTCCTTGTGGTAATCTACAATTTGATCACAAGTTTATATTACCATAGAAATATTCATTGGTAAAGTTCGTCTAGGGAAATGAAACTGATTGATACAAGCGTTCAATAGCTTTGAGCATTTGACATTCCATTTAGTATCAACAAAGTTTCCGATATCAATAAAATGGCAGAAAATAAGTAAGTAATGTTTGTTGATCATTTATTTCTAATTTTGTAAATTTTGTCATATTCCTGGTAAAAATTCTGAAAAGTTATCATTTGCAGTGTGATATTATCAATATTATAATGACAAACACCATGTGTATCTTCCAACTTCTTAAAAAAGCACATGTCGAATGGGATTCAGTTAAATGCATTTTAAAATGTGTCTCTTTGTGCTGATTCAAATGTTGTACTGAACATTGATATCTGAGACGTCGCTCCACAAATCCGTTCATATGAAACCAAACGGTCAGCCTCAATGAAAGAATAATATATGTTAGCTCAGATGATTACGGATATGTTTCAATTGTTGTGACTGCAGTTCTATCCCCATTCCCTCGACTGTAACCTAGCTACCGAATAAGACTTATCACCGGGTGTGTACTACCACGAACATCACGATGGATGCCACATGTGGAGCAGTATCTGTATACTCCCAAAACACTTGAGATCACCTCCAGTTTTAAGTGGGTTCATGTTGATCAGTAATTTGTTTTCTTTGTTGTGTGTTGTGTAATGTGCATCTGCTTTTTTTAAATTTTTTATTCGACGCCCAACTATCAATACGTCAAAGGATACAGACTACCAATTATCACATTCTATAAATTGAAGGATTTTGGTTCTTGCTAAGTTAATGGCACTCGTTGTATGGGTTCAAATTTAAAAAAAAAGGGAATTAAACGATTCCTTTAAACAAGAAAGTAGTTTAGGTATCTATAAATAAACTTAATTATTGTTCTCTAAATTTTGAAATGCTTGAAACTTTTCAGAACGTCTATAGGGGAAGAGTCGTTAACAAAATCATGCATACGACAGGAAACAGAAAATGCAGAGAATTGTAAGTTTTAAAAAGCAAAAAAAAACAACAATAAAACAAACAAAAACCGAACGAAAATGAAATAACGGTTAACAGTCATGTAGTAGAAACGGAAATGTGATATAAAATATAATTGTTAAGGAAAAAATGAATTTTCATATTATAGTAAATATTTGGTCCTTCGTGGAAAAAAGAGTTACCGTGTACGCGATAGAAATCATAAATTGAACTGCAACTTCAAGTACAGATACTTTCTATACTGTAATTTTAACAATTCTGCGTATATTTACGATTGCGATATTCATAGATTTGAAAAAATGAGAAATTAATCATTGCGATTTTAGGAAAATAGAAAACAGATCGAGGTTGATCTTAAGTGTTTAGGAAAGGTAGGCTGATCCTGCTCTACAGGCTAACAGTGATACTCATGATGAATAACTCTAAATCTTTTTTCTGATTGAAATTGATTGTGTATATTACCGACATGCTTATCTGTACATGTATTTAAGTTTATATAAGCTAAACTATGTGTATTGTTTTTTTTTAATACTTTGCACTTATGCAATCTGCATTGTTTTGCTAAATTATAACAACGAAGATGTGGTTTAATTACCAATCAGATAACTATTCATAAGAGACCAAATGATACAGAAATTACTCAAAATAGGTCAACAATGATCAAAGCCAATAATGTATAGTCATCTATATAAGGCCCCGAAATGACAAATGTAAAACAATCTAAACTAGAAAAACCAACGGCGTATTGATGTACAATGTAATGAACTAAAAACAAATATGTCACACAGCAACAACAAAAACCACTGAGTTTCTGCAACAGGCTCCTGACTTGAGCCAGGCACCTACAGAATGTGGCGGGTTAAACATCTTAGTTGGTACAAAACGAAAAAAAACGAAAACGAAACAAAAGTCAACAAAGCACGTGAGACTGAGCAACCAATCCTCGTTAATAGAAAGTGATGATTTTATTTCTCAAGATGAGTTGGAGACCAAGGGATGTAACCAAGACAAGGACAATGATTGTGAGAAGGACGAAAAGAACGGATGTGATGAAGATAAGGAAAATGTAGACGACGAAGAGGAAGACAATGATTGTGACTGGATGACGAAAGAAGAGGAAGAAAGAAAAATTATACAATGTGTAAGATTTTCTAATGTCCAAATTAAGGATCTATTTACATGAGGTTTATGAACATGAGTCCGATGTTCGGACTCCTTGTTTTTCCCTTCATACAATACATGGTGGATTATTTTGCTCGTTAACACCCACTACATTGAAACCACATCTTCCTGTATCTTCTACTTGACTGGGTTAAAAAGTAGTAATATCAGAGAGCTCCCAACTTCATCTACATTTTGAACTTCTTTACTTTTCATGCAAATACTGCGGACAACATCTTAGTGCATAATTCATAAAGAATTCCGTATGTAACATGTCTGTTTTGTATCTAATAGGCGAGTGACACTTTCAAAAAAGACGCTTAGTTAGTGACTTTAATGCACCCACCTAACACACAGCTGAATTATTTGTATATCTTATAGAATAATATCTGAACTTCGGTCGTAAAAAATCGTACGGTGCAATTTTTGTAAAAATTGAATCAAAATCGAGAAAAGATTCCAAATTAAAAAATGACCAACAGTTTTGAAGCGTGAAAAATTAACATGTAGCTTTATTTTCTGTTGTCACAATTCAAAAATTATGTACGTTTAACATGTCAATGTATAAAAAATACTTTTCAAAAATAACCGAAGTAATTTTTGCGAGAAAAAAAAAAGATTTTTGTAACATTTTTGATTATTTTTATAAAAATGGTGGCAATTTTCATATTTTTCTTCATTTCCTAGATATTTTCGGCATAAAACCCAAATTAATGATGTTCGTTTTATTCAAAAGTTCATTACTCATTTAATAAATATTGTTATCACTCTATTATTCTGGATTTCATACATTTTTACACACTCCCCCTTTTCAATCAAATTTCCGAAATCGCGTTCTCTGTTAGTTTCCCTCAAGTAAACGAACCGAAACTCTTCGAAAAAGAATATGAATAACCATGAAGGCACTTTTTTCTATACAAATATTGGGCAAAGTATTAAAAAAAAATCAAAGGACCATAGAAGATGTTATGTCAACGTTTTTTTAGTCTTGGTAGAAAACCTATATCTTATTATTCTTATTCATTTTGCACTTACAAAAGGCAGAGATGATTATGAATAACTAATGAAAAATACTTTTTTCTCAATTGATCAATGCTCATTTTCGTTTTGCAACTAAAAGTACGCATAAATGTGTCATTCTGATATTTTCCCGATGAACTTGAACGTAAGATATGTCCACTTTTTAAATTTTCTACCGTTTTAACCATCGCATACGGTAGGCTTATTGATAAATTAAGTAGAATCATATTCAAAACAGTGTGGTCCTGGCCATTGATTGACGACCTAAATTATCCCAGTGAATGGGACAGATTAGGTGAACGTTTGTCGGTAACAATCACTGCTCACTATGTACTTGTTAAAGACACTGAATCTGTGGGGTCACCAAAGGTTCTAAACACCTAAATAAAGCAATTCGAAAAAAGAATCCGGAATAATACGATGTGTTGATTTATATCAATAATATAAATCAAAACATAAAGGTTATTCCTGAATAATTTTTTGAATAATTATATTATCAAAGGCGTTAAGAACCTTTGGTGAACCCACAGTTTAAATTCTATAATAAGTAAGAAGTGCGCAATGGTCGTTACAGACAAACGTTCACCTAATCTGTCCCAGTCAATGGGATAATTTAGGTCGTCAATCAATGGCCAGGACCACACTGTTTTGAATATGATTCTATGTAACATGTCTGTTTTGTATCTAGAACATTAACATACATATATTAATAACTGATATTTGTTTGTTTTAACCTTGTACAGTATAATAACGTGTTATTTTTTCTTTCTATAATTTATAATTTTTCATTTTGCAGCTGCAGGAAGTTGCCAGTAGATGTACTCATGCTAATCCAAAGAAAAGACCCACATCTTATGAAGTACTCGATATGTTATATAAAGTATACGAACCACCAAAAGAACCATGGTCGTTTAAAAGTTTCTGTCAGAATCTATGTCAGGCAGAAAACTACGAAGATTGTGAGGACTCCACGCTAGACACACCGTTACCAAGATAAATAAACGTTAACAAGGTGGAGACATTTCAAAGTTTGTTGATATAACATGGTATCGCTTCTTCTTCAAATGGCAAACAATGAATTTTATATACAAAGTAGAATACACTTATCTGCACATTCAAAGAGTTTTAACTGCTTATGGTACTTTTATTTGCATTCTATACCACATCTTCTTTTTTTATATCATTGTTATTGACCTATGCATGTTTTTTATTTTGGCTCCGTTCGTAGCTACATGTACCATCATTCCACATTCACATGCCTTTTTTAAGTAATAATATCCCGATCCTCTACCTGAGTCTGATGAAACATTTTTTGTTGTATTACAGTATAAAACAACGAGTGATTGATCAAAACTAAAACATGTAAAATGTAACCAACAATTTATGGTGGCCGGATGCGGACAGTTCGCCTTTTCTCGTTTTCTCTTTTCACTTTCACGCGAAATCGGGAAATCGGGAAATCGCGAAAGCGAGAAAGCGAAATCGAGAAATCGAGAAATTGAGAAAGCGAAAACGCAAAACGAGAAAGCGGGAAAGCGAAAACACGAAATCCAGAAATCTATTTCATTTCCCGTTTTCGCGTTTTCGCGTTTTTGCTTTCTTGATTTCTCGATTTCGCGTTTTCGCTTTCTCGCTTTCTCGATTTCCCGATTTCTCGCTTTCTCGCTTTCTCGATTTCCCGATTTCTCGATTTCTCGATTTCGCTTTCTCGATTTCCCGTTAATAAACTAATAAATTAATAACGTTCTTTACGTAGTCAGGCCAATTGTAAATTTGTTTTCTAGTAATATACATGATATAATAGTTTCGTGTGTCTTACAACACACCGACAACACTCTAATTCATCAATTATTTAATTTAACTGAAATTTGTGTATGAATATGTAGATTTATTGTTAACCCGCAATTAAAAATTAGTTTAGAATCACTTTCATAACAGAAAATAAACTTGCGTAGTTGAAGTATAAGTGTATGTCTAGTATATCCTGTCTTTCTTTCCTTTTCAAGTATTTTAATCAATATATTTTTTGTTGATCTTTAAAATATCTACATCAAACTTATTTTATGTTCCAAAACTGTCACAGTCAATATTGGTGTTGGTTGATAGTAGCTAAGGTATACAAGATGTATGTTATTCGTGCGTGAATACAATGATTCAAATGTTTGATTACAAGAAATATATGACTTTAAAATGGGATGTAGATAAAAGATTTAAAACAAATAATGTATCCTATATTAACAGATGATAGTTTCAATTCACTGAAATATATGAATGTGGTCCGAGACCACCATTGTCGTCCCCTGAACAAATATAGTCCCTAGTGTTGATCAGTGTTGACAGTGGGTTACTTGCCATTGATTTTTATACCCCTTCCAAATTTATTTCTCCATGTTTAATGCCTCAAATTGCAAGAAGGGGGATGAAATTACACTGTAAAATAATTTTGGTCCAGAATTTTAAGGGAAAGTAGTGATTTGGTCCAGAAATTAGCAATTCGGAAGCTTTCAAAAGATTTCAATTAGCCCTAAACATAAAATTGTCCATAATTTGAGTTAGAGGCGATGAAATTTTCTATAATTTTGATATAATTTGTCCCAAAAGTAGTACAACACACTGTAAAAGTTTCTTTGAGAAGGCGCAGGTGGGATTTGTTTAATTTTCATTTATGTTCTAAAAAAAATGCATTATGAAATAATTGTGGTGTCGGACCATGTGGTCATTTTTTTTATTACAAAACGGATAGTTTTCACTATTAAACTTATGTACATATATTGTTTACGAGAGAAAATTCCATAACTTTTCCACATCACGAGAAGTTTTTTTAATTGCTTGCTTGAAGCAAGCAATTCGCCGACATATTTAACTTATGCAAGTACCTTAGAGTGACCCTTTTCGTAAAAATCCGGTGATCTTGATAAGTATGGAACTAAACACATTTATTAAAAAATACAGTTGTTGACATGACACGGGTTAATATGTTCTTCTCATATATAATATGATGGTATGATACAAAACCCCTAACGATAAGGATTGTGCCTGATATTCATATGATACAATCATAATCTTTCAATCGGTTTAATTGAAGTCTGGAGCTGGCATGTCAGTTAACTGCTAGTAGTCTGTTGTTATTTATGTGTTATTGTCATTTTTTTTTTAATTTTCTTTGATTACATCTTCTGACATCAGACTCGGTCTTCTCTTGAACTGAATTTGAAATGTGCGTATTGTTATGCGTTTACTTTTCTGCATTAGCTATAGGTATAGGGGAGAGTTGAGATCTCATAATCATATTTAACCCCGCCGCATTTTTGCGACTGTCCAAATTCAGGAGCTTCTGGCCTTTGTTAGTTTTGTATTATTGTAATTTGAGTTTCTTGTGTACAATTTGGAAATTAGTATGGCAATCATTATCACTGAACTAGTATATATTTGTTTAGGGGCCAGCAGAAGGACGTGCGGGAATTTCTTGCTACATTGAAGACCTGTTGGTGACCTTCTGTTGTTGGTTTTTTCTATGATCGGATTGTTGTCTCTTTGACACATTCCCCATTTCCATTTCAATTTCATGGATCTGTTACTGAAACAAACTATTATCTGATTGTACAAGTTATACCCGTGCTCTATACCAATGCTTTTGTTCTGATTGTTTACTATATATACCTAATTAGATGACAATCGGTAAACTACGGCTTCAAAACATGTCAAACATTTAAATTCGGTACGGTCGTTTGTGCTGTTTAAGCTGTTTTTGTTGTTTCTTTGTACATCTATTAGATCGGTTTTTTTCTCGTAAACATAGTTTTACATTTGTCATTCCAGTGCCTTTTATAGCTGACTATACGATATGAACTCTGCTCTGTTTAAAAAGTTGTCCGATGACAAAAGCTTGAAATGTCAGTGTTGTATGTGGAGAGTTGTCTCATTGGCAATCAAATTGTATTTTCTTTTTATACAAATGGTTTACGCAGTCGCTACAGCCGTATTAATCCCTATATTTTGCAATCCTTGGTTTTTGTTTCAGTTGAGATATAACTACACAATAAGAAAAACTTGATTGTCAAACAAATTAAATTAGTTGAATATTTAGAAGTAAGTTTATTTTCAGACAACCGTCTACAGAATTTTCGAAAAGGTGATGAAATTAAACATAGATATTACAAAGATCTTCAACAATAAAAAATTATGCAAATGACAATTAAAATTATGATATTATATAAGACGATCGATAAAATGATCTTTTTATAGGATAACGTTAACAAACTTTTGTATGTTAGGTATGTGGCAACAAAAAAAGGGTGCTAGAATATAAACAAAGAAGATTTAGAAAAAAAGAATTAAGGAATTATAGTAAATGTTAGCCCATCTATTTCTGTTTTTGATGGTACGCGTGTTTGTACTGTTGTATTGATTAGATGAATATCTTGAATAAATAGCGTGCTCCACATTTCAATGTTGTAGTTCCTATCATAGCCCCTTATTTAATCAGATAAGCTGGTATAACATTTCATTTTAAATGTAAATAATACTTCATAGAATTTTTAAGTATTAAGCAAGCAATACTTCTATTTTTGTTTGTCGATAGCTGCAGACATAATAGATACATGTATGGTATGCAAAGACTATCCATTATAAAGATGTATTTCAGTAGCGTCTAAAAGCATTGAAAAGTAATTCATGTCTGTGGTCCAATGAAAAGTGTCTAACGTCTATCAATAAACGAATGATGTATGGGTTCATTCAGACGGAATCGGGAATTGTGTCACCACTGACGTCACCAGTCTCAGTGGTAATGAAATGTAACTCGATTTATTTTCCTAAAATGAACTAAATGATAGACTTCAACATAATAAATCAATTGTGAAGATAAATGTTTTAAAGCCATGCTCACTCTAATGAATAATTAAATTGCAAATGGAAATGTGAAAATTGATACTTATACTCATTGTAAGTGGTCTTCGTTCATTATATAATTTACTAAAACACATTGGTGCATGTATATTGTATTTTAGAAAAGACGTGATGAAAGTGTTTACATTTCAGACAAAACACTGGACGACCGAAAAACAACAAAAATAAAAACAGCGTACTAGATAAATCAACTCAGTAAAGTAAATTTAGCGACCCAATCGAACACAAGCCGAACCCATTTTGTTATCAGAATGTCGATTAGAATGTTATGATAGTGTATCAGTGCATATAATAAAAAAAACTGTCCTTGAATGTAATATATTTTCGATGAATGTAATATGTTTTCTGTGAAACATAAAAAAAATACAAACTAGCAAAAGAGGAACGAAAGATACCTAAGGGACAGTCAAACTCATAAATCTGCAACTGACGCAGTTACTAATTATAACAAAAGTAGCAATGTTGATATGCTAGGAAAATACATTAGTTAAGAAGGTTTCAGCCGGCCTTTCATGTGTTGGATTCAATGCTATACATGAGCCTCATGAAGAAAAAAGACAGAATATGGAGTACAAATAAAAGGCTGGTTTACCTTTTGACATTTACTTTTTAGCTCACCTGGCCCGAAGTGCCAAGTGAGCTTTTCCCATCACTTTGCGTCCGTCGTCCGTCGTTGTTGACTTTTACAAAAATCTTCTCCTCTGAAACTACTGAGACAAATTAAACCAAACTTGACCACAATAATCATCGGGGTATCTAGTTTATAAAATATGTCCAGTAACCCGGCCAACCAACCAAGATGGCAGCCATGGCTAAAATTAGAACATAGGGGGTAAAATGCAGTTTTTGGCTTATAACTCAAACACCAAAGTATTTAAAACAAATCTGACAGGGGTAAAATTGTTAATCAGGTCAGGATCTATCTGCTCTACAATTTTCAGATGAACCGGACAACCCGTTGGTGGGTTGCTGCCCCTAATTTGGTAATTTTAAGGACATTTTGCTGATTTTGGTTATCATCTTGAATATTATAAAAGATATAGATAAACTGTTAACAGCAATAATGTTCAGCAAAGTAAGATTTACAAATAAGTCAACAAGACCGAAATGGTAAATTGACCCCTTTAGGAGTTGTTGCCCTTTATAGTCAATTTTAAACCATTTTTCGTAAATCTTAGTTTTACAAAAATCTTCTCCTCTGAAACTTTTGGGCCAAATTAATCTTAAATTGGCCACAATCATCTTTGGGGTATTAAGTTTCAGAAATGTGTCCGGTGACCAGGCCATCCAACCAAGATGGCCGCCATGGCTAAAAAGAGAACATAGGGGTAAATTGCAGTTTTCGGCTTATAACTCCGAAACCAAAGCATTAAGAGCACATTTGACATGGCGTAAAATTGTTAATCAGGTTAAAATATATCTGCTCTGAAATTTTCACATGAATCGGACAACCTGTTGTTGGATTGTTGCACCTAAATTGGTAATTTTAGGGAAAATTTGCTTTTTTTTTACAAATTTTTTGGTAATTATCTTGAATATTATTATAGATAGAAATAAACTGTAAACAGCAATAATTTTCAGCAGATTAAGATTAACAAATAAGTCTACATGACCGAAATGGTCAATTGACCCCCTAAGGAGTTTTTTTCCTTTATAGTCAATTTTTAACATTTTTTTATAAATTTGTAAATTTTTAATAACATTTTCCACTGAAACTACTGGGCCAAGTTCAAAATAGATAAAGCTAATTTTAAGCAGCAAGAATGTTCAGTAAAGATATACAAACACATCACCATCACCAAAACAAAATTTTGTCATGAAACCATCTGCTTCCTTTGTTTAAATTCATAAAGACAAAGGTGAGTGACACAGGCTCTTTAGAGCCTCTAGTCGGTGTCTTCGTCATCGTCTGACGGAGGATTCTTAACTGTATTATGGTTTCATTTGGCTTACAACAAAAGTAGGTCAAACCCACCATTCTATAGTCAGGAAAATGACCGTGTTATCTTATATTTCGTTTCTTTGATTTACATTGTCTTTTTTTTGTTTCACTTGTGATGTGATGAATTGATGTGTTTCCCTCGGTTAAAGTTTGTAATCCGGATTTGTTTTCTTTTACATGTAATTCATTTTTGACTTCCGAACAGCGGTTTACTACTGTTGCCTTTATCATAGCTGAACTGTATTAGAAGTGTGTTGTTTACATATTAGTTTTGTGTTTAAAGTGTGTACAGATCGTCGTGATTCTTGTTTTGTTTTGTTGTTTATCTAGGTAGTTCTCGAAAAAAATTATAATGTTCTAATACCTTTATTCTATTACATATAACAACGAATACATAACTAACTATTCAGTTTAACTTTAAACAAAGTGGTATATTTCGAGCCTTTTATTTATTATGTCTGTTATATGTTCACGTATCGTTGCAAATAGAACGGAATTTGATGAGACTGTCGTAACAGTGAGAGGTTAAGCGCTATGAAACCAGGTTCAATTTACACTTTTCGACATTTGAAAATGCTAGTTCCAAGATTGGAATATGACAGTTGTCCATTCGCGTAGATGTGTTTTGTCATTTGTTTTTGTCATGTGAGTAGGGACTTTGCGATTGAATTTTCCTCGGATTTTAGTAATTTAGTGATTTTACTTTTTCTCTGATAATGCTTTTTTCTCATCTAAAGGACGTGACTGGTAGATGTAACCCCACTGATACGCCAAAATAAATCTTAAATCATATGCAGTGGTTGATATGTTATACAAAGTAACCCATTAAAATGTATGTGCTTTTAAACAGGACAAAAAGACATCGATTTGCCGGTACCAAGTCAGGATGGTATATGACAGTTCGTTTGATGTGTTTGAGTTTTTGGCTTTGCCATTTAATTATGGACTTTCATCTTGAAATTATCTTTGAGATCGGTATGTTTGATATTTTATTTTGTTTGTTAATTCATTTAAATAATGATATAATATGTTAAGGAATAAGTTGACCTTTACTTATATAATTACTGTGTATGATTTATGTACTATTGAAAATATAATAAAAATATGTGTTTACTCTATTTTATTAACAGTATTTCAAATATTTTGTAGATAATATGGATTTATCATCAGTTGAACCCCATACAGTTTTCCAAAAGGCTGTTCAATTTATAATCTAATACAAAACAAACTAACCTACAAAATAATGAGATTAAACTTATCCTGAAATGTCTTGTTGGTTTATATGTTTTCATTGGAAATGATTGCTAACTAAATATATTACTGTTTCGTTATAGCGTTGCTTTCGGGCTACTCCTTTTGAAATGCAATATAAAGAGAAATACCGATGTATACTAGAAAGTCATATTTATACAGTCAAATTCAACAAACGACATGTAACTCTCTCCGGTCACACTATGTTTGTGTCTTAGCCATTTAGTATTTGATGTTACTTTATGATGAGACATGTCTAATCAGTGGAAAAGAATCAAATACTCATTTTTTAGTCTTGGGTTTGATCTATGATTTTCCAAACTCGAAGAAACGATCACGAAATCACCGAGGTTTGATTAAAATTGATTAAAACGTGGTATTACGCTTTCGAGAATGAGAATCATTAAATATATGATTACAGCAAAATTTGACAGTAATGCTTGAAATTACCAGTATTAAAAAGGAAAAAATAAATTCAATTCATTCAACAAAAAAGTCGTTTGAGGTGAAATACCACCAAATCATTATACTTCACATCCGGTTGCATATGCATAGGGTGGAACAAAATCCCGAGAATTTGACAGTTAAAGATACTTATCCTACGCATATTTGTTATAACCATACAATGTATATTATCTTAATAACAACTGTTGAGAATGTATAGTTGAACGATTAATTGTTTATATTTGTTTCCTCTATACATGACGATTTAAAAAAATGTAATACAAACACCATATGAAACTGTTACATTTCACATACACATAAGGAGTTATACATAGAAGGGTCTATTAGATTCTAAGTGTTATACAATTACAACATTACATTAGTGCATATCAAATATGTGAAATTAAGGTTTATATTTGAAGGTCTGACAAGTTTAAGATGCACTGCAGTGTTTTAATACAATATTAAACAAATATATAGTTGTGTGAACAAAAAAAATGATATTCAAAATGAATTATTACCTATCATGTCATGCAGCCATGTTGTTAGAGTGTCCAAATGTTAAAATCGCGCAAGAAAGACACACACATAAAACACAAACAAAAGAAAATCATTAATTTGTACACGCAGCACTTAAGGGCAGCTACTATTTTGACAAATTATTATTTTCAACATGTTCAAGAATAACTTTTGTCCACGTTTGTCAAAAAAAAGCCCCAAAACATTGTTGATGTAATATGAAATTTGATATCATTCAATGCGTATGTTTTGCTTCCTCGTTTTAACACCTTGGTTGTGTATACGTATGGGTTATAGGCGAGGCCATCTCGATGGTATTTAAGATGACGTCTTGAAAAAAATACTTGAAATGCTAATTCAAATGATCGAGTTCATGCATTTTAATTGTTTTTGTAAAACGTTTTGTAACGGTTGTACATTTCAGTATGATATAAGCACTAACAATTTATGCACACGTATGAAAAGACAAAACATTAGACCTCATGATTTTTCGGATGTTATCAATTTTAACCCTACCTCCCCCACCACAACAAATACTCCACATATTTAAAAACAAATGCTCTCCAGTTGACTACTACAGTTTGCTGAAGACTAACCCTTATGATTTTGCATCATAACATTGTCACGTTCGTTTCATGCAGATTTACTTTAGTAAAGATTATGAAACAGATTGTATAACAAATAATTGCTGGGATATTAAATATTTGACCATACTTCTCATAACAAAAAATACACAATATACCTCATAAATATAATCAGCATATTATAATTTCAAGCAGAAATTAAAATCAAAAGTGAACGTTTTACAGATTTTCAAAATCCATAGCTCTCTCATTATCGTCAGTTAGAATATGATCAGCACCTCCTATTGGCACACCACACTGCGGACATTTTATTTTCTCCATTGGCATGCCACATTCTCCTATAGAATAATAATGATCTGAAACGAGATGAATCAATAACTGGCAGATTGACTGCTTTACACTGAATGTTTTACGCCGTATGTATTGAAATTAATAAAATGTAGTATCTCAAAACACACAAAATGAAACAACCTAATTTCTTTTATCTACGATTTTGGCGCGTTTGAAAATGCAAATCAATAAACGAAAAGGAAAAATACCCAATAAAATTGTTTATGAAAACTGTCTATATTTTTATTGTAATGCCACTCATTGGGGAAGTAGGAGTTTTTGAATATCAACATGCTTTCGATAGTTCGCCGTGGGTTCTGAATTGGTACTCATGTGTCTTACGTTTGTCTCCTTTTTTTTTTACATTTAACATAAAGAACCAAATACAGAAGATATTTGAAGTACAAAATATGATATTAAGTATGAAGTTTCAAAATGAGCCAGTTCTTTAACCTCTTTTCATGTTAAATATATTATTCGTTTAATGAAGGGAGTATGAACAGTAAGACCTCTTTTCGGCTGCAAAATATAGCAGTTTTACAAAATTGTGAAAATGCAATCTTTTAGCTATTAGTATTTACTTGAAAGTAGAACATTAAATTTGTAGAATGCTTCTGCTACATAAATATGGGCTGTTACAATGCAAATACATCGGGTACTAACATCATTAAGTCATGCTAAATTACTGAAGTCCTCAATTTTAGCGGTTTAGTTAAATTTTAGACAGTTTCCATCTTAAATGAAAGTGGCAGCATTCATGTTCATTCATAATATTGAAATGTAAGTTTTATTTGATGATAATACATAACATATATAAAGGTCGAGGATAAACACGGTCAGGTTCATGATTGACAAAAACATCTGGAAAGTGACGTTTTTTGGAATATTTGATAGATTTTTCATATTTAAGCTTGAATCTAAGCGTTTTATGACTAAATCAGTTAAAAAGTAATTAAATCAACTGAAATAGACACTTGATTTTTTAAAAGGTGTCCAAAATCTTTACCGGACCTTCTCCTTTGTAGCGCTTAAATTTGTCATATTTTTCAATAACATTTTGCCAAAACGCTGAAGGACCTCCTTCCAAAACTATTGAAAATCTATTATGTATCGACATTATTACCTTAGTATCAATAAGTTACACATATTCACGAAACACCATCAATTAGCGTTTGATACGTGTAGGTTCATGTTATGCGATTTCTATACATATGAAATCTACTGAAATACCTATATGATAGTGCTTTGTTCTTATCACACATGTGCACATTGTATAATGGTATGATACTAAACCTCTAACGAGACGGAATGTGTCCATATAACTATTATAATCTCCTTCAATCAGTTTAATTGAGGTCTGGAGCTGGCAAGTCATTAAATGCTAGTAGTCCTTTGTTTATTTTTGTATCATTGTCATATTTCTTAGATTCTTTTGTGACTTATTCTGTCACCGGACAACTTTTATACTGAGTGTTACTATTCGAGTTGATGTGTGTTTGTTTTTCAATATTGGCTAGAGGTATAGGGCAAGGGGGGGGGGGGGTTGAAATCGCAAATAGTATGTGTAGCCCCGCAATTTTTTTGGCGCCTGTCCCAAGTCAATAGCCTCAGGTCTTTGACACTCTTGTATGACTTTTAAATTTAGTTCATTCAAATATTTTGAGGTTCAGTATGACGTCCATTATCACTGAACAAGTACATAGTTTTGTTAAATCGCTAGCTGAATGACGCCTCAAGGTGCAGGATTTTCGCGCTTTGTTGAAAGCATATCGATGGCTTTCTGCTGTTTTCTGCTCTTTGGTCGGGTTGTTGTCTCATGGACATATTCCCTATTTCAATTCTTAATTATTTTTTTAGAACTTACCATTTTTACATTTGTACCAATGTCCTGATCCCATAAATTCTTTTTCCATGGCTCGCTTGATCATTTGCTTCTCCTTAAGTGTGAGACCAATCATTTTAGAAGAAACTTCTTCTGTTTCCTTTCTAATTTTAGATAATTCTTCGTCGTCCATGACTTCAGTAGATTCTAGTTTAAGCAAGTGATTTAGAATATTATCTGGCAGTGCTATTCCTTCAGCTTTTTTAGAAAGTTCTGTTTTGAATTCATGAATATCTAAGGTCAGCTGTAGTCGTCGTATTTCTAGGTAAAACTCGTTATGTTCTTGTCTTGCATATCTGCTTCGCCTTAAAAACACCCATTTTTCTAGTCGATCTAACCATGCTTGTAAAAAACGTCGACTTTCGAAGGAAAATATTTCAATTCTGAGGCTAAAGATTTCTTCATAAAAAGTTAATTGATCAACTACCATGTTCAGAATATCGATTGATCTAGTAGATTTAACTTTTTCCTTCAGTTTAGTATATATGTTGGTAGGCATGCCAGTCTCATATTTGGTGAGTAACTGTATTGTAGCAAAACGCTTTGCATGGAGATCTGTACCTTCTTCAATATTTCGAATGGTTTCTAATACCCCACAAATGTTTTCGTTGATACGTTTTATTTCGTTCGAATATCTTTTTGACTTCGATATTTTAGTGCTGCACTTTGGGCATTTCAAAGACTTGATTTCGTCACAAGTGTTATCAACAATATTTGAAATATATTGATCTAATCCATGTACTTCCAAGACACATTCGCAGTCTTCTAACCTAATGAACATTGCGTTATCTTCATCTTCATTTCCAAAAAATATGTCTGTCAAGTTTTCGCATACTTTACAAACACACTTAGAACATTCACATAAAAGTCCTGAACATTTGTGACCAAGGCCACAGTCTAGTATTTCATTACAAAGTGTATTACATTTTTTGTCTTTACAAGGTTCTATACATAAATGATCACACTTTAACTTGTTTGGACATTTTGCTTTACATTCCCATTGACAAAGTTCCATACACGGTATACAGTTATCGCCACATCTCCTTTTACATGTATCGCCATGACTACATTGTCGATCACACTTTTGCTTACATGGTGGACATCTATAACTGCAACTGTCCTTACAAATATGTCCACATACTAAGTTTCTATTGCATTTTTGTTTACAGGGTACATGAAGCCTTCCTTGACTACAATCTGAACACGATCCTTGACATTTGTGACCACAAACTAAAAATGATAAGCACGGTAACCTACACGGTGGGTCATATTTGGTGCAACAACCAACCTGTACTAAATGTCCACAGCGGGCTTCTACTTTAATTAACTCCATGCAGTCATCCTCTGTATTACAAGGCTCTGTACAATGTCTCTGACAACGATGACCACATGATATAATAGCTTGGCATTGCTCATCGCATGCCGCCATATCTGGAACTTCAGAACATTTCATACGTTTTTTATGTTGACATTTAGGAATTATCTTTTCCACAATTTCACTGCATGTTCCACATAAATAAGGATCATGACAAGATTTCATGCACCTATGTCCCATTGGACATACTCTTTTGTAGCATTGTTTTGCACATTTTATTTCTGAATGACGAGGATCATCTATATGACACTTCCTTGAGCAGAAGTGGCCACATTCTCTTCTAAAAGAGCAAGATTTTTGACATCCGCCATCTGTGACAAGATCAAAGTCATTTGACTGAGAAATGTAAGTTGAACTATTGTGATTTTGACATGTTAGCTGCAGACGTGTACCAAAAGAGTTGCTACTGTCCGCATCCTTCAGAATATCATACCATAGTCTTGATTTCGATTTTAAAAGTTCGAAATTGCCTATTGCATAAAGTCCAATTTTCGCTCTTGATAAAGCAACGCAAACTCTATTTGGCTCGGACAAATATCCTATTTTGTTTTCTATGTTACTTCTAACAAGTGACAATAAAATTATTTCATTTTCCTCTCCTTGATAATTATCTACCGCAGTCACTCGTACGGCAAGCTCACTAGACGATTTGTCAGGCTGACTTGAAACTGTTTTATGAGGATCATTTCTTGAAAGTTCTTCTTCTATAGGTTTTATCAAGTTGCGGAGAAGACGAACCTGATCTAAGTATGTGGACAGCACAGTAATTTTAGAAGGTGGATATCCTTGCATTCTGATATACCTGTACAACTGACAAATTAACTGTGCCTCGAAAGTGTTCTTGTGACTTCTTGAAAGTTCTTCGCGCTCCTGGTCTTCAAATACAGAATGCGATAAAAAGAACATGTTATTGTGCATTCCTTTTACGTTTTCGTAATCAAGCACACATTTGGCGTTTTCCAGAGTATCATAAATATGAGGCACTAAAAGCTTTGATATTGTTGGTCTCATTCGATGTTGATTTTCTAATTTTCTAACTGGGAAGTTTCCATTAATAAGTCTTTCAAAAAGGGAAATATTTATTTTGTGTTGCAGTGCAGTCTTGTAATCGTTGTAAGATGGGCGCAGTTGTTGGTGGTCGCCAATCATTATGATTTGTTGACACGACGATGTCAAACATGCCACCACGTGATGTTCTGGGATTTGGGCGGCTTCTTCAAGGAGAACAATGCTTGGAGAAACTCGTTTAAGAATTTCTATATCTCTAGCAGCTCTTGTTGTGGTGCATGCTACAAGTTTTGACCTCTTCAATATGTTGATATCAGCTATTTGTTGAATCTCTTCATAACGTTTTTGTGCTCTTTTGTAGCTGTTTTCACACTCTTGAATTTCCTTGTTTATTGGGATAAGAGCTTGTTGAATCCAGTATTTATACAACTGCCACCTTTGAAGATCGTGTATCCACCATACATTGGACACCGACCGTGCTCCTTCAATTGACATAGCTTGTGTACAACAAAGTTTATCCTGTATTTTCTTAATGAAAATAGATTTTTCTTTCTGATTATATTGATCCCAAAACCATTCTTTGTTCTGGTTTTTTTCTTCGTTAATAAGACTTGAAGAAACAACCATTTTCAGTTTTTCGAAGTCTAGATGCATTAATATATCTTTTTCAACTGTTTTTATGTCCTCTTCATCGTAATCCCAACTCTGATCATCATACCAATTGTCCTCGTCATCAAAATAATCAAACTCGTTTTCTTCATAAATGTTTTCTGAATAGTTTGGTCGTATTGTAACTTTTTGTTGAGTTGCTGATTCAATATTTAACCATCTAATCAAAGAAGATTCATTTCTGAGTGCACTGTACTGCGAGTTAGTAATCACTCTAGCTACGTCATGAAGCCAGTCTTGATGAACTATTCCTGTCTCAATTTCCTCTCGAAGTTTTTTCAGGTTGTCATGCTCTTTAATTCTTATTTTCAAATTTGATCTGGCATTAGATGCCATTACATTCAGTAAGCCTGAGCTTTCCCTTTTTGTGCGTGATTGAATTTCTCCCCAGCGAGTTATGTATTCTTCCCGCGAGTAACTATATGCTTTGCGTTTAGACGTCAAGTTATATTCTCTCAAAATTTCGACTTCGGATCTAGATCCGATTCGGACAATATCAGCTGTGTCTGTTGATCGCAGTCGTTTTGATATATCAAGTAGAAACTGATCTAATGCATGATTGGTGTAACTGAGTAGAAGCATTGGCCCTTGGTTTTCCTGTTGACGCCATATATGGTCATTTTTTAACAACAGTTCGGCTATTTTGAGACCAACTACAGTTTTACCAGTTCCAGGTGGTCCCTGTATTAGCGCAAGCTTACTTTTCATTGATGTAAGAAATGCTCTGTATTGCGATTCGTCCATTTTCAGAAAATCTGCATCGGGCCAGTTTGACTCTGATGAAATATCTATGTTATATACCTGTAGTTCAGAATTCAAACAGCTGATATCAAATCCTCTTTCTGCGAATTTAGATGATTCAAAATAATCTGGCACCTGTTGATCTATGCTGTGTCTCTTGTTTAATAATTGCTTTCCGAAAGGTAAAACACTTTCCTGATTAAAAATCTCACTGTGCATACACTGTAGAGATTTTAATGTGTAAAAGTAAGATGGAAAGAAAGCTTGGCTTTCAACTAGGATAATATCTGACTGTTGTGAAATGGCAGACAATTCTCCAATATCCTCGGTAAATTTGATTTCGAAAATCCCCTTTTGTAGATCAGCAGGATTACGCTCTGCTACAGTTGCATATTGAAGAATCTTAAATTTTTTGTTAGTTAAACAAACGAGGGAGCCAAATGTTAGTAGCTTTCTGGTGTTCCAGTTAATTCGGCTATAGGGGGTGATATCAAATCTTATTTTCCAGGTAATACCATTCTGTTCATTGCAACATCGGGCTAGGAAGGATATATCTTTATAGACACGGATGTCATCATGTCTCCATCTTTTCTCAAGGCAATCTGGATCCTCATTTATACTTTCTTTCAAAGACACCAACCCTCTACACAAAGGTCTTATAAAGTCTTGACGATGGACCATAAATAGTCTTCGTAAATAGCTTTCCTCTGTGTCATAGTCAGAATCAATGTTTACATTCTCACATGTCTCTATTTCCGTATGATCTGGCAATATAGCTAATGTTGACAGTTTGTTTTCGGTTTTAGAATTTTTTTCTTGATGATTCCATTTATATCTTATTTCTAGTATTAAGGATTCTAGGACTCCTTTTTGATTCTCGTCGTCGACTTTTTCGTGAACACATCTTTCTAAAGAATCTAATGGTTGCATTAAATCGCGAGGACCAGCATTGACATGATAAACAAGCCCTTTCATCAAAATAAGTAAATTTTGTAGCATGTCAATGTGTTCCTTATCAAACTTTAAACGAAACTCGCAAATAATGTATTTTATATCCTTTCGTTCAAAAAACTTTCTTTCTTTTAACGGATTAAGAGCTTTTTGTACCAATGAATGATGCTTAGACTCACAAACCTGACACATAACTTGCAAAAATAACGCCATTTGGTCAATCATTTCGTGTTTAAATAGAAATGTGTCTAGTTCTCTACTACAAGTACTCAAATAGGCCGCTAAACTATCGTTATCCATCTTTGATAATTGTGTAATGTCTATCTTTTGATCAGATGCTTCAAATCCGTTCTGAGATTTTTTTGTGAATGTTTTATTTCCGTTATAGTTTTGCCTTCTCTTTTGGTCTCTTGATTTGTTATTTGAACGAGATTGATATCGGTCACTGCAATTTTTCTTTTGATTTACATTGAACGAAGGTCTGCTTGAGTCATGCGTTTTGCCATACGTTTCTTCATTTTGAACTGTTACAGTGCAAGATTTTTCATGAATCAACGAAGACTGTCCATGTCTAATGGTTTTATGTCTGATGTCTTTATGATGGATTTTTTGTGTATTTGTATCATGCTCAATGTTGATGTCAAAATTTGATTGAGATAAACCAAAATCCGAATTTGTGCATGGAGACCTTTGATTTCTTGTATTTTCGGGAACTACATGTGGACTAGGAGTTTTTCTATCTTGCTGTTCTGATGTATTCGTTGGAAAATATTGTCCTCTGTATTCAGTATTGTGTGTTGATTTAGTACGTGATCCTTTATTTATTGAGTTTTGCAGTGAACGTTGTTTGTCAGGATAAATATCTTGCCTTTCCTGATCACTACGATTTCTGTCCTTTGCGGAGGATGATCTTTCTCGTCTTCTAGGCGAATGTAAAGGTTCTCGACTTCTGTTGTTCTTTGAATGTGACCTTTCAGGGGAATGAAATAAATGAAAATTCGTTTTTTTGCATGAAGACCTTTGTTGTCGTGTACTTCTATGAACTACACGTAAACTAGAAGTTTGTCTTCTTTGATGTTCTGGTGTATTGCTTCGTGAAGATTGTCCTCTATATTCAGTTCTTCGTGGCGATTTTGTTCGTGATCGTTTAAATCTTGTTTGTTGCAGTGAGCTTTGAAAGGAAGTATCTTGCCTTTCCCCAACGTCAACACTACGATTTCTGTTATTTGAAAAGAATGATCTTTCTCGTCGTCTAGGGGAAAGAAGAGGTTCTTGCCTTTTGTTCTCAGAACGAGACCTTTCATGTGTTCTATTTCTAGGAAACGTTCGTTTGTCTCTGGTTCCTTCATTGTGATTATGTGCATTATGATGATACGTTTTACTTCTTTCTCCGTTTCTTTCAATGTTTGATGTTTTAATTTTCTTTTGCCTATTCGTGTAGGTGCTATGTGATTGGCTTGTGCTCTTTCGTTTTCTTGACTCAATGTTCTTTTCTTGTGACGAAAGGTGTTCTTTTGGTACATGATGTATTTTGTCGGTATCAATTCGGTGATTTTTCTGTGTTGTGTTAGGTACAACGCTAGACTCCTGTCTAGTTTGAGAGTGATCATTATCCTGAAAGTCATTTGAATTTTCCTGAATATCGGTTTTCGATTGATTGGTAGTAATTTGCACTACTCGTTGACTTCTTTTGCCTAAACGATCAAATACGGATGGTTTTTTTGTATCTTTTATTTGGTTCTTTATTTCTACTGTATCTTCCTCATGGTTATGTTCAATTATGGCTTCAAAGTCAACTTCTCCGTAATCAATGATTGGTCTTACTGGGGTACTTGGGTTTAGATTCGTCGATTTAGAGGTATCACTCGAGTGTCGATAGGTCGGTTTGTGTCTTTCCATTTCTTGGATCAAAACTGAATGTAAAAAGATATAAATAAATTGACTAAAAGCAATACGTACATCTGAAAATATCTTCTTTCTTTATAATAACAAGTAAATGTTTATGCCAATTCATAATTATATTTTAACTTACTTTTCCCGGAAAGTGCATTGTAACATCTAACCGAACAAATATCTCGAATAAAGTTTGATACGTGTTTTAGAGTATTTTTAAAAATATTTAAAAACAAATATAAAGTATTTACGTTTCACAAGAAGGAAGCAGGATCTTCTACATATAGGTTTCAATTGAGGATCATTCAGGTATGACACATAAAACAACAATAACACACGTAATAACGATTTTTATTGACAAACAATACTTATCGTTTACCTGTTGATATTAATTTCACTTTGAAAATTCATAATTTTAAAAAATCTTCCAGAATTAAAGAATTACCATAAATCTATATCTCAAGCAGTACACACCCAACAGAAAACAGATTTAATGACAAGACTTCATTTACTTTGTACAATGCCATCATATAGCTATTGAAAGATTGTAGGAGCATATAATGGTACAGGAACACAGTTATCGTCTATATATAGCTATTTAATACCTACATGTATTCTATGGTCGGGTCGTCGTCTCTTTGACACATTCCCCATTTCCATTCTCAAGTTTCTTTCAAATCATTAAAGACAGTGTGTCACTTGACACTTGCTTTTTTGTTAACCTTTCCAGATATATTTTTCTTCGTGTTTTATGCCTCAATCAGCAAGTAAGTGGATGAAAAAAAACACATTTAAAAAAAAAAAAAAGTAGTGATTTGGGCCAACTAAAAAAGGTAAAAAAAAAATATTGCGGAAGCTGTTAAAAGAATTCAAGACACCTCAACATAAAATTGTCATTATTTTGAGTTGAAGTGTATGAAATCTTTTATATAATTTGTCCCAAAAGTAGTACACTAAAAATAGTATTAAGAAAGCGCAGGTGGTATTTTTTTCTATTTCTATCCATTGGGTCAAAGATATGCTCTATAACTGTGTTTTCAAGACATCAATTTTTTATGCAAATGTATATAATTATAACAAAATCAATATAGTCAAATCGATTAAAACAACATTAAAAATTATACTTATGGAAATGAATAAATAAAACTTCAGAACAAAATTATCTAAAGGTTCATAGATATTTTAAAGTTAACCCACAAAGTCACAATTATGATATGCAATTCCATTTGCAATAAGTTGTTTACAGCTAAATCCGAACTTCCTATTGCATTTTTGTGTATCTATGCAAGATTCTAGTTAAAATTTTTAAGTATTTTTTGTAATAAAATAACCGGCTTAATACATTGTTTATCTTCATTGAAATCCCAAAACGCGGCATTTTTGCGCTGTTTCGTGGCAGTCAGTTTAAAAACGTGGAAGAAGGCATTTTAAACTAGATTGTAAGGAAGTTTAGTGTAAAGAGTAGACACAGTTAAATAATAAAACAAGTAATCATATAAAGGACATATATCTTTTATTTTGGATTCTCAGTGCTGTCAAACTTTGCATATATTTTTATTTTATTTCGAGCGTCATAGGTGAGTTTTGTGTAGGTGTTCGTCTGCTGTAAACTTTTTTAAGTTAGTGAATATGAGATGAGTTTATTTATAGAAATTAGATGGTGGTTTTCTGAAAATATGCAAAATCGAAAATAGATTTACAAGAAATGTATTTGTAACTTATTATATTTTTGTAAATAAGTCATACAAGTACTTTGTATGTTTAAAGCTCAATAGACCATACTACAATTTGTGTTGTAAACTTAAACATACCTATACTTTGTTCTGGATTAAGTGACAGGTAGAATTAGAAATGCATAGTTCAGAGAGTGTGTTTTTCCAATAAAATGAAAGTCGATATGATCAAAATATTAACATAAAACTGTTTTAAACATTTTGGTTTTTAATAATTACAAAATAAGATAACATTTGGTTCCTGTTCATAATACCGCCTTCTCCCCCCCCCCCCCCAATTCAGATTCAGATTTACCAGACATTATTAATAATTTCATTTTTTTCATATAAATTTGACAACCTGTCCATACTATTAAATTGACATAATAAGGAACGTGTGTGTATTACCATTTCATGTTTATTATGTTTAGACAAAGCATAATTGCTTCCTTATGGCTGTTAACTTCAACTCCTGCTTTGATTAAGTTGACATGTAAAGATAATTAAAGTCAGACAGGGTGGATCCAGCCATTTTCAAAAAGAAAGTTTCCAATTTAGGATGGATTGGGTCGTGGTAGGGAAGGGGTGGGGTTCTAACCACATGCGCTCAATTAAATGTATCATCGTCCAAAAAAGGAGATTCAAACTCTCTCCCCCTCCCCCATCCCGGATCCGCAACTGTTAGAAATGCGGTATCTATTACTTGTGGCACACACAGTTCTTTATCGAATATCATGTGTTTGGTCAATTGTTACTAAACGATTGAAAGATTTAAAAAAAAATAAAACATACTTACCAAGTTGACCTGCATATATCTATCAACGGAAAACCAAGCGGTACTTCCTTCTGTAGTCATATTCTTGTATCCATGATAATATATTTCACATTGAAAACTACAATTATTCAACAATATAATAAATATCCGAGTTAAATATCATGCTTATATAAGAGACACCCTTGTTCTTGTCATTCGTGACAACAATACAATAGATAAAAGGTGTCTAAAGTACAAATATATTATGCTTCAAAATCGAAAGTAGATTTTTTGAAAACGATATCCCATTTAGGCACATGATATGTTATCTTTAATTAATTGATTATTTTGTAAATAGTAACTGTATACAATCGATGTAATGTATACCTACACGTATCTCCAGAAAACTTTTCGTTAAGGTAGCTCGTGGGTAAAAAAATTTCCGCAAAAATTTAAACCTTTATTTTTCATGAAAATTTTTATATATTACACCATTAGTTATTATTTTATTATATGGTACAAAAATCAACTCAAAAAATCAATTCATTTTGGCCCCAGATGACTTTTAAAATGTTTATATCATTGAAAAAGCTCCAAATTATCTCCCTTTGGTGCAAAAATGCCATTGTTTGGCATTAAATTTGAAATATCTTTTTTAACTCATCGGTGACCTATATTTTTTATTATTGTTTCTCAAATCAGCTGTACATAATCTAAATAATTGTAAAATTTAAGCGATTTCTGTAATTAGGTTATTTTTTTATTTCGATATTAGTTATCTCTATTTCTCCTATTAGTTCAACAGAAAAAAAGGACATTAACAAAAATGTTTGCTTCTTCTGGAGTCAGATTGTGAGCTTAAATGAACGGTGATTCCATTTTTTTATTTCATTTTTCTTTTTTAAGTATATCAAGGATTTGTATAGTTACAAATCCTTGAGTATATGATAAATTTCATTTATTAAAAAATATAGCGAAATCCTATATTAGAAAAAAAAAATGATTTATACCCAGAAGCCCCCTTATAGTTAAATATTTTAAATCAAATCAAATCAAATAAAATCTTTTTATTGGTGTAAAATCCAAATATTGGATTGTTACCAAGACAAACATGACAATCATTACAAACATATAATATTTAAATTTAAACAACATGTATACATTGTATTTTAAATGATACATGCGTAAAAGCAGATGTTGTTTACATACCATATGAAAATAAACAGCATTCTACAAAGGGCAAAAAAGTGATGAAAATCACATAGTAATTACGCGTTCATCTCTGATTTTATCTATAACTTTGGTATCTTTTTTTCAGAGAAAATTAAGGAATTTCGCTTGTCATGTTTTGCGATTTTTGTCAGATTTTCGGAATCCTCTAGTGTTATCTACATGTATTTGAATGCCTTAAACAATTTGCCCATTAATCCCAAATTTTATTTTTATAAATCATTTACATGTATAATGGTCAGCCATCTGTAAAATCAAATTTAATTATTTTGACACTTTTTGAGAACTTAAACTTATCAATGATAAAGCTATGAAAAGTCAAGAGGGACTATTGTCCCGCCAAAATTTCTATGAATCGCACTGACATTTGTTAAAAGTCGAAACATTTGACATTGATAATGAGCAAAGGGTAAAAATATGATTGTCAAATATAAACCAGGCTTTTCATAAACCCTGTCTCTGTGAATACAAGTTCTTTTTTATGGTTTGTTTCTGTAAAATAGGTCAGACATAATCTATAGTATAAATTAAATGATTGACAGCTTTTAAAATATCTATAATACAAGACACCGCCATCACGTCACCGGTTTACCCAATGAGATGAATGCTCAAGGTCCGAAGTAAATTGCCTTTCATTTGACTTTAATACAATGGTGAATTGACATACATGCAGATTTTTAAAAAGCGGATGTGGATCGAAGAATTGGAAAGGGGAGGAGGACAAACAATGCAAACATAAAATGTTTTATGAACAACAAAAACACTAATAAATCGATATTTTCTACCTTATTTTTGAGGGTTACTTTGTTTATGGTTCTCATTTAAAATATATCAAATTTATTCAAGACAATACTTGTATTATATTAATTTGATTCCCAGTTGCCTATGGGCAGCGGATATACTTTTAAAAATGGGATGAAATATTAGTCATGAAATAACATATAAATTAATATTGAACCATGCAGATACCTTAACTACGTATTAAGATTCTAGATGGGTTCGAATTAAGTTATCAAAGTATTGTACAATTAAAAAAATAGGCACTTTTTAAGCAAATTATTTCATTAATTTACACATCATAGATACCAGGATTAAATTTTGTTTTAACGCCAGACGCTCGTTTCGTCTTCGAAAGACTCGTCAGTGGCGCTCGAATCAAAACAGGTTCAAAATGCCAAATAAAGTACGTAATTGAAGAGCATGAAAGGAAGAAAAAAAAGAAATTCGTACTAAAAAATCTATTATTTATATAGATTGTATTGACTGCGAAAAGTTTCAAATAATATTGATCAAAAAATTGTATCTTGTTTTCAAGAAAGTAACATAACTTATTCATTTGACATTTAGTCAATTATTTATATAAAAACAAGTTGTTGTTGTATTTGATTGATTTCGATTGTATACTTAGTCATTATGCTTTTTTTCTAAATATAAATAAGGCAGTGACTGTTTATATGATCTCTTAAACACAAAATAAAATGATAAAAAAAGCGTGGCTAATTCGTCTGTCTCTTAACATAAAATTAGTGGTTTATTTGTCGTACTGTAAGTATAAAGTGTCTCTAAAACAAAGTAAGTGACTTACTCGTCGGTCTCTCAACATGAAAAGCTAGTGGCTTATTCGTCAGCCTCCTAAATATTAACAGTTAGTGACTTATTTATCGGTCTCTATCGGTTTATTTGTCGTACTGTACACGGTGGGTATGGTTGTCCTGCGAGAGAACGTACTGTGCTGGTGATTTGGTCCTGACGGGTGCTGGTGGGTCCTGATTCTGTGCTGGTGGGTTTGTTTACATTGTATCAGAACGGCAATAAAATGACTGTTTTGTTGCTTAATTTTTCTCTGATGTGTCATAAGTACCATGCAAAGTATATTACAACAATATTATATTGCAAAAGTCGTGCAAGTTCGTTAAACGGAATTGTCCTGACGCTGTGCTGGTGATAAGAAAAACTGTCCTGGTTCTGTGCTCCTATGTCCTGGTTCTGTGCTTTTATATTTTAGTTAATAAAAGTGGCATATATTCAAGATCATTGATGCTGTACTGTTATTGACTTATAAGCTGATGTCTGCTTTCTTGAAATTGACAGTTTTGTGAATCTGTTTACTGTTATAATGAGAGAAAAAATACCCCTATTTTTTTTTTTTTTTAAACTAACTGTAATCTTATTTATTGGCCTGTTAATGGAACCCTTCTTGCCCCCTTTTAAGATAAGAAAATATGTTTACGATTTTCGGGATTACGATCCTTTTGCAAGATCACCAAAATATGTTGTAATTTATACCATACTTATATAAAGTAGATGATATGGTATGTTTGTTGTCAATGGACAAATTTCCATAAGAAACCAAAGGAAGTATGTGTTAACAACCATACGCCATCGTACGACCTTCAACAATAACCCATAAAATAAAAATCTAAAAGGTTTTGCATAAAAATGGAGAGCAAAAATATAGAACAAAGGACTTTCTGAGCGTTTGAATCATGTCTTTAGCAGCTTAAAACACATTTGTTTGTGAACAATTGAGTGCTGACTATAAGAATTACAATAGTATTGCGGGTTTGTTTGTTTGGTGTTTTTGTTGGGGGGGGGGGGGGGGGGGATGGGGATAAGTTAGAGCGAGGTTACAGTGAAAGCTTGGAATAGTTTCCCGTAAGATTTAAAAGTTGTATTGTAAAAGAAAAATGTATCTTATAGCTATTAAGAATCACTTGCTGTAAGATTTTTCCAACAATTTTTTTTTGTCTAAACGGTTATCAGGTATTATTTTTTTTTCGAAAGTTCGAGAGAACACTAAAAAAAATTCACTATTTAATGAAAGGGCAGGCTAGAATATGTCAGAGAATGAAGACGAGATAACCTAGAGAACACTAATAAAATTAAGATTTCTTAGCTTTTTTCATTTCAAAATAAATATTTTTGATAAAGAATTACGGGGGAGGAGGTGAACAATGTGTCCTTCTTTTCTATATATAAATATTTTTCATGAATAAAAATAAAATGTGCCTTGATTATAATTGAAAATGAGTAAATGGAAAAAAATACCCAACTAAAATACACTTTTATTTTAATATTGATAATATCACTAAGCTTTTAAGTTTTGTGTGTCAAACACACCATCTCTGTAGTAATGACTCCTTACTAAGATATTTCACTGCATTCATTTTTTTTTCTGCATTTTTTTATATTGTGAATTCATAGAATTATTATATTAAAATGTAGCCTTAATTTATATTTAATAAAAACTGAATCTAAAGCCAGATCTATCAAACATTTTTGTTTCCATCTATCCGTGTTCAGGACTTTAACGATCAACAATAACACGCCTGGAAAGTAAAATGCGTACTCGGCTGTCTGTAATCGGCCATTTTTAGACACCCCAGGCTCCTAAAAAACAAGCCGGGGTGGGGTTCAAAGATGCAAATTAAGTACTTATATCCATATTTTATCTTTTCGTGTACGGTTTATGACCCCTCCTGTGGCCTGTCAATTCCGAAATGTGCAAACTGTAATAGTATCAAAACAGCACAGACAATGAATAATAAAGATTTATTTTGTACATATATCAAGGGGAAACGTCTTGCAAAGCATTATTATTTATAGTTCATTATTGAATTTAGTAGAAAAAGAGAATTTAGTGAAAATAATCACTATTTTTGTAGAAAATTCACAGACCTTTGTACAGAGATTTTTGTTATGTTTAGCATAGGATAAACACAATGGTTCATTACCGAGTAAAAAAAATCAAAATGTCTATCTACCTTGCACATTTCAGAAAATTCAACCACACCAGATCAGATAACGAAACTGGTTCCAGCAACATTTATAAGCAATTTAAGATTGTGACACTCACAGTTTCCATTCAAATATTCTCGTTACAACGAATCATTTTAAATACAAAAATACGCATTGCATGCAGCCTTTTGTTTATCTATTAATATATGTATACGGATAAAGTTATGAAAGGCAGCAGGGTCATCAGGGTGAGGAGTCCATGTCATCTGATATAAATGCTAAGCATAGATCTAGAAAGCGACATATAATCATGACATTAAAAAAAGTATCTTCTTTTCGACTTTTTTCAAACAAATTGACACATAAAATGAATTATATAGTATTGTGGAATTTTTAACTTATTTAAGATACTATATATTGTTATCTGATATTGGACGAAAGATGTTGCCCTTTTATGTTATTATGTAATACAAGTTCAGATCATTTGAAAACACATATTAAACAGCCAAATGGATGCACAAGAGCTAAAATAGAAGTCATATATCCTGTTGGCAACAGCTATCTGGCTAATTTTATTGATTTTGTAACATTTGTTTTAAATATGACCAACTTCTTATCCAAAATCACCAGCACCGTATCAGGACCCACCAGCACAATGACAGGACCCACCAGCACAGTATCAGGACATGCATAAATTGAGTAAATGCTAAATTTTAATAAATTGCAATGTTTTTTTACAAAATTGTTTTGTCGTGTGGATTGCGGTATAGAAAGCGCACTCTATGAGCATTTTTGTTTTATTTTTTCAGTTCGAGATTTTCAGAAAATGAGCATTTTTGTGTTACGCTTACTGAAACAGTTTAGAGGGTAATTTTTTTAATGGTTTATAAATGAACCCATAAGAAACGAAATTGAAAAATCTCAACTGTTTTCTTCCATTTTTTATGAGTGAAAACGTCAAAAATCATCATTTTCGTCTTTGTTTACATTTTTTCATTGATCACCAGCACCCGTCAGGACCGAATCACCAGCACAGTACGTTCTCTCGCAGGACAACCATACCCACCGTGCTTTAAGTATATATAAACTCATCATAGATGCCAGGACTAAATTTAGTATTTGCGCCAGACGCGCGTTACGTCTACAGAAGACTCATCAGTGACGCTCGAATTCAAAAAAGTTAAAAATGCCAAATGAAGTACGAAGTTGAAGAGCGTTGAGATCCAAAATTCCTAAAAGTATTGCCAAATACAGCTAAGGTAATCTATGCCTGAGGTAGAAAAGCCTTTGTTTTTCAAAAAAAATCAAAATTTTGTTAACAGTTAATTAATATATATAATTATATAACAATATCAATGATAATTCATGTCAGCACAAGAAGTGCTGACTACTGGGCTTGTGAGTTAGTGATTCTAAAACAAAGTAAGTGACTTATCCGTCGGTCTCTCAACATGAAAAGCTAGTGGCTTATTCGTCAGCCTCCTAAATATTAACAGTTAGTACTTATTCATCGGTCTCAAAACACAAACTGTTAGTGGCTTATTAGTAAGTTTCTAAACAAATAAATATGGCTTATTAAGGTGGTATGGGAGTCTAAAATAAAAATGATAGAATTTTTTCATATTTTGTCAAAATGTAGTATCTATTGATACATGTTCAAAAATATTATAAAAATGATAGGTCACCGCGCATTTTCTCAAGCTACAGGTTGTGACAAAATGACAAATTTTGTATGGACTATACAGGAAAAAACAACATTTTGTGAATAGAAACTAAACAAAATGATAGAATTGTAAAATAAATAAGGAAAAGATTGCTTTCAGACAATGCTTTGAGAATATCAAAAGAAAAGATAGGGTCACCGTACGTTTTTTCCGACTAAAAGACAAAATAGGAAAATTTCATGTAGAGTCCTTCAGAAAATGCACTGTTTTAGAGTTAACTCCCCTTAAATTACCAATTTGAAAATATTCAAAAATAACCAAAAATAATCTACACTTGTAAAAATATTAATATTTCTAAGTTATATTCTTATAAATTGGTTCTTTTAAATGAAAATTCACATTAAATATCTGCATTCCTGCATAAAATTTTGCTAGCTTGATAGAAAATATGGACCTTAGATTCTCTGTTTTTTACAATCCAAGATGGCGAAAGACACCCATACCACCTTAAAGCACAAAAAAGACTGATTAGTTGGTCTCTGTGTATCATATTATAAATCATGACAAAAAAAAACATTTTATCATGCCGGAGACTTATATAGATGCCTGTGCATACACGGTACGGATTTTGGTCATTGTTGAAGGCCATTATGTGACCTTCAATATCGTTAAATCGCTTCACTTTGGACAATGCTGGATAGTTGTATCATTGGTATTCATGATAGGTTTCTTGCTTTAAAAATAAAAAAGGTAGAAAAAAAGGTTAACATGCTTGCAACCATACCATTACTTTTCCAAGAACTTACAATGTAGAACAGTCATTGTAGTGTAACGGCAAAACACAGATTTCATTTATTTGTTTATCTTAACATTCAGATGACAGAATAAGAAACAGTTTTGATTTTTTGAAAAACAAGAGTGTGTCCATAGAACATAGATGTTGAACTCACATGATCATTTTCTATGTTCAGTGAACCCTGAATTTTGGGTTTAACCTCCAATTTGGCTTTGAAATTAAAAACTTCACATCATGAGAAACTTGTGAACTAAGTTTCAAGTTGGTTGGACTTCAACTTAATCACAAACTAACTTTACCAAAAACTTTAATCTGAAACGGGTCAGACGGAAGAACGAACGAACTGACACACAGACCGAAAAATGTATTCTCCCTAGGTGAGGGCATAAAAAGATATTTTAGCTTATTATACAACCGAACAAAAAGGAAGTACATATAATAACCTTTCGAATGATAAATACTATATCCTTAATTTGTTTTTATGTTTAATGTCACTCATTTTAAAAAGACTGCACGAGTGAAAACCACATGCAATTCAATATGTATCATTATTGATTGTAAAAATCAAATATCATATCTGACGATAATCCGTTTAATTCCATATATATAACTGTACGATATACATTTGTACATTATTATAATCTAATGATGGCAACGTTTTCAAAGCTGTTATATTAATGGTCCCATTTAGAAAACGGTATTTTCTCTAAATTTGTTATCTGCCACGAAGCGTAACGTTTAACGCGATTCAAGTTTATCGTATGTGGATATATGCTACGGCATTATGTTGATGTATATGCTAAAAACTGTATCAGCTATTGCTTTGTTGTATACAAGTTTTATACAAAGTAAGTAAATTTCATTTTATTTTGTCTTTTCAATGAAATTATCTCCTGTAGTTTTTTTCTAAATTGCAAAAGTGTATCAACACTATTTGTTAATCATGGTTTCTACTTCTCCAGACAATTTTGGCGGATTTGGCCAATCTGATTCGACTTTTTGCAATTATATTGGTCATCACGTACTAGTACTCTTCATTTTATGATTGTTCTATTGGTTTTATTTTATTTCAATCAAAACTAAAATAACACTTGATATATTGTGTGCGTCCGAATCGGTTTTCAACACTTTTATCTGAAACGCTAGCCAGGGACTAAAGGGACACGAAAAGAATAGTCCAATTCGTCAAAGTTTCTGTACAGTTTCACAATTTGATATTTTCAACCGGAAAACGAGCAGACCATCAGTAGATGTATCGAACCATAGCTACAGTAAATAAAGAAAAACCCGTGTCCAACCCTTACCTTAGGAGAACGCTTAAGTTAACGGAAAATGGTAGAGATACATTGCCATTGGGACATCGACCGACCAAATCTCAAATTTAAATACGATGTTTACACCAAAAACATACTTTTTCTTGGTAAAACTTTCTCTTTTGCCATGCTGTATTTTAAAGCCTCTGTTTTTTTTTTGTATTAGGCACACGATTGTCGGAAGGTGTAACAATTGTCGTCTGTCAAGAATGATATAAGTTCTTTGTTCGTACAAAGGAGTTGGTCCGGTCAGGGCCGATTTTGGGATTTAATTTCAGGTTCATTTGACGAAAGATTTAGGACACTTTTTAAGCACTTAAGTGTCTATTTTATTTGTATCAATTAGTTTATGTGAAAGATTTTAACTGATTTACTTATTAAAAACGCTCCGAATCAAGCTTAAATATGAAAAACCTATAGATATGCAAAAAATATGTCATTTTTCAGATGTTTTTTGTAAAAAATGAAAGTAGCCGCAGTTGTGTTTATCCCAAACCTTTATAAATGTTATGTATTATCATCAAATACTACTTACATTTCAATTTTAAGAATGAACACAAATGTGGCCACATTCTTTTCAGACAGAAACCGTCTAAAATTTAATGAAAATGCTAAAATTGTGAAGATTTCAGTAATTTAGCATGACTTGATGATGGTAGTACTCGATATAGGTACATTGTATTGTCAAAAATACCCCATATTTATGTAGCAGAAGCATTCTACTTTCCAATAAATAACTGAAAATTTACATTTAAACAATTTTGTAAAACTGCTATATTTTTAGGCCAGAAAGGGGTCTTTCCGGACCTAGTCCTTTGTTTGAAAGCTCTCAAACTCATAACTTGCGACATCGACATCGACCCGTTACAACCATACACATAATTATTTTTCCTTTCTCAAAAATCCCCCACCGTAATCTTAATCCATAAACAAAAATCTTGTTAAATTATATGTAATTAACTTTTTACATGTTATTTTCCTACAGATATATTTTGTTAATTGCAAAACAGAACGAACGAGCAATTATATTTCCGTAAATTATATACGACTAAACATAACGTAAGAGAAGACATCTATACAGATGTTTCCAAATTACAACCTGTTTTTAAAGACTGTAAAAACATGAATAAGTTGATAATTTGTAAATAAATGGAACTTACAAACCAGAAGAAAAAAAAAGGGTACGTGTGCTTGTTTTCGAAAATTTAAGCCATTTAAAATTCTGCTGGTAATGAATCTCACTTAATTGTCCCTACTTTTAATATTGGCACTTTTTTATTGAAAAAATATGTAAAAATAACAAGGATATTATAGAATTTAAATAATGGCAATTTAAACTATAGGAAATAAAATAAAATTATGAAAAGAAAAGCACGGGTTTGCAGCAAAATTTGTAATATCACTTCATTGATAAAACCAGAGAATTCCGAATATCTAGCAAAAACCCAAAATCGCGGAGAGCGAACATTCTTAAACTGAATCCAGACATACCCATTATGATCGCAGCAATATTTACTTTGCCACTCCTTCTTTCAATTCTATCACAATTATAAATTAAAGCGTATTATGATCATGAACTTCCAAGTCATCAATTTGTCTCATTTGAAAGTGTATTCATGCAAATATCAAAAGAATTATTAACAACTTTATTTTTTTAACATTTTTGAGAAATATTTGAATAAACCTTGAAAAGAAATTTAATATTATCTTTCTTTCGTTAGATTCTAAAATTCCATCATGTATATACACGTACATTGGATGTCACGAGGATGGTTATAACAGGACTCTTCAACACACTGCTGCTATAAGGCAAGAAAGTATGACCAATAATTGGTGTTTATATACTTGCAATTCAAAAGACTATTTATATGCTGGAACTGAGGTATGAAACTATGTGAATATATATTTTTATTCACAATTGTGCAAATAATACGTTTGAAAAAATGATTTCTGATATTTGAAATATCGTATAGTGACAATCATATATCATGGCTATAGCTGCCAAATTCATGTTTACCGATTTTAATCAAACTCTCATATATGATTAAAAGCAACCAACAATCAACCAATCAATCAATAATATATGATTAATAACAGAGCAAAACATTTATCCAAACTATTAAGAGGCACTAGCTACGAGATATATAAAAAAAAATATAAAACTTGATTTTTTTTTGGTTCAATCAATAACATGAATAATGAAAGTGAAATAGTGAGATAACAAACAATTCGCTTTTTGCAACCAAAAAGGTTAAATTTTGTCAAATTACGCTATGAAACATTGATAATTAGTAATTCACTTGCAATAAATGAGTCGACCTCTTTAAATCCGTATTCATGTGAATTTCAATTTAACCCCATGCTAAAGATTGACGACGCATGCATTGGACGTGTACTGGTTTTTTTTTTAAAGAAAAAGAATGTCAACAATGAAAGTGAAACTACGGTAAATCATTTGATCAGTAATTCGATGCACATAAAATCATTCTTATACGGTTAATAGCAATTAGAACAATCTATTTTTAATCTATTAAATAAAATCAAACAGACCTCTAAAATATAATACACGTGTTGGTTTAATCTTTTTTTTTTTTTAATTATGTTTACATCGCTTATATGGTCATATGAGGTCAAATCGATAGTTAATAAGATGGCGTCTGGACTTAAATACACACGAACCGAACCTATATATTATCTACCCCATGCTCTGTAAATTGTTTAATTTAGACTTTTGATAGTTTGGAAAAATCTTTTACAATGTTATAAATCAAATATGAGAATTTGAGTCAAATCGGTGACAATGAATTTGATAGCTAGTGTCCCTCTTAATTAAAGTAAAAAAATAAACAATAATACCACACGGGCATGAAAACACGTTGTTTCGTTTCGTGTGTATTTAATCTTGACGCCTTCTAATTAACTATCGACTTGACCTCTAAAGTCATCCGATGACCATATAAGCGATGCAAACATAGAAATTGATATGAATAGATTAAGCAAACTCGTCAAATTTTTATAGGTCTATTTAATTTCATATTTTAGATGAGAAATACATGTTTATCATAGTGTTTACATGCATAAGAATGATTTTAGTGGATCGATTCAGACAGTCAAATAATATACCTTTGTCTCAATTTCAATGTTGACATTTTTTTCCTTTAAATAACTGTTCACATACAATTCACGTGTTATCCATCTCAAGCTAAGGGGTTAAATTGAAGTTCATATGAATACGATTTCAATGAGTTCCAATTATTCACTTACAAGTGAAAAATTCATAATCAATCTTTTTTAGCTTATTTTGACAAAATTGAACTATACTGGCTGCCTTTGTTCTACTACTAAACTATCTGCAATCTTCTTAATAGAACACTTGGTACCGTACAATCAAATCTGGTTATAAATGGTTCTAATTAGGCCTTTGAAAATAATGAAATGAATTACTATTGGAGTGTTAAAGAACTTGATAAATTACATGCTTATATTGGTGACTAAGAATATATTCAAAGTTTTGACTTTTCTACCATTTCTACCACTTTACCCCATAATCAAATTTAGACAACATTCACACACCTAATCAAATGGGCAATACAAAGTCATAATGTGAATATATATGTTCGAACTCTTTTATGTCATTTTTTAGTAGCAACAAACACAAGAAATATGTCAATTGGACCTGCTTTGATACCTCAAGTGCCCTTGTATTTTATTAGATAACATTTTTGTTCGCTATGGCGATTCCGAATATCGACAAGTTATCGAATTCCAACGGAGACTTACTGTGCTCCCCTTATTGCGGACATGTTTCTGTATTGTTATTAACTTCAATTTATTACTAAAATCAGTAAAGACCATCGAAACAACGTCTGATTCAAAACAATAATACTTTTAGATAATTGGATGATGTATTAGTTTTGAATAATGACGACTTTAGTGTGTATACTAAAGATATTTTTTATCCTTCCGAAATTACTTTAATTAAGGAATGACTGTAATATTTTTTTCTGTCTATGAAGAAATAACATAAAAAATTTGGTGCACACTGAATAATAATTCTAAATTCCATTTTAAACCGTAGAAAACCATGAAAAAACGTTGATTACGTTACGGTCACATGACTACATCATGTCTATGGGCTGATAACAAAATAACGTCAGCCAATCAGGAGACGCGTAACATCCAAAATTAAATTATATAAGACTAATACTAACAAAAATTATATAGGTCTAAGACTTATACTAACAAAAATTATATAGGTCTAAGACTAATTATATATCAATATACTAAATAAATAAATGATTGGGAATATGTTAAAGTAATAAAAAGTCAAGAGAATTTCAGAATGCAATTTGGTTCCGAACAATATCTATCACGCTTTGTGCATGCAGACTCCACGCGGCCTTCACGTGATTTTACTATTTTTAGAATAATTGCATAGCAACCAAATGCACTTGATTCAACCTTTACTAATTATGCAACATTTTCGAATAATTCACTAGAAAATATTTCAATAGATTCTAAAATTTATATTGTAAATATACACACTGCAGTTATTAATAGATAAATAAAAAAATAACTTGTACCCTTTAATACATCCAATCACAGCGTTCTTAAGTTGACTTCCGTCGCCCTGTCTTGGGTACACAAAAGGCCAACCTAATGCTGGGAAAATGTAATACTTCCGTTTTCCCTATACATCAAGCATCATGAAATTGAATATTATGTCCAGAACTATACGAATGAAAATTATAATAGATCCAAATTTTTTTCAGATTGTACTATAAAGAAACCGAAGGGTTTTTTTCGATTTATTTACATAAACTTATTAAATCAGCTGCAGCATTACTATTATATGTAGACCTTCATTGCATAAAACAATGGAAATAACATTGTATATTGATATAAACGATCAAACTTGTAATAACAATATTTAAATAAACACATTTGTAGGCATGATACGGATTATGTTCTTTTCATATATTTTATGATGATCTATGATGGTATAAGTCTAAACCACTAACGGGAGGAATTGTGCTTGATTTTTATATAATGAAGGAATTGTTTCTGATCAGTTTAAATAAGGTCTAGAGCTGGCATGTTGGTAACTGCTAGTAATCCTCTGTTAATTTATGTATCATTGTAATTTTGCTTAGTTTCTTTTATTACCTATTCTGTCAACGACGATGGAAGTAGTTAACGACCTCAACTGGTTATATAGCCCTGACATCAAACGTATTTTTAACTTAGTTTAACTGTGTGTATAATGTTTGTTTGTTTATTCTAAGTTGGCAAATGGTATGAGGTAAGGGTTGAGATCTAAAAAAACAAACCTCTTTTAAACTCCGCCGCATATTCGCGCCTGTTCAGGTAAGGAGCCTCTTGCCTTTGTTAGTCTTATGTTAGTTTAAATTTTTAGTTCATTAATATTTTAGAGTTTAGTATGACGTTCAGTTTTACTGAACATGTAGGGGCAAGCTGCGGCCCATCTCAGGATGCGGAATTTTCTCCCTGCATTGAAGACCCATTGGTTGCCTTCGGCTGTTATCTGTTTTTTGGTCGGGTTGGTGTCTCTTTGATATAAACCCCATTTCCATTTACTGTCAAATTTATGTTCAATGATTTGACTCAAAGGGATAACTCCTGTTATTTGATTTATAGCATATGTAAACGTAAAGCTCGCGAAATTAGATTTTGCAAGGTCTGTTTGATTTCATATGATATTTTAAACAAATATGCTAATCATTGTTTTTTTTTACCTGAATAAGAATTTATTTACGAGGAACGAATCCGTTAACCATATGATTTACTATTGTTTCCTTTTCATGTGGAGATACTTTTCCTTTAATAGCTAAAGACGCCTAGAACATGCTTAACTCATCTCTAGCTAAGGGGTAACATTCACTGATGGTACCATGAATACCTTGGTCGGATTTAATGAGGTGGATTTAATGAGGTTAAATAATTCTTTGCAAATGAATAATTCATTACCAGTGTTTCTTTGCACATTTTGTACATGTATAGGTACAAATAGGTTAAAGGTACCAGGATTATAATTTAATACGCGAGACGCGTGTTTCTTCTACATTTGACTCATCAGTGACGCTCAGATCAAAATAGTTATGAAGCAAAGCAAGTACAAAGTTGAAGAACATTGAGAACCCAAAATTTCAAAATTTTGTGCCAAATACGGCTAATGTAATTTATTCCTGGGATAAAAAAATCCTTAGTTTTTTTTTCGAAAAATTCAAAGTGTTGTCAACAGGAAATTCATAAAAATGACCATACAATTGATATTCATGTCAACACTAAAGTACTGACTACTGGACTGGTGTTACCCTTGTATAATGCATCTTTTTTTCTTTATCGGAATGCAGGTTGGTCACGAATGTTACTGTGGCAATGCCAATGACCGATTCAACAAGAGACCAGAACCAGAATGCAGTATTCCTTGCTCTGGAAATAAAACAGGAATGTGCGGTGGCGACTGGCGGCTAAGTATTTATAAAATAGGTACTTGCTTAGAATTTTATGACAGAAAAGAAAAGTAATGCAAGCATAATTCGCTATTTAAATTTTAATGAACATAAATTAAAAACCATATGATGTAAAGATAAATGTTCATCTGTGATCTGCTCAAATGTTCTGTTTAAATTGGAAATAGTTTCGTCTTTGTGAGTTTCTTTAAAATTGTTTTTGATCTAATTATGTTTTTTGTTGCAGTTTGTCGTTTTTGTTTTTGTTTGTTTTTTAAAAAGATATTAAAACATACAGACATCGAGCGATTAAAGTTAGCTAGTGTTGATTTTTCTTTTATCGGGCGTCGATGTTCTAGATATCAGCTCCATCTAAAGTGTTTATTTATCAATACCTTATATATGTACATGTACCTGTTGAGATGATATTGACAGAGGACAAATCCGAGTGCAGATATAATCTGACATATAAAAAAAGAAGGTGTGCTATGATTGCCAATGAGACAACTCACTTCAAGAGACCAAAATGACACAGAAATGAACAGTTATAGCTCTAGGTTAACGTACGGCCCTCATCGATGAGCAAAGCACATAACGCAAAGTCAAAAGCCCTTATTCACAAAAGTAAAGCATTGCAAACGAAACGAGAAAACTAACGGCATAATTAATGTACAAAAACGAAAGAAAAAAATAGATCTGATATGAAACACAGCAACAAACGACAACCACCGAATTTCAGGCTCCTGACTCGATAGACACATACAAGCAGAATGCAGTGGAATTATACATGTTAGCAGGATCCGAACCCTTTCTCGAATTACCTGACACAGTAGTATAATAATAATTTGGCGTCAAAACCAATACGCGGAAGTTATTTGGGTTGTTGCCTCTGTGCCACATTCCCCATTTCCATTTTTAATTTTATTTCTCAAATATACGGGAATACAACCATGTATAAAGAGTATTCCAGGTTATATTAGCTTGTTTGGTTTATTATTGCATTGAATGCACAATTTTTGTATGCATATAATTCAGTTGCTGACGTTTGCCGATGTGTTATATATTTGTTTTTCGTTCATGTTTTGGACATACATTGGACCGTTAGTTTTCTCGTTTGAATTGTTTTGCATTTGTTATTTTTGGGCCGTTTATAGCTGACTATGCGGTATGGGCTTTGTTCATTCTTTAAGGCCGTACGGTGACCTATATTTGTTAATGTCTTTGTCATTTGGTCTATAGTGGAGAGTTGTCTCATTGGCAATCATACCATATATATATTTTTTTAAACATAATATCTGTTATCATTATACATACATTTGTCTCTTTGCACAGTATTAATATCCAGTCGCTGTTTGTTCTGTTTAAATCTACATTTTTATTGACATATTTTTTTGTAGATAATTGTACTGTATATACTGATGGAACCAAAGCATCGACTGATGAAGGCAAAACAACTAATACTGCAATTGTTCAAACTGCAACAAATGGGTATTCACACCGAAAAATCAAAGACAGCACTCCTCAACCAGTAGACAAAACAATGTGTTCCTGTCCATGTAAGCGTATGGGTAGAAGTATGAGCGTTTCTGAACTAGACGAGGTTGTTGCTAAAATCAAACAGGAACTGCAAATTGATAGAAAAAACCTTAGTTCTTACAAAAGATCTAAACGTTCACAAACTGATACTCGTACCTTGTCTATGTGTATGGGGATCGTAGGAGGAATAGTTATATCTATCCCAATTCTCTCTATAATTATCTGTGATGTGATAAACATATTAAATAGAAAGTATTTACTTGAGTTGTATGTGTGTTTTACTATATCGAGATACACTGACTTGAAAAACAAGCACGAAGATTTGAGTGCACATAAAATTGCCACAACACTTTGCTACGAAGACCATTTTATTTTGTTACTTTGATTTGATAATGTCCTCATGCTGAAATAATCTTAATCACTGAAAAAACTTACCAACCCTGACCATCATACTTTAATCTTTCGATTTTTTTAGTATGAAAATAAGGCGATGATGTACGATTACAATTGCAACAATAAGTCGCAATTTTAAAGGACAATGATGTTAATTAATAACTTCATGACATCTTACTTTCGCAAATAATTAAATTCTGTACTTACTGAACATTCCATCAAGATTGGTAAACATTTTCTAGAATCTCTTAGTATTTGAAATCTCTTATCATAATGATTGTAGTTTTAAGCAAACCGTACTGTGTCTATAATTGTTATTATTACGACATTTGTAAGATTTTGTTTTACTGTGCAACTTGTTGTAACTTGGCACTTTTGATTGACAATTAAATAAATGTACTTATATATGTTTTAAATCTGATGTTTGATAAAAAACGCAAGACGTTACAAAAATGTTTACTCAAACTGCATGATAATTTATTGCAACCTTTCCGACATACACAAATACGTCAGCTGTACCTGATTATAAGAAAATTCAATAAAAAAGTAAGAAGATACCTTTGCTAATTTATTAACTTTACAGAAAATGACTTTCAATGTAAATATTTTGCAGTTCGGTTACATTTCAAAATATTTGTCAATGGTGTGTTTTACAAACAAGTCATGCAAGTAAACTAACAAAAATACCGAACTCCGAAGAAAATTCTTTACGAAAAATCCCTGGTCACATCAAAATTCATCAGTTAAATGGATAACAACTCTCATATTCCTGAATTGGTTTAAACAGTTTTTAAAATGTAGAAAATGGTAGAAATGATAGATTAAAACCCGGTTTTATAGATAGCTTAATCTCATCCTTTTATGAAAGTTGCATACAAATCCATCATATTGACACTATGCGTAAACAAAACAAACAGACATAATAAACAAAGCACTTACTCAAAAACGAAAAACAACAGTTACGAGAGCTAAATGACGTTTTTATGGATAATAAAAACGATTGAAATAAGTCCTAAATCGATTGAGAGAAAAGAAACTAAAATGGAGAGAAACACATCACCTATAAGAGGAAAACAAAGTTCAGAACAAGTTCAACAAAAAAACGCCAACATATTTATATTAAAAAAAAACACTAATTGATAAAAACTGCAATATTCCGGACTTGGAACAGGACAATTTTAGAACAAATAGTGGGTTTAATATGGTTTTAGGGGTAGACAAACCTTCCTCTTTATGGCAACGATAAAAAAACTGTATAGTTTAAAGACAACAGTATGGGACAGAAATACAACACAAATACACTTTAAAACACAGAGAAACGAACACACAAATAAGTCTTCACAACATGCAAACCACAGAACAACAACAAACATATTCCATCAATGACAAACACCACTGGTTATTACATCAGTGACGCGCTTACATACCTAACATGTAATCTCGAACTTCATACAATTATTAACACAATAATAATCCAACAATTTTCATGACAATGATGTTATTAAAAGGCAATTTTTAAATTATTTGGACTACAAACGATAAGACATAAGAGATAATTCAACCGAAATCATAAGAGAAATATAAAAAGACACGTCACATTTCAATGTAAATTTACACTAGTCTTGTCATTAAACTAATATCAGGGAAAAAAATACAATGATAGTATTAAAAGGCTATGTTATAATTATTAGGACAACAAGCGATAAGACATAACACATTATGCATCCGAAAATGTGGCAGAAACTTAAAAAATAAATACATGAATGTTGAATGTACAAAATACCGAGATACGTCGTATAGCAATTCAATTTCACCTTCGGTATGATAATAGACATATTCGGGAATAGGTTACGTTTGGTACTTAGCAAGTAAATGACATAGATTTAAAAACACAATCTAAGACGTGATTAAAATGTTAGTTTAGACACAGACACATCATTTAGATCATTTAAAAATCGCCTATGAATTTAAATATCATTTAAAAATCACTTATGAGGCTTTTGTAGACGAAACGCGCGTCTGGCGTATAAACAAAATTTAGTCCTGATATCTATCATGAGTTTATTTATTATAAATTCTAGTAAATATTTTCTTTTTCAATTACTTCGATGTTCCAACAGATAGATTATTATCTATCTGGAAAGGATTTGCAAAACATTTAGAAAGCTGGTGAATAGAAAAGAAATGACAATTTTCTCTACCGTCAGAGCGATGAATAAACTGCGTTAGAATATAGATATACCAACTATGTTAACTGTCACATACATATTGTCAATTCACTATTTATGTGTTTATTTGTATAAAATGAATGAGTAGAAGGAGATTTAAAATATCAAGTTGATGTGCATGTAACATGTGTTGTTGGTCAATATGATAAAATCATGTAAAGATGGATTAAAATGAGATATATGTTGTTGGTCAATATGATAAAATCATGTAAAGATGGATTAAAATGAGATATGACAAAAGATCGTTATCTTATCAATTCATTTGCATATTATGCATTGTATCAGAAAAAGAGATGCATAAATATATCAACAACGTATTACAATGCTTAATAAGGAGAGCTCTAGGCAGAATATTTAAATCAAAAGGTAAGTCCAAATTTATTTGTGGTATTTCGTTTTACATAAAAAAAAAAAAGCCTTATAATTATTTAAGAACTCAACTTGCTTCATGGTTTTTTTTCTTAAGCGAGAGAACAAATAATTCATTCTTATTCAGGAAGAGTACAAACTAGCAATTACTGTAAAAGTTATGATATTGATAGTAGATAAGCCAATTTGATGCGTGGTATAGCCATTCAAAAATGTCAGAATGTGGCATAGAGCAGTAATTACGCCACGCAACAGTCAAGCTAAAGACTCTTCAAGTAGTTGTAAAATCTAACGTTCAAAGAGCATAAACCTTTCCGTTCACCCGAAATTAGATTCCACGTTATTATACCATTCGCCTTTTGATAAATTACGTATTTTTCTTTTCATCTTGTATAGCAGAATATAAACAAATCCGTGGAATTTATTTTTAATGCCGGTCAAAAAGTGCGCAGAGTCGTAAAGTGAATGCATATTTAGTCAATGAGTTATCCAATACTACGATTCAGTTAAAGGCATATTAACCTCATATATCTTTTTTTGATTGTTCATGCAATTTCGTCAGTGTAACACAATTTTAAAAGCTGTCACAAAAGCGAAAGGCTTACCTAACTAATAGACCACGTATAATCCATCCTTTTTACACGTCAGAAACATGACAGTCGCTTTTTACTCGTTCCGCTGATTTCTTATGTTAGATTTTGTCAGCATTTATGTTTTATTATCTGTTTGAAAGTATGATTTTTTTCTTATATAAAAGTGTAACGTGTATATGGGAAAAGCTTGTCAATTTCAATTTTAGAATGAGTTCGTTAACAGTTTGAAACTGGATTCAAAACGATTTATTTTTAAAATACAAGACAAGTAAACTTTTTTCATAAAGTAACATCAATGAACTAAAATATGTACAGCTTCTCTTTGCGTTCTCTAATTAACTATCTACAAAGTTCAACTATTGACTTCAAATATATACGACTGGTACAAAGCACTATTACAAATTTGTCTTGTGTCAGGAATTAACTTGTCCTCCTGGTACAATAATGTACCTAACAATTTAACAGATTTGTCCTTATGGTACTATACTATACTATAATATACCCTCCACGTAAACACACTTGTCCTTATGGTACATTTAAATACCCTATATGTTATCAAAATGGTACATGATAGTACTCTGCAAGTAAACATACTTGTCTTGTCTTGTACGGTAAACTTCATACGTGGCAAACTGTAAGTTGTGCCAGTCTTAAAGAACAGGCACCGAAATTGTCCTCTGTTGCATTAAAATCATGAATGCAATTCCATATTAACGGAAACTATCAGACACCAACCTGTTCTTCAGTACACGTTAAGTAATAGTATCTTGTATAAAAGAAAACGATATAAAATATTCGTCTCTGACAATCACGGACGACGTACGTATCATGGCAAACATCTTCGTAGACTTCAGACGAATTACAAAGAGCAAAACATCGTTGTGCTTATATATCCCAATTGCAACCGTACCATTCTTTAAGGGAGGTGTCTTTCTAAAGTGTCTCGTTACTCGTATTAACAGTTTCCATTTCAACACCCCTATACATTTGACCTGACCCAATGTTTACCCGCCAAATATCTCGTTCTGTTCTTTGATTAAAGATTATACAAATATATAAAATAAGGCATTTAGCAAATGGTAACTAGTATAAGGTAAACCATCTTAACTAAGATACAAAATCATCACACAGGTATATAACTCTCTTGACAACTTTGTGCAATGCATTAGGACTATAATGTGGTTCATAAATCAATTTAAAAAATCAAAAATAGTCAACACACAAATTCTTAAAACATTTGACGCCACATTTTTTTTATATTGAGCGATACAAGCCATTTGCACGGCGTATATCAGTTTAACTTACAATCAATGTTGAAAACAGTATTTTATTACCATCAATCAAAACTCAGTACTAGTATTCAATAACAATATATTATGTCAGCTTTCAATTGCAAGTAAGTGTACAAATAAACCTTACATTGTTATGAATCTGTGGTTGGGATCATTTGTTTCTAAACTTCAGAAATGTCAACATTATGTGTAATCACATGGTTCTAAGCTGTTCTTGAACAGCTATGCCATCGCATTATAACTTTTCTAGTTTAGAACGGTTCCAAGCTATGATAGATAATTCTATATGTTATGTATAAAAGCCATGTCAAATTATTTTACGAGTAGTTACAAACGTTTTGCCTACAGATTCACTGTAGCTATGACATAGTTTAACTTTGAGATAAAATTTTCAATTTTCACCGGAAAAGAGGGGCGAACGATACCAGAGGGACAGTCACGTGGTTATGTTGTCGTCAAGGTTCTTGTTTACTTGCATTTGATTACTGATTATGTTATCTCTGTAAAGTTAGTCGAAAAGGGAATAATTTGTAGGCTTATATATTATAAGAGGAAGCTTTAGATTAACTATAAAATGCCCTGTACCAAGTCAGCAAAATAGCCATTGTTATATTATAGTTCGTTTCGGTGTGTGTTACATTTCGGTGTTGTGTCTCTGTTGTGTCGTAGTTCTCCCTCAGTTTAAGTTTGTGACACGGATTTGTTTTTTCCCTATCGATTTATGAATTTGAACATCGGTATACTACTGTTGCCTTTATTTGTAGATACTTTTGTACAGAAATCATGTAGAATATGTTTGCCAAATATATCGTAAATTATGAAATCACAGTTCTTGATATGAATCATAGAATACGTGGAGCATATACCTGTAAAAGTCATGCCTATAACATACAATAAGTAACGGTTTGTAACAGTTAAATTGTCGATCGTTTGACTTGTAGTTGATTATTGTTCGCTTAATTACTATTTTTTTTTTAATATAACAAAAGAATTGAAAAAATGCCAAAGAGACAAACAAATCTTGCTTTCAATTTCTTTTTTTAACTGTTTTGGTTGGAGCGTCACAGAGGAGTCTTTTCTGGAATAAACGCGAGTATTGTGTACAAATTATTATCCTGGTACCAGTAATGATATTATATTAAAGGTAAAAAAGGGGGAAAACATAATGGCCAACAGTACATAAGATGCAAACACAAAAGTTCTTACAACATTTCCAACATAAAGAACAATGATCTCCATTATTAACCCTGATTTACCAAGTATATCCGAATGATCATGAGATCATGTTTCTTCATGTGTTTCATGAATTTTCAGATGTATCGAATAAGAAAATTTACATTTAAATATTTGTAACTGATAGTGACACACTAATTTCCTAAAGCTTTATTTGGTAAACATTTATCGAATAGATAATAGGAATAGATTTTTTTTATATCAGTAAATCTCAGTAACCATAACCAAGGCATATTCTACTTCAGATACAAAAATCTACCACTAGTCTTATACGGTATCTTGTTTTGCATTTGAGTTATATTATTCATAAAGTACAGCAATATTAGTTGAAACACCCTTTGTGTTATTCACTTTAATCAAATTCATAAAAACTAGTGCAAATGTCAGAAACGATTGTGGTCAACTGTTTCCTTTACATTATATTATGTGATACATTGACTGCTTTCAACTAAAATATCCACTGATTTATATTTGTTTAATTTTGGGATGAGAAAGAGTATATAATTTGTTATTGCATATCTGACTGTACATTTTAACAATAAGATATATATTTATATTTGTAGATAATACCAAGAGAAATATTCTTAAACAAGATATGAATGCATATGACAGAAGATATCTGACTTTTATTTTGTTTATTGTTATTTTGAACATATTGATTCTTAGTATGATGGACGACTTCAGTAAATTCAAATTAGAAATTCCAATTTTCAACAGTATACCACAGTTTCAAACCAAAGACATTTACAATTGTGATGAAGATCAACACCTTAATACTTCCATACAGAGAAGAGAACTCAAATCTAGAGGTTCTATTTATCCTATTGTTATATCGATGCCATACAAAATAAACAACAAAAACATTTGTCACGGAGTTCCTAAAGTTTCAACCATCGTAATGGTCCATACAGCACCTAAACATTTTACAAGAAGAATGGTTCTTAGGAGTAAAATGCTCAATGCAACATACTATAGTCCAGAAAGTATTCGCGTCGTTTTTCTCTTAGGATTGGTTACAAGTGAAACAATACAAAAAAGAATTGAAAATGAAAGTGAAACGTACGGTGATATTGTGCAAGGCTATTTTCTAGATTCATATCGGAATTTAACAAACAAAGGCGTCATGGGATATAAATGGATATCAGAACATTGTATGAACGCAGAGTTTGTTACCAAAATTGACGATGATGTCTATATAAATTTTTTCAAAGTTTTCGAAGAAATGTTTGACCTTAAAAAGAAGAAAAAGTTTATTCTTTGCAATAAGATAGGAAAAAATAGAATGAATATTGTACGAAATAAAAGAAGTAAGTGGTATGTAGGAGATGACGAATTCAAAGGTATACAACGATACCCTCACACATATTGTAGTGGACTAGTCGTGTTCATATCTACAGACCTAGTGCCTATGTTATACCAAGCTGCCATCGGTTCACCATTTGTCTGGGTGGACGATTTTTATTTATTCGGAATTTTACCATCGAAAGTTGATGGTGTTGTACATATTGATTTAAGGACGAGGTTGAATTTTAACTTAATGAAAGCAGTAAAATGTTATACAAATTATGGGACGAAGTGTCCACACGCCGTTGTGTATGCAGCATATCACGGGAACAAGGGTTTTGATACACTATGGACAGCAATCGTTAAAGACAGACAACAGAGTATTTATGGAAACTATTATATGAATTTACCAGCTTTTTCGAATCCAAAAATAAAACCTTTGTCCCTATATTAGTATACAATAATGTACCTTAGTTTCTTGATTTGTAATTACCTACCGGCTAAAGTAATTATTCAAAACGTGTTTGTGTAACGGGTTATTTCTTCCTCTGTGATATTTTATCCTGGGGATAATTTGTCCCGGTAATATTTTTCCATGCATGGTATTTCACAGGTAGATTTTTTCCAGAGGAGTGAAAATCTATCTGTGTCATGCGGATAGTATGTACCGGTATATATTTGCCGTACAATATTTCACAGAACCTTGTGAAATATAGTCCCATTAACTAGTAAGTAAGTTACTCACAATCAATATATACCTGACTATAATTATAAAATGTTTCACAAAGGTAGAACAAATTTGCATAATTTATCAAAGGGAGGTAATTATGAGCAATTTATATTTTAAAGACATTAATATAATAATATTCCTGAATCTATTTCATAGTGAAATTTTGTCCTTGAATCTTATTTTTTGTATATTCATTTATATAAAAAGATGACTTACAACATAATTTGTTAATAAGACAGATAAAATTTAACAGGTAAATACTATCCAGCTGTTAAAATTGCTTTTGTTCCAATATATTGTTATGCTATAATTTATCTGATTTCCATATGCAACTACATCTTTTTCACCAGACAAAACTATTTATATAGTTAAAAATATTATCATTATCAACTTCTTCAATTACTGTTTAACAGTAGTAATGCAACTATATTTCTACCTTTACTTTTTAATTTATAATTGTACTGAGATCTGAAAACAACTCACTTCTACATGTATTTCGTTTACCTTATTTAATCATGATATTATTTCACAATTACGATCTTTGAAATTATTTCTGGTTTTCTTTCTTATGTTACCTCATAGATGTTATACCCATCTATGGTTTAATGATAATTTTCTTTTTAAAGGAATGATATTTACTTGAATATTTCAGGATTTTTTTTCAATGATAATTTGTGAAATGAATCCCATTATAATACATTTTAGTTTACAATAGAGGTTTAATTCAAATACAATTTTAATATTTCATAGTGTTTGTAAAGGATAAGTTTTTGCTAAGGACTATTCAATAAGTTAACTACCCAGATAGAATTTCACGGCAAAGGAAAAAATATCCCAGGAAATTATTCTCCTTCGGGTAAAAAAATAACAACAACTACTGTGACATTTTTTCCTCCGGATCAAATTTCACCCGGATATAATTTTGCTTTACATTTGTACATCATGTATCCACACAATACGTTGATTAACAGAATTCAAACACAAATACTGCAAAGATGTTCCCAATTCAAGTATCATGAACTGATTAATCTTAGTTTTTTTTTTTTAGATATATGGGAATTTGACTTCTGTCAATTGTTTAATACTAGAATAATAGCATGCCTAAATTAAGATACTGACATTATTATATAAAATATTAAGCAAAACCGTCAAAATGGGCCAATGAAGTGAGAATTTAATTTAGACAACACACTTTCTTGTTCTTTTTTAGAATTGTTTATCATATTAGTAATACATGTGTTGGGGTAAGATATGAAATTGTAGTTAAAACAATTCATTTCGTAGAACAGTCCAATAGTCAGCACTTGACTTGTCTTGACAAAAATATCAATTGCATTGTGAATGGTCATTTTTATAAATTTAATGTTTATAAAATTGTGATTTATTCGAAATACTAAAGATTTTCTTGTGAAAGGCATTGATAACCTTCACCATCAATGCTCTTCAACTTTGTACTTGTTTTGTATTTTAACTAACTTGATCTGAGCGTCACTAATAAGTCGTATGTAGAAAAAAACGTGCGTCTTGCGTATTAAATCTATAAGTTTGGTGTCTTTATTAACAAGTTACGCTCATAACATATAGAGAAAGGCTTTCAATTAGAAAAAAAATGCGGATGTACATATGAACATATGATGTTTTGCATTCGTCAGCGACGTCCTTGACTATTATATTTTATTATACATATTGAACCTTACAAATAGTTTGCAGTCGGATAAAAGGGAACATGTGAAAAATTTACATGTGCAAAGATTTCTTTGACTGACGAATAAAATTGACAAAGAAAGAAATTTACAAAAAAATAGTTAGCCTTTAACGAGTCATCTATGTATAAATAAACAATCACCAAGAAATATTATCACAGTACCTATCGTTATTGGATATTCAAATATGATATGTGTATTCCTCAATACATCTAAGGTAGCGTTATTATGTTGAACAGCTGCTAACATTTCTTTTATTGTACTAGCCAACTATTGAAAGTAACTTTCAAAATGTCATTTATATTGATATGATTGTAGTTATTGACAAAGTGTGCTATAAAAATTACCTGCTATTGACATTTGTAATATCTGATACATTATTACTATTTGCCTATCAAACAGTACTAATTAATATTAAAGAACATGATATACGTTACCAATATCAATTAAATTAATAAATCAGATATCACATACTAATAAACGGTGTTCTGCATTTAATATATATTTGAATATATGGTATTGTGCACTGCATATATTATATAATGCTCTTCAACTTTATACTTGTTTGGCTTTACAAATATTTTGATATGAGCGTCACTGATGAGTCTTATGTAAACGAAACGCGCGTCTTGCGTACTAAATTATAATCCTGGTACCTTTGATAACTAACCTCCTATATATTTAAAGATACATGATTGGTTAAAGGACAAAACGTGGTCACTTTGTTTATCTGATATAAGGTGTCTTAAAAATATGTATGATATTATTATATGCCCTGCATATATTAAATTATCATGTCAGTGCAATTCATGAAAGATAACAACACACTAATGTAAAACAATGTATTTTTAGCACACGAAACTTCAGATTAATATGTCCTAGTTTGCAAAAGAGGTACGACAGATACCAGATGAACAGTCAAACTTATAGATAATAGTACAGAAGACACAACATAGAAAACTAAAGACTTAGCAACACGAACCCCACCAAAAACTTTGATGATCTCACGTTCTCCGGAAGGGTAAACAATTCCTGCTCCCCATGTTGCAATCGTCGTGTTCCATATGTTATAACATTTCCGGTTAAAAGTCTAATCTTCGGGTCACATTCGTTAAAAGGGAAAGTGTTGTAGTTGCAAGCTTCGTGTCAAATGGTTTCAGAGAAGATGTTTTAACAATTTGTTATTGTAACAGTACTCCAACACATAGTGGTTAAGTGATTGTAAATAAATAAATTTACCACCCACGTCAAATCCTAAAATATAACTTTCTAACTTCTGTCTGTCCTTTTGGTATCTTTCGTCCCTCTTTTCTGTTATTTAACATTAATGTTTCATAAGTTTCCTCTGCTTTCATTTATATTTTACCTTTACTCGTTTCATTTCAACCAAACAATGAACACGCACATTATCTTTTAAAACTGTGTCAATCTTGTCTTCTTCATTATATGTAAATTCGGTTGTTAATTAGAATAAACGATATTAAGTCTCATGCATGCACAGTATTTCATGAACCTGACTTATTGTGCAAGTTTCTACAGCCTTATTTGTCATTAAAATCCACACCGGGTCTTAATGTAACTGTTGGTCACAATATTATATATATACATCAGACAATTATTCACGTACAAAACTGTAAAAATAAAAAGGCTAAATATGATTGACAATTGAAATTAAGAATGGGTCAAGAGGACAACAACCTGACCAGAGAGCAGCAAACAGACCAAAGCCACCAACGGTTTTAAATCACAGTCATTGCGGGGGAAATCTAGACCTCGAGACCGTCTTCAGTTGGCCCCTAACGAAATGTGTTTTAGTTCATTAAAATGAGTTACACACTCATTTCCCAAACAAATAAATGAACCAAAATAAAATTTAAAAAAATGTTGCCTTCAAACTTTATCTTATACAATGTATGAAAGAAGAAGCTGTTTTTTTTTATCTGAACTGTTTCATACACACAAAAGGAGGACTATATAGCGGCAATATGTATGACAGTTTGAACTCAACAATGAAAGGCAAATATACATTTCCTTCAAAAGTTTGACTGCATACATTTATATGTATACATGCCACAAGGCGAAATACAAAATAGCAGTTTACATCAGTCAAACATATGTTGATGAGAATCTTTTTTTTTTTAATCTGGTTTAAGGTGGTACCTAACACTACAGGGAGATAACTCTGTAAAGTCAGCTAAACGTTTTAATTACGTTGTGTTGTAAAAGGAATATTAAGCTTCCCAATGATCAAAATTGGTGTTTCTCAAATTGCTATTTAACCAGGGTTTTTTTCTGACAAAACGGTTGGTTCAAAATTTTTAAACTTTTTATATTTTTATTAAAGTCTCAAAGTAAATACTTTGACAAAATTTTATGAAAATTAATCGAGCCAAATTAATTTTAGCGAAAGTGATGGGTACCACCTTAAGTATGAGGAAGTTAAAAGATTGGATATGAATAAACTGACACATTGTTTAATAATGCATTCCAGTGGAAGCGCGATAAAAAGGACAAATAACAGAAATAATTATTTAATAATCATTCTGTTTTATGAGTAAATTTCATGAAGAAGAAAATATACTACTTTTACAATTTAATCAAAATGTATGAATATACATTAAAGCACTTTCTTTGTTTTCTGCATTTTTTAAAAGCATTTTAAGAGAGTCGAAAGAATCTAAAGTGATATTGAAACTTCCATGTCTAAAATGTTGTTGTGTTGTCTTAGTTCACACGATACACTATGATAATTCCATCTGCGTTCTCCATAAATCCTTTATACGTGGTAATCTCTTCCTTCTTCCATTTTCCTTCTTGTTCCAGCTGATCACATAACGGGAAAAACTTATCCACGTAGTCTGGTGATTCATAAAAAGGTGAACGTCTATTCGATATGCAGATTACACCACCTAAATTTTACGAAAAAGACATTAGAGACGAGACAAACATTGTCAATAAGTCATATATACACACACAAACATTTTGTGTGTGAACTTTAAACTTCTGCAACTAGAGATACCTTTGCAACAAATCGCAATTAATGCAATAGTAACTAGAAGAAGGAAATATAAAAGGAATATTCTACTCATAATTGAAAATAAACGGTAGAATGTCGTTGCAAAATACGATCAAGAGACAAACAACAGAGTAACAAAACACAAGGTAGACAACTTAAGAGGAAATTCAAACGAGGAAACAAACGGGATCATTTAAGATTACTTAATTTTTGAACTCGCAAATACTGTTACAATGACAAAAGTATTCGAATGTCATAGCCTAAAGTCTAATTAAGTTCGAAATTTCTTCTTAAGAGTCATAAAATGTTAGTTTTACCTGGTTTTGTTATTCTTATCATTTCTATTATGGCGTCATACGGAATATGTCCTGTACCAAATGAACCAACAACTGCTAGCAAATCGAAACTGTCTACAAATTAAAAAAAACAAGGTATCAACAACACTTCAAGAAATAATCATAAAAAAAATACATATGTAAGTGACTATTATGTTCATATTAAAATTAGGACTTATTTAAAGCTGATATAATTATTTTTTTAATTTATACAGTTCTAGTATTTTATATCATCCTGAAGCCTTATTGATGTGCAATGTTTAACTGACTTTATCTGAAACATATGTGAACACGTACGGTATATCTGAACTTACAATTTGTTTCTCTGAATACATTTTTCATTTGAGAATTGCTTGTAATACATGTATAATTGAATAACAATTCGATAGTTATATTAAGTCTTGCAAATATTTTACCTTGTTTGAAAAATGGCAAAGGTTTTGATGTAAAGTAACTACAAAATACATTTCGATATAACTTCTTCTTTTCAGCTTCTTTAAGCATTCCTGGAGATGGATCTATTCCATTGATGGTTTTAAATCCTTTTGTTGCCAACTAAAATACATATGTACACATTTTATGTATACTGATTTAATTTCCATGTACTGTAAAGTATAAATTCAATTCAATGTGTGACGATATGAGATGAATGATGATCTTGATTGGTCAAGGACAAACATTTTAATACATCTTTGCTTATCCATATGTTATAAAATCATACTTCGATAATTTAGTAAGATAGCTCTTTATAATATATCTGTATATTTATGATATTTGTTGTATTATAAAATAATGCAAATAAAGTATTCTTCGAAATAACAATACGAAGAAAGAAAGATTTCAGGGGTCAACATTCAGACATCAACAATTTACAATAACATTAACTGTTTTAATCACTAGATGCATGTTTCGACAATAAAGATCTCTACAAAGTTGCTCGGAGCTTAGATATTTTAAAGACCAAATATTTTTAATACACGACGAGCTCATCAACCAAAAATGACAAATATAATACCGTATAGCGGGTTATTTTCGCGGGGTGTAAATTTTCGCTTATTTTCGAGGATAGAACAAAATCGCCAAAATAAATTCCGCTAATTTAAAAATGTACATGCAAAGGTAATGTTAAAAATGTTAAATCCGCCAAAATTTTTCGTATACCTTATTCAATGAAAATCGCGAAATTTTATCCCCGCGAAAATAACCCGCTATACGGTATAACCTTTAGGCATGGGATTCGCGTTTTGAGAGATTCTAGAATCGGACGTAAATATCACATGAACAATAGTATCAGTCATAGACTTTTGAAACCAAACCCATATCAAAAAAAATCTTATGTCTAAAAGTTTTTTACACACAAAAGCATTGTTCTTCTAGTAGACATATGATGCAAAATTGAAAAAGTTCCTAGAAAATATAACATGTTTTAATCCCTTCTCGTTGGTGATTACTTTTGGAGGTCGTTTTCTTGTGTGTGCATTATGCAAATGTTATACAATGAACCAATGCATCAGTCATTCATATTATTACTTCTTCCGCTAGTAAACCAGTACCAGCTCCCACATCCAGTATAACAATGTTTTCTCTGTTTTCAGGGTAATATTTACATAGAACTTCACTGCATTTACTGTTTGCAGCGTAACCAAATTGTTTTAAATTCTGAATAAAGAGAAAGCAAGATATTATGAGGTTACCTTATCGACATTTTGTAAGCTTAATTCAGATTTGTATCTCTTAACGCACAATGTTTAAATTAAAAAGAAAAAAAGCTAAGCATTTAAGTAGTTCTATTATGTATGATGTCTGCTTTTAACCGGAAAACAATTGCCAAAAATTTTATGATTCTGATATAAAGAAATAAAATCTAAAATATAGACGACCTATTTTTTACGGTTTCCGTTACGAATTTACTGACTAAAACGTATATAGAATGTTGGATCCGCAATGCTCTACAACTTTATACATGTTTGGCTTTTACAACTATTTTGATATGAGCGTCACTGATGAGTTTTATGTACACGAAACGCGGGTCTAGGGTACTAAATTATAATTATGATACCTTTGATAACTATCTATCTGTGTCGATTTTACCAGTGATATTCTTTATTAAATCTGATCGGTTTGTGTATTAGCTTAATTCCCTTATATGACATATTGTATTTAGTGTGGGTTTGTGTTGTGAATATATAACTCTTCGACACAGCCAGTCCAGTTCAGATTATGATATACCGTTTAGCGGGTTATTTTCGCGGGTGTAAAATTTCGCGATTTTTATTGAATAAAGTATACGAAATATTTTGGCCGTTATTATTTTGGCGGATTCAAAATGTTTACACCTTTGCATGTGCACTTTTAAATTCGCGGAATTTATTTTGGCGATTTTGTTCTATCCGCGAAAATTTACACCCCGCGAAAATAACCCTCAATACGGTATTCAATTCCCTCAGGTTTTTTTTTTCTTAATTTGTATGCCCCATTTATATGCCCCATTTATGGGCTTTATGTTTTCTGGTCTGTGCGTCCGTTCGTCCGTCTGTCCCGCTTCAGGTTAAAGATTTTGGTCGAGATGGTTTTTGATGAAGTTGAAGTCCAATCAACTTGCAACTTAGTACAACTGTTCGCTATGATAAGATCTTTCTAATTTTAATACCAAATTAAAGATTTCCCCTATATGGTGCCTTTTGGTAGCTATTATTCATGTATTTCTTTGTCTAATATTTATTTGTATTGTAGTCCTGTAATGTATGTTGTCATTTTAATGTTATATTTAACATTGCCATTAAAGAGGGAGGTTTGGGATGCCCCGAAACCAGATTCAACCCACAATTTTTTCTTTCAAAATGTCATGTACCAAGTCAGGAACATGGCCATTGTTATATTATAGTTGGTTTCTGTGTGTGTTATATTTTAACGTTGTGTTTCCGCTGTGTCGGTTGTTTTTTTTTCTTATATTTGAGTGTGAATTCACACTACTATAAGACGTGTCTCGGTACTTTTCTATTCCAAATCTGGTTTTGATGTCATATTTGTTATTCTCATAGGATTTTTTTCTAATGCTAAGTTTGTTTCTGTGTGTGTTACATTTTAATATGTCGTTGTATTCAACATATATCTAATGCGTTTCTCAAGTTTTAGTTTGTTACCCCGATTTGTTTTTTTGTCCATCGATTTACGAATTTTGAACAGCGGTATACTTACTGCAGCTTTGTATTACTCATACCTCATAAAAATTTTTTAAAAAAACTATTTAAATGTGTAGTAGATTTACAATTTACTGAATATGACAAACATTAACTTATGATAACTTTTAAATGTCAGGCCTCTGACGTCGGACAAGCACAAGCAGAATTTGAAAGTGACAAACGTCACGAGTGGTGTATCAAAACAACAAAGGAATAAACTGTAAAAATCATTTGCGAGTGTTTTAACTTATTAGAGTCATATAAAGCACACCAAAAAATATCGACTAGTTGAAAAAAAAAATGTAATTGTTTAGGCTGAAGTTGGTTTTTTTTTGTCTTTTTGATGTTGTTTTGTATTTTCATTTGTGTTGCTGCGTTAATGATTTTTACTGGATTTATTGTTTCCTTTTTCCTTTTTCTGTTTCAAGAAGAAAAAATTCTGGTTAATGGTCAACATGAATCCGTTATGCAAAAACTGTTGTGCAATGGCAGTACATTATTAGTTTAGGGACTTCAAAACAGAGGGTTCTTTGGGTTTTTTGTGTCCGTTTGATGTTGTGTTTTTTTTAAACAAAAAATATTGTTCATGAGATTAATAACAAGTTAGATCTAATCTGCGGCTCAAATTTCTATTATTTGGAGGGGAAAATTTAAGATTCCATGACACTAAACTCATAATGTTATGGTATATCTGCGACTAGTCAGCAATGTTCATATTTATGCCATGTTTTGTTCTGCCAACGTAACGTTATACAATACAATGAAGCCACTAAATTATTTCATTAAACTTTGACCACTGATGTTATCATCTTACCAGTTCATATGTAGAGCTCCAGTCGGTGTACAACTTTGTTTTTTCCTCAGTATTTAAATTATGGCTTAGTAGTTGTTTAACTGTTGTATCATAAACAGATTCTTTATCCATGCTTATGTTTGAAACTAAAATATATTCAAATGAATTCCATAAATATAATACATGAAAATAACTTTTCTACAATGAAATATAATATAATATTAACAAAAATTACAAAATTATATATAGGATCATCTTGAGATTTAGTTACAATTAATAATAGAGGTCGGTCATTTAAAGACGTATCAACCGTATCGTATACGTTGACGTATCCGCATCTTCAGATATACCAAAATAACAGTGTGTTATTCCGATCTTTAATGTTATGTTATGTTCTTTCAATAATGCAAATGGGCGACAGATTAATTTCTAATGCAGAAATTTACAAAACAATTACGAAATATGGAGTTTTTGTGGAACATGTAACCGGACTGTTAAAGATATTCCCCATAGTTCAACTGTTGGAACAATTTACAGGCATGATAGGAGTGAATACGGTAAAATCGTTTGTGAACTTGTGCTCACGTATAAACAAATTATTATTTGACCATTAGAGTGATGCTCAGTATTTTTCTATAACCTTTTATGATAACATCGCAAATGAACAATATTCAAAGTTCCTTACATGTATTTAAGTAGTACATTTGATTTTGATTTGTGTTTATTCATGTAAGAATATTATTTTGACTAGATTATTAAAGGATTGTGTACGATATTCGTGTACCTGCCCTACATGGGCTCCTTTTTAATGGCATGTAAGAGTAGTTGATTAAACCCCTTATTTAGTTTATTTACAATACACCACTTTCACAAATATCGAAAGTGTATATGTTTGATTGTTCCAAAGAGATTTCAATTAGTTGTTTTTTAAATGAAGCATCGTCTTATTAATAAGCTCGGGATCACATAATATGTTTTGATATATCTGCAGATGCGGATACGTCAACGTATACGATACGGTTGATACGTTTGTAAATGACCGACCTCTAATTAAAGTGAATTAACCTTGCGTTACACTCAAACGTATACACCAATTAAATCTTTACTGTCACATATTTTCTTTACCCACCTATCATTATCAAGGGGATGTCGTAAGCCGAATTTCCTAGGTGTTATGTAACATTTCACTACCTTGTCAACACCGATGTAAGGACTTCAAATATTGCTCATGGCAGGTGAGATGTACTTCAATCTGAATTGACTACGATTGCCTGTTTTCGTCCATCTTAGTAGTTTTCAAGGAGAACACCGGTTTTTCCCAAACTTTCAAAAGTGTCTGACTCGAAAAGTCAATAGTGCTGAAAGTTTGTTCAAAACCCAATTCAAATAATCAGTCCGTTGTTAATGAAATAAGTTTATGAAATTACGTGAAGTGTAAACTTGACAAGAGTCAAACTATGTTACCTGAAACAAAAATAGTACCACGCGTGCGGTTTTTTAATCCTTTGATTTGTCGGTTCTTCTGATACATCAATTATATCGTCCTTCCCTCCGTATATCACCCTGTTAAGATGCTCAATAGTACTCGTATCACGGCTTTGAGACGAGAGCAGGTACTATCAGCGACGTCATAATGTGTGAGGGAAGTAATAAGCGACGTCACAATGTGACAGGAGACGATATCAAGTTTGCCTACGTCAATCATAAAAATGTCTAATGAATAGGAAAAGACCAGTAATAGAAAGATCAACAGCTAATTGTGCTTTCTACGAATAGATAACGTAAAATATAAGCCGTACTTAATTAAAATCCTGGTACTAGTACCTTTGATAACTAATTCTAGATTTGCTTTTTATTGAACGAGAGTGAAAAAAATATTTCAAGATACAAATAGAAAATATGATATATATTGTGAATGTGTTTTGTTAAATCTTTCCTTGTAAAATTGTTATACGTTGATGAATGATGTACCCATATTTAGACTGTTTAATGTATTGTGTCTGTTTAATTAACGCATCAATGTAAATATAACGGAATTTGATGAGACTGTTATTAAAGAGAGAGGGTTAGCGCTATAGAACCAGGTTTAATCCACCATTTTCTACATTTGAAAATGCCTGTACCAAGTCAGGAATATGACAGTTCTTGTCCATTCGTTTTTTGATGTGTTTTGTTATTTGATTTTGCCATGTGATTACGGACTTTCCGAATTGATTTTCCTCTAAGTTCAGTATTTTTGTGATTTTACTTTTTGATATAAATTTCCGAATTCAACGGTAAAATGTTGGTCTTTTTATTCAAGAAAGTTTAATTTCTTGTTATATTTACTTAATCTATGATAAGGTTACAAAAGGTTGCTCGTTATTAAGATGTGGCGAAAGGACTGATAAAAGTACGGACAGAAAGACGTATTACAGCTAATTTCCTAATGCATGTAGAACAAAACTTTGGTTAGCTTGCTTGCTTGGTTTTTATATTGTACAATCCATAAGATAATGATTAAATTCAAATATAATATATTCAGGTTAAACAATGCCTATATATATTGTTTAAAGATGCCAATCTTATTTACAAAGCTTGTATAAACAATTATACAAACAAAGCAAGCAAGCCAAACAAAGTTTTACTTTGCAAGCATTAGGAAATCAGCTGTAAATATATAGTCTTATTCAGATTCGCCGGGATGAGATCAATAAACCGAGTGAATGATAACTACAAAACATACTTAGTCTAACTCTGTAATGCCACAGCTGATTGTCTATACTGCAAAGTAATAAATGCACTGTTCTCCCGTTGTGATATCGGAGTCAATACCAGATTCAACAAAATTAAATAACATAAATTTAAAACGCTCTTATTTTTCTTATATGATTTTAAATGATTGTTTGATCTTTCTTTGGTATTTAAAGCAACTTTCATAACTTTTTACTATTTTGTGCATGTCAAGTTTTAATAACGGTGTAAGCTGGAATGCACGGAGAGAACCATTTACGATCAACGACCTCAAACCAGAATTGTTATTTAATGACGTACTCTATCTTCATACTAATTAAAGTAAATTAACTGGTAACACTTCAACTTTTACCATGTTTACTAGCTAGTAACAGTAATATGTAAACTACATTGGGTAACAGATTTACACCTACATCAATTTTACACAATTTGAAATGCAACATTGATCTTTTGTAAATCTTTTCGCAATGAAGCATGTTTTCTGTCAGTCTTATTAAACCTTAGATAAAACGTATTAGTATACACCTTTAGGAGAAGGATGAAGTTATTAATACACATTTTAAAATGAATTACCTGTATTGTGCTACATCTACAAACGTACGTGTGAAATCATTACAGATAAACGTGTACATTGTAAACCGGTAATTCTTGACCATTACTCTTGTCACAAGAAGTTATTTTATCGTACGTCTTTTTATCTAGCTGGTAATTCTAAAAAAAAAGAAAACTGATTTTGAAAACTCAAAGGTAGAAAGCGGATTTCAAAAGATTTTACGGATATATGTTTTTAGTGTGTTCAAAATGATAAAAAAAAATGCACTTTTTAATATCAAAATAGTTATTCTATTTCGTTACTTTATGTAGTGTATCTTTTTTTAGCATTGTTTGTTTTAATTTTGATTTGAAGCAGAAGAGCTGATATCAGAGCATCACAAAACCAGAAGATAGAACACAAGTCGTATTTAAATGTATTCGAATGTTTCCAGTATAGTTGTACGCAATCTTTATAACGATAGTATCTATTTTAGCTGCATTGTCGTCTGCTATGTCATGTGACAAAAGAAAAAACAATAATTGTTATCTCCGTTTATTTAAACCTAAAAAAAAACAATTGTTTACATAGAACATTCTACATCTGATTCTTACAAGTAGTTCAGCTTCCCAACGAACATATTTGTTTTAAGATTGGAAAATAGGTTCACATATATTCCTGTATGCTCGATCAAACTCAAATTCACGTTATAACTTAAATGCAAAACATTTCCTACCTTTTTACAGTCGCAATTATGTGTATATGGTTACCCTTATGGTTGCCAATTATTATTCAAATATCAAGTAAATTCTTGATGACGTTCGCTAAGCAACGCGACGATGCAATTACAACAATAACTAAATACATTACCTTACAGTCAGCAACGTAAGGCCCCGACATGACAAAATATGAATGAATAAAAAATAACGAAAAAAAACAACGGCCTTACATTACGTATAACAATCAAATTAAAAGAAAAACCATATATGAAATACTACAATCACCGAAAAATGAAAAGGTCCTGACGTTGGAAAAGCATCTATGTATAACGTGTTTTTTAACATGTGCATATAATTTGTTTTGTATTATTTGCGCTCATAGTCGTTCCGTATATCAATCGTATGCAAACATGGGGATTGTTTCACATTTCCTTCTCAACCTACCCAGAATGCATATGCCTACTCAAAAAATTTATTGACTTCATGTGAATATATATTTTTTTTAATCATGTAGGCATGCAGACAAAATATACATCTCATCCTTACTTGTTTTTGCACAAAAGAAAAAGAAATTACATACATACCAAATGTTTCGACCATTAACATGATAAAGTAGTAGGTTCTGGCAACCAAAATATTTTTAAACGTAGCCTTAATTTAGTTCTGTATATTTTATGAATGTTACGTTATACAAAGTATTAGTATACGAAACAAATCATGTGAACATTTATTTAAATGTGGTGCGAAATATGACAATGAATTGCACGGATCTGTTTTATTATCTTGTACACCAAACACGCGCATCATACATGTGGTTGCAGTTAGAACACAAAATAGTTGAAAGATATAATAAAAAGAAAAATAACAATAACAAAAAACAAAAGCTCAAACAATTCAAGCAAATATATAAAAACTGTCTTATTCCTGTCTTGTTGTCATCTTAACTTCTGAGCACAAAATTTTACTTATGTGAAGACATCGTTAGAGATGTGTGTGTAGAAAGGACATACTCAATAATGTACAGTGTAATTCCCGTTTTTGTCTCGATTTTTTACAATCTGACAAAACTAAAAAAATCATGTAGGTGCATGCATTTACAAATAGAAACAGTTGAATAGTTTGTAAAAGGAAACAGTTAGACTCTTATCAAAAAAAAAATTTTATTTACGAAATATGCCCGCAACATAAGTATCGTAAGGTTTTACCAAAAGGTGTTAATAAGAAATCAAAGTATTAAAAAATAAATCAATTTATTGTTTGCAGAAGCTCTTTTTAAATCAGAACCTTTTCATGTAGACCTCAGTCTTTGGTCCGTTCATTTCGCATTACCCTGTGTAACGATTCAACAATAATTTTGTACGTGTATGCTGTTATCGAACACGATACACTATGATAATTCCATCTGCGTTCTCGATAAATCCATTAAACGTGGTAATCTCTTCCTTCTTCCATTTTCCTTCTTTCTCCAAACGATCACATAACGGGAAAAACTTATCCTCGTAGTCTGGTGATTCATAAAAAGGGGAACGTCTATTCACTATACAAATTATACCACCTAAAAAATGATAAACACACGAAGAGAAGACAAAAAATAGTCGGTAACAAATATATTCATGGTAAATGTAACACGATGAAAAGCTACAAAGATGGTTTGTTTAATTTACCCTTTCATAAAATCACATAAAATTGATATTCACGAGAAAAGTTAACCAAATTGAATGATCTCTGCTCAGCTATCCAATCAAAAAATCAAGTAAATGAGAGCTTGTGGTTAATTTTCATATGATCAAGATATGATGTTTCGATTTTTTGAATTGAGATTTTAAACTGGTATTAAAGTAACAACTTGTAATAATAATTGTTATTTTGCTTAGTTTATTTAATGAATGGCTATTATCTATTTTGATTTTATTGAACCATAAAACTAATTTTTGACTCTTCACATTGAATAATCCGCGAAGCGGATTATGTAAAATGTGAAAGTCAAAAATTAGTTTTATGGTTCAATAAAATCAAAATATATTATTGCCATTCATTATAAATAAATTACTATCAAATCTAAGACTCAAAGAACTTTTTATATTGTTTATATTTACAATAACAACGTACACACATGTTGGCGTATGAATACACAACGTCAGAGTGGGCGTGTCGCCATCAAAATTGACAACATTGAAAATAAAACTAATAATTTTAACCAATCAGAAGACAGTAGAAACACCAAATTTATTTATTCTTACCTATTCGCACATCGGACTCGGATGTCTTTTTAGTTGGTTTGTACTGTGCGTATATCTTTGGTTTGTTTATTCCACAATTTGTTGAGGTAAAGGGTAGATTTTAGATCGAACAAAACATGTTTACTTCATCCACAGTAGTGTGTCCCATACGTTATTCAATTATTTTTTGTTTTTGTTTCGGAGTTTAGTGTGACGTCCATTTCTAAACCTTATTGTTTAGGGACCAACTGTAGCCTACGATATGCACGTGCAAAATAATCATATTTATCCTGCAATTGGGTGTCTTACTCTACAGATACAGCCCTACAGATATCGCTATGCTGTATCTGTATACTATACAGATATCGCTTTAAAGCTCCGCCCACTGCCGGACTGAGTATTGCTTGAACCTGTGTGACCTCAGAATGTGTATTCCACTTGCATTCCAATGACGATGACTATTGTCGATTTCAAAACTTGAATGTGTATGATTGTGTTACAAAATCAACCATGTCAATTTCAGCATGCATGTTTAGTGAATGTCAAGTCTGAGACTACTCTGAGGAGAGACTTATTACTTACCTTTTATCTTGATTAGAATGTTTTTTCTTCTTAAATAGCCATGGAAACCAGAAACGGAAGAATAATATAAAAAAGAAGATGTGGTATAATTGCCAATGAGACAACTGTCACCACAAGAGACCAAAATGACGCAGACATATACCACTATAGGTCACTGTACGGCCTTCAACATTAAGTATTGTCACACTCGGGCCACTGATATATAGCTTGTCGTTTCGATTGACAAGCAACTGCGGTTGCTGCTTCTTTTGTAGTTTTTTGCAGTCTTTGCAGCAGAGACTTTATCCTTGTCAGATTCAATATCTGATGCAGTATAATCACTCCGTTAAAGATCAAGAATTGAGATCGATTTCAATCATCCCAAGATAAAAAAAATCATTGTGAATTTGAAAATAAAAATGACGACGATTTTGGGGGAACATTTATTCATAATTTTAATTTTTATGGCTTATGTGTAAACTGGCCACATACTGATTGATACTTCGACATGATCGAAGATTGAAGCAACAGCAGGGGTCCAGTTTAGCTTATGTGAAGTTCTAACTCTTTTATGATATATTACCCAAGTAAATTATTCATTTGACTTTTATAATGAAATTTTGTGTTTCTAATGTATTTGCCGCAAAATACATTGTTTGCAAAATCTTTATCTAAATTGATTGAATAAGGAATCTTTGATTTATCATTTATTACTGACTATGAAAGGCATCCTTATTAGCTGAATCTTTAATAGAAAGCAATGACTATATGTGATCAGAAATAAACCGCACCACCTAATTATCAAACTGAAAATTAAAAAAAAAAGACATAAGAGAAAGGGGTTGAAACCGAAAAAAATATGGGTTCAAAAATAAAATTTACGTAGGATAATCTGAATGAGGTTCTTGGTGGGGTTTCTTTATTTACTATAATAAAATATTTGATTTGATTATTTCTGTGTAATTATTCTCTATTCTTTAAATTGTAAAACCGAGTTAGTTTCTAGTCTCTATTCTTTATTTGACAGTCCATTTTTCTCCATTCTCTACATGTTTTTTGAATATTGTAAAACCCCATTTATACCCTCCTGAATCCTACCTCCAGTGCAACGATGGTAATTGACAAGGTTTTAATTACTGCAATAAATATGTAACATGGGTACTCGTGAGCTGTAAAAATACCTTGTACAAGTATACAAGTTTATTGCAATTAACGGAGCCTCGTGTATCCTGAGGGCACCCAGCTGTGAAACAAATTCACCTCCCATGCTATTGAGACTACCTGTCTTTACAGGTAAAATACTTGTTTATTAGATACAATTAACGGACCTGTAGCAAAACAATGTACCAAACTTTAAGATGGATAAGATTAATCACATTTGCATTTTCGCCGCATAATTAAAATTTATTAACGAACTATAAACTGATTAAAAATATCTAGATATGAATAGTTAAACGAAAATATTAATAATTTAATTTCTTTTTCCCTCTAATTCAATTTTTTTTATGATTTATTTTTAATTATATCCGGTACTGAAATAGACAATTAGAAGTCTCGGTGATTAGGTGATGAAATTTGTCGTCTGCTACTGATAAATACGAAACTACGATTGAATACGAAACTACGTTATATTAACGTAGCTGAAAAGGTGGAGACTCACACTACACGATAAATCGGTAGTGACCAATCTCTGTGTTATAGTAGTCTCAGGTCAAGTCTGAAGCGTAGGACAACTGGTACACTTCTGTTTCAAATTTTACAATTTTTTGTTATTTATTTTTTCTGTTGAAATTAGTTATTATGTTAAAATTGATAATTATTCACCTTGAGCGATGTATATTATGGTTGACCATTCGAGATTCACTTTTGCGAACCCGTCTGCAGCGTAATGTGTGATTTTGATATTACTACGCGGGCCTCAAGGGATTACAAATGGAAAATAAATGCTAAATATGTTAGTTTTTGTGTCTTTTAAAATACAAACAATATACAGAATTAATTGCAGGATAAAGAGACAATAACTGTTTAGTGTCTTAAAATATCAGCTGTACTTGTACTCGGCTCGAAACAGGTGTAGTAGCTCGCTAAAAGCTCCCATACACCTTGTTTCCTAGCCTCGTACAAATACAGCTAATATTTAAAGACAATAAACAGTTATTGTCTATGTTATATTCACGGCTTATCAAATCACTATAAATACATCGCAAAAGTATCTTTAAGGGTTCTTCGTGTATGGTAAAATTGTTCAACAAGAGATTGACGTATTTGCATAATATTACCTGGTTTTGTTATTCTTATCATTTCAATTATGGCGTCATACGGGATATGTCCGGTGACAAAAGAACCAACAACTGCTAATAAATCATAACTATCTAGAGTTAAAAAAAAACACGCAAATAATCAAACAAAAATCTTTCAATATTACTACAAAACTTCATTCAAAGATGAAAAAATGGAGATGATGATTTACCGTTTTTTTTAAACTGCATAGTTGAGTATATTCTAATGTTCCAATTTACAGATTGACGCGATAGCTTTTATAGTTCAAGCTTTTATGATTATTAATGTTTGAACTGATTGTGTATATGCAAATCTTCCATATTAGTGAGTTAAACTAAATATTTCAGAACCATTAATCAAACGAAACACGTTTGTATTGGTTTACAAATGACATTCCACTGTTTCCAATCTTAACAAAGCGTATAATTTACTACACTTATATTTTAGTATTTAGTGATACAAATGTATTACCCGGGTTGCTAAACAGCAAAGGTTTTGATGTAAAGTAACTGCAGAATAAATTTCGATAAGTCTTCTTCTTTTCTGCCTCTTTCAGCATTCCCGAAGAGGGATCCAATCCATCGATGATTTTAAATCCTTTAGATGCCAACTAATGCATAGATATAACAGATGACAATTTAAATATCTGTAGTACAGTGTGTTGAACTCTGCTTTGTAGCGAGTTAAAGATGTTCTAGATAGAAAATGTATTTCCTCCCTATTTACAATTAATACTGTGGATTCATTTATTTTTTAGGGTATCAATTTTCGTGAATTGCTGAAAACTCGCATATTCGTGGATATTGGATTTCGTGGTTTTGTCAATCTCTGTATACAAAGCCTATTGAGAAGATGATATTCGTTGGACATTTGATTTCGTGGTTACACTGTACCAACGAAATCCACGAAAATTGGTATCCAAAGAATAATAATGAATCCGCAGTATTTTGTAAGTTTGTATTATATAAGAAAAGGGAAAATAACAACATATGCAACCGATGTAGATTGAAAACAAACTGTCATCTAGACATCAAGGTGTCTCAAGTCTGGCTTTGGTTAGTTTTATATGATTTGGGATTTTCTCGCTGTGTTCAAGACCAAATTGTGTCCTTCTGCTTTTTGGTCGAGCTGATGCCTGCCTCTTTGACACATTCTCCATTTCCATTCTCAATTTTATAAAGTTAATCATATGGACACAAAACATCATACAGTAGACTACAAGAAGGTGAGTGTTTAGCTGAACAATAATTTAAAAAGCTCATGCTTACACTGACTATGTAAATGTCCCTACAGATCTTCATGTCTACATTTTTTTCTTTAACCTATTATTAATCATATTTTAACGGTTTTCATGTATATATAGACATGGTATAATTAGGCTTTTAATGCGTTTATACAAAAGTAAACAAAAAACATATAAATACTCCATATGCTCACTTCTTCAGCTAGTAAACCGGTACCTGCTCCTACATCAAGCATAACAATATGTTCTCTGTTTTTAGGGAAATATTTACATACTACATCACAACATTTACTGTTTCCCGTGTAACCAAATTGTTTGTTATTCTGCAGAATGAAAATGAAATCATAAAAATATATATAAAAAAGTAAAATCACAAAAATACTGAACTCAGAGGAAAATCAATTTGGAAAGTCCATAATCACATGGCAAAATCAAAAAACAAAACGCATCAAAAACGAATGGACAAGAACTGTCGACGTACGTCATATTCCTGACTTGGTACAGGCATTTTCAAATGTAGAAAATGGTGGATTAAACCTGGTTCTATAGCGCTAACCCTCTCACTTTAATAACAGTCTCATCAAATTCCGTTACATTTACATGATGCGTTAAATAAACAGTCACAATCAATAAAATAGTCAAAATATGGGAACATCAGTCATCATCGTATAACAATTTAACAGGACACAACAACATCTACTATCTACTAACACATGGATTGATTTGAGTGTCTGACGTCAGAAAAATTATATACGTCACATAAATTTGTCGTTCAATGTGCATACAATAGTTATCAAAAGTACCTGGATTATAAACAATTTTAAATTTTACATAGGCAATGAGCGCAGACAGGGTTAAAAAATCAAAAGTATGTAAGAATAAATTACAGAAATCAAACTAGTCCAAAAGTTATACATAGAATTTATGAGAATCCAAAACTTTTAAAAGGAACAATTTAACAGGACACAAAAACCTATCCACGAACACATGGATCTACTTGAGTGTCCGACGTCAGAAAAATTATATACGTCACATAAATTTGTCGTTCAATGTGCATACAAACAATTTTAAAATTTACATAGGCAATGTACGCATACACGGTTAAAAAATCAAAAGTATGTAAGAATAAATTACAGAAATAGACCGAGATTCAAACTAGTCCAAAAATTATACATAGAATATATGAGAATCCAAAACTTTTTAAAGGGAACAATTTAACAGGACACAATAACATCTACTGTCTAAGAACACATGGATTGATTTGAGTGTCTGACGTTAGAAAAATTATATACGTCACATAAATTTGTTGTTCAATGTGCATACAAACAATTTTAAAATTTTTTCATAGGCAATGTACGCATACAAAGTTAAAAAATCAAAAGTATGTAAGAATAAATTACAGAAATAGACCGAGATTCAAACTAGTTCAAAAGTTATACATAGAATTTATGAGAATCCAAAAATTGTCAATTCCACTACGCCATTGATTGATTTTGACGTTTGTGGTTCAACGTATATAGTAATTCATAATAGAAATATATCATAATGACATATTATAGACAAATATCATACTGACGGGATCTTTTAAAGTACAGAGTCACGTTATAAGCACAAAAGAAATACAAAGAGTCACATATACAAAACAAATCACCAAAAAGTCAATACAAACACATTGACGAGATGTATAAGTACCGAGCCACGTCAAACGGATATCACATAAAACCATTCAACAGTAAAAGTAATCTTAATTATAGAACAAAAACAAATAAAAGAACAATAAAACATGTTGTTAAGATGATACACAACATCAGTACGCAGAATCTATACATCAAGACCATCGTGTATTATTTGAGAAGTTGATACGGAATATTTATCAACAAGGTCTTGGTACCTTCCGATGAACTTTTTTAGAAAAAGGACGAGACGTTCTTTGACATACCCCTGGTTCATCAACTTTCTACTCAGACACTGATGACGTTTTACAAAGTCTGAGTAGGAGCTGCAAGATCTTGAATATCGAATAAGTTGGGAAATATATATCCCATATGCAGGTGAAGTTGGTATATTGCTACTAAGGTGGGGGAAATTTATAATTTCGAAATTAAAATCGTCTCGTTTGTCATAGATTCTGGTACTGAGATGACTGTGTAAGTCAAATTCGAGATTTAAGTCTAAAAATGAGGCGGAGGAATAACAGATTGTATAAACAGTCGTTATTTTGGTAGTTTGAGATAAAACCTCGTGCAAGAAATCACGTATCTCAACAAATACGAAACGTAAATGATTGTTGGAAATTCTTGGAAATATCGAAAGTTAGGTAATAAAGTCTAATGGCAATTCAGAATATCTATGTTTTGAGCTACCAAGGAGCAAAATGTATATATGTACGAATCTCTGAGACATGATCCATGAAGCAATGCCAAGATCATATAATGGAAATAGAATTATATATGATTATTAGAGATTGCATTTCAGAACAGTGATCAAGATATTAAACGAAAAAAGAGATAAAGGGTTGACCGTGCAGCCTCCCGACAAAATCTGCGAAGCACTATATAAAGTTAAGCATGGTAATTGTAAAGTAAATATATATAGTAACTGTGTTGGTATCTGAACAATTATAGAAATATTTAGCAATTTCTGCTATTAAGGTGTCAAGGCCGCCATTACCAAACTCTTGGGTGCACGGAAAATGGTTCCTATGACATACAAAAAGATTTATGGTTTTGAGTGACATAAACGTTATATTAAACATTCATTTATTTGGCATTTGGATTACTTTTATGACAGATGTCTAGAAAGTAAATTGAAGAGCTTACCGTTTCAAATGTAGAGCTCCAGTCGTTGTACAATTGGACCTTTTCCTCCGCATTCAGATTATGACCAATGAGGCGTTTGACTGTTGTTTCATAACGAGACTCTTTTTCCATCTTGTGATAAATTTTTGAACCTAAAATATACACATATTAAGGGTTTACATAAACAAAATAATAACAACACTTAAAAGTTAAAAATAACAAACAAAATATCACATCTATATCAGTGAGATTTAGACAAAGTATTAAGAACAAACACTGCATCAAAAGGAAGTGTTTCAGTAATATACTATTATATATAGATTTTTGCTTTAAAACAAAACAAAAAAAAGTAAAAAGAACTTCAAAACTGAAAAGTCCTTATCAAATGGAATAAAATCAAAAACTCAAAGACATTAAACAAATTTAAAACAACTGTCTTATTCCTTACTTGGCACATGTATTTCCTGCGAAAAATGAAAGACAAGAAAACAAAAACTGACTTTGGCACAATAAAAAAATGACGGCATGTGTAAATACCGAGACACGTCAAATGTACATTACCAATAATGAACATACCACAGGGTCATGTTTTCCCTGACTGTTTATGAAGTCTTTTACACTAAATCCATTGGATGTTGGATGTGTACTGATTGATAGTTTAGTTTTAGATGCGTGATTTTTTTTATTGTTGTAAAAGGCTTTGAAGTAGTTGTCAGTAACTACGAGTACTCTCAGGTCTATACTTATAATGTATTTTTGTTGTTGGTATATACAACAAGAACTGTCTTTAAAAAAGATATCCGACGTATTTAAATTTGAGTATATTTTAAAACTATCATTTCGATAACCTTCACAAGCACAATGGCTTAATGATGCAGGACCTCTTCAATAAAATCTCCATCTGAATGTAACTACAAGAATTTCTTTACTAAGTCTAGTTATATTAAGGCAATAATTCATATATAAGAATATTGTGATGACACCTAAAATCTAGTGCAAATAAAAAGAAACAAATATACATTTACTACTGTTTCGTTAAACTTAATTCATGGTTAACAAAGCTAGAAACTATTGGTAGTAGTATAAGTAGTTTCTTTCTGTTTACATTCACCAAAACCCCGCGGAAATCTCACATGCGTAGGTGTGTTCTAAAAGTCATGTACGTTCGTACAACAAAGTTTACATTAAAAATTACATAACTGTATATTGTCCCGAATAAACAGCTGTCATGGATAGAAAGAGCTCTTGGAGAAACAATTATTTTAATAAAAATATAAATCTTTGTAAGATATAGTTCAAATATTTATAGTTTTTCACTTGCTTTCCATCACGATATAATTTTCGAGACTTTTTTTCAAACACAACCAAATCACCAACCATGACAGCATTTTGACCAATCACAGAAAGAATTTTCGAGCATGCGTAGTTTGTTGCCATATTGAAGCGTCCTTAAGTTCAAAGTGCACAAACCGAAACTATACCGACTACGTCGAAAAAAATGCAAGTTCCCAGTCACGTTCACTCTGTGTATTTGCTAAATGTATTTCTATTTGTATCCATTTGATGAGTTAACTAAAGCCTTTCTCAACTGATTTTTATATGTCGTTCTTATGCTTAACTGATACACCACTGTTCCAGGTTAAAGGAGGGTTTGGATCCCGCTAACATGTTTAACCCCGCCCAATTCTGTAGGTATGTGTTTGTTCTAACTTGGGACTCCCAAGTCAGGAGCCTTATAATTCAGTGGTTGTCGTTTGTTGATGTGTTACATATTTGTTTTTCTTTCATTTTTTGTACATAAATTAGGCTGTTAGTTTTTTCGTTTGAATCGTTTGAATTTTATAAGCAAGACCCGTTTAACTTTTAACAGACTTTTTATATAAATCCAAAATTATATCTTCTTCCTTTTCGGATCTAAAAGGGGAATCATTGCAATTTATTACGTGTAATGTCAATTGATCTCTGCTAGAGAATTTTTATCATTGGCACTCACCATGCATACCGTATATATCTTCTCATTTTATATAGACTTATGCATTACCCAAATACGGTATATATTTTGTTGTTTGTTGCTTACGTTATTTCATTGGGCAGTATTCCATGCATCTTCAGTACAACAAAACATTAAGAAGTATCCATACTGATGTGCAAAACAAACATTATTGATATTGCGTCTCAAATGGTAACGTCAAATTTTTACTTTTTACGTCGATTACACGATTATTTTGGAGAAGATTTGTATTTCGCTTGCCATGTTTGTAAATTATAAAAGGCCACGAAATAACATTATAGCTGACTATGTAGTATGAGCTTTGGTTTTAAATGCATGGTTTTGGCGAATAGAGGCGAAATATATCAAATGAACATTTAAAATAATCAGTCGAAAATGAAAATTCGACGCGATAGTTAGAAAGAAATATACCAAAAGACAGACAACTGTACACACAACAAAACATAACATAGAAACCAAAATAATTGAGTAACATGAACCAAATCAATATCAGGTTGGTGTATTCAGGATCTCCATAAGGATAAGGGGTGAGAGGGAAGTTAAGTGAATTCGCAACTGAGTTTTGAGTTTATTAATTATTCGATTGTAAATATAAACGTATATAAATACAAGTCTTAATTGAAAACTACGTTCAAACCTAAGAATGCGTTGGATAAAAACCGCAATTTTTATATATATAAAAAAATGTGGTATGATAGTTCATTGTATGTATTAAAAGGAGAAATGTCAATAAATAAAAGTAAGTTACTTCGGTTCTATTTCCTGTTTCAACTCTTTTCAAAATATTCGACAGGTTTTTTTCTAAAATTAAGTCATTTCTTACAGGGTTGTATCATTCAAATTAAAAGTAAATTCACAGAAATCTACCTTTATTAAAAGAAACCATGTGTGTCAGTAACACTTGAAGTACACGTTTGATGTGGTTCACCCGTGTACACAGGTTCGACTTTTAATACAATTATACATGCGGGTAAAATGTTGAAACATTCTGCATGTATGCATGGCTACTATAACTTATTGTCTGTAAATCTATAAACATTCGATAAAATTAAAATACGTAAATAAACTTAAATTCAATTTTACAAAATCAGCATTTTGAATTATAAGTAATGTAAAATGAATTACCTGTAATGTGGCCGACAACATGTACATCTACTACGATTTATTTTCGTTATAAGCCTTAACGAATACCGTTATGCGTAGTAATTTGCACGGGTGGATTCACCCGTGCATCATACCTAAGCGGGAATTTAATCATTCGACGGTTTGCATTCAATCAGTCTACACGTTTAATTCAATTGCTGTTAATGTCTGTTTATCTTTTTTCTCCTTCATGTCTGACGAGGGAATCCGAAGTTCTCCTGAACGTGCACCTGCAAGAAGTCATCATAGGAGTGAAGATGACAATCCTACTAGCAACCCTACAGCTGATGCTTTCTCGTTGTTTTCCACAGGACTTTAGTCGTCTAACTGTTCAGAAATAAGCGGTCTAACAACAATAGCAGTTCCAAATGAGGTATTATCTTTGATTGACTTTAATTTATGTTTAGACACATAATATGAGAATGACAATGAGTTAGTACAAGTTTATAATGTTAAAGGTCGATTATATAATAAACTCATCATAGATACCAGGACTAAATTTAGTATATACGCCAGATGCGTTTCGTCTACAAAAGACTCATCAGTGACGCTCGAATCCAAAAAAGTTAAAAAGGCCAAATAAAGTACGAAGTTGAAGAGTATTGAGAACCACAATTCCTAAAAGTGTTGCCAAATACAGCTAAGGTAATCTATGCCTGAGGTAGAAAAGCCTTAGTATTTCAAAAAATTCAAACATTTGTAAACAGTAAATTTATAAATATAACCATATCAATGACAATTCATGTCAGCACAAAAAGTGCTGACTACTGGGCTTGTGATACCCTCGGGGAAATAAATCTCCACCAGCAGTGGCATCGACCCAGTGGTTGTAAATAAACTCATCATAGATACCAGGACTAAATTTAGTATATACGCCAGACGCTTTTCGTCTACAAAAGACTCATCAGTGACGCTGGAATCCAAAAAGTTAAAAAGGCCAAATAAAGTACGAAGTTGAAGAGCATTGAGAACCAAAATTTCTAAAAGTGTTGCCAAATACAGCTAAGGTAATCTATGCCTGAGGTAGAAAAGCCTTAGTATTTCAAAAAATTCAAACATTTGTAAACAGTAAATTTATAAATATAACCATATCAATGACATTTCATGTCAGCACAAAAAGTGAAATAGTCTACAATTTTGGAAAGAAAAACTTTTATTGACCGAAAAAATGTATTTACGGAAGTCGCTAAGGAAGTTAGCACTCCCCTTTATGTTATTAATCCTTTATCGGTGTTAATTTTTGAACTCAGACACGTACATCAATACGAAATGTTATCTAAATTGAAATACAAGGTTGTAAAATAGGCCAAAAACGTATATAGCAAATAAAAATGTTGCATTTAAGTTTGATTCAAGACATCACCGGGGTACCTTTGTATAGATATGCATGATGAATCAAAAAAGTTTCTTGGGTTTTCATAGAAAAGTGACACTAAAATTCAATGTAACACTTCAGGTTGGTTTTTGTGCTGAGCTCAGCTTGTTACATTTTCAATAAAATGGTACACCCCCTTGTAAAATATTGGTAAAGTAAATTATTCAATATAATTGTATATCAAGATTATGGACTTGGATTTGAAGATACTGAAAAATTTATGTTAAAAATGTCAAAAGATTGTCTGATTTATTGTCAGCTGTTTTGTTGCCAATTTATGGAAAAAGTGTGTGGAAGCCATACAACAGTTAAGACTAGCTTGGTTTTGTATGGGATTTACGTAGGGGTACTTTAAGTGTACCTGAACAGAAAATGTTTGACTATTTTGAATAGTATTATTGTTTTGGCACTTATAAATCCCTGTAATACGACTGCAAGGAAAGTTGCAGCGGATATTGGTCAAATCATTGCATTATCACTCGCATTAGGTTATATATGTAGAATGTTGACAAGACACTTACATCATTTAGTAGATGACCGATCCTCTTGGGACTCTAGAGTTAAGTTAGATCTTGTGTCTATTATAGAGTTAGAATTTTGGCGTTCTTCACTAGAATCTCAAGGACAACTTAGCGAGAATTAAAGGCAGTGATTTTGACTTGGAAAGCTTTCCGGGTCATTTTGAAATAAATTTTTAACTACTCACTGATTACCAAAACGTAGCTAAAATATCTGAAGTTGGCAGCATGAAACTGAATTTGCCCAATCTAGCTATGGAGATTTTTTATTTTTGTATAGAAAATTCGATGTGTTTGAAAATTGAGTGGATAGCAAGAACTTTGAATACTACCGCGGATCAGTATAGGAAAATATTTGATTTTGACGATTGGTTGTTGTCGGACAGAATTTTTCATGATATTAACAAAATATTTGGACCTTTTGCTTAGATCGATTTGCTAATAGTGACAATGCTTAACTCCCAAGGTATACTTCAAAGCTATTTGATCCTTTAACAAAAGGTATATTTTTATAATTGATGCTTTGACGTTTGACTGGTCAAGCGATACTAATTTGCTCTTGTCACATGTATTCTTTATAGCTTACACTCCAAAACATATTCAATTATGTAAAGCTAACGGTACATTGGATATCCCTCACTTGAAATCGACAGTTTTCTGACCGATGCGCGAGTCTGTTGACACCGAAAAGTTTGTCGGTTTCGTGCAATACTTTGTTGAGTATGAAACCCCTTCTAATTTTTCAACAGGGTCGGGATGTGCTGAGAATTCGGTTTTAAACGAATAAAGGTTAATTTCAAATGTGCTTGTATTGAAACTTGATGCTAAAGTGAATGAATGAATTTCGAGAACAAATTCTTTATGCCGACCTTGCCGCTTTTTAATTTTTGATATTGTAACTGTATATTGTACAGTGTACATGTGATTAATATGCGGACCTGGTCGCTTGTATCACGGACCTGGCCGTGATGTGCACATTTACTGTGCGTCGACATTAAACTGTTTAATGCGTGGAAACAAGAACTTGTAATGAATTGTATCCGATAATATATTTTCCGACTCGATTATCTAAAATTTGTAACTTATGTTCTTTTAAATCATTGAGGTTGTGTCCAATGTTAAATTAGGTAAAGTGATGGTCCCCAAATAATTGCATCAGATATCGAAGACCCGTCGACAAAAATATCTATATGTGGAGAAGCATTTGCTTATCTTTCCGAAGCAACTGATATTACACGAGGTTTTCGTTTAGGGTTCCTGTTTCTTAGTTTCTGGTCTTCAGTTTTAAGTTTTGTGAACTGTTGTCTTCTATTTTTTTTCTCTCCATTTTCGTGTTATGCCATGCCATTGTCAGTTTGTTTTCGACTAAGTTTGAATCTCTATTTGAAGAATTATATAGCAGTGAATATTGATATTTTTTTTTATTATAAAAGCTTATTTTATAAAATAAAAGCACATAATAAAACATAGTAGGGTTATTTCATTGATATAGACATGTACATTCAGTAAAATGAAAATTATTCGACTAAACAAAAATAGTTTTTGCATGATTATTTACAATGAGTTTATACTTTTTGAAGTTTCTTAGAAGTATCTTTATTGTCTGTGTTCAAAATGATATTTTTGATACAAAATTGAATGCATTTTTCTTAATGTCATACCAATATCTATGTACACTCAGTAATGATCATCGTAATGCTTTTGTAAATTTACACAAAGCTAGATTTTGCAGGTGATTTTGAAGGTTTATCATCAATTGGGTAGCCATCAGCATCAAATTTAGCCGGTTCTCTGAGATCGACATCTTCAGTAAAACTTGACTGTCGTTTTTCATAGCTTGGTGTTCGGTCATAATCATTTCGTCTCGAGTATGGCTTATACGATTCATCTTCAGCATACTGCCCCTCATCGCTGCGATCACTGTGTCGCCTATTATCATCATTGGACCTATCGCCATGCCTATTGAAGTCTTGATTTCTTCCTTTGTCGGTATCGGAATATCTTCTGTCATCATTATAACTATCTCTTCTATCATACTGATCGTCGTACCTATCATCGTATCTGTCATCGCGCCTATCGTCGTATCGATCATCGCGCTTATCGTCATATCGATCATCGCGCCTATCGTCATATCGATCATCGCTCCTATCGTCGTATCTTTCATCGTATCTGTCATCGTTCCTATCATGGTACTTTTCATCGTATGGTGGTTGACGTCTTGCGTACCCATCATCATCATACCTCCCTTTTTCCTCACTGTAGTAGTTATCTTTATTGTCATCTTCATATCTTTCATCGTCGTCTCGATATCCTCTGTTGTAATCCTTTTCATAAGCACCATCATGGCGTCTGTCATCCGGGTATTCTCTGTCACTGTAAGTATAATTGTCGTATCCCTTGTTCAATGAACCTGAACTCTTATGGACAATGCCTTGTCTACTGTAAAATAATTGACATTTTATCTTAGCTCTTGGAATAATTTGTCCAGAACCCAGATTTACTCTAAACTTAACATGGACAGCTAGTTATTATATTTCTAAATAAATACTATTACTTTTCTTTTTTCGTATTAATATTCTGTTCAACAAAATGTATAAAAATTAAAGGAATTTCAAAAATTTAGTCCTTAGTAAGATATCAGTCAATTATTTGAAATTATACAGTACACAAATAAAAATCTAACTCCATTTTACGTTTTTATACGTTTTGCTTTAAATAAAGCTTTGTATTTTTCACAGTAAAACTGTAAGATCGTTCTATCCGTTTAATATGTAATTTAACTTGTTTTTTTAACTTTAGTTATTTGAGCGTCACTTATTAGACATTTGAAGACAAAACTCGCGTCTGGTTTACCAAATTTTAACCCTTGTGTCTTTGATGAGTTTATATGTATTTCAAAAGTGTCATCAAACAGATAGGTACGATATATAAGAAATGGCATATGGGCCTAGTTGCAGAAAATTTGCATTTCTGTCTTATTATTAAACAAATATGTAAGTGTATATATTGTCAGGAATAAATCCACAAGTTTCATAAAATCATTCCATTCACTGTACTAAGATAGTAATGTTTAAAATATCTGATATTAAAATGCTAGATATTTATGAAGATCGAATTTAAAAAATATAAAATTTTACATTCTAAATAAATATACAAAGTTACCTCTCACTTCCAGTAGTTTCGTATTGAACTCGCCTCCTTGGAGGAGCTGAAAGACAAAAATTCAACATATACTCTTGTTAACCTAAACAATTAATTATCAAACAAACCTAAATACAATCGGAAACATTCAATAGTCAGGAAATCTCGACTCACTTTCTCACATTTGTTAGACACCCTTTAAACATTGGTTTACTAGTATTTACTATTTCTTCATAGATGACTTAAAGACTATTTTTAGAAATAAAATCATATCTTTAATAATGTTTTCTGACATTTCATTGTAGTTTAATTAACATTAAAGCAACCTCAATATTGTTTTGCTTTTATGTGTTACGTTTCATGAATTACAGAATTTTTGGATTGATTGAGAAATTAACTTAAAGGTTCAAAGCTGGGCAAAGATGAATCGGGGAATTTAAGCTAATCTGTTATTTTTCAACCATTTAGTTAGTCATGTTTGTATTGATCCTCGCGTTTTGACTTTTATATATCCTTTCTAATTTTCCACTTTTAAACTTGAACGTTCCAGATGAAGTAAATAAAAAGAAATTCAGATGTAACAAACTCTAGCAAACATGTGTAATATATGATATATAATTTGTTTACCCTTCCTTATTGCAGACCAACTTGTCCAATTGGCACTACAAACATGAAATTTTAACATTATGTCACATAAAAATCATACCTGTATATTGTTTTCGTTTAGGTTCAGGATGTTGTTTATACATCAGCACAATATAAACCGATATAGCGATGAGAATAATAACAGACAAGATAAGTCCAATGAACCAGGCAAAATTATTTCCTAAACTGTAAGCAACAGCTGGAAAGAGAATAACACATTTTACATACTTATATATAACTCTACAGTATTTGATGTATGATAAACATTTGTAATCTCCCTTTGTTTTGTCGTTTGTAAAATTGGCTGTTAATCTACTAGTATTCACCTTTGTAGACCGTTGACGATTTTGAGCTTGAATTTTATCATTTTAAACACCATTCTATATTTTTTTGTGTAAACTGTATGTTACTTTCTAGATGTCTTTTGGTATATATCTCCAAATTGATACGATATTCCCGTGCTTGCATTTCCTACCGTGATTTTCTTGATAGAGGGTTACTGCTCACAAGGGAGCTATTAAATCAAGAGTTCCAAATTGTGAGGTTGAAATCATCTTTCGTAAATTTTACGGACGCCATCACGAGGTGGATGACCGTTATGGAATAACCGTTTCACAAATGATATCGGATATGTTCCTTACATCGTAACTATAATCTCCTTCCCTTTCATGAATGTGACCCTCCGAATTAGACTATTTACGGGATTTGTTATAATATGAGCAACACGACGTGTGCCACGTGTGGAGCAGAATCTGCTTACCCTTCGGGAGCACCTGAGATTACCCCTAGTTTTTGGTGGGGTTCGTGTTATTCTTTAGTTTTCTATGTTGTGTCGTGTGTACTATTGTTTGTCTGTTTGTATTTTTCATTTTTAGCCATGGCATTGTCAGTTTATTTTCGATTTATGAGTTGGACTGTCCCTCTGGTATTTTTTTAAGTTAAATAGTCGTCTCAATAGTTTTAAGTGCATGTTTTTTCTAATTGTTTCCTTTATAATAAAGGCTTCCACAATTTAAGTAATTCTATTTCGAAAAGACAACATAAAAACATCCTATGAATACAATTCAGAATAACACGGGAATGAAACCTCATATGCATACTAGAATCCAAATGATGCAAACTTACAAATCCCAGTAGTCTTAATAACTTCAATATTTCCCTTTGATGTTTTCCCGCCATTAGTGACAGCCAGACGAACTTCGTAAGATGTTCCATGTTGCAGTTTGTTGACACCTATCCAGCTTTTTGAAAACTGCTGTGCAGACAGTTGCCAATCAGATGTACCTGTATAATATAAGTTATTTATATACATTAAACCTTGTTCAAACAAACTCATCATATATCATGTATATACCAGGATTGAATTGTGTATGTGTGCTACACGCGCGTTTCGTCTACAAACGACACATCTGTGACGATCAAATAAAAAAAAAGGCAAAAAGGCAAACAAAAATACAAAGTTGAATCGTTTAGGAACAAAAATGTCTAACAGTTTGCCAAATAAAGCTAAGGTTATCTATCAAACCTTCATATTTATTTGGCTAAATACAATTATTTTTATGAGCCGTAGGTTTATGAAGATGACGAAGTTTGACATATAAAAATACAATAGAATTGCCATGTAAACAACATGTGGTTCTGAAAATAAACGCCCACAAATACCGAACGTTACCTTTAACCAAACAGGTATTATACTGAACAACTTAAAGGGTGTTAAACTGTTTTTAGTAAATGTACAAAAAACATGTACAAAACATGCCTTTGCTGATAATTACGTCCCCTTTGGTATAATAAAAACCAAACAAATAGTTAAAAACAAAGTTGAAGAGCAATGATCACACTGTGGGTACACCCATTTAATGCACAGTTTCAAAAATATTCAAAATGTTAATATGCCTCCGTTAAATTAATTGAGCCTATCAGGACACTTGTTGAAGGACCCGTTTCCTGAAGTCACATTTGATTACCAATTTATACCTCACATATATCAATTAATAAAAATAACAACTCACCTTTTATACGGTATTCTGCAAAAGCAACAGTGCCATATTTCTTACTCATTACCATAGTCCATGTAAGGTTGAAGAATGTTGAATTAACATTTCTGATGGAGAATGATGGTACATCTAAAATCAGTAAAGTATATACAAATCATCTATATATTTTAAATAACAATTAACAATAGCTGCATAACTATCTTTTTGTGTTCAATTTTCATGCAGAGTGTACAAAAATTATACAACGAACAACCCCATAAAGATGATCCACATTATTTCCTATACTGAAAAATACTATAATATACATGGATATCTTTCCGTGTCTTAATTTAGACAACGGCCGTTATATTTCGTTGCAAATTTTAATTTGTGATTTATGCCATTCACGAAAACCACAAAATTAGAACCTCACAAATGAAAGTACTTTTACAAAATACAATATGTAATTTTTCAATGGTCTTTAAAATGTAACATACCCATTGCTGAGCTCTTTGCGGTCGTTATTTCAATGAAGGACGATTCTCCACGGCCATTTTCTGTTCTTGCCCACATATAAACTCTATATTTCTGGTTAGATGTCAGTCCATTTAATACACATTTTGTGATACGTGGATCTATTATTTGTGGATCCATTTCTTGCATTTGTCCCAATTCTAGTCCTTTGACTGTATAATAATGAAGAATTATGAATTAATAATGAACATTTATTTCCTTGTCAATTCTATTTCACAGAACCTCTAGTTTTCTTGTGAGTGAAATTCATATATATATTTTTGATTTACTTATTGTAAGGAATGTTGGTAAATATTTCTGCAAATCTAAAAATTGTATCGCATCAGACGCATGTGTTCATAAGATACATTTTCTGCTGATCTTGTTTCTTGTTTTTCTTGATTTGTAGGTTTTTGTCATATTCTTATTTTAGATATGCAGCTTTTAAAAGCGGATCTTTTCATCTTAAACTTCATAAAATAACATATTCATTTCATTCCAGTTCATTAAAAGTCATCAACTGCTAGTTATAAGTATAATTTGAAAGGTAATGTCTAATCATATCAAACCGAGCAGTTGCTCTTCACCGAACAGAGTAAATCGCGAACCACTACCGGATATAGCAGTAGCCGTATGCCACACATTAGATAACATTAGACATATTTACTTTAAACTGTTTTTTCAGAGTCTATGTCAAACATTTTTTCAGCAACAATGCAAGGAGGGTAGAGAAGATAAATATTTAGAATCGATACTTACAAAGAGGAAATTTGAGAAACAATTGGATTGTGATGCGACTGTCATACAAGTTAGAAATTAAGCTTGTTTAAAACCAGGTTTATTCCACCTTATTCTTCATTCCAGTTGTAATCCACTCCTTTGATTGTTTGAGCTTTTGTTTTCCATTTTTAAATAGGGATTTTCCTTTTGTAATTTTCTTCGAAATTTTCGTTTTTCGTACTTTTGTGATTTTTCTTTTTACTTTACCTGTCTGAAATCCTACATCATATCCTTTTAAATAGCCATCTGTAAGATCTGCGATTGGTGAATTCAGAAGCTCGGGTTGTTCCCATGTCAGCTCTAGGAAATTACTTGCTATAAGTAAAGGATGCAACTTTTCCACTGGTCCAGGTACTAAAATTTTAAAATAACAATATTTATTAAATGAAAAAATAAAAACACATCAAGTAATTTATAAAAAATAAAATGAATAAAAAAAGGTAAAAATACATTGTATGTGTACTTTGAAGATTATACTGACTGATCAAAGACACATTTTCATTTCCGAGTCATTCAGGAACATATTGTATGTTTATTTATGAACTGTTCATTCATTAAAGCAAACCCAGATCAATTTCAGCACATGTTTTTATTTGCCATGACAAATGTCTGTAAAAATGATGCGTTCTCGAGAGATAATGGATCCCCATAGCTGCAAAACCGTAGCTTATCGGCAAATTATCAGAAAAAAATATCAAATGCAACTATGAGGGTCCATCACGCAGCTAGGATTTCAAGCAAAATTGATTTTTATAGCAAATCAGTGAACTTAAATTCATCATTTCGTCTTAATCTACATTTTGTTTTGTCCCAATATATATTTAAAAAAGAGGAATTACTCTTACCTCCTCGATTTGTAACAAAGGACACTATCGGACTTGGTCCACTGACGTAATATGTATTCATCAAGCACATTTGAGCTTCCATAATAGTATGTGGTAAAAGGTTTTTCAAGGTATAAGTGTATTCAACAATTGATCTTTTCTTCACCGACCCATAACGGGGTTTCATGTCTTTTTCCAAAACTTCATCTTCTCTAAAGGTTACTCTTTTCATACCTTTTACCCAATATTGAATCTGAATTATATGAATTATCAAAAGTTATTAACATACTGTGCAATATATAGCCTCATAGTTGACACATATTGGTCATTTTACAGTCTTTTAATTAACTATTGAACAATCTATAGACTTTTAAATAATATAAGGAACACTTATAAAATATCATTGTCGTGTTTAATGGCAGTAAAATATAATGTAGACGAAACGCGCGTCTGACGTACTAAATTACAATAATTATTATTATCTTTGCTTCCTTCACTATTCACACAGTTTACTTATCAATTTGTAGTCCTTACCGCCTTATGAACGCATACATATTAATTAGGATCTACATTTCAGTGATATAATGAATCACAGATCATCTGATTGATCAGTTTCTGTTTCTTTTTCGATACCATTATAACGTTTCTGATGAAGATAAATCCAGATAAGCGCTTCGTAAACAACTTATATCAGCTAAATTGATTCATGTCATAGATGTAAAGATAGTAGCGAAACGAAAACTGAGCAATTCAGTATACATCTAAAAGATAGATATACCCCCCTATTTCTGCATCCCTGCTATTCAAATCGGTACATATTACCATATAGCGGGTTATTTTCGCGGGTGTAGAATTTCGCGATGTTCGTTGAATAAGGTTTACGAAATATTTTGGTGGTTATTATTTTGGTGGATTTAAAACTTTTACCAAAACCTTTGCATGTACACCTTTTATTTGGCGGAATTTATTTTTGCGATTTTGTTTTATCCACGAAAAATAAGCGATAAAGTACACTCCACGAAAATAACTCGCTACACGGTATTACAGGCATGGGGTAGGGTTTGATCTGTAGCTGTACAGATAGGACAAGTTTTCTGTTATTTCAATTTCAACTATTTAGAATCACCAAAAACAGATCTCTTATCAGTTGGCGCAACGTTAACCTATTAGTAATTGACATCATCAAAAGTGTCTACGATCGCTTACAGCTATTGATCCCAAACAATGAGATGAGCTCAAGTTATCAGCGAAAGTATCTTGATTAACTTTTTGCACCTGTCATGGAATGCATTTATTGATTCACAATGGTGATCAAACTAGCAGTGTTTTCAATAAATTGAACATATCATAGGTCATTTTTGTCAAGGATATTAAATCACAGTCAATCATGACATATTTACGTCCAAAGACACATATTTTGATGGCAGTAAAATATGATGTGGTGTATCAGCGTACCAAAAACTATAAACTGGCCATTAGAATTTTAATTTTCTACACGTTTGCTTTTATCAATTCAATTTATATGATTTTGAAAACCATCTTAAGAAAGGTTTTATGTTGGCACTTCAAACGTCGAACGCTAGCTATGTTATACGATCTTGTGCCTTGTATAGACATTATTAGTGTGAAATAATACCTTGAAACCTCTAAATTTTCCATGAAGCTGAGCATCATTATTCAAGTCCCAGCTCCAATAAAAAGTGGCAGCATTTTCTGCTAGTCCAGCATTGTCAACTACAAAATTGTCTATTCTCATACTTGGTCCAGGTTCTAAGATAAGGATAAAAAGAAAAAAATATTGATAAATATCAAATCGCCTATCAATGTCATAGAAGCTTAAAATACAATACAATAAACTATGCTTATTTAGTATCTGTAAAATTGATGTCCTTGATCACAAGTCAGTGCGTGAATTAAATACTTGGACACCTCGGTTTGACATAATTCTATAATTTAGAGATATGTTGCAATTACAAATAAGAGAGTCTGAACGAATAAAAAGACTGATAGTAAGATTTATCCTGTCGATGTTCCCCATCTTACTCGAGTTTATGCGATTCCTTCATCTTCGCATGTGTCTTTGATGTGTCTCTTACTACTGTAACCTTAAGGCAGCCTCATATACCTTTGTGTACATTGAATTCAATATTACCGATCTGGCAGTGCAACTTTTTTTATTCCAGTGCCATTGAACACCGGAACAATAATGTTACCCTCGTTTAGCCTGATATATCTTTGTGTACATTAAAAGATAGATAAGTTCGATTTGATACACTATATTTGCATCTGTATTTAACACAGTTTCAAAGTAATTCTGAATTTCAATTACTTCAAAGGATTCTTCCAACTATTTCATGGACGTTTATAATAAAATCATAGGCCTTGGTCATTTGAGATTTCATAATTTTACATATAAATTAACACAACTCTTATTGTTTAAGTAAGAAGTACTACATACTGCTTTCTCCCGAATAAATGATATTTGGTTTTAAGTATACGGAACTACTTTGATGCTCGTTTGCGGCCTGTAAAGTCACATTATATGGTGTATATACATCATTGGAAAGGAATTCATATCTGCTCTGTCGCCAGTTTGTAATTGTTTTAACTTCATCTACTACGACATTCCCACGCCTTGAAATCTTTAAAATATATCTAAAGTTGCGGCCGCCGTGATCAATAGGGGGCATTGGCTACAATATAAAATAAAACGTTGAACGTTAAATGGAATAAAACACTCTTTTGAGTTTGTAGTTTTGTCAGGTTATAATACCGCTGGATGCATTATTATTAACCATGCGTTTATGACACATTGGTCACATCTAACCTTTTTTTCCCTGTCATGATTAATTGTTTACAATGATACAAACCAACGTACTATAGGGGTAATGAGAATATTGTTATCTGGAGGTTGAGGACAATTTTGGAAGCACACGCAAACATGGTGTTTAAATACAAACAATCTAGTAACTAAGCTAGATTAGCTGAGGGACGCCTCCGGGTGCGGGAATTTTTCGTTGCATTGAAGACCTGTTGGTGACCTTCTGCTGTTGTTTTCTCTACGGTCGGTTGTTGTCACTTTTATACATTCCCCATTTCCATTCTCAATTTTGCTTGATATAAGAGATTGGATTTAGATACAGGAATATCGAACATTGTTATTAACTTCATACTTCAACATATTTCGCCAATGTTTATTTTTTATACATCGATTTAACTTTAGACGAATATAAATAGATGCATGTTTTACTGCATTCTTTAAATGAAATGCTTGACCAATACTAACCCAAGCAATACAGAACTATAACATATAATGATACACAGATGTATTTCTAAATAATAGGGAAATTTCATTTAAAGTCTTAGTGTCTTCTGTGAAGTGATTGTATGTGTGAGTATAAAACATTTACGCGATTTTTGAATATTCTAAAAGTTACTAATTGCCTTAACAACAAACATTTACAGGGGTAGTTTTTAAACAATGTATTATACAGAATATCTTATTCATAACCAAACGTACCGTCCATTCGATAACAAGATATCCCGGTTTATCGCCGACTCCTCTGACGTTTTCAGGATTTTTGTACGGCTTTGATGTATCCGTAGTACAAATCTCACTGTGTTTGCTGGGATTACTTATACCAATTTTATTTGTAGCCAACAGGCGAAAGCTGTAACTAACACCCGGTCGTAGTTTTAATGTTATTGTATTATCAGATTGATTAGCAGTAGCTGCAAATACCCATCTGTCCGTCTCAACTGAAGTATTATACTCTATAGTAAAGTACTGAATGGGAGCATTGTTGAATCCACCCTTCGTCCAGGTTATTGTAGCAGTGTTATTTATGCAGAACTTTTTGTGGACATCCACTGGTGGCTCTGGTCTGTCTGTATTAAATTAAAAAATCGTTTAAGAATATTTGGCGAATGTCATCAAGGTCAAAAATGCTTAAAGTAAAACATTTTATGCATTGTATCAAACAAATAAATGAACTGTTAACAATAAAAATGTCTACGGATTGAAAAGAAATCATTAATACCATTATTTTTCTGAGAAAATGTTAGCCTGGACATAATTGACAACACCCACTCATCTGATACCCCAAAATCATGAACAGTGTATGCAACTTAAAAATGTATTTCACACAAAACGACAATGTCAGTATAAAGATTTGTCTCCCCCTTTGGTAAATAAAACAACGAAGACCAAAACTGTATTACCAACTGAACTATAATCAGGTGCAATGGAATGTAAATGTATTTTGATAACGCCTAATAATCAAAATCAATGTGATTCTATATCAGATTTATTTATCAGCTTATTCTTATATATAAACTCATCATAGATATCAGGACTAAATACATCACATACCTTTAACGGTCAGAATAGCAGAGGCCTCTTGCTTATCTAACTCATTAGTTATAACACAGGTATAAAATCCAGAATCTCTACTGATAGTACCACTTATAGTTAAAGAGTTATCTTGTACATTAGTTGTCATTCGCTGGTTGCTTTGTGTAATTTCTTTTCTATCTTTCATCCAATAAACTCGGAGTTTGCTCACTTCTTCGAAGTCTGTTGTACCAGAGCAGGTAAATTTTGCATCTGTTCCCGCGAAAACTTCCAAGTCTTTCGGACGCTGTTCTATCCTTGTTGATCCTATGTAATATAAATTCGAGTTTTATAGTATTTTAACTAAAAGTGTTTGACAATGTATATTGTATTGGAATACCAGGTTCAATTGTACGTGGGTGACTTTATAATGATATGTATCATGTTAGCCTTGTTGAATGTGGATATATTCACATCACGTGTGACATTGTAGCTTCTGTTTAAATAAAGGCAACAGTAGTATATCGCTGTTCAAAACTCATAAATCCATGGACAAAAAAATCGGGGTAGCGAACTAAAACTGAGGGAAACGCATAAAATATAAGAGGAGAACAACGACCAAAAATAAAATGTAACACACACAGAAACGGACTAAGCATTATACAAAATTCTATGAGAATAACAAAATAACATCAAAACCAAATACATGAATTTTGGATAGATAAGTACCGTGACACGTCTTATAGTAATGTGAATAAAAATAGAAAAACTGCAAAGACTATGTTATTATCAATCATAAGGAAAATATGTCTATGGCCAACAAACATTCCAACCAAAGAAATACAAATTACAGAATGGCTAACGGATAATATAGAAACAAACAAAAAACAATCCAACAAATAGCAAAATTAAAAATTAAAGAATCAGCTACATGAACCTAAGCGAAAACCAGTTATAGATGCATATGTCTATTAGACTGTTTTTTTTCCATATTTATTTCTGACTTCATTAGTAATCTTTTAAAAATCGGGATTGTTACCCATATACATCCGATGTTCATGCCTGTGTAATTTATGTGAAATTTATGTTTTCAATATACATTAAGTTTCTTGTTGTCATGTTATCATATTAGTATTTAATTGATATCTGCCCAGTCAACGATTAAACGACATACTATCATCAAATCTGCAGATTCATATATCTCATTGCTCTACAACGAAACGACAATATATTTTAAAATACCAAACTAATCAGCTAGCTAGAATTAATCATTACTAGTATTTGCTTTCTTTTAATTCTATTTATCAGCTATATGTGTCTGGCGTGTATTCATATTGGCTCAACCCTGGTTTTTGGTGGGGGTTTGTGTTGTTCAGTTATTAGTTTTATTATATGTTGTGTTTAGGTTTATCTTCATACTTAGCTATGGCGTTGTCAGTTTATTTTCAACTTTAAATGTCCGTTGCATGCACCACTCTTTTTATATATCACCTAAATGTTGTTAATATGTTTGTAACCTAACATACTTCTAACAATCATCACACCCCAGTCTGAATCCCATCCTTCATTATTCCGGGCTTCACACGTAAAATTTCCAGCATCCGACAGCACAACATTCTAAACAATAAGATAGGACTCTATATTATTAATTTTACTACTATATCGTCAATAAAAAAATGTATTGAATGAAACATAGATTTTTTTTTATAGTCTATTCCCATTTAATATACATATATTGACATACAAAAGTTCTTTTTTTTAAATCAAAGATACGTAAAATGTAAAACAAAAAAAACAAAAAAAACCACCCGTACGAAATAAGTAGTAGGATTCCACCCAGACACTAGTAGGAATGAAGTAGGAATCCACCTAGATTCAAAGATTCTATATAGAAAGTAGACGGACATGGAAAATGAACAAAAGTCTGACTGGATTTTTTAATATTCCTACTTCAAAAATCCTGCTACCTAGGTGAAATTGTTAAAGTCTGTATAGATTTTTTTCTGATTTGAAAATCTGAGTTGATTATTTATTTTCCTACTACATGTTTAAGATTCCTACCAGAATTTATTTATATATTCCTACCAGAAAATCTTTCTACCTGGAAAGTTATCTTGAACTGGATTCCTGTTTGCAAATGACACACATTTCGCAATGTTAAATGCAAGCAAGTTCCAGTTCACAAATTCAAAAGTTGGAGGGGAAAGATTGAAAAGTTGTGTTGGAATACAATAAGGCAAGCTAGGGTCACACAACGTTATAATGTAGAAATGTAAGAAAATATGGATAATCAAGACTAAAGGTAATTCTTATACATTCAAGATGATTTTTTTTTATCTGCCTGCCAAAAAGTATTTAGTAATCAATTAATAATTCAATAATAGTGTATAATCTTACTCATTATTTGTTCTTTAAACTAATTTAGATTTACATGTACTTTATGTATAACACTTTCTATAGCTTGCATATATTGCATGCAATTTCCTTAAACATTTCAAAAGTCTATTTTTTTTAAAAAGGAATTGATTCCATGAATTTCCTTTGTTCTTTGTTGTTGAGATTCAAACTTATCTTTGACCCAGTTGTGTATTTTTGAATATACACTTACATTTTGTATATTTTTAGATTCCTACCAGAAAATATTTTTTTCTGGGTGGAATTTTGAAAAATTCCTACCAGGTTTTCTAGTAGGAATTTTATTTTCCTACCAAATTATTCCTGCTAATTTGCATATTCCTGGTAGGAATATACAATATTCCTACTAAGAAATTCCTGCTAATTTAAATTTTTCGCCTATTTTCCGTGTGGATTCCTACTACTGTCTGACTGGAATATCACTCTTTTCTGGTAGGAATTCAAAGCAATTTTCCTACTATATTCCGTGTACATTCCATACAGATTGTTTCATACAGGCGTGACACAGGAGTTATCAGCTTGCCTGAATAAGTAAGTCTCCATTAGGTTGTATCTGGTACCTCCCACCAGTTATTTGTTGTGACCCTCTGAACCATGTTATGATTGGATCAGGTTTACCACTGGTCTGACAGGTCAGATGCACATCTGTATTCTCTGCCACTTTTAATTCCTTTAATGGTCGTTTGATGAACTGTGGTCTCTCTTCTACAAAACATATATGTTGTTAACATAACCAGGCACTCATATATTCTTTTTCTAAGAATCAAGCTGTATATTTTCAATATAAAACATCTATTTAAACATCAAGTACGCATAAACTTCCAATTTTGAAATCACATGAATGTTAAAGCTTTCAGGCGCATGAAACAAAAAAAGACCATCATACAATGTATTTAAGGCTCATCAAGGCGGAACTGAATCAAAACAGTTGACAGATCGATATCAATATTGAATTTAATATAAATGACACTGAATACAAGAAATTCCAAAGAAAAGAGCAAAATCAGATTAAGATAGTTTATTATCAAATAATGGTATTCAAACCCTTACATTATATAATGTATACCATCACAAAAAGTTTACAAAAATAATAAATGATTTAAATATTGTTAATATAGCCACATTTAAGATATTATGTTATATTCTGGTATTTTTTGCTAAATAAAACCCCATTCATTGACGACAACGCAGTTATTAATGCATTACAAGTAGGAATTTAGCATTAATGTAATTACTTAAGACGTAGAGATAGACGTCGGCAATCACATAACCAAATGCAAAGGTATTAGAAGCATTCCATTGTAAAACCATTGCATCACCAGTCTCAATACCGATTGCCTGTTTATTTATTCTATACTGTTATCTAATTCTATAATGTACTTACTTATTATTGCATCACCAAGTCTCAATACTGATTGCTTGTTTATCTATTCTATAATGTAATCTAATTATATAATGTACTTACTTATTATTGCATCACCAAGTCTCAATACTGATTGCCTGTTTATTTATTCTATACTGTAATCTAATTCTATAATGTACTTACTTATTATTGCATCACCAGTCTCAATACTGATTGCCTGTTTATATATTCTATACTGTAATCTAATTCTATAATGTACTTACTTAAGACGTTGAGATAGAAGTCGGCAAAGACATAACCAAATGTATTAGAAGCATTACATTGTAGAACCATTGCATCCCCAAGTCTTAAATCTATTACTGTTATATTATTGTCATCACGTTTGATAAGTCGGCCATCTCTTATAGTCACGTGATGTGCATCTGTAATAAAAAAAAACAGTAAGCGCTATTCAATGTCACCTGAGCATAGTATGTATAATATATAACGTGGTGATCCGTTTGATGGACTGAAATATAAAAGTGTCTTGGAAATCGGTATTTGAACAACAACAAATACTCATTTTATGACGGATATCATTAGTTGATTAGGAACTGCCTACTATTCTAACATTTGAATCCACCAAAATTTTTATATGGTTCGCTTAACTCAATATTCTAGAAGTGTTGGGAATTGTTGTTGTCTTTTAGTTTGTATGTCGTTATGTTTGCCATATCCGTTGTGTTGTATTTCTCTATTTCTTGGACGTGCGATTTAGCTAAAATCATGAGGTTTTTCTAGCAAAAAAACTAGGTTCACCCACCATTTTTCTTTAAATGCCATGTTCAAAGACAGGAATATGGCAGAAGCTGTCACAAAGAGCGTTTCTATTTATGTTGGCGTTTGTTTTGTAGCAGTTCAGTGTTTCTGTTTTTTGCGTTTTTCATCATATAGTTGATGTTTTTCCCTCGGTTTTGATTTGTGACCCAGATTTGTTTTCGCGTAATCAATTTATGACTTTTGAACAGCGGTATATTACTGTTGTCTTTTGTCTGCATCGCCTCATAACATCATTACAATACCACATCATCACCCGTAGATATAAACCTTACCTTTGAACTTTACACCATTGATATACCACTGAATGTCTGGAGTTGGATCTCCGCCTGCTCTACATATAAACGTAGCCTTTTCCCCTACGCCTCTTTCTTTATCCGTCGGTTTTCCGTCCTCCAACCAGTAAGGCTTAGCTGTAAATACAGTTAGTTTAGTTTTAGCCACATTTTCAACGTCAACATAAAGAAATTAAACCTGGTATCTATGATGAGTTTCTATAGTAAACAAAATACAGAAAATTTGTCAGACAAAACATAAAAAAACTTTTGCAACACAAACTATAATAAACCAAACCTTAGGTAAAACATACTATCACAAAACATACTGACCCAAACTGCCACAAACCACCACCAGAATGCATTTCTTAGGCAATAGAAAATATCACACAACACCGAGCATCATAATTGTTTGCACCGGTATATATTTGTTGGTTAATTCCAATACCGTTAGTAAATAACAAAGGTTGTTCAATCTCTCTCTCTCTCTCTCTCTCTCTCTCTCTCTCTCTCTCTCTCTCTCTCTCTCTGTGCTTACATTTAACAATGACGTTTATGTTTCGCTGCTGTCTCTGTCCAATGGCACTTGTTGTGTAACAGGTATAACTGCCTCTATCAATCATCTGAAGGCTTGAGATATATAGCTGTTGTCCACCAAGTGACAGCGTTCTACGGTTGTCTGGTATTGAACCTGTTTTATTTTCCCAGTGGACTGCAGGTGTTGGACTTTAAAAAAAACAAAAACTAAGTAAATTCATTGTATTTAATGTCATATATATAGTCAAAGGTACCGGGCTTATAATTTTATACGTCAGACGCGCTTTTCGTCTTCATAAAACTCTTCAGTGACGCTCAGTTCATAATTGTTATAAAGTCAAACAAGTATAAAATTGAAGACCATTGACGACGTTAAATTCCACAATAAATGTTCTAAATACGGCTAAGGTAAGGTAATCTGTGCCTGGAGTAAGAAAATCCTAAGTATTTCGAAAAAATCATACTTTTATAGACAAGAAATTTATAAAAATGACCATATAATTTATTTTCATGTCAACACGGAAGAGCTATAGTGTAAACTATGATACCTTATTCTGAAGATATTAAAGGTATAAACATCACAAATATTTGACAGTTGTATTACGATTGGAAAGCAATTGAATCGTCCCTTTTACAAATTCCCATACCTTCACTTTATTTTACGAGGGACGAAAGATTTTAGAGGGACAGTCAAACTCATAAATCGGAAATAAACCTACAACGCCTGGCTAAAAATGAAAAAGACAAACAGACAAACAAACTAAAGAATAAGCAACAAGAACCCTACCAAAAACTAGGGGTGATCTCATGTGCTTCGGAAGGATAAGCAGATAATGCTCCAAGTATGGTACCCGTCGTGTTGCTTATGTTATAACAAATCCGGTAAAAAGTCTAATTCGGTAGGTAAATATATGGAAGGGAAGGGGATTGTAGTTACGATATCCTTTGTGAAACCGTTAATCCATAACGATCAACCAACTCGTGATGGCATCCGTTACGAAGGGATGATTTCAAGTTCACTATTTGGAACTCTTGATTTAATAGCGTCCTTGTGGGCAGCAACCTCTAAAATCTTGATTGGAAATGCAAGCATGTTAATATCGTATCAATTGGGAGATGCAGGTGCTGCTTGAATGATGCTACTTAGAAATGGAAAGTTTACAATTGGAAAGATGAAATCATCTCTATTGTCGTAAAGTTTTATCTTCAACCGACCCTCATTGTCAGTTTTTTAGATGTAAGTCAAGATATGAGGCCGACTTAACTATATCTGTTGTATCCTTTATCTCTAGTTTGATGGGATAGATGCGTTCAACAAAGTCACAAAATTGTTTGAATTATTTACGGACAGAACGTCATCTACATAGCAGGAAGTAGAGTTAAAGGATATTGATAACTTCATATTTTTCTTAACGATACTGATTTTATTGCAACAAATGCATAATTTGACAATTAATGTCTTTTCGTCATTGCTAGGGGCTTAATATTTAATGTTTAAAACCTTACATAAACGATGTGCTTATAAATCCAAAAATGACTAAATGCAAATAAACAGGGTCAATAAATCAGACGTATGCACGTTTAAATAAACTTGTCATAGATACCAGGATTAAATTTTGTATTAACGCCAGACACGCATTTCGTCTACAAAAGACTAATCAGTGACGCTCGAATCCAAAAAGTTAAAAGGACAAATAAAGTATGAAGTTAAAGAACATTGAGGACCAAAATTCCTACAAGTTTTGCCTAATACAGCTAAGGTAATCTTTTCCTGAGGTAGAAAAGCCTTAGTATTTGAAACATTTAAAAGTTTAGTAAACAGTTAATTTAAAATTATGATCATGCATGTCAGCACTTCGTGATGACTACTGGGCTGGTGATACCTATGGGGAATTAAAAATCCACCAGCAGTGGCATCGACCCGATGGTGAAAGTGCTAGTAGTAATGTATACATATTATCATGCATAATCGTTTACATTTGTGTTTTGATTTGAGAGTCAATGCATGTAACATGTTATAGCTGATAAATATTCTTTGCATAATAACTGCATACTTTTATAAGTGGCATTATGTTTTGGGGTTGGTTTTTTTTCAAAATCGAATCGAAATTGATGCATTGTATCATAAGTTTCTTATTGTTTATATAGTCTAAATTTAATTTAAAATGGATATAAAATTAAAGAACATCGACAAACCACTGTCACTTTTTATTGGACTTGAAATAGAGGTTCAATATGGTGTTTGAGTACAGCGTTTGCTAATTTTCACTATTCTGTTTTTCATTGGGGCATGATAACTTAACTTAGAAAACAACATACTTTCCTCCAAATATGCACTTGATTCTCAGTTCTTGTCCAATAACTCCGAAGAGTTCGTTGGGTGTCGACCATAATAACTGTGGAGCTACGTTATCGCTCGTCCCTGAAAGAATGAAAAGGGGATTGTAAATTCTATAAATTATGTTTTTATTGGGTTTTTTTTAACAATTTGACAATTAGTATAAATATTCTAAATGTCAAATTATATCTGCCCAATTTTACCTGTTTTTATTGATTGTTCCGCTTTCAAATTGTTGTCAATATAATAATTTATATGCGACTAAAGTGAGAGGTTAAGCTAGCTGTTAAATCAGGTTTAATCCACAATTTTAAACATAAAGTCAGGAATATGACATTTGTTTTGTGTCTGTTTGCTGTGTTTGATGTGTTTGAACTTTCGATTTTTCCATTTGATAAAGTAATTTCCTTTTGAAATTTCCATAGAGTTCGGTATTTTTACTATTCTACTTTTCACAAACATCCGTCAATGTAACAAAAGGATAGTTCATATGCATAATGTTGTATGGTACTCACCACTATTACTGCTAGGTGCGATAATGTATCCATGTGAGAACGAATTCTTCCTCATTTTCAGATTTTGGGCCATGCACACATAAGGTTTGCCGCCTTGATAGTCCTCCATTTTAACATTTGTTATATATAATCGGCCTGGAAAATGATTAACGCTTTTTACTGATATAATTACAAAAATTGTTAACATGCAAATATGATCAGTTTTAAAAAATGTTTGCATAGTGTATCAAAGGTCACAACCGATATGTTGAAATTTGGATTCGTATGTACCAATCTTTGTTCGGCAAATGACCTTAAAATAAACATGTATCTACTACTTTCAAAAGACAATATTATGAATCTAAGTAAAATTTATTTTGAAATCTGAAAATAAATATGAGCAATAATATGTCCATAGAACACGAATGCCCCAATCGCACTATCATTTTCTCTGCCAGTTGACAGTTAAATTGGGGGTCAAAACTCTCATTTATGATTAAAATTAAAAAGATCATACCATAAGTAACATGTGTACTAAGTTTCCAGTTGATAGGAATTCAACTTCATCAAAAACTACCTTGACCAAAAACTTTAACCTGATACGAGACAGACGGACGAACGAACTAACGTACAGACGGACAAACGGACCAGAAAACATAATGCCCATAAATGGGGCATATGATTTGAAACTTTGATGTTGAAAAGCAAATTTACGTTAATATTAATTCCTAATCATATTTCACGTGTTGGTGTATATCTGGTTGAAGTCTAGTATACCCCAAAACATGTACATTTTAAAATGATTCCATACTTTGTACGTTTATTTTTTTATTGCCAAAGGAGTAGGTCCGGTAAGGGTCGATTTTGGCCTTAAATTTCAGGTTCATCTGACAAATGATTTTGACCACTTTTTAAACGCTTCAATGTCTATTTCAATTGAATCAATCCGTTTATTTGCAAGATTTTAACGGATTTAGTCATTAAAAACGATTCGAATAAAGCTCAAATATGAAATATTAACCAAATATGACGAAAAATGTAACTTTTCGGATGGTTTTTGTCAAAAATGAAAGCTGCCGCATCCGTGTTTATATATGTTATGTATTATCATAAAATACAACTTCCATTTTAATATTATGGATGAACACGAATGCGGCCACTTTCGTTTTACACGAAAACCGTCTAAAATTTAACTAAAATGTTACAATTGTGAAGAATTCAGTAATTTAGCATGACTTAATGGTGCTACAACCCGATATATGTTCATTGTATAGTAAAAAATAGCCCATATTTATGTAGCAGAAGCACTCTACTGTTCAATAAATAACTAAAAGTTTACATTTTATGAATTTTGTAAAACTGCTATATTTTGGGGCCAAAAAGGGCTCTTTCTTGACATACTCCTTTGGTATTCTCACCTTCTAAATCCATAGTGATTCTTTTATCCAAATTTATAGCCGTCGTGGCCTGAGTTCTCGGATCTCTAATATGCCACGAGATTATGGCCTTTGGTATGCTGGTCGGTGGTGTACAGCGTAATTTAAAAGGATGACCAGGAATAACACTGACAGTCTCGTCCTTCCCATACGGGAAATCCTTCAGCATAGCTTGGCGGAAATTAATGTTTATTGATGTTGATACTCCTAAGTGATTGTAAGCTTTACACTGGAATATTCCTTCATCTTTTGGTCTCGGTTTATTCATTACAATAGTTCCCGAGTCTTGAAGTATAACCATTCTGTTATCGTTACCGCTAGTATCAAAAGGTCTGTCATTTCTTGTCCAATTATATCTGAGTAAACAGAATATTTATTTTCTTATAGATATTTTTGGAATATAATAAGAGGTTGAGAATATCAAAGAGATAAACAAAACTAAGTCGAAAAGAGACTGGTGTTTGTTAGTGTTTAGTGCGGATTAGATTTCCAGTCATTATATATATATAATTGTACAGTTTGTTTTTAGATGAATTTGGCTATTTATTATATGTATTTTAGTCATATAGCTCTTCAACGGTTTCAAATGTTTGGCTTTGAGCGTTCCAGATGAAGGTAAATTCAGAAAAGCGCTTCGGATGCAAAAATAATTAAACGTGATGTTTTCAATTATTTACTTCACTGGGTTGATACCTCTGCTGGTGGACTATCAGTCCCCGAAGGTATCATCAACTCAGTAGTCCTTACTTCGGTACTGACATCATTTAACAAACTTTTCTAAATTGTCTTTATAAATTTTGAAATTATTAAGAAACTAAGGTTTTAACTCTCTGAGGCAAAGTTGACTTTAGATGAATTTGGCTATTTATTTTAGGTATTTTTGTCATATAGCTCTTTAACGGTTTCGGTACTTACACATCCTTGGATGTCAAATGTTTGGCTTTGAGCGTTCCAGATGAAGGTAAATCAAACTTAGGACGCAAGAAATTATTAAACGTGGTGTTTTCAATTTTTTGTTCTAATGTTATTCTGTTAAACCACTGTGCATAGAGGATTGTGCGAGGATTCAGTCTGTAACTTTTAACTGTCTCCTTAACATATTTCCCAACATCTTAAATTCATTTTCAGATAAAAGAGCTTACTTCCTGTATGTTACAACTGCCACATGTGAAGTGATATATTATACATATAGAATGTCAGATTTTTTTTACTCACTTTGGTGCGGGAACTCCACCAGCTATACATTGTATTTCCACACTTTCATCGACCTTATAGTAAATATCTTTCTCCGCTTGTACATATATGTTGGGTGGTCGGTTTGGTACTAAAAATAGTTTAAGCACAATAAGTATGTCTAGTTTTGTTATTAGTTTAATGATAAAGATTATTCTTCTAATAGGTGTGCGGTAGTTTCCTCGCTGAATTGAAGACCCATTGGTGGACTGCGGCTGTTTTCTGCTCTATGATCGGGTTGTTGTCTCTTTGACACATTTCCTATTTCCATTCTCAGTTTTAAGCGTCAATATACAATACATGATGTAGCTAGCTGGCTGTATGAAAACTTAAAAACATTTAAACAGTTAGTGGCACGGTCCCAACTTTGAGCAGATACTTAATCGCCACGATGATCCGTTGGTAAATTGCCGGTCTAGCGTATATTGACCAATCAGAATTCAGTCCCTGGTTGAAGCAAGTACCTATTGTCACATTAACCTATTACGTCTGTTTAGTTTGCTCAACCGTGTTTGTCTAAATAATGGAACTATAAACAAGTTGGGGGTTTAGTTAAAACGAGCAACAACTAAGCATTTTCTTTGAAATCCCATGTACCAAAAAAGTAAAATCACAAAAACACTGAACTTAGAGGAAAATCAATTCGGAAAGTCCATAATCACATGGCAAAATCAAATAATAACAAAACGCATAAAAAACTAATGGACAAGAACTGTCATATTCCTGACTTGGTACAGGCATTTTCAAATGTAGAAAATGGTGGATTAAACTTGTTTCTATAGCGCTAAACCTCTCACTTTCACAAGTCCGGAATATGAAAGGTGTTTTTTTTCTCACTCGTTACTTTGATTTAAAGGTTTGATTTTGTCCGTTATCGTGGACTTTCTCTCTTTGAAATAACTTTGGAGTTCGGTATTTTGTAATACTTTTGATTCAATCAAAATATATCTGTTAGTAGTTGCTGTTTGTGCTGCTTCTCCCCTCAATTCATGGCATATAAAAGTAAAATTAAAACTATAAACTGTCCTGATAAGGTAGAAAGTATGACTGCTAAGTATGATCTTGTCAAATAGCGCGCCAAAATCTAGCCGACAAAGTGTTCCATTTCTGGTCAAAGCAGATTTCTTATTCGTATCACATTAACATGGTCTCGTCCAGATATGCATGAAGTATTTTCCACTGGATTTAAAACAACAACTCATCCCATCATTTATTTATCTTTTTAATCTGGTCGGGCCAGCCTACTTCTTTTAAACACAGCAGGGTTCATATCTGTAGCACATTTACATGTTCCCGTCTTGATATGCATGTAATATTTGCCACTGGATGTTAAAACTAATCCATCTATATATCATTCGTACTGAAACTTCAAATAAAGAAGACAAGGCTTATCACCGCGCCAAAGTCTTCTTACATAGTAGGTAGACAAAACCAATAAATAATATAAACAAAACAAACAAAACAAAATAGAAAAGATAGATTATAGTCAATTAGACGAGCAGTGAGCCAGGCTTAAACAAAATATAAACTTTCGAGCCAGTCTCAATAAAACAGTCACGGATGAAATATTTTCCTTTGGTGTTCACAAAAATACGTTTTGGTGTACTGATAAGAAGCATTCATTTATCATAAGTGTTTTGGTGACATTATGGGAAAACCCATGCACAGGTGTGGACAACTTAGTGTAAAAAAATGTAACATTAAAAACAAAACTAAATCATTTATCAATTCATAATTTAACATTACAAAAATTGGGAATGTCATATAAAGTAATAGTATCAATACTAAAAGTTGATTGTTAATTTCAGCTATAGTCAGTCATTTCAATATCTTTTCTTGCTTTTCAGTTTACAGTAAAGAGCTTCGTTCTTACTATTACGGTTTCACGGTAATAGCCGAAACAAACAAAAACATTCGTGTTCAAAACTGATATTTTTGTGAATTAATTAAATTCCAGAAAACGATCACAATTTTAAACTACAGTTGAAATTCCAAGACAATTCTGGTAAACTTTGGTTGTAGTTTAAAAGGGAAGATTTTTATATTGACTTATGACGACGACGGGCGGACCACGACACGGCAGACGCAAAGTGATAACAATAAACATGTATAGAGTACAAATTGACCATCTAATTCAAGTGAGCCAAATGTAGATGCCTTCTACAAAATATTTTCTGTAATGAGTTTGTTCTTTATTTTTTAACTAATTCAATATCAAATAGAAATGTTTACATTACTTGCCAAATGAAAGTTTCATTTCTGTAATGGTGGATTATTTCCTTATAAAGGGGTAGTTTGAAGTAATGCAATTAAAATCAACAAAATTGTGTGTGACCTATGACAACACATATGTATTTGAGTGTTGAAATGGCTTTAAGTCAAATCTAACGTAAAAACATCTTGACCTGACCGTTGTTTATAAGCATTTGAGTGTTGAAATGGCTTTTAAGTCAAATTTAACGTAGAACATATTGACTGTTGTTTAAAAAGCAGAGAATGGACCCCAGAATCAACTCATTATATACATGTATGACTTCTGGTAAATAAACTTACAGGTGCGTGTTCGATTTAATTTTTGTAGTTGAACTTTGGGTATCACAGCTACAAGGACACATATCAGGAACAACGTCGCCATGTTTTATCCCTAAAGATAGAAATTGTTTATGTAGAAAATAAAAAATGTTTGTATTAATTTGCATAACATAGTATTATAATACAGAAGCAAAGACAAATACAATTGAACATGTTGCAGGGAAGAAAAAAATATAATTGTACGATTTGTTTCGATAATAGGTTGACGTGTACTATACTGTCTATATGTGTGGTCTTCAATATTTAGGAAGGAAAAGAAAATATCTTATTTTAGAAATTGGTTCTCTAGTTAATGAAGAGTTCATTATCAGTCTTCTGTTTGAATCAATTTTGGAGTTGCACACAAATTTGGTAAAACTTAGAATCATTGTAATTAAAAAATAATTTATTTGAATAAATCCAAATTTGTTCCAGTTTGCTCAGTTCTAAATTGCATTTTTGTAGACTGTTGTTTGCCTTTCTTAGTTTTTTCTATTGTATTTTTTTCGCATGTTGTTGTGTAAATTTACTTTGATTTATGAGTTTGAACATCTCATTGGAATGAACATTAAAACCTTTCTTTTACGGACGAAGGACTTTGAAAATATGATTTTTGCTTTAAAATAAAGTACCGGAAGTAAGAAAATTCATGATGATATTTGAAAAAAAGACTATTAATGTGTTCTCGTTTTTATTTTGTATTATTTTGGTCTACATACACTAATAACGTCTTTTTGTCGTCTGAAAACATCATTACTGTCATATAATTGACCTTACATCTTAATTCCTTTCTAAGATGTTTTATCCTACCTGACTAAATACGCTTCAAGTCGCCATTTTCAAATTTTGATCAACAAATTTGTCATTGTGGAGATAACGGCATTACTCAGATAAACTGATAAACACACATTCAATATGATACTAGCGGTTTTTCTTAGTGATATAAATATTTCTGACTGTATTTGGAATTTTATACACGAACCAAACATTTTCTGTTATCATAATTTATAGTTGTATAAAAGTGTTTCATAAAACGTATGATTTTTTCATCTTTGTTGACATCTTATCTCAAATGTATAAATATCAATTTTAAGTATGGGATATCAAAGAAAAATGTTCTATATTTATTATATGTGTTAGTCCAACAGAAAAAAAGATGGTCAGTAGCCTGATCCGAAAAAGAAAAGTAGAAAACAAATATAAATTGTTTCAAAATAAATGTAACCATGAATATCTAACCATTTGAAGCGCGGTCATTATAAAATATACAGATGTGTACCGTATGAAATAGCGAAATATTTTTTTTTATAGATGTAGTAGGACTGATAACACCATTTTCAGGGGCGGATCCAGCAATTTAAAAAAAGGGGGGTTCCCAACCCAGTGTAAATTGGGGGGGGGGGGGGGGGGGGAGTTCCAACTAAATGCTTCCATTCAAATGCAATGATCGCCCAAAAAAAAAAAAGTGGTTCCAACCCCCGGACCCTCCCCCTCTTCCGGATCCGCTAATGATTTTCTGTTCCAGATAACTATAATGGGTAATAACGACTATTGACAGAACAAATCTGTCGAGTCTTTTTTTATATTGAAATTAATAAAAAAAAATAAAAAAATCTCAAGAAATTATTTAAAACAGTTTGTCAAAAATCTATTATTTATATTGGTTTACAGTTTGGCTAAACTTAAAATGCTTATTCTAATTAAAGAAATTTTATTAATAAAACAAAATTGTTTTCGTGTCGCTCAGTCTTATTTTTCTTTTGTTTGATTTTGTAGACTGTTTGTCTTTTTGTCATCTATGTTGTACGTTTCTGCATTAACGTATACCCACAGGTAATAGGTATTCCCATGGGCAACAATTACACACCATTGATAGCAGACTTGATCCTGTATTGTCATGAATCACAGTTTGAGGTTAACTCAGTAATCATTTAAAGACAGTAAACGCTACCTTGATGATGGTTTTGCTTGCATTAAAAAAAATCAGAGTTTTCTAATTATACTGAAGACTACTCAAAGAAACTACCTAACCAATGAATCTAATACAGACAGCAATAACTTTCTTTTTCTAGATTTGGATATATCAGAATCACACGGGGATTTATAAACAAAATTACCGATAAAAAACGATTATGTCTTGTTACCATGGCAATTGTTTATTTTCCCCCTTTTTTAGTGCGATGTTCGTTAGTGTTATATTTCAATGAAATTCCTGGATTCAATTACCACACAAAATGCTTTCATATATACAAATCTTTGGTTAGGAAGTTTGGCTGTATATGAAGGGTTCTTATTAAAAACAGAATATTACATCATACATTTTACGATAATGATAAATATAAATCCCGTAGACTAAAATAAGATCCATATACGTCACATCCGGTTTCATACCAAACTGAAACAGTCGGAAAAAATCATATCTGGTTGAAAACCTTTTATCTTTATTACGTTAAATATGTATTTATAAAGGAACTTCCCCGATAATGATCGATTGATTTTTTGTTGCTTAACGTCCAGTGGCAATTATGTTATGCATGTTCAGGTCGAGAAAAAAACTAACAATAAATACATAAGGCATGTCCTGTAATAGGGGCAATTCGGGATAAGGGTTGGCAAATTTTGAGTAACACTGCAAACTAATAGGGGTATATTGAACTTATATTAGATAGGGAAAGAAATTTGACGCTTGCAACAGGTAACCTTGGGAGTATACAATAATGAACATGTGTACTTACTATATCATACCCGTAGCCAGGGGTGGGGTCCGGACGACCCTCCCTTGAAAACAAATAAGCACTGTGAAGGTCAATGTTCTGTTCGAATTGTGACTGTTAAAGTCGAGTTCGTGAGTCCAAATAACCCCCCTTGGAAATTCCTGGCTACGGGCCTGCTATATATAAAGGTCAATGTGTTCACTACCTTAAACCAAAAACTTTAATCTGATATTAAGGTTGATATAGTAATGAAAATATGTACTTAGTTTTAAGTTGATATTTGTGGTAAACTTGAACCTTTGAGCCGGTATAGAACAGACAATTAGATAGGCAGACGATCGAACATGAATTAGTGGACAAAACTTATTCTTCTATGATATTCTGTGTCCAAATCAGATAGGCTTCTTTGGAAAAATCATCGTGTACTCTCGAGTTCAAAGTTCTAAAAGTACTGATAATGTATAGAATTCAAAGGTAGGCAAAATTACGTGTTCACTTTAGAAATATGTACAGCTGACAATTCTTTCATGCAAAAAATAGTCGACCTATTGCTCATAGTTTAAGAAAAACAGATCAAAACATAAAAACTGAACACTGAGCAATGAACCCTGAAAATGAGGTCAAGGTAAATTAAATAAAACATGCACGACTGACATATAGATCATAAAATATTTCCATACACCAAATATAGTTGACCTTTTGCATATAGTATCAGAAAAACAGACCAAAACTCAAAAACTTAACTTTGACCACTGAACCATGAAAATGAGGTCAAGGTCAGACGACAACTGCCAACTAGACATGTGCACCTTACAATCATTCTATACACCTAATATAGTAGACCTATTGCGTACAGTGTAAGAAAAACAGACCAAAAAAAACAAAACTTAATTATAACAACTGAACCATGAAAATGAGGTTAAGGTCAGATGACACCTACCAGTTGGACATGTACACCTTACAGTCCTTTCATACACTGAATATACTAGACCTATTGCTTAAAGTATCTGAGATACAGAATTGACCACCAAAACTTCACTGATCCATGAAATGTGGTTGAGGTCAAGTGAAAATGTCTGACAGGCATGAGGACCTTGCAAGTTATGTACATACCAAATATAGTTATCCTTTTATTCATAAGAGAGAATTTAACATTACATGCATTACAAACTTTTCTTTTTATTTAAACTTTTTTTTCAAGTAGTCACTGAACCATGAAAATGAGGTCAAGGACATTAGGCATGTGACTGACGGATACTTTGTAACATGAGGCATCTATATAACAAGAGGCTCTCAAGAGCCTGAATCGCTCACCTTAATTTTTTTGGTTAAATCTCTCATCAATGATTATTTTGGCTTTTCAATTTATTTAAATGTTCTCTGAATCGTCCTATTTTCTTCAAAAGCAAAAAAAAAAAAAATCATTTTCTCCTATGTTCTATTTTAGCCATAGGAGCTATGTTTCTTGACATACAAGGAAATAAAATATAAAATTTATACCAGATACTCTGAAACTCATTTAGCCTAAGTTTGGCTGAAATTGATACAGCAGTTTCAAAGGAGAAGATTTTTTAAAGTAGGTCAACATGATGAACAAATTGTGAAAAAAGTCTTTAAAGGGCAATAACTCCTTAAGGGGTCAATTGACAATTTTGGTCAAATTGACTTATTTGTAGATCTTACTTTGCTTAACATTTTTGCTATTTTAAAACAGTTTATCTGTATCTATATTAATATTCAAGATAATAACCAAAAACTGCAAGATTTCTTTAAAATCATCAATTCAGGGGCATTATACCTGAAAAAACAGTTACCAAATTCGGCTGAAAATTTCAGGACAGGTAGACCTTGACCTAATAAATATTTTAACTTCTTGTCATATTTGCTCTAAATACTGGAATTTTTTAGATATAAGCCAAAAACTGCATTTTACCCTGTGTTCTATTTTTAGCCATGACGGCCATTTTTTTTTACGAAAAACAAAAATAAAAAACAAAATTTATTTTATACACCCTACTGATCATTCAGTTGAAGTTTGGTTGAATTTGGTTGAGTAGTTTTAGAGAAGAAGATTTTTTAAAGTTAGCAAATATGATGAACAAATTGTGAAAAATTGTCATTAAAGGACAATAACCCCTTAAGGGGTCAATTGACAATTTTGGTCATATTAACTTATTTGTAGATCTTACTTTGCTGATCATTTTTGCTGTTTACAGTTTATCTTTATCTATAATAATTTTCAAGATAATGACCAAAAACTGCAAAATTTCCTAAAAACTACCAATTAAGTGGCAGCAACCCAACAATGGGTTGTTTGATTCATTTGAAAATTTCAGGGCTTGTAGATCTTGACCTAATGAACATTTTTACACTTTGTCAGATTTGCTCTAAATGTTTTCGTTTTTGAGATATAAGCCAAAAACTGCATTTGACCCCTATGTTCTATTTTAAGTAACAGCGGCCATGTTTTTTGACAGATCAAAAATAGAAGCACAAACTTTGTGCAAGATAATCTAAGAAACAATCATGCTAAGTTTCATCCAAATCCATTCAGTAGTTTCAGAGGAGAAGATGTTTGAAAAATTGTTAACGACGACAGACGACGACAACGGACGCCAAGTGATGAGAAAAGCTCACATTTCCTTTTAGGAAAGGTGAGCTAAAAAGGATGAAGCATCCAGGTCTTCCACCTTCTAAAATATAAAGCTTCTAAGAAGTTAGCCTGATCACTATCCTTATCTTTCTGCAACAAAAGTCTCTTTTCAGGAAAATCTAACAGTCACTATAACATCACTAATGACCAGAGTCCTTGGACTTGTGATTAATTGTAAAGAAAGAAGATAATTTTTTATTTTTTATTACAGAATTGAACATGAACCATTTGACAACAGTCCAGTAATAATATTACAATATATTTATAATGACCAGCTATTAATACAATGAAACAAGAGATTCAAAAAGTAATCAAAATATTAATTAAATTCATTTCTTTACATCATTTCTATCAAATGTAGCTGTATATATATTTTAACAAGATAATAAAATCTTCTTTAAAAGATATAAATAGCGTTATGAAAAGTACATAAAGATGAAATTGACAATAGTTATGTACTAAGAGGAAGGATACAGTCATACACCTTATTGCTGTTCCCTGCTGACCTGAGAATTTTGTTCCGCTTGAACTATAGATGTCATAAAAAAATCACTTTTCCATTGTGGCGTCAGATAATTTGTATTATGAGGTCACAATTTTCTCAGGAACCAGTGTGATGACCAGTAATAGTGGACAAACAGCGATAAGGTGTATTAAATCTCTTTGAAAGGCAGATTTATTGATGAACATGCTTTTCAGTTTCTGATTAGTTATACTTTAAAAGCCTGTATGTTAAAACATGAGAATGAAAATTTCAGATGAAACTACATTTGTATGATCCTTTGGTTTAAATCTAGTCAAGCTCCATTGAGTTCTAAGGAGAAATTTTATAAATCAATATGCTAAAATAAGACAATATAAATATGATGTGTGGTAGGAGTGCCAATAAGACAACTCTCAATCTAAATTTATTAAGAACATGAATACAATAATTATATTTGAATTTTTGAGAAAAAGAAACTTTTTGTCAGTAATTTAATAAAGTTTTATAACTTTCAATTAAAAAAGGTTAAACAATCTTTTCTCAGGGGAGGCATAATTACACTTATCTTTATAAAGTTCAAACTTTACTAGAATCTTTGGGTGGGTTAGCAAGGTAGTCTCTTGTATATCAAAATCATTTGGTGGTTTAATTTCCTGCTTACAACTTATAAACCCGTATGAAAAGCTTATTCAATTACAAAAGGCAAAAAAGTTTAAAAAATGGTTGCAATAAATTGTATTGATAATGATACTTAAAAAGTTCTTAGTATGAAATTATATCTTAAAAAAGAATTAAAAAAAAAGAAATAGAGAAAGCTAAAAATTGAACAGTGTATTTGCTAGAACTGGTTTGTAAGAAATATTGTTTTACATAAAACAATGTGTCTTCAAAAAACAAACAAAAATTTCAATTGTACCATCAAATGTTTCTTGATTTGTGTCACTATCCCTTACATAATTCTTTTCTTTAATAAAATAATCCTAATTCAATTCTGCAACCCGTGACCCTCAATTTTGCCACAATTGACATACTGCTGTCATACAACAATCATTTTTGCACTCTGGCCTGAGACATTTCCTCTTGTGAAGTCAAACTTTACAGAAATATATATGACATAATGAAATGCAATCACATTTTATAAATGAATTTTCTATTCCTAATCAATTAATTGCTTTAACACAGGTAAAGAAACAGTTTAAAGGCTTAAAAAAACAAAATGGATTAGTATGAAAAACTGAACAACTTGATCATATTTCAATTCAATTTGAAATCACATTTGATTTTTTACGTAAATATGAACAGTTAGAAACAGAAAGAGCTATACATACTGAAAAAGTGTAATATTAAAAAGTTGAACAGTTAATTCATTAATTCATTAATTTCAAAAACACATCATCAAATTCACAAATTCATGCTTTGATACAAATATATTAACAGAAAAACAATAAATTTACAAACAATTTTTTTACAATAACATCTTACAAACAAAAAAGTGACAATATTCAAGTACCTATTTGTAAATCTATGACAATATTTTAAATGTCATTTAGATATAATCATAATTAAATAACAATGGGCATTGATTTTCACTTATAAATTAAACAAGAATATTTACCAATAAAGCAATATAAAAAAATATATATTAAACATCCAAGGAAGACATTCAACTGAGTCTGTATAATGTTCCAAGGATTAATCTATTCTGGTTCACTTAAACAGGGAAGGATCCAAGATTTTGAAAAAAGGGGGCCTCTGACAAGCAAACTTTAAAGTGAGACTTGTAAAAAAGTCTACACAAGGACAGATTTGTAAAAGCAACTTCGTTCTTTTCTGAATTCTAGATTTTTATATCAAGCATATTTTCAATGTTAAAAGTTTATGCTATAACCATTTATATAGCTGGATATAAGTGGAGACAAAAAACCCTACCCCTTAAATCAGCATCTGTTATATCAATAGCTGGACAAGGTCAAAATTCTACTGGCATCATCATTCATTTCATAAGTTTTTAGTCATTAAAGGCCTAATATTTATGAGTTTGCTTTATTTTTTTAACATTTGCCTATTGACAAAGATGACTGTTGTTTATATTTGTGTTTTATGGTTGCTGATCATTGGTATATACATAAAATTTCCTTTATACTTATACTGTCAGAGTGCATGTAGCATTTACAGTTCATGCAGCAATGTGTACTGACCAGCGAGTTGAATATTTTTAATTTTTTTTTAATTTGCTAGATTTTGAGGAATATTTGGGAGTCTGATATTCACTATCATTTCTAACCTACATCTGGTGATTAAATTCTGCAACATTCAAATAGAACAAGCAGCAATCTACATTTCTTTTTAATAATTGTCGTTCATATTTATTCAATTAAGGTGGTACCCAACACTTTCACTAAAATTAATTTGGCTAGTTTAATTTTCATAAAATTTTGTCAAAGTACTTACTTTGACCCTTTAACAAAAATATAAAAATTTCAAAAATTTGAACCAACGGTTTTGTAAGAAAAATTACACTGGTTATATAGCAGTTTGACAAACACCAATTTTGATATTTCAGATGCTTAATATTCGTTAATATTAAAATGTTGAGCTGACTTTACAGAGTTATCTCCCTGTAGTATTAGGTACTACCTTAATCACCTAAATTTAAACAATAGCATTGAGAAAGATGACAATTCATGGATATTACAGAAGTTCTGCTTACATATTTATATAATGCATTGGAAGATACTTTTTAAATGAAATCATGAGTAGCTAACAAATACAGAAGTTCTACTTACATATTTATATCAATCATTTTAAATTGCTTTTTAAATAAAATCATTGTATAAATGTGCAGCTAATAATAACATTTGTATGGCACCAAAATTACCAAGAGGTAGCGCTACTTGTAACAAATCGTTGTTTATACATCATATATCTATTACAAGCTTATCATATTTGTAACATATATTTACAGATTTAAAGAATTACATTTTATTCAAATCAAAAAGCAACACTATATAATACTTATAGAGCACTGAGAGAAACAAAATCTATGACTTACAAAAAGCCAATACATTTGTATATTTTAAATCTTAGTAATTTGAATGGTTAAAATCTATAAAAAAATTGTACAAAGGGATAGTTTATTCAAAGGCGATGTAATGAGAATGAAAGACTGCTTTAAAAAAAAAAGTTATTTAATTATATAAAGTATATAAAAATGATTTTTTTTTATAAAAGTTTACCAATTCATATTCTTGGACTTTTTGAAATTGTTTCATTTGCCTTGTCAATGAATTATGATTGAACTTTATCTAGGACTTAAAATGAAAAAATGAATATGAATATAATATAAAGTCATGTCAAAAAACTTATTAGAAACTTCATTTTATTTCCAAGTGTTGAAGTGGCAAGGGAGATAATTCTAGCGATATTAATTAAAGAAACATGGATATATCTTTATTACCAGTTTCGGACCTTAAATTTAAACAAATGTTTTCTGTAGATTTTAAGGTTATTTTCAGTCTACATTTTTATGTATTGTATATATAATTGCTACACACTGGTAGATTTTAAAGTTGTTCTATGTCACCATTTTTGTATATTTGTATACTAAAGCTTGACACTTATACTCTATATATTTGAAATTTACATGGTAGTTTTTGAACAAACTGTGATGTCTATCTCTTTTATTCTAGATCTTGAGGCTGAATAGCCTCTGATTTTTAAATATAGAGTCAATTGCTTAGATTTTGCAGCTTTCTTATGTTATACAAATCTGAACATGACCTTTAGACACCAGGTCAAGGTCGCTGTTCTGATGAAGTGATAATAATCAATTACAATAAAAATACTGACAACAGTAAAAGAGCCCTAATAATAAATATGTGTGAAGTTTTATCTTCTTCTGTTTGGCAAAGTTAATACAATGGGACCTTTCATGCTTTGTTTGTCTTTAAAGGAGTAATGTTTTGATAAATTTGTCTGTTATCTTCAGGCAACCTACAACAGAAATATACATTCTTTAAGCATAAAGCATACATCGGGTAATACATATTGATTAACTAAATATACAATTGTTGTCCCCAATAACTGTGACACTGCCTGCTATCTCCCTGAAAAACAACACCTTTAATTCGCCTTCCATAACTTTCAGCCCAAGTGAGACAAAAAATTATGAAATAATGATATAAATAATCACTTATATACATAAGTGGAAATACCAAATAAAGTAATTTCTTATAATGTATCATTAACAATGTACACACACGATCATATTCTTCTATTTTCAGGTAATGATTTCTCATATCATTTTATTTTTCAATAAAATATAAACATTAAGAAAGAGCTGCTCTTGACTGACCTGCTCCTTTTTCTAGATTGTTTTTTAATTGAATTCATTCAGGATTTTTATAAGAGTAGCATGTCTTTAATTTTATTGGAATAATATTATACATTCGTTCAATGTCATTTTGTCTCTGTTGAAGAGTTGTCTCATTGGCAATTATATCTTATTTCATTATCATTTTGGCAACCACACAATTGGTATATTTGTTCCTCTAAAAAATAAGAACAGCCTTTAAGCTTTCACTGCAGAGTGATGCCATCACAATCCTTTTTATTCCCTAATTCTTACTTTGGTAAGTCTTTCTTTTCTTTCTTCCTTGTATTAGCTGGCTGTGGCGGTACGATGGGCCTTGATGTTGGTCTGGCGACAGACTCAACTGTGTATTTTATGTTTGTGTACTCTCGTCCTACACTTTGCTGAAAATATATGAGTACAATATATGAGTACAATATATGAGTACAATATATGAGTACAAAGCTCTCTTATCAAACAAATGTGTACATTTATCAATACAGTTATATGTGTTTTTCCTGTACCATTTTACTGCATATTTTTATGTGCCATTTGTTAGCCAACATATCGATATTTGAAAATCAGAGAGGGTTGAGATTTCAAATTGCTCAGTATTAGGCTAACCCTAACAAGCCTATATGTCAGGATCATTGTTACAGGCTGTTCTTTGTGATATATATTTTAAAATGTATGCTTTTGTTATTTGAAGAACTTGTTTAAGACAGATCTTTAATAGTCTCTGCTTAAATTGTTTACAACTTTTTTCTAAATTGGGGCAATTAGAGTTTGAAATCTATTGTGAAAGTTTGTAAATTAACACTTGATGTGTTTTGATTATTTGTTTCTCATGGTTTCTATTTTATTTGAATATAACCCATATTTTGAGAAAAAAGTACACTATTTTAACCCCCCCCCCCCCCAAAAAAAAATTATGTTTCTACTGTATTTTAAAAGTATATTTGTTCCCTGAATTGAATATGTCAGTCCCTTATAAATTGTTCTTTAGAATTCATGAATGTTTATATATGTATAGGTATGTTAGTAACTAATTGAAAACATAAAAGTTTGTTATCATTTTATGACAAAACAAACAGCCATTAAGTCAGATTTATCTGAATTGAAAATAAAATCTAAACAAATATTACAAGCAGATAATGATTAACTATCAAGAACCCTCAGCCACCAACTCTTCAACCTTTTTTTTCAAATTTGAATTAGAAATCAAGAATTTGTGTCCATGCATAGGACACCATGCCCAAGTCATCGATATCCTATTTCCATTTTATGTGAACATTGCAAACAAGAAACCAAAATTCAGCTTATTTGATGTGACCACAACTTCATGTCAAACTAGCTACATTTAACAAAACTTTAAAATGATTATGAAGAACAAACTGATGCAGAAAATGAAAAACAAAATGCTCCCCTAAAGTCAGTGATCGCAGGCAGGGCATAGAAGAGAAACTGGATCAGGCAGTTATTTTAAAGTCCTTAAATAAAGCTTTGATGTAGAATTATTTTGTGTCTTACTGGACAGAAATTATCAGCAAATAAAGTAAACAGTGCAAGAACATGTTAATGAATACATTCAGAGATTTCTTTACTTCTGCAATAGATATGGAATTAAGCAAAAATTTTGTTGCGCAAAGAAGTCAAGTTAGCCTTTTTATTTTATTTGATGCTGTTATGAAAGAAATTTCTATAATTTTACAAACCATTTCCTGGGTAAAGCAAATACATAATGTAAATATAATGTTTGTGTGACTACAAACTATCTTTTTTTCAAATAGTGATGTATGAACAGAAATTTATCAAAAATATTCTGCTTTTTTCAAATAGTGATGCATACCCGTAGCCAGGGGGGGTTCGGGGGGTTCGGACGAACCCCCCCTTGAAAACTATTAAGCACTGTTAAAGTCGATGTTCTGTTCGAATTGTGACTGTTAAAGTCGAGTTTGTGAGTCAAACAAACCCCCCTTTGGAAATTCCTGGCTACGGGCCTGGTGATGTATGAACAGAAGTTTATAAAAAATATTCTGCCTGAAGTTAATAATTATTCAAAAGTTGATATGGATTAACTGGTATTAAAAAAAAATTAATTATTAAATGATTTGATATCAGTAAGTAATGTAGATATTAAACTGATTTTTTTATTAAGAAATTTAATCATTTTAATATTTCACACACCTCTTCTGCTCGTTTCCTCTGTTTTTCTGTTTCTAAGTAATGAAGTACAGCCATATATACAAATTTATACTGAGCTTCAGTTTGTACCATACCAGATCTCTGAGATCGGACCATTTGTATTGTTTTTTGTATATCTATTTCACACTCCAATCCTGTAAAATATATGGAAACACTACTTTTATATACTGTGGATTCATTAATGTTCATTTGATACCAATTTTTGTTGATTTTGTGGATACAAAGGAACCACAAATTTAAATATTCTATGAATTAACTTTTGTTTAAAACTTTGCCAAAACCACAAAATTTAATATCCAGGAATATGCACTTTGACTGTAATCTACGAAAATTGGTACCAACGAAAATATTTGAATCCACAGTACTTTATTGTTTTGAAAATATCAAAATCAATTAATTAACCAATTACATGTCAACATACATTTTCTCTCAACTTACAGTCATACTGACATTGCTACCACATCGATTGTGCTCTAACATTGGCAAGAAAGAAAGACATCATGTTTCAAACAACTTTGTGTAATGTGTTATTTTTAAGCTGGCTAGGTGAGCACTCTCAAATAATGTAAAATTTCTTAAATTGTAATTCCTCTTTATTATGTTTATACCTTTATAATATCAAGTCTTAATCTGAAAAAGCAAAAAAAAGATAACTCCAAAAATTTGCTGTCCTATATGTTTCTTTTAATTCTACTTTAAATTCCATTAATTCTTAATTATTTTGAAAAAGAAAATTTTAATCTTATTTAAAGTTATTGTATCATAGTTATCTCCCTTTCATCAATCAGAATTGAAATTGGATATCAATAGAAATAAATTTGGACCTGTTAATATCAGTATTTTTTTTTTTTAATTGGAAGTGTCCTAGTTATTTTACATTTTAAAATTTATTGGTTATCTATAAATATATGACTTAAGTATTTCATATGTAATGTCCAGAGAGCAAATAATTGTTTCAAATTCAATATAGGCATTGTCCATGTAAACAGACATGGAATATCTTATTAGAGTTGACCTATGATTATATAGATTATCATTGGTCATTTCAATGAGACTGATTTTTTCGCAGGAACTAGTACTGCAAAAGAGAAAAATGCAATCGAGATTTTACCACGGGTTGTCCCTTTATGCCGATATTTTACCCCTCGCTATTGCTCAGGGTAAAATATTTGTCATAAAGGGCCAACCCGTGGTAAAATCACGATATATTCAAGCCCCCATGAATTATTTCTTAAATAACGTCACAGGCCCCCTTAGTTTCTAGGAATAATATTTCATATCACTCAACTGTGCTGCGATAGGAAACTATCAGTTAGTAAGATCAAATGTACATTTCGTAAAATAGCGATAACCTATATTTATATTACTTACCAAACAGTTTGATTTGATTGAGTATAATATCTATCACAATAAATGTTCCAGTTCGGCCAATACCAGCACTGTAATACAAAACAGGTCAATTAATTCAATGTTCACTTTCTCTAATAACTTGGGTATCAAAAATCTTATAAGGAAGGCACCCCATTTAATTTTTTTGTATTTCCCACGTATTTAATTTCTTATCCATTTGTATAGCCTATTATATATGGCAATAACGAGATAAAATATTCAAAATTCAGCCAACAAGATAAATAAACAAAAATATACGGAACTTTTTTAGACTGTTTTGTGGTATTGCATTTAGAAAAGGACTATTTTAGCCTGTTCTGATGTGTCACACAGAGAAATGGACTATTTTAGCCAGATTTGAGATGTCACACAAGCAAAAGTACCATTTTCTCGTGTTTTGAGGTATCATACAGTGAAAAGACTATATTAGTACGTTCTGAGGTATCACTGAAGTAAAAGGACTATTTTAGCACATTTTGAGGTGGAACAGTTTGGAAAAGGACTATTTTAGTCTGTTTTAATGTATCACAGGGAAAGACTATTTTAGTATATATGTTATGCAGTGTCACACATGAAAAAGGACTCAGTTTTGAGCTATAAAACAGAAAAATGACTTTGTTAACCTGTTTTGAGGTATCACAAAGACAAAAGGACTATATTAACCTGTTTTGAGGTGTTACAAAGACAAACGGACTATTCTAGGCTCTATCCCGTTTCAAGGTATCACACATACAAAGAATAACAACTGTTATAGTTTACTTACCTACAATGAACAACAACGGGACCAGCCTCCTTTATTGAATCTTGTTTTGTATTGACTATGTTTAGAAAGTTGAGTACACTTCCTGGATCACCTGGTACCCCATAATCAGGCCAAGGCAGAAAGTGATAGTGATATATACTACGTGGAGTACTCTCTAATTGCTGTAAAACAACAATGGGTATATTAGTCAATAATAAAAAACATTGCAATAATTTCTGAATTTTCAGTTGTTTACTGAAGATCAAATCTCATGAATTGATTATTGAAGTAAAATTCAAAGTAATAAATTGAAAGTCATTAAAGGAATTTAGTTACAGTGTTTCTTTGCTTTTTGTGTTTTTTACTGCACATGTCCTGTCTTATATTTTGGTCATGGATGGATACCAAATATACTCTTTTTCCATAAGAGCATGTGTCCCCAGCTAGTCATGAATATATAAAGCAATTATTATCAGTGTTGGAAAAGTAATTTATTGTGGTCATATATGTATTGATTTTTTTCATCCTTGAATGTTAATTTCTTTGAATAAAATTACTCATGTCTGTGTGGGAGTTTTCCTGTGAAACAACTAGAAAAATATTAACCTGGCAATCATGTTTTTTTTGCTAAATATTTATTTATTTAAGTCTTAATGCATTATGTAATTTTTGTGCAGGACACAATTATAAATCTATGTAGGATTTTAACCTAAGTTTCCTTCCTTACAGATAACAACATTTTTCTATTCCGATTCAGCTTCTATATGTATACAAACACAGCTTCTCATGAATAAAAATAGACATCTTATCTTATCCTCATTAATGATCAAGTAATATTTGCCTGTGAATATATGCATCTAACTTCTCCAATGCATTCATTTTATGGTGGGATAAAAAATCAAAATCTAAGCTGTGATCTTGGAAAATCTTTTTGGATATATTTGCAATAAAAAATTGAAACAGTAGGTGATCTTATAATAGTTTCTTTCACAATACCTTTCCATCTCGACCTTCACGATACAATTCAAACTCCCGATATATAAAGTCTGTATCTTGTTTCTGTGATATATGTTTTAATGTCATTTTGCCATCATACACATCCCAGGACTGTGTTAAATTGTTTTCTGGGTGATCAGGCCCAGGCCAATACCGCACAGCTTTCACCTATTGGAAATTAATAAATTAAAATTTAAAAACTTCTTTCATACTTGTGCCAACTGTTACTAGTTTCTTCCGGAGCACCTGAGATTACCCCTATTTTTTGGTGGGGTTTGTGTTATTCTTTAGTTTTCTATGTTGTGTCATGTGTACTATTGTTTGTCTGTTTGTCTTTTTCATATTTAGCCATGGCGTTGTCAGTTTGTTTTAGATTTATGAGTTTGACTGTCCATTGGGTATTGGTCCTCCCTCTTTCCTTGTATATTAAGGTTACTTTATCTGCCTTTTCAGTTCACAATAAGACTGAACATAAAAGTTTGGAAACACATCATTAAATATCAAAATCTTTTTTTTCTTCCATGAGCTTGGCCTACTGTTATTATGGCATGTGCTCCTTACAATATACTTGTGCTCACTGAAACTAGTTTCTTATGCATTCATTATGTTTTATTGTGATACACAAACTTATACCATCACTGAAGATATCTTATAGCTGTAATAAATTCAAAATATGCAATAAATTCATTTTTTATTTTTAAATAAGTTAAGTGTCTATTTCACATTGTTATTTATAGAGTGTAATAAAAGATCTACATACATCAAACTTTCATGTTTACCTTTCCACGTTCTACTTCCTTTGTTGTCATGACAATAGTCCGACAATTTTCCTGCCATACCATTCTCCAGAAATCAACAACAGTATTTGGCAAGGCACCTTGAGTAGCAATATAACCTTTCTTCAGATCTAAATTATCATCTTCCGTCTGTAAATATAGAAATTGCTTTAAATTTTAAGGAAAATATTACTTAACCTAATGAAGAGCATGATCAGTTACTGATCATGCCTCATGGTCATAAAACTTTTGAGCATGATTTTTGTACTCAGACTTGAAATTCAACCAATCAAATTGCTGGATTTTATGTTTCGAGCATGATTTTTGTGCTCAGAGTACTGAGCATAGTTTAATGCCTTCAAGGCCAGGAATTCAAAATTTCAAATGATTGATATCATTTCAATTTTCAACTGTTGCATGCCATAAATCATTCTTAAACATCGCATTTTCAGACTGTAAAACTGCTGATTCAGGTTTATGTATGCTGTGACCTCAGGTATGACCATGAATACGGTTAACATCATGAATATTGCAAACAAAAAACTAATTCTGTCCTTTTTTTTAATTTCTATCAAGACATTCACTCAATTCTAAATTCTTTTCATCACAAGAAATTTAAAGTGAATACCCATGTATATTTTATCATGCTTTTACATTTTAAATGTATAATCTTCTTTTTTTCTTATAAAGTTATCACTGATTTTTATAACATCAAATTTATATATTTACTTACTGATATTAAGTTACCATTAATATAGTCTGAACCTATCACTTGTGGGTCACCATCACGTAATACAATGCGTGTATGATCAACTGAAAAATACAAAATTGAAAATTAGAAGAAAAAAATTTAACTTTACAATAAATTTATTGAAACCATCAAGTTTTCAAACAACTTTTAAAAAGTAATGCTGAGTTCACACGTAATTCGAATTTGATTCACATTAACTAATTTGAATTAGTTTAATTTGCATTCGAAACGTTTTACGTCCTAACGTCAATTCTATTTCGAATTGCAATGAGCGTCAAATTCGCTTTACTGTCCAAACGGCGTTAGCTTTTAATTCGTATTAACAAAAATATATTTCTAATGCGAATTGACTAATTCGATTTAATTAGAATTCAAAAAGAAGAGTGTGTGAACGCAATAAGCGAATTCGATTCCGATTCGATTCGAATTCAATTCTAATTAAATCTCTGTGTGAAGAAGGCATTAAGCTTATACATTGTAGTAAGGGTTTCTGACCTTCTTGTTGAGATTACCTGACATTGGTTTTTCTAGATGGATGTGAAGTCTGGTTTGTTTCATGTGTTTTTGTTCTCATTCTTATGTATCAGAATATTTTTCTCTTTTATATAGTTATCAAAAGAAACATATATTCTGTCTTCCTGTTTTAAAACTTTTGTCCATATCTCATAAAACTTGGAAAATAACATTAATTGAACCTCAATAAGAATTGAAATCTTTTAATTTACTCCTTTACTTTAAAATAATCAATAACTATTGTAAACCAACTAATTTTTTGCGAGCGATTGATTTTCACGACTAGATAAAATCGTGAAGTTAAATCGTTGCAAATATGTAAAAGTTGGATCTTTCCTTATTTCACAACATCCAATTAATTAGAAAATCGCGAAATTAAATTGCCGCGAAATGAAATGGACTCCAAAGGGCTAAACGCGAAATAAAGTATCCACGAAAATAAGTTGGTTTACAGTATATGAGACTTACATGGCAAGATATTTTTGTATCTGTTTCGTGGTTTGTTTTCTGGTCTCTGACCTTCTTTACGACTGTATAAATGTCGGACTTCCATCTGTTGTAGTTGCTGCAAAGAAATAAGGTGGGTTTCCATGGTAAAGGATTATATATTTACAATCATTTAAAATATTTTAGCCAAACACATCTGTTTTTGCTCTTTTTCTTACACAGCTACTTTTGCATAGGTACTATTTCTGTACTAAAAATATGTAGTACAAAAATTTACTTTTAATACTCTGTACTATTTTGTTACTTTAAAATTATTGTAATATTTAGGTACCTGTATATTACAGTACTTAATTTGTACTTGAAATCAAGGTAATACAGATTTTTTGTTACTACCGTTACATTTTCAGCATTTTGAAAGTTTTTCTATTTCAAATCTCTTCAAATTATGATTTTCAAACTTGGAATATTGTATTATTTCTGTACCAAAATATTAAGTACAAATCAAGTACTGTAAAATACAAGTACCTAAATATTACAATAATTTTAAAGTAAAGAATTAGTACTAAATATTAAAAGTAAATTTCCAGTACTACATATTTTTAGTACAGAAATAGAACCTATGCAAAAGTAGCTGTGTAGATAATAATAAAGACAGAGGACTTTATGCTCTGTTTGTTATTTTATCTATTGTCTTTTAACTACAGTTGCTCTGGCCAAATTTTATTTTATTCATATTGATAATAAAATAATCAAGAATTAAGCAGAGGGTTTTTTCCCCTAAGAAAACCCCAGATTCTTTTTACAGAAGGATATAAAATTTTCTTCTACATTTGTACCAGCAATAGATAAGATATAAAAGGGCCTTTCTTTGCATCTTTAAATTTGAAAATCTTACCATACCATCTCCCTTTTTTTAACTGATTTGTAACTTATCAAATGTGTGGATTAAAATTAGTTTTATTTGAATTGCACCAAATAAGAATCATATACAGCTAATGTGACTTATTTTACTTAAAACAAGAATAATCGTACTTTGGGAAACATATTTTCAAAAGGTTTATCTATCGACTAAATGTAAATTTATTGCACCCCATTGAAATTACATTGAATGTTAATAAGCTACCATAAAGCATTAACTTCTTGTAAATGTGAAAAAGTATATGGTGACAAGTGAGGAAATCCGAAAATTTTAGAGCAATAAAATCTAGAAGGCTATATTTTATTTTGGTTTTAAGATATGCAAGTGATTTAGGCAAGAATAAAATCTTCCTCCCTCCAATGTAATATTTTCTGAATCTGAAGTACATTCATTATTGACATTGTGAAGTATTTTTTCTTCTCATCTCATTGTATTACTGTAAGTGTTATTGGTATACCCTTCTTAGTAAAAGGGGTTTTCCTACCCATCTCATTGTATTACTGTAGGTGTTATTAGTATACCCTACTTAGTAAAGGGGTTTACAATGTGATAAGTGCATCTGTTTATTGGTATGTAAAAAATGAGGCCAAAATAAAGACCTTTCTGAATTTTTATCATGTAACATTTTGACTGGAACAAAATTTGGCTTTGCCAAAGCATATCTAAACCTTCACCATGAAATATAACAAGATTATTAAGTTATTTTAGTACATTTTTTACTTACTAGATGACATATCAAAAGTAGTTATTGTTAATTTTGCCTGTTGCCTCATTTTAATGTACCCTAGATGTTCACCAACCTCAAATTCATCCCAAAATCCACCTTTGTTCCCTTGTTTCTTTTCCTTATCATTGTCTAGTTGTTTGACCCGAGCCTGCAGGCCTGATGCTGATATTCGTGTAGCATTGAATGGCTGGAAATAAAATTTTGATTGATATAGATGTGTTTTTTCATACAAACCTCAAACTCGTCCCAGAATCCTCCTTTACTTCCTTGTTTCTTGTCTTTCTCTGTTTCTAATTGATTGACACGTGCGCCTAGACCGGATGCCGATATTCTTGTGGCATTGAATGGCTAGAAATATAAAAGAACACCGTTCCAATGTTCCCAACCAATGCACATATTTTACATGTCCAAGGGCAAAAACACATATAAAATGCTTTGGTGTTCTTTTAAACTTTTCATACATATTTTACATGTCCAAGGGTAAAAACACATGTATATAAAATGCTTTGGTGTTCTTTTAAACTTTTCATACATATTTTACATGTCCAAGGGCAAAAACACATATAAAATGCTTTGGTGTTCTTTTAAACTTTTTCATATATATTCTACAAGAATTTGACTTATAATTCTATTTCTAAAGGGCTTAATTCCTATAAAACAGCTGTTCATCAAACTCTTTCAAGACCTTGCTCAATTAAAGCTAAAAATGGTGTGAGAAACGCAGTCTTGAGCAGCATCTATCTTTATTATGTTGCATTTTTTTTCTTCAAATTTGTATTTCCATGGGACATAACTCCTGTTAAAATAATTGATTTGAATTGATTTTGTTACTTTTCCCAGATATTACTGATATAAACCTTTGATATAAATTTCAAAATAAAGCTTAAAATATCTAGGACCAAGAGCAATTGCCATATTTAATCTATATTTCCAAGGACCATAACTCATTTAAAAGTAAAATGATTAGCAATAATTTTTTACATGTCCAAGTAAATTTCAGAAAAATCTGGTAAGAATTGTAAGTGTGAGGATGTTAACAAGTTTAAGACACACAAAATGATGCCCAGTATTGTTATGTCCTCTGCTGAGGACAAAATGCAACAGTAAATCTAAAACTATGTTGTTTACTACAACTTTTCATTCCAGATTTGAATTACGGCTATATAAACAAAAGATAATCCTCAAACAGTAAGAAACTTCAATTTTACAGAAGTCTACTCCCTTATAATTTTTCCTGAATTTTTACAGTGGCGAGCAGGAGAAGTCTTCTACAAATGTAAAAAATAAATAAAACACACAATCAAAATCAATAAATGACCAGAAAGGAATGTTTTTGCATTTGAGAATGGATATAGTGTATTGTGAAGTTTATTATTTGTTCAGAAATTAGTTTGAAATTTTTTCTGTATCTAGAGCATGCATGTTGTTTTCCTCATTTATGAAAGCAAATTAAGGTGGCTTGGGTGTCTTCCTCAATCTTGGAATTTGAAGTAGCAGATAACTTAGGTCTAGATAATTGATGAAATGTGCAAATTTTGAGAGTTGCATGTAATTTATGTAAAAGACTTTTCATAATTACAGCTGTAATATCTCAAAAACACCTTGTTTGTGTTTGATAAGATTTTTTTTCAACTTTGCCAAATAAGTAGAGATAACTCAGATGAAGTAACACTAATAGAAAGTGTTATGAATTACCTATTTTGATATGTAGCAAGAAAACAAGTTTGATGTCCCCATTTCTACTTGTTCTTATCTGAAAGCATGTTGCAAGAGCTATCTTCTCAAATTTTATTTTAAATTTCTAATAGTAGGTTTTCTTTTTATCACACAAAATTTGATTTTCCATGCATAATCTATACAAAATCTGACAATTTTGCACTACCTGTAGCGTGAAAAAAAATCTGGTGACCCATACTTTTCAATATATTTTTTGAAAAAAGCATAATAAAAACTTCATTTTAACAAGTTATCAAAAATTTCTATCAATTTTAATTAAGCTGCCCTAGTCACCTTAAAGACAAAAGGTCTTCCTGGTGTGTATTCTGTGTATTGATGGCCATAATGAAGAGTTCTTACTACTTACTGTTTTAAGATGTACAACTGTCCCCGATCGTTCAACCATAGGATTTTTACGATAATGTTCTATTTATAATACTTACTGTTTTAAGATGTACAACTGTCCCCGAACATTCAACCATAGGATTTTTACGATAATGTTCTATTTATAATACTTACTGTTTTAAGATGTACAACTGTCCCCGATCGTTCAACCATAGGATTTTTACGATAATGTTCTATTTATAATACTTACTGTTTTAAGATGTACAACTGTCCCCGATCGTTCAACCATAGGATTATTTCGATAATGTTCTATTTATAATACTTACTGTTTTAAGATGTACAACTGTCCCCGATCGTTCAACCATAGGATTTTTACGATAATGTTCTATCAAATCTGACAAACTTTTAAATTTCTCACCACCTCCAACATCATAATTCTCTTCCTGTAAAAATAAGAAAGAAATTAAATAAATCAACTGTTGACACAGAAAAATGTCGCTGCATTGAAGACCCATTGGTGGCCTCATCTGTTGTCTGCTCTTTGGTTGGTTTGTTGTCTCTTTGACACATTTCCAATTTCCATTCTCATTTTTTTTTATTGTCTGTTACTATATGTAATTAAGATAGTGAAATGCAAATGTTGAAATTAAAATAGCAATTCTATTCCCAACAGTTAATGAAAAAAAAATATGTAACAAGCAGACTATCAATCATAACACCTAAATTTTGGTCTAATATTTGTAAATTATCGCTATTTTACGAAATTTTCCTTTGATCTTGCTAGCTGACAATTTCTTTCTCAGTGGAGTAGAGTGATCAATATGAAAATTATCGCTAGAAACTAAGGGGGCATGTGGCTTTGCAAATGAAATTGACATGAAATTGACAACATCGTCATAGGTAAAATAGTGATAAACAGATTATCATTGGTCATCTCAACTTCATTGCTTTTCTCACTTTCGCTGTACCAGCCTAAGCAAGAAACCAATCTGGTTGAGATTATCAAGGATAATCTATAAATCTATGGGTGTCATGTAAACATACCTAATCAAAGATTTTACATATAAGTTGATGTCAGTAGCTTCCAACAGAATGTTTTTTTGAGGAGAGACAAAAATACTGATATTTCAGTCTTTATAAATTAGACTTTTTAATTTTTGTTGTTGTTGATCACTGTTGGTGTATTAGTGTGCTTATAAATCAACCTTAATATTTGGAACAAGCAGTAACATATATTATTTCAGCTATCAGATTTAATAAATATTTCTTGAGACGCATTATAGCAAGGTTTAATATATATATACAAAATAACATTCTACTTAATGAAAATAGATCACAACATGTGTAGCCATTTCTGCCAGGTAGTGCAAGGTTTAATATGCTTGTCTTATATATAAATTTATAACGTACTATTTCTTAAAATAACAGACCATAACTTGTGTGTTTCTAGAGGGGCAAAGTTTTTGTATTACAGTATATAAAAAGACCTACTAATTCATGAAAACAGATCATAGCTTGTGTGTTTCTAGAGGGACAAATTTTATGCATTACAGTATATAAAATGACCTACTAATTCATGAAAACAGATCATAACATGTGTGGCTTTGTCGTCCGTCCTGACTGACAGTACATAATCTCCTGGTTTGCTCTGACTCTCTCTAACCAGGTAACTACCGTTCTTTCCTTTTTCCATTAGCACCTTTTCTGCCTCCTTCCCAGATAAATGGCCATGAAACCATCTGTAAATAACAAAAAAAACTCAATATAAAGAAAAAACATTTATGTTGATTACAGTACTAGTACTGTGATGTAAATGATCATGAGACATGCATGCTAAATAGTTTCAATTTTTTTCATATCACATCTGATATTTCATGCTCAAACAATAGTATGACACTTAAATTTTACAATTTATCAATTATCAATAATCATAGTTTTACAAATTCATCATATACATGATCATGATGATGTATGTCTCAGGTTAGGGGAGGGCTGGTGCATTCAAACTAGTTTAACCCGGCCACATTCTGTATGTGCCTATCCCAAGTCAGGAGCCTGTAATTCTGTCGTTTTTTTATGTGTTACATATTTGTTTTCGTCTTTACTTGTACATAAATTAGGCCGTTAGTTTTCTCTTTTGAATAATTTTTCATTTCAGGCCTTTTATAGCTGACTATGCATTATAAGCTTTGCTCATTTGTGAGGGCAGTACCAAGACCTATAATTGTTAATTTCTGTGTCATTTGGTCTCTTGTGGAGAGTTGTCTCAATGGCAATCATACCACATCTTCTTTTTTATATATATGTTGCCCTCTGGTTTTATTGTGGTTTCAATATTGTACATACTAAGAAGGTTCTACTGATGATGTACTGCCTAAACTCTCTATAAGGCCATTAGCAAAATTCAAAAGATAATTTATAATTTTATATATTGTCAGTTGATAATTTATGTAACCATGATATCTGTACTTTAAAATAACTATGACTACATGTACAGCTCCTTCAGGCAAAGCTGACCTAAAATTAGTTTTGAAATTATCTTGAGGCCTTGCAATAAAATGTTTTATTAATTGGCTTCTTAAACTTTAGGTTTCAAGTCTACCTGATAATCATGATAAGGCTTATTCTGAAAGCATGTTTTGTGTATATTGATACCTAACCTTCAATGCTTTTCAACTTCATACTCTCTTTGGTCTGTTTAACTTTTTTGTTTCAAGCATCACCGATGAGCCTTTTGTAGACAAAACACAATGCAAATCTGACATCCAAATTTTGAATGCTGGTACCTATGACTTTATTTATACCAGTCAAGCTCCAGATACTTCAACACTGTCATTAGTTTACATAGGCGGATCCCTCCCCCCACCCCCACCCTCTTTCGTGGGAATAATGATTATTTACACTGGTTTACATTAATAATGTATTTGTATGAACTTGATAACCTACGAGGATGTTAGTATCATATCATATTTAATGAAAAACTGTAATTTTACAAATTAAGGAGAGGGGAAGGGTGTTTCAACAATTTAACCCTATTTCATGGTCATCATCATGATCGTGGTGTGAGTGAACCTAAACTATTCTTTATTGATCAATGCTATAATACCACATCCTTTACTATGAGGAATTATATTTACGACATGCAACTTACATGTAATAATACATGTCACCATTTGTAATGTGTCATTTTTAGCATGGAACGTAAAGTCTAATTTCAATTTAACATACAAATGTACTATTAAATTATTCTATTCTTTGTTTAAATCTAATTAAACCATGATAACATAACGCCATTGATACATGTATACGTATACATAGCCATTTCCGTCACAGACAATATCATAATCGCTCACAGGAAATTTATTTCAAGTACATGTATATTCATATCACTTAAAACTTATAACTTCTTCATCAAATTAGGGTCTTAATTCTGATAGAGAATTGTTGACAGGAAATATAGAGGAAGTGGAGTATTGATAGGCTTAAGTTTGATAATTAATATTTACGCTTGTAGGTGAACTGGCTATTATTTTTACACCCTAATACCTTACATAAACAATATCAAGGTTTGGTACCAACAGTCAGGTTGGATGCAAGGCCAGATTTTGATAAATAACATTTACTTTTATAGGTGCAATTGCTATTATTTTACACTCTAATACCTTACATAAACAATATCAAGGTTAGGTCACAACTGAGTCACGTTGGATGGAACTACGTTATCAATTAGAATTATGTACATTTTTTTAAGGATTTTGCACTTAATAATTTCAATCGTCCTTAGATCATGTTGATTTGAAATTGAAATGACGCACAATTTTGTTTTTTTACACAGTTTCAGGAAGTTCTTCTTCGTGAACTTTTCCTCATGGTACAGACTGATGCTGAATCATAAAATTTTACTGATAATTATAATGTGACCTTGATAGTGCCGTTAGAGTGACCATGATAGCACCTATGAACATGTTGTAATTAAACTATTGATTTCATGCACTGCAACTGTTTTTTCACATTAGACGTCCCTATCAAAAACATTGCAAAGGGAAAGATTTTTATAGGCTTGCTATCTAAGTTACCTTTCTGTTGTGGGATCTTCAGAATTTAAAGGATATTTAAGTTCAATAACAACTCCATTTTTCTCCTTGAGTTGACCTTGATTTTCCATATAATATTGCACAAGTTCAGCGAGGGTGGCAAACTTTTCCCCTCCATACAAATCATAATATTCTCCATTGTTCTGGATCTTTATGTGTGTTACTTCATTGTTCCGTCTGAAATTAAAATAAACGTTAACTATCAATATATATTAGACTAAAAACAATTGGTTGATGCATGATTGCTATACATCCAGCATCAAATATCACATACATATTCAGTTGAATTGATTGGTTGGAGTTGAACTACACCACTTTTATCACTATATTTTGAGGCAGTTAGTTTTTATTGGTGGAGGAAGCTTAATTCAGTTGGATACCATAAAGATAATTAAATATAGTTACCATTATACTGTACACAGCATTTGGTTACATTAACATTGTAATCAGAATAAAATTTGCCGAAATCATTAAAATCTTTTATTTAACAAATTTTACTGCATCATATAGAAATATTGAATATCAAAATTCATAATATGTGACTACATTTCAAATGGTTTTCATTAAGGAAATACAAAATGAAAACCGAACATTTTTTGAAGAGGAAAAATATAAGAAGTTGTGCTGCTTGATAGTAATCTACGATAATTAACAAAATTGAGCATGCACTACTAGGTACAGTATGTTATCAGGAAATCAGTACAACTCAGTAACATCTCTGCCAACTTATTCAGATACATGTACATGTACTTGGAAAATTCCAATGGTAGTAATTATAACTTATTCTTAAGGGCCTTAACTTCACAAACTTTACAAATACTGTCGCTATAAATTTGAAGTAATATTTAAACAATATTTTTAAGATTTCCTCAATTTGAGTTATATAAAATTTTTAAGATTTCCTCAACTTGAGCAATGCTGTGCATGCTGAGTGAAGTACTATGTGTTTTTATTTTATATTTTTTTTAAAAGTTCAAGTCTAATTTATTTCCCTAGCTTTCATGTCACGATATACATAATTCTTAAGCCATTTTACTTCCTGCTTTAAAACAAATCTCATTCTATCATACTTTCAATTTGATACCATAATGGTTGATTATTTATAAAAATGATGTAATTGACTCCAACTAAAGCTCTATTGAAGAAAAGGTTAACCTTAACCATAGGAAATAATTTTGTTTGTTTGTATATAAAGATTTTATTGTGTAAAATAAATGCAAGCAAATTTATATCTAACAAGAATGTGCAAGGATGCCCCATCCGCACTATCATTTTTTATGTTCAGTGGACCGTGAAAATGGGATAAAATCTCTTATTTGGCATTAAAATTAGAAAGATTATATCATAGGAAACATGTGTTCTGCTGTTGTCTGCTCTATGGTCGGGTTGTTGTCTCTTTGACACATTCACCATTTCAATTCTCAATTTTAAGTTTCAAGTTGATTGGATTTCAACTTCATCAAAAACTACCTTACCCAAAAACTATTACCTGAAGTAGGACAGACAAACAGGCAAAAGAATGAACGAATGCACAGACCAGAAAACATAATGCCCATAAACATGATAAATGTGGCATAATAAATGGGGAATAAAAACAAAATGAAAACTGAGGCTTCTGAGAGTACATATCACTTCAGGAAAAAATACTCTTAAGAAGATACTTTTTATAAATTTGGATTAAAATTGTTTTGTAATTATAATTATTTCAAATCCCTTCAATTTTAAAGCCATGTAATTTGTAAATAAGTCTCAGAAAAGGTTTTTGTTTATTGGTCAACAAAAGTCAAAGATTTCCTTATTCATCTGATAAGAAACAAACAACTTAACAAGGGTACTTTTCAGTTACCTCGATCGATCTCTTTTGTAAATTTAAAGAACTAAGTGAAACTTGGTAGTTTTGGCATTTACCCTTTACCATCTAGTGATAAGCTAATTAAGGTCATAGAATTACGCAAGGTTCAACATTAGAGAATGAAACACAAATATTAAATCATTTGAAAGACTTTATCATGTTTATTGATGCATTTTTTGTATTTCAAATCTGTGAAATATTTATAAAAGGATTTTTGATTGAAAGGAACTGGAGGTACATTCTTGTAAATCTTATCAATGCAAATTGACATTTATTTTAATTCTTTTATAGCCTACCATACATAAATGTTTTATTGAGATTTAAACCTTTTTTAGTGTAAATATAGGCAGTTTGACAATAAACTATACAGGAAGTTGATAAAATGCACTGATAAAACTTGATTTGATGAATTTAGGTCATATACATATACACAGTGATATACTGATCTTTAAATTATCAATAAATCATATCAAAAAATAAATCGTGTTCAATTGGCTATTTTCATTATCACATCAATACTTATCTTTATTTAGTAATGATACCATCACAAAAATACTTTACATTTTTTTGGTTAAGTTTTCTTAAATATATTTTTCTGTATTGTTTTTGTTCGTACATCTATTTGAAAAGCCAAAAATATCTTTACAATACAAAATAGGAAGGTTTATTCTTAATTTGCATAAACATAAATTATTACGTCACACGATTATAGGCAGAACCGAAACCTTGTCACTTTTATAAACATCATGTGTATACATAGCAAAGTTTTGACACATTTTTTGCAATACATAATTTTAAAATGTGTCTTGTTTTCACAGCCTCATATTTGTGGAAAAAAATACCTGTGCAAACCTTCACATGTTTTTCCCTTACTTTTTCCTCCACAATCTTTGCTTTTAAGGTAATATGTCTTAGTAATTCTATGGCCCTTGTCCTATATCTAGTAACATCATAAGTTATGCAAATTGTCACTTTTTTAGGAAGACCAGAAATTGTATGTGTCACTGTTGCATATTTGCCAAATACATGTATTTGTTGAGTATGTTTATATGTGAAACTCATTGAACACATTACATGTTTGTGAGAAAACCCAGTATTTGTTGAGTAGATTGTGTGAAATTCTATCTTTGGTTTGTAAGAACAACCCAGCAATTGTTGTTGAGTAGGTTGTAAGGAATTGGTGCTATTTTTGTAAGAATAACCCACTATTTGTTGAGTAGGTTTCAAGAAACTCTCTCCACTTTTGTGAGAAAACCAAATATTTGATTGAGTAGGTTTCGTGAAACTCTTTCCATTTTTGTGAGATTAACCCAGTATTGATTGAGTAGGTTGTGTGAAACTCTATCTTTATGTGTGGGTACAATCTAAATACTAGTAACATTTTTACATACTTAGCAAAACTTACTCCTTGAAAACAGGAACTCAGGAGGATAATTTTATACTTTTCCTTTCGTTTTTCATTGTTTCGTTTTATAATCTGTTATTAAAAATTTTCTTATACTTTTTTGGTTTCTTTATCAAAAAAATAAATCCAGACATTTAATACAATCAGAAAAAGATGAAGATAAATAATGTTTAAGTATGAAAACATTGATCAATGCATAGATATCTGGATATAAACCACTAATGTGTTTATAATGAGCGTTCAAATCTTATGGGCCTTTAACAACAACTTGTAAAAATTATGGGTACAACCTCAGCAATAAACATCAAATTCAATGGTAAAATGGAACACACTTACAGCTAATTTCATTTAGTGTGTAACCAAGGGTAATATCTTTGGTTAGCTTGCTTGTTAGCTGAACGGTGAAGTCATTGTTAGGTAAGGTATACTACCCTCCTTTCGAAGTAGCCTAGTCCTACAGACAGATAAGTTGGTTTTCTGTTGGACTAGTCTATTCTTAAAGGAGGGTAGTTTACCTAACCTAACAAAGACTTCACAGTTCAGTAAGCAAGCAAGCTAACCAAATATATTACCTTTGCCTACACACTCATTGAAATTGGCTGTAACAATAAAGGTAAGTCTACTTTTGATTGATTGATTGATTGTTAGTGTTTCAACGCCACTTTTGACTATTTCTTTGCGGTCAGTATTTATTGGTGGAGGAAACCATCTGACTATTGATAGGAAAACTGACAATCCTAGTCAATTAAGATTGGAGTCAAGTGCACCCGTACAAGCAGGGTTCAAACTCACAACCGCAGTGTTGACTGGCTAGTGAATACAGTAGTAGAACTACACGGACCACTTCGCCACCGATTCATTTTTGAACAAACTGATAAGTATATATATTGTTGCTTTGGGAGGTGGATTTCCTGGTATGTAACTTGCGCACCTTGAACACACTATTATGTATACAAGTTGATAATATATATATACAAACCTGACAGATAGTGTGAAATCATTTGGTGTACTACTACTGTGTCTGGCTAGGAAGCTCCCGTCATAACCTCGCTCCTTCAATAGTTCCTCTGCCTTTATCCCACTAATGTTAGGATGGAACCATCTGAAATAAACAATATATCAATTAATTATACCATGTATACTGCTTTATGCTGAGCTAAATGTTTTTATCAAAAATAAGCTTCAAACAAAATATTTTTTGTTTTTGTTTCAAACATTATTAACAAGAATGGAGCATTGATTAATACCAAGGTTTTATCTGTCATTTTGGTTAAATATGTCAAAATAAGCCAGATAACTAAATACTAGCAACTTTATTCAATTTGACTTGCATGACTTGCTTGTCAATAACTAGACCTCATTGTATTCCAGTCATTCCAAAGGTCTATCAGACATGTGGCAATGTCCAGTAATAAATAGTTTGGTCCAGTTATTTGTCATCAACTACTGGACCAAATGACCATGGTAGGTGCAAAAACTTTGTAATACTCATAGTGTAAAAGACTGCTAAAACACTGTCTGGACCACTAATGGTTGAAAAATTACAGAACCAAAAGACCACTGGTATCCAAGAAACCTTTGGAACCTCTGGTATTCATGTGCATAAACCATAATTTCACAGGAGGCTTAATTAACCACCTCGTACCCTGGTGTTATATTCTCTACCATGGTACTTATAATCTGTGATGATTTTGTAATTGATTGTATAGGGGCCAATTTTGCAGGGTGCTATATTGTGTTCGGACAACCTGTCTTATAAGGGCTATGCTTTTTTCCATGGTACTATCTGCAAATTCATGGCAGAACACTGCAACTAATCATAACAGGCTATTATCTAAACTTGGAATTATTTTTAATTATGGAATTTGCATAATTTCTTGTGTTTAAAATTTTTAATGAATTCCATGTGTATTTGGTATTATAATCTTTTCAGCAGTTAATAACACTTTCCATACAATATATCTTGGTTAGATAGTGTTGTGTGCGGCACAGTACATTCTACTGAAAATATACTATTTTCTTTGTGAAAGGAAGTGTTGTGCGCAGCACAGAACATTTCAGTACAGACAATGACAGAATAAAAATGATAAACATGGAATTTATTAAAAATTTCAATAACAAGGGTTACACGCCATTATTCCGACAGCCCATTAGTCCGACAGCCCATTGGTCCGACAACCCAATAGTCCGACAACCCATTGATCCGACAGCCCAATACTCCGACAACCCATAAGTCCGACATTTAACAAGTCAGTACCAGGGTATCAGGTGAAAATAAAATTTGTCTGTCTGTATTATATTACGTCTAGATATGTAGTAACATATTTTAAGAAATAATTCCGTATATATAAAATAAGGCTTAGGTTGTTCGAATACTTTCTATATACTCAATTCGAAATCTGTATATAAAATATAACAGAAAAGAATACGTCATTTTCCAAACTAAAGGCTCTTTGAAGAACATATAAATCAAGAACAACCATTGAGGGTACGAGCTGCTGATGAAACCCCCGCCCAAACATTTCGTTAAACGGGAAATGTTTGAGTTGTGAATCATTGAATTGTAGTTTCTGAGAAAAATGTGACGACATTTTCAACTTGGCTGTCATGTAATGAGTAATGAATTTGAAAAGGCATCACACGACATAGCCAACTTCAATAAACCTTTCAGAAATCCTTGTGATGTAGTTCCTGAAAAAGATGCAACGAAAATATTTATGGGACGGGTGGACGAACTGACGGATGGACAGACAGAGATAAAACAGTATACCCCCACTTTTTCAAAGCCGCGGTCTAATGATTGGGTCAATATTCCTGACATTAAGACATTACAATACTTGATATAATTATCTTTATAGCACTATAAGCCTCAGTTACCAAGACAAAATATTATCATATTTATCTTACTTTTTAAAGTTCTTACATGTGCTAGAAATATGGTGAAAGAGTTCCTGCCTCGAATTATTATGAAGTGAGCATTCGATTAAAAATGATTTTTATCCTCAACTTTATCAGCTGTACAAGTATCTAGCATTTTCAATTCTTTTAAAATGTAATGGAAGAGCACCGATTGTGAATTAACATATGAACTACCTTTCTTAAAATCAATAATATCTAAATATTTTTCTTCTTCTTGAAAACAATCTTTAAATGAAAAATAAGTGTCAAATTTCCAACAAAACACATAATGTACCAAGTTTTTAAAATTAGATAATTTGACAAAGACACAAGCAGGACAAGAATGTCACACATTGTCTTAGTTTTTTTACTAGTTTGTTATTGGCTTTCATACTGCAGTCATTCTATTTGAGCAGTCAAAATGCGTTTACTGTATATTTCTGCGACAAAACTAATTTAAATAAAACTCAGATGATTGATACAAGGAGAGAAAGCGTTGCGACCAAAGAGGGTAAGTAGTGTTATTCAACTCCGATATATTTATTTATGTAGTTAATAGTAAGGGAAACCTCACTCCTCTGATACGCGAAAGGGGGGGACCGAAGATCTAGTTAAGTCTTAGATGCATGATTTTTTTTATTAGTTGTTAGTGGCTTTGAACTAGCTTTCAGATAACGGCAAGAACTCTCAGATCTGTTCCTAGTGTCTTTTTGTTGTCGGAATGTACAAGTACCCGGCCACGTCCACTTGTCTTTTTGTCCATCTGATGAGTTAAACCTTTTTCAACAGATTTTTATAGTTCGTTCTTATGTTGTACTGTTATACCACTGTTGCAGGTTAGAGGAAGGGTTGAGATCCGGCTAACATGTTAAACCCCGCCACATTATTTATGTATATGCCGGTCACAAGTCAGGAGCCTGTAATTCAGTGGTTGTTGTTTGTTTATGTGTTACATATTTGTTTTTCGTTCATATTTTAATACAAATAAGGTACTTTTTACATTTTCATATCGGGGCCTTTTATAGTTGACTATGCGGTATGGGCTTTGCTCATTGTTGAAAGCTGTACAGTGACCTATAGCTGTTAATGTCTGTGTCATGTTGGTCTCTTGTGGATAGTTGTGTCATTGGCAATCATACCACATCTTCTAATTTAAAAAGAGATAGATCAAGCCACACATGCAAAAATTAGCGAAATAGAACAGCACAGACTGATATTGGACATACAAACAACGAAATATAAAGATAGATAAAGTACCTTGACACGTAAAACGAATATTGGACGAGGATAAGGACTGAGCAGTTGCTATAAGCATGTTTATCAACTCAATATACTGAGACAAATATCCCGAATGGAAAGAATATTTCTAATCAAGACGGACAACCACACATACCATAGAGGACGGAGTTGGTCTTTTTAGAAAAAAAATACCCATACCATAAGAAAAACGCATTGTCGGAATAATGGGCTGTCGGAGTATTGGGTTGTCGGAATAATGGGCTGTCGGAGTAATGGGCTGTCGGAATAGTGGGCTGTCGGAGTAATGGGCTGTCGGAATAATGGTTGTCGGACTAATGGGATGTCACCAATAACAAGAAATCAAGCAAATTCTATAATTAAAAATAATTCCAAGCTCAAATAATAGCCTGTTTCAAGTAATATCATTTTACTTTCAGTTTTCAACACTACAAAATGCACTTACACAGATACACATATATAGAAGTTTATATATATTATATATATATATATATATATATAAAGATAACAAAAAAATTAATGAACAAGAAACAGGAAACTGGAATTAATTAGAATTGTTTCACAAATTTATGAAACAATATTTAATTTGATTGCATATATTTTGTCAAATAAACTTTCTAAAGTTATGAACATGATGAAAGAGTACATTAGCACATTCTCTTTTTATAACTCTATACATGTAAATCATTTTTCATTATTTTAACCTGCTCCAAGTTTCTGAATAATAAAGGAAGTTCTTTTGTTAACTGCTTGTTTTGTTGAAAGAACCTTTTGTATATACTAAAATAACTATGTTGACTTATTATATGTACTACATGTATTATGTAATACCAGCCCCATGTGCTAAAAATAATGGCTTTGAAACAAAGCTTTTTATTTAAATATCATTTATTCATAATTTTTTATCTCAGGTACATCATATTTTAGAATATGGGATGTGGTACCGTATATGATAATTTCAATGAGAAAATTATCCACCAGAGACCAAATGAAATGGAAACTATAAGCAACTAAATGAAATGTCACTGTCAAGACTACTGGGTTCAACATATGGATTTTTATTTATCATTTTTCACTGGTTTCCCTATCAAGAAACCCTTTATAATGCTTCTATATTATACTAGATTCATGAATTAATTATTGAAAGTCTGGGATTTAGCAAAAAAGAAAATTCTTACAGAAAATATTATATAATAACATTTTTAGTTTCCCTTCATACTTGATGCATATTAAGGTCAGAACAGTTTCACAGTATTGTAGGTATCAAATATTAATCTTCAATATCCAGGAAATTATTGCAAGTCTATCCATAATGTTCTGTTCTGGTCCCTTGCACTTTCTGAGAGTTGATGTTAATATACAATCAAACTTTGTTGTATTTGAAACATAAATGCAAAGATCTGTGACTTCAGTTTGTGATTAAAATTGTGTCAGTGATCGATGGATCCAGAAATTTTCATAAGAGGAGGTGGAACTGGGGGATGGAGGCACTGACTGCATAAGAGGGGACCTGCTGTAAATAGTCAACCAATTTTTTCCCACAAAACTCTCCACCTTCTTAATCCACTTCTGGATGTCTTAAAGCTTCAATTACATGTACATGTATAAATCTGGGCTTTTTTTAAAATCATTTTCTATTTTTTAGGCTACTATCACTTTGACATTTAGTAACAAGTGTAAGCTTCAATGAAACTAGATTTCAATACATAAGACATAACTGCTAAGTTACTTTTCTTTTAAATTTCGGTGATTCACAAGAAATGTTCACACCCATAAATTGGTATCCCAATTATAGAATTAAACCCTTTAAATGGCATACAACATGTACCAAATCAACACTAAATTATCTCTCTGATAATATAAGAGTCCCCTGACTGTTTTTTTTTTTTTAAAGAACAGTCAGGGACCTCTTATATCAGAGACATATATAATTGTGTTCATGTGATTTTATAAACACTTGTAAACTCAAGTATATATAAATTTAGTTTTGAAGTGGTAGTATATATATATAGTCATAGATGGCAATAATATGAAAACCATCTTAGGTTTTTAATTTACCAGTGAAAATAACCTATTCTATTCCATGTCTGTATATATCTATATATAGATAAAAGTAGATTGATACAGAAGTTGTCTGGACAAACAGTCTCCTGACAAACAATAGTTTTAGATTGTGTTAAAACAGGAATAGAAAGTAACTTTGTTTTCAAAATTATTTTAATTATGTTATAATTAGCATGGTTAGGTTTAAATAGCAAATTCTAAATGAGCTAAACTTGAGAAAGACAATGGGGAATATGTGATCAAATAGACAACAATTAACAGACCAAAGAGCAGACAACAGTGGAAAGGCCACCAATGGGGAATATAACAAATAGACAACAACCAGACCAAAGAGCAGACAACAGTGGAAAGACCACCAATGGGGAATATGTCAAATAGACAACAACCAGACCAAAAAGCAGACAACAGTGGAAAGACCACCAATGGGTTTTCAATGCAGCGAGACAATCCTGCAACCAGAGACGGTCCTCAGCTGGCCCCTAAATAAAATTGTGTACTAGTTCAGTGAAAATGGATTTCACACAAAGCTCCAAAACATATAAATGAACCAAAATTAAATAACATGTATACAAGACTATACTTAGAAAGGCAATTATCATGATTATGTATATATTTTTTTTTTGTGAAATCAGAAAAAAAGACACTATATAAATATAATACATGCATATTTCATGTATTTTAACCAGAATTTCTTTCATGTAAATTGAATTTTTCCATGAATAGAAAGTTGATATGTAAAACCTTCTTGTAGGCCTATTAAATAAGGAATTCATGAGTATATGAAATTTCTTTAAATTTTTTAATGCAATAGTAACTTCAACACCATCATATCAATTCAAAATATGCAAATAGTTCGTAAAACCTGTCAAAAGGTAATGACCACCAACGAGGAAGTAAAAATAATAAAGTCAACAATACCATCGTCCACAGACATCATCCATCAAATTAAATATAAAAGACGATTCAAAACTACAAAATCTTATGAAATATATGTTATTAAATACCCACTTTTTTTGTTCCACCATCCTGGCTATCTTAGATGACCTGTTTGTGGACATTTTGAAGCAGGAAGTTATATTTGAACTAGACAATTTAAACCTAGATCATTTAAATATACAGTACTCTACTTGGGTGAGGTATCACAAAGGGTGATTTCAATCAGGAACTTTTAGTGTGTCAAATGTTCAACTTCAATATCAAAGAGCAACAATAAACATGATAAATACATAAATATGTCTAACATATTTTTTGTGCACTTTAATAATACACAAAATACATATAATTTACACACATGCATAGAATGATATATATATATATATATATATCTACATAAAAATAAGAAAATATTTTTTGAATATATCTGGGTATATACTAAACAGTATAGACATGGTAAATAGTCAAAACAAAAACCACTCATACAATTAGCCAATATGATTACAAGGTTCCGAGGGTCAAAAATAACCATGTCAGTATGTAGTTTGTCAGTACCATTGTGAATAATGATTTATTGTCACTCATTTTACTGATATTATCAATTTAGATTTTGATACTAAATGCATTTGTATACATTTACATACATGATATATATATACAGGTTCATGTAAATCAAAAGTTTTAACTGCATACATATCCAGAAATCAATTTGCTTATTTGAATATTATACTAAAGAAATCGGATACGGGTCATGGAAATTACATTAAAAGGATACAGAATTTTGAAAAAATGTCTGTTTTAATTTTAATTTAAGTGATAAACAGGTTGCTGAGGCAGAAAATGAATATACACAACAATATACACCATTTAAACGAAACATAATGACTGTTGTTGCAAAAATACAGGTTCCCAAGCTATTTTAAAAATGGAAGCGAGAGGCTTTTAACATTGCAGTGTTTTGAAACTCGAATTTCCAAAGAATAAGCAAGTCCAAACCTTGTATGTGTAGTCGTTGAACTCTTAAGGTTCCCACGTAAAATAAAATGTCACCATTTCAAGAAGAATAAACTCATGTAAGCATGAAAAATTCACTAAATTCGCGTTCATTGTTTTGATTTTGACCGCCTGACAACATTACGGAAATATCAAAGTGATTGTAAATAAGGACTCTGTGACAGGCAACTTATAATATCCGTGTTTCAAAGATTTTAATGTTATCAAGCCTATCAAGCCAGTTCAGTTCAAACTACTATCACGTGGTACAATTCTAATTTACATAAATGAATATTAATTAGCAAAACCACTACTAATTTCTGGCTATGAACCTCTTAAAAAATCTAATTCTAAAAGGAGTCAATTGTTCTAATTTGAATTTGTCCAAACAGATTGAGGTGAATATGGTGAGAAAATATGCTTTTAATGCCAGGATAAGAAAGTCCAAAAATAATCTCATCAGTGTATCCTCAGGGTGGGAACCATGGCTGAGAATAGACCTAATCTTCCTCAATTTGTGACAAAAAAACAGGTAGTGGATCAATTATATAAATAATATAACAAATTCACAAGGTGAGCAAGACATTTATCAACTTGTATGGAACCATCCACTCAACCTCCCCCCCCCAAAAAAAAATAATTTAATAAACTAAATACTATTTATACTAATACTTATATTTTTATTTTTATTTTATAATCAAACTAGGGAAAATTTAAAGCAAATCAACAGAATTTCTGACAGAACGTTTACAAAGTAAGACCTCTTGAGATTGTTCACGGTGTGTCAGTAATTCTACTGGCAGTATATTTATAATCTGTATTCATTATATAAATTAAAAAAAGGTAATTTACTTCCTGTTCCTTATCAGACTTATATCAATATAAGGTATATACTAATGTCAAAAGCTGATTTACTTAGGGCTGTAAATAAATATAAAATGTAGATAACAAAAAATTTCACCTGTATCATCATATAAATGTCAATACAAAGTAGCTGTTGTACAGGCAGGGGGTTTTGATATATTTTGTACATGTTTATTTGCAAGAATATCTTCCTTTTATACATTGGCATATATAACATACCCGTAGCCAGGGGCTTCGGGAGTTGGGACGAACCCCCCCTTGAAAACAAATAAGCACTGTTAAAGTCCATGTCAGTCGGGAGTGATTGGTAAATTTACCGATATCGGTAATTTTAGTGTGATCTGTAATTCTACAGAGGCTGGATCGGTATTTTTAACAATGTCAAGATCGCGCCTCTTTTCTTCCTCCAATAACAGTGATCATGTTCTGTTCAAGTTGTGACTGTTAAAGTCCAGTTTGTAAGTCCAACAAACCCCCCTTGTAAATTCCTGGCTACTGGCCTGCATAAATACTTGCAAATGTTATTAAAGTGATTAAAAACTCTGAATTCTAACTGTATGATTAATTAATGTCATTAATGCAAGATATATATGCATTTTCCCTAAAAAACCTGCCCTAAATGGACATGATGGATTTGGCATTGGAGGAATTTTTTTAAACCGACTTTTATTTTGCAGAAAACTAGAGGCTCTCAAGAGCCTGTGTCGCTCACCTGTTACTGTATTTACTGATGTCGGTCATCTTGGTTGGTAGGTGGGGTCATTATACACTTTTTTTAAATAGATTCCATAGTGATGATTGTGGCCACGTTTAGTTAAATATGGCCCATAGTTTTAGAAAAGAAGATTTTTGTACAGGTTACAAAAATGACGAAAATTTGTTCAAAATTGACTATAAAGGGCAATTAAGGGGTACTCTTACAATTTTTATCATGTTGACTTATTTGTAGATCCTACTTTGCTGAACAAAATTGCTGTTTACAGTTTATCTCTATCTATAATAGTATTCAAGATAATAACCAAAAACTGCAAAATTTCCTTAAAATTACCAATTTTAGGACAGCAACCCAATAACGAGTTGTCAGATTCATCTGATAATTTGCGAGGGGATAGATCTTATTCTGATGGACATTTAAATCTTGAAAGATTTGCCCTAAATGTCTTAGTTTTAAAGATATAAATCAAAAACTGCATTTTACCACTATGTTCTAATTTTAGCCATGTCGGCCATTTTGTTTGGTAGGCGGTGTCATCGGACACATTTTTCAAACTATATACCACAATGATAATTATTGCCAAGTTTGTTTTAATTTGGCCATGTAGTTTCAGAGAAGAAGATTTTTGTTCAAGTTACAAAAAATGACGAAAATTTGTTAAAAATTGACTATAAAGGGCAATAACTCCTTAAGGGGTTGACTGACAATTTTGGTCATGTTGACTTATTTGTAGGTTTTACTTTGCTGAACATTATTGCTGTTTACAGTTTATCTCTATCTATAATAGTATTCAAGATAATAACCAAAAACTGCAAAATTTCCTTAAAATAACCAATTCAGGGGCAGCAACCTAACAACGGGTTGTCCGATTCATCTGAAAATTCTAGGGCAGATAGATCTTGACCTGATTAACAATTTTACCCCATGTCAGATTTGCTCTAAATGTTTTGGTTTCAAAGATATAAGCCAAAATATACATTTTACCCCTGTGTTCTATTTTTAGCCATGGTGGCCATCTTGGTTGGATGGCCAGGTCACCGGACACATTTTTTAAACTAGATACCCCAAGGATGATTGTGGCCAAGTTTGGTAACATTTGGTGCAGTAGTTTCAGAGGAGAAGATTTTTGTAAAAGTTTACGGACGCCGGACGCCGGACGCAGGATGACGGACGCCAAGTGATGAGAAAAGCTCACTTGACCTTTCAGGTCAGGTGAGCTAAAAAATGAAATATAATAGGCTAATAACTTCCGAAATTTGTGAAAAACAGCATTGAGTTAATTTTGATGATGCATTTTCTTATAGATCTGCAGAAAATTTTAAGAGCAGGGCTAGCTAGTACTGTGTTGGGACTGGAACTAATTAAGTAAGTTACTTTCTTTTTTTAGAAGTTTTTCCTTATCATATGTCAATGATTGGTCCACTTAATGATAAGTAAACTTTTAATCTTCTTGTCAACAAGTGCAACCTAAAGGTTTGCTTCCCTCTTTAGGGGATTACCACTTGATATATCCACTTTTCTTGACCTAATTTGCTAATTAATAAGGCCAACAAATGGCAAATTACTATAATAAGAATGCCCCATACATATATAACATTTGTAATTGAAAACCAGCTTGTTTTCTTAAAACTGAACTAATGGTATTCCTTTGATTTGTACATGTTCCACAATGACAGCCAGACTTGATGACTGTACTGAGACAGCTGGTTATTGGTAATTCCTATATTTTCCCTTTGATCTTACTGCCTAATATTTTCGAGTATCAAGGTACTGGCTGTTTCACTAAAAAGAGTATGCAATACATTGTATGACGTCATAATTACTGATAAACAGAATATAATAGGTAGTCTCTTTTTTGATACTGACTATATCATGTGGAATATCTAAACTAGCCCTAACGGGCTAGTCTGGATATTCCACATGATATAGTCAGTATCAAAAATGAAACTACCTATTATTCTTTACATGTAACTTCATTTACTTTTATTGTCTCATTCATCTGCTTGCTTGTGTTTCACAACACTATCAAATAACTTAGCTATTGATGGCCAGGGTATTCATGGAAAAAGCAAAGTAACAAAAGTGAACCACCAGCCTCCAACAGGAAAACCAGAAATTCTTTAAAAAAAAGAACCGAGTTAAATCCCTCAATTAAAAGAGATATTATACTATAGGTAAGGATAACTGACAAAAAAGAAAACTCATACATCTTTTAAACACATATTATTGAATGATAAAAAGGAAAAACGATACTTAGAACTTTCAAACACCTAAATGAATAGTTTATAAAACAGAGAAACACATACATCTTTTAAACACTTAAAAGAATGATAAAACAGAGAAACACATACATGTACATTTGTTTTGTACATCTTTAAACACTTAAAAGAATGATAAAACAGAGAAACACATACCTCTTTTAAACACCTAAATGACTGATAGAACAGCTGAGAAACCCATACCTCTTTTAAACACCTTAAGGAATGATTTAACAGAGAAACCAAATGATAGCTTGAACCCTTTTTACATATTATCTTTTATTGCTGGGCTGGATATGTACATATTTAAAAAAGAAAAGTTAACTGTTTACAAGTAAAAGGTAAAGTTTTATGTAAAGTGTGAATGAGTCACTTGTCTAAACAATCAACAAAGTTGAACACTTGTGTTTTAAGAGTTATTACAACAGTCCTACCTTCTTTGTTGGATAATTCTTGATATCCGGCCTTTAGCTTCATCAGTAATCCTATCTACTACCATGCCACCGGCTGACATGTTAACACTGTCAACTTATAACAAACTTTAAGTTTTTAGAGATGTTGTTTTCCAGTAATCACGTTCATTTCCTTTGATTATTGATAAAGAGGAAACTTGCTTATAGCCAAACGACTTATTTCCCCTTTTGAAAAAAAATTGTATTTATAAAAATTTGTACACAAAGTTCCCTTGAAGTTTGATTGAATTGAAGATTATATGTTCAGTATACAGATAAAGGCACAAACCAGGCATGAAACATTTTATTTCCTGGTCTTTTCATGGTAAGAAAATCAGGTAACAATATATCAATGTTTGCATAGTCGTTAAATTCTCATTTTGATATCTTTCACTTTTACAGTTATAATATTGTAATTTCTTGTCATTTCTGTCCAGTATTTGAAAGAATTGTACATGTATCAATCAATTGTCAAACTTTTCAATTTCCACAATTTCCCCAAAAATCAAAACTTTTCTGCCTCAGACTCTTACATTACATGTAATACACGTCTATCCATTAAATGCACATCACACTAATATTCGGTACTTTTTCTTAACACTGAAGTTTAAATTTTAACAATAGGCAAACTGAAAGTAAGGATGGATGAATAAATAGATAAGTCCTGTTACACGGACGCACATGTGCCGTGGCCAATACACAACAGAATAAATTTAACGCAGTCAGCATGTAAGTAATTTCAAGGTAAGTTAGTATCTAAATGTATATGTAGATATATAATAATGTATGTAACAAAATCCAGGTAAGCTTTGTCAAATTGCATTAAATCCTTACAAGTTTTATCCAAATCTATGAACAACAACAAATCTAATTTCACAACTTGTAAAAAACAAAACCAAAAATCTTTTTAAAATACACATCTAAACTAATCACACAGGAAGTAAATGGATACATAAGTACATTGTACAATTTTATAAAATTACAGTTCAATAGGCTAGGACAATGTATATCAATCTAAGATGATTTAAATCTCTCAACTTCATGACTACATTACAATTTTACACCTCTTAATATGCAAGTCTATTATATCCAAAGTGTAAACTTGTTACCATTACAATTGGGTAGATGTCATTCTCATTGTTAGATGTGAAAAATGGATAAATAAGGAAACAAATGTTTCCAGCTTAAATCCCCCAAAAAAACTAACAGATACAAAATGTTGGAGTTATTTTTGTCAAAATAAGCACTAAAACATTGCAACTCAATAATTAAAACTCCTTGATTTCATGAGACTTTTAATTTAACCCCATAAATCAATTTTGTAAATAGAGAAAGTGAAACAAGAGCGAGCCATTTGGTGGACTGATTCAATTCACAAAATACTAATTTTTGTATAAGTAAAAAAAAAAAAAAATATAACTGACATATATAGACAAATATAATTGAGCATGCTCTCTATCTATTTATATTTATGTTTATACAGAATGTATCTAGTTATAAGACAATGGTCAGTCTTCAGAGGTCATATCAATGGTTATTTAGATGACATCAAGCAAAGTCTTAAATACACTTTAATAGCTGATACATACAATGTATCATTGGGTCTGTGCAAATCTTAACTGCTTTATATTTAAGACTTTTTTGTAATTTGGATATCCTTTTTAGTAGGTCAGTGGCAGATCCAGAAATTTCCATATAAGTGGGGGCCCACTGACTGCCTAAGAGGGGACCAGCTCCAGTCACACTTCAATGATTCTCTATATAAGCAACATTTTTTTCCCCAAAAAGGTGGAGGGCACCACCTAAATCCGCCTCTGTAGGTTATAAACTAAATATGAGAATTTTGAGTCAAATCAGTGAACATAAATTTGACAGCTTATGCTCCTTTTTAGATCCTTATATAATAAGTATATAAACCAGTACCTAACTATTCAATTACATGAAGGAATTATAAATTTTCTTGAAAGTATAGATCTAAGTTCCTCAAGTCCTTAAAAATGTGAATTTAAAAAAAACAACAATTCCATATGATAATAGTAGGTGCACAACTTTAGCATGTGCAAGATGTGAATAATCTTTCTGAGAAGTCTCAGGTTTAAAAACTGTATAAGAAGTTGAAAACAGCAGATGTTGAAAACTTGGACATTCTTTCATATTATTGCTTCAAGTTGACTAAGCTTGGAAAAAATAACAAAAAATTCCTAAAACAATTCAACAATAGCAGATCCACAAATTCAGTATTATACATGTATGTGCAACAGGCCCGTAGCCAGAAATTTCCAAGGAGGGGTTCGTTGGACTCATGAACTCCACTTTAACAGTCACAATTTGAACATACTGTTGACTTTAACAGTGCTTATTTGATTTAAAGGGGTGGGGTCGTCCAAACCCCCAGAACCCCCCTGGCTACGGGTATGTGCAATCTCTGTGTGAAGTTTGAGGGAAGTGGGAAGAGTTTGATCATCTTTCATAAATTTTGCTGATACAAACTATTTCTTTCAAAATAATTTAAACCTGTCATGCCTGTGCTTCAAGGAAGTAAATATGCATCAAATATATAAATATATATACAATTCAAATGTGTTCAAACTATAAAAGATAAAAAGATTTAAAAGATAAGCTTGCTATATTACAACTGATATTACAGAAAAATAATTGATTTTTTCTACCTAAAAGAAAAGTTTATACAGATTTAACCTTTGGAATTAACAATAAAGTGGGAAATTTATTTAGAAGGAAGTTTCTCACAGGGAAGACTACAAGCATGATAAGGTATACAAACTCAAATTTTATTGATTATTCTAAACCTATAGAATTTAAAAAGCAAGTACAATGTTTACATATATCTTTGTCAAAGATTGAAAGAAGGCAATCTATATCTTGGTAAACGACTCAATGATTAATTATCTATATATAAACCAAGGAAACACACATTAAAAAAAATGTTTCGACTTGTTGAGCCAAAATCTGCATCCACATGTACGTGATAAACGCCTTTAGAAAAACTGTACTTAATTTGTCAAACATTGAAATTGGTGGTTCTGATACTATTATTCACGATTGGAACCCCACAAATAATAATCAATCCACAGTTCTAAATTACACTGAAGTAAAATACAAAACATGTGCATAGTACATGTAGTATATATAAGGAAGTTGGTGTGTTAACTGATCCTGCCTTGGTAAAGCCTGTGAATATGATTTCGACAGCGAAACCCATATACAAGCTAAGTTATTCTACAATAATATGCAAAGTACATGCATTTAAAATAAAATAATATATTTACAATTAAATTTCAAGAAAGTGAAACATCATTTTAATAAATCATTTAATAATGATTTATTAAATAAATTTTCATTGTTCATTCTGTTTTCATTTAAGTGGGGCGAGTTGGCAGGAGTAAAATTAACTGGATTTAACTCTTTTCTCAAGTGGGACAATTTTTTTAAATTGTGGAGCAAGTTCACTAACCAGTTTGGGGCGATTTTTGTAAAAGTGGGGCGATTTGTGAGCAAAAGACTGACATCAATGATAGTGTCAATAACCATTGATTTTGTCTGATGATGTTGCTCTGCTAGGTTTAAGTGCATCCCCAACATTGAAGACTGATCATGAATATAAATAATGACTAAAATCTTGTCTTACATTGGGCCATAATAAATAATAGGTTTGTTTGCCCAAACGCTACCTACCCAGAAAAAAGCTGCCTACTCAAATTCTTTTATTGTCCTGATTTGAAGAAGTTTTTTTTTAATCAGATAGGCATGAAGACTAATTAACATCTGATACTTCAATTTCTTCTTTTGAAAAAAAAAAAAAGAAATTGCCTACCTACCTATCCACTGTCTCAACCTCTGGGTAGGGTTTGGGCAAACAAAAATATTTTTAAGTGTGGCCTTGTATAATATTACCATGATTACTGATCACATTTTCTGTTTAAAATTCATCTCAATCACTATCTTCTATAAGTGCTTTCTCAAATCAGAAAAGAGCAAATCAAAATTATTCAAGAGCAATACTCCTAAAATGTAGTCTGACAGATTTGATGTACATTGTAAAAGGACTGTCTGTACACTTTCAAAAATGTACATGTATATATATATATATGCCATCATTCTGTCTTTTTCCGCTTCGCTCAGATTTTCTCTGTCTGAAGCGGTTCATGTGATATTAATACATTGTAATATATACATGTATCCTGATTTGAACAGTCATTATTTAATTTATTTATCAAAGACAACAGCATCCATTTAATGTTTTTAAAATGCCAGACTGAACTGACAATAAAACATTCAAACTTACCATTTATTACCAAAATACTGTGACTTATTAATTATGTACATGTAGTGCACATCAATGTACATGAAATATGAAAGTGTAATAAATAATCTGTCCTTCAGACACTCCTTCTTTGGTAAAAACTTAGAAAACTGAAAAAAGAAGAAAGGGCAAAATCTGGTTGGGTTCATGACTAAGGAGTAATTAGGTGGTCATAAGTCAATGGTCTAGACTATACACATGTACATCATCATGTAGATATTTACAAATGTACTATTTTTCTTTATGCATCTATATACATTGTACATACAGGACATACAGGTCATTCATCAAACAAGGAAACATTAAAGGATCTCATCAACATTCACCTCTCAAGGTCAAAATACAATTTTTAGTCTTGTGCAGAAAAAAACGAAGTTAAATTTTTTTTTGTTTTATATAAATTTCGAAATTTCGAAAAACTGTCTATAGTTGTGTAAAGTCCACACCTTTTGTACAAATTACATATTTAAGGAAAAAAAGTGCTGACTATACATGTGTACATGCCCAAATACAGAATTGCCATTAAATTACCATTTTCAGCACAGCTTTCACAGCTGTAAATACATTAATTGTAAGTTAAAATCTGTTTTTGCCAGTTTAATAGTATAAAAGCCATGTGCACTTAAGTTCTCTTTATATACAAAGGGAGATAATTCAAATTTTAATTTGTGCAGTTATTTGAAGTCAGCAGGTCCTCCTGTCATCAATTCATGGCTGTGGAGTAATAGGCTGACACACGTATACAAGCTTTTATGACTGTTATCAGCTTATTACTGTGCCTTAAACAGATGAAACTTGAAACGAGAATTACAAAGATTTTAATTTTTAATTGTAAACAGTATATATATATATATATATACAACTCGTCTAAACATCAACCCAACAATGTTAGACCTGTAAATTTGCTATATATAGAAATAAGCAACAAATTATCAAAGAAGATAATATAAAGTATAAGACCATTATAATCATTATAATCCATTGCAATGCATTGTATCTTGCAGTTTTTAGACGATGTTGATCCTCATCCACACATTATTTTGAGGTTATTTCACAAAATACCTAGTAAGAAATTGAGGTGAAATTGGTAACAAGGCATAAATATTAACCAAGGGTAAAAAATTTAATCTTACATGTATATAACCACACACACACACACACACACATTACCCAATAAGTATGATAAACAGCTTTGCATGCCAATGCAAATGACAAGTTGATAAATATAGAATAAGTAAATTTACTTATCCATGTGAGCAAAATGAAAGTATTATGCCCTTCATGTACATGTACTACAAATAAATTGATTTATCTGAAAATTATATATTTATTACTTTTGATGACAGTTGAATGGTTCATCTGAAATCAGCCAATAGATTTAGTTATGCTTATTGGGTTGCAATTTTACACTTGAACTAGCGAACTATGTGAATCAATAGCTACTATCATGCAATTAGTATATATAATTGGAATAACTTAATTTAAATTTCAAAGATTTTTAAATAGAAATAATATCATTTCAATAACATACATGACATAGTCATGATACTACATGCAGATCTCATTTGAAATTTCAGTAAGATTGGAGTTTCTTAATTTGTTGGCTTTGATGTATATACTAATAGGCAAATTTACAAAAATGGACAATGTTTGAAGTATTAAGTTAATTCTGTAAATAGGAAAAAAGACCATCCATTAATTGATTGTTCGTAAATTTGCCTATTCTACCAAATTCGTTTTTCGCTAAAATATAAACAAAAATATCTGAGTATTTAACAAAAAAGGTTGTTTTTAATTAAAATTTCACAATATAAAGTTCTTTAAATAAACAATGTACATGTACAAATGTAGTAGACCTGTCCAGAAATGTGGTTTATGCACATACATGTATGTTGTAAATTAACAGAATGAAAAGCTATGGTCATGATGGTACATACATTGTAGTCCTGTACCTAAGGTTTTGTTTTATTTTTGTCAAAATTCTGTAAGATTTTATTTTGAGTTGTAAACTACATTGTATTTCATCCTATATACATGTACATGTATATATATGGACTCAGCTTCAAACGAAAAAATCAGAGGGGTTTGGTAAAATTTCAACTAGTCTGATTGTTTCTGATAAAAGGGGTCATTTGATTTCATCAGTGTTTTGGAAAGGAGATGTACAGCTAGCTATAACAGGGGCGGATCCAGGATTTCCAGTTAGGGGGGGCGCAAATTTTATTTTCGCCGAGCGGAGCGAGGCGAAAAACTTTTAGAGGTTTTTTTTAGGTAAAATTATTGAAATATTCTTCTAAAGGGGTGAAATGTAGATATCTCGAATTATTGTGTGTTAAAATTAGCGAGGAATTAAAGTTTCAAGCTGAAACCGCCTATAGATAGACGGGCGGACAGACGAACGCAAAGTGAGACGAGACAGATCACAATTGCTCACCTGACCAATATATTTTTCAAACGAAAAGTTCTACTTTTACCAGCGATTTTTAATTGTCTGTTTTCATTTTTTTGATTTTTCGGAGGTCGTGCCAGACTTTACTGTGTTCGCCACAAACAACTAAAATCAGAATGAAGTGCATTTACGTAGTTATATTTATTTTCTTGGGATCCCAAGCATGCAGTAATACGGTACAGAATTCGGCTAAATATTTAGGTTACAAGTGAGAAATAAATATAGACACAGAGATACAAATCAATAAACTAACCTTTCTCTTGAAACAGTATTTATATCTTTCATTACGGATATTATAAAAGAATCTCACCTGCCGACTGTTTTATTGACCGTGGCTTGATGAAATTGAGTAAGGGATGTTTTGAAACTTCGATTATATCAAACAAATTGATTATAAAAACCGCAAATACAATGTAACATTTGTTGCTAAACACCTATTATACATTGTCATCAAACGCAGCTCCGCGTTTTGAAATTATTTATAGAACTTTAATAAAGCGTAGGTCAGTTGATTAGTGATATTATCACGTTGATTCTGATTCTGTTAAACTGACTGTTTTATATACTTTGAATGTTAAAAAAGATTGAAACTGACTGTTTTATATACTTTGAATGTTAAAAAAGATTGAATGGTCTCTTCTGATACTTAAATATGTTGAAGTTAACCCATGTTTTGCAAATTTTAGGGGGGGGCGCACGCCCGCGCCTAAATCCGCCCCTGTATAAAATGAAATGATTAATCAATTATAGCCTCGGATGTAACAAATAAAGGAAGATATTCAACACTCAATCATTTTTAATAATTGTTTGATATGAAAAAAATGTTACCAGTCCTAGATCCATGCACAAGAAAGTGAAAATTTCATATCTTCTCTCAATTATAAAATGGTTAAGTAGTGCTATAAATGTGTCATTTCATACTGATAAGGCGACTGATAATAATATTTAACTGACAGATGTTTTAAACACAAAATTGTAAAACTTTGAAAGTTTTAGGATAATGCATAGGCACATTTGGGGTTGACCCTCCCCCTTTTTTCTAAATTTAAAAATAAATAAATTTGGAAACATTTTTTGATGTATCGATCCTGCCTTTCAAGATTTATTTGAAAACTTATTATTTTTATGTATGGTTTTTAAATTATTTTAATCTTGCAATTTATTGAAAAAAAATAATTTTGTAAAATAATCAAAATCACATATATATAATTATAATGAAAAAAAAGATACTTTGTTTGATTGGTATTGTGTATTTCATTTGTATCCCTTCTTGCAAATATTGTCACCTATAAATTGAGAGAGAAACCATGTGGTATCTGTGAACTAACATAATATAATTGATGTGACAGGTTAATTTGAAAATATGGTGTTTTCAAAGTGGTGCAGAAGATAAGTTCATTTTTTATTCAACATCCTTTTGATGCAAATTCTTGGGCTTAGTTCATAGACTGTTACCTGATAACAGCGCTTCTTTGTTTACATTTGATATAAGGTCATAAATAATGCCACAACTGAATCCCTAACAACAGAACCAATATGGGAAACATTATGGTTCTTCTGTTTCTTTTATCAACATGTTTGAATTTAACATGTTTATAAAAATAATAATACAGACTTCATGCCCATTCACAGGTAATGCTTGTCTAAATAATTATGACATCTTGAAAGGCTATTATATTTTTTTTCCTTGACGTCGAAGTGGGTTGGTCTTTTCACCACCACACACCACCGAACATCTGAAATACCACCAACCACTAAGAAAAACTTTGATATCATACAATAAAATGATAAAATAAATTAAATTACATATACTTTAATCAATTTTTCGATTTTTATGGGCATCATTTTTATGTTAAAATTGAAAATCAATATAAGGAAAAACCTCTCCGGATTACATTGTGTGTGTTATAAAATTCAAATATATTCATAATTAGTAATTAGTTCAAGTATCCTTTTATTATTATTGGTACAATTATTTTATAGCAGAGTTAGAAGAAAAAATGGAAAAAAGTATATTTGAGGTGTCCATGAGGGTCAGAGGAGTTCAAAAAGTGGGGGTTATAAGACTCTTCCTTTCTGTTTTCTGTAGATATTTGGACTTTTAATCTTCTTATTTGTTAAATTAATAACTTGAATATTATATTTAATTCACATTGATAATGATAAATGACAAAATAATAAACTTTTGGGGTGTTCGGTGGTGAAAAGACCTACCGCGTCGAAGTAAGGCGTCAAAGAAAAAAATTATAATAGCCTTTCAAGACGTCATAATTATTTGGACTAGGGTAATGCCTGCCTCATATTAAAATTGTAATAGACAGGTTTAAATGTGTTATCTTTAACTTATCAGTGCCAAACTGCTTCAGGTATAGAGAATGATATTTTGTGTGCAAAAGTCACTTGCAAATGTTTGCAGACAGTTTTTTTGTTTTTGTTTTGTTTTTTTGTGGCCTGATGAAGTAAACTTGACATGCTAGAAGGCAATAAATAAAAGAGCATACAAGATCCTTAAAGGGAGTATACAGGACATCCACATAACCTAGTCTCAAATGTTAAGAAATCAGCAAGTATAATTTGTTAAGAACCAAAGATCACTAAACAGAAAAAAAATGCCATATTTTTGTGTACTAAGTGCGTAATTACGACTAATTACTATGGTGCCAGCCTTCTGAAGGCTATTGGCATTTACAGAATTAATCAGCTAGCTATAAAATTGATTTCGGGAACTAACTGTACCTTCTGGAGGTCATTATTTGCCCCAAAGCACCAATTTTTTCAGTATTCTCTCCCAAATTTTTTTGGAGGTGTCCAGCGGAAGTGACTAAAGCCTCGCTCTGGTCCCGATCATAGTCCTCCACACGTTTTTTAAAATGTAGTATTAAACCGCGGGATCTTTTGAAATCATAAATAAATAACAATAAATAATATTAATTGGCATAATTGGCTACAATATAAGTTAACAAGCAGTTGAATGATGGATTCCCTTTATTATAATAATAAAAAAAACTACTTTCTTAATTGCATTTCTTGTAAATAAAAAACAATAGAATAGAATAGAATAGAATATTTTTATTTTCCAAATTAGGGCCCCAGGAGGGCATATGATACAGACAATATTATTATAAACATTAACATATGCAATACACACATAATAAAAGATATATAACAGTGTTATAAAAATAATAAAATAAAATAATATACCACAGAAAATACACTCAAAATAGTACTTAGCAATGTATTATTATTATTCAATGAATACTATGTTGAAATTGACTCAAGTGCACCCGGTAAGTGTATCTTCACTTTAAAAAGACAAACATGAGGCATTAGTAGTTTGTGCGGAGAAATGTCAATATAAAAAATGACTATGAGGTATACTGCAAATAACAAAGTATATTTAATAAAGGATATTTAATATGACTTATCTGCAGAAAGCACCAAGAGTCGGTGCTTAAAGGGGAGTCCCTACTTGTACTTTATGCAGATGATTCAAGCTCCTTAATTATTGAAAATATATTTTTAAAGCATATTTTTAAGATTATAGATTCTGTGTCCAGCCAGCAAAGATCATCAAGGGACGGTGCCAAAGAATTTGAAATTCTTCTTATGATCTGTGCATATGATCCATCACCAATGTAGGCTACATAGGCTTTTGCAAGTAATCTTATTCTCTTGCCTATGTGCTAAAAAAAATGCGACTCTTTTCAATTTGGCCTTTTCTCTATACTACAAGATGTGTCCTTGGGTCTCTAGTGGACACAAGTCTCATTGGAAATCATTACCCATCATGGCCATTTTTTTTGCAAAGCCCGGTAGTGGAGTCTTGTTTATAGATCTTTATATATCTCAAGCTTTCAGAACTTTATTGGTGTCTCTCGTTGATACGAGTGGGATATTGCAAAAAAAAAACCAATAAGATAGGGCAATGTCATCCTATAGCAAGAACTGTAGATGCAAACATCAGAGATATTGCAAAGATACCAGTTCGATTAAAAATTGCAACTGGCACATACATTCTCCAAACAAATAGAGCCGCCTTTAATCAAAACAAAATAGATGCTGTCTGTATGCTATGCAAATGTAGTGAAGAGACACTTGCTCATTTTCTGCTAGGCTGTACCCGGCTTGAATATATACGTAGAGATATTCTTGAAAAGATCACCAACACTTGTAGCTTGCTGTTTGCCAAATATAATCTGTCCGTAGAAATAGATCTTCTCACTGTCGTAGTGAATCCTTATGCCTATTGTATCACCTCGGCACATTTAGAGCTTACTAATGACATTAACATTCATTTAGAACCATTGTGTAGGCATCTTATATACAAATTGCACCATAAGCGATATGAATTACTGAACACTATTCCTAAGAAGAAGAATCGAAAAGGTGGCATTAAACATTAATCATTTCAATAGTGTTGTCAGATCACCTACGCAATATATATCTAAAATTCAATTTTAAATTATAAATTTTAGATTTTAAATCATACATATGTGTGGATAAAGAACTTTTATCAGTGTAAATAATTCTTATGGATCTACTGTAAATATTGGTGGAGGATATTCTGTATAACATTTATTATACACCGTACTCCGGGTACCAGGAGGTGTGCCTTAATTGGCAGAAGATATACAGATAGCTAGAATCGCTTTATTTACTGAGTATGTATGCTAGACGGGTGTTTCTCTGTAATACTTTTATCATATTGTGGATATGATAGCTTCAAAGTTATTGATATTGAACTTTGAACTTTGAACATTTGTTGTGGAATAACATTTGCATCGTACACCAACATCAAGTTATAATATAAGAAAATAAAGTGGCGGATGATATTAGAAATGAGGAATTACTGTTCTATACTGACAGCTTCTCAATAATAATTCCATACAGAGACTGTATGTTACTAAAGGAAGCTGGCCCCTATATTGTATTTTAGATCTCTACAATCATTTTTTAAAAAGGAGAGCGTCTTGTTAAACACAACTCTTAGTAAGCGTTTATCGATGATGCGTCATTATCACAGCAACAAACTCTGAGTTAATACTGGCTAGATTTACATTCATACTCATAGGCGGATCCAGGGGGTGGGTTACTTATATAGGGAATCACTGGAGCGCCCCCCCCCCTTTAGGTCAGTCAGAGCCCCCCCCCCTTTATGGAAAGTGCTAGATCCGCCACTGATACTAATTTGAACTGTTGAACAATTTGTTATGTTTTTTTGTTATTCATTGTATACTTATTTGAATGTATAGTTCGTCTCTCTATGTTTAATATAAAATATACCAGGTTTGATTAGTGTTTAGTATGACTATAAATTTTCACTACTTTTCTCGTACAATGAACAACAAAGTCATTTAATTTGTAAAAATATTTCTGTTCTCCATTACCGTATACAGTTATTTTCATTTGCATGTGTGTGTTGTTCTGTTTGGCACGGTTTCTTTCAAGGCTGGGATTGTTTTTTTCTGAAACTGTTTCATGCGCCCCTTGTTTTATTGGTTATTTCATAGATCAAATGTATTCGTTCAGTGAAAATTCATTTGTTAGTGTTAATATGTCTTTTGATTGAGTTAACCCATTTCAAATGATATGTTATAGTGTGTCTTTTTATCATGTTGTGGTGTTACACTATTTTTTTCAAGTAAGGGTGAAGGTTGGTACTTGTTAAAACGTTTAACCCGGCTGCATTTGTATGCACCTGTCCTAAGTCAGGAACTTGATGTTCAGTGGTTGTCGTTTGTTGAATTGTTTCATAAGTGTTCCTCTTTTTCATATAGTTAAGATCGTTCTGTTCGGCCCCGTTTGAATGGTTTACATTAGTCATTTTTGGGTCTCTTCATAGCTTGCTGTTCGGTGTGAGCCTAGGCTTTGTGTTTAAGACCGTACTTTGACCTATATTGGTTTACTTTTTCAAATTGTGACTTGGATGGAGAGTTGTCTCGTTGGGCACTCATATCACATCTTTTTTTTTATATCTATATATTTAAATTAGATGTATGTTTCATTATATACGTGATTCTGATTGGCTTCACTGCAATGTCGATAAAACCTATCATTTATGATGACATGAAGTCTCACAAAAAAGTACACCGGTAAATAAAATAAAAACGTTTGAAACAAAATGTACTTCGGTTAACGCTTTTACACCCCAATAAAGTTACAAAAAAGACGCATTCAATTCTTAAATACATCGGTATTTTAATTAAGTTGCTTTAATTAAAAGCTTTTAAAAATTATATATCGCCTTACCGATGAGGAAACCCACCACACTGCATATATAAATATCAAAATATCAAACTTAATCAAAATACAGCTAATCAAAAATCAAAGTTCAAACGGAAATAAAGGCTATCATATATATGCATAGTCCCATTTATTTTTATCCACGTTTACTGTTTTGCGAAGTTCTTCAAAAATCTGATAAACGTAGACGACTATTTAAACGATCATATACTATCTTTTCAAATCACATGATAAAAAATAAGTTCGTCAGTAGAAACGTATTATTATAGTATTTGTACTAAATCATATATATATATATATATATTAGGCCAGCGAGAAAATTACAGGTAATTCCTTCCACGTCATTTTGGCTATAAATAGATACAAGGTATTTCTGTGGGTATATATGTATATATATATAAATGTCATATGCCATTACTGGATACTGTCTGTGCTTTGGCCATTGTGAATACTCATAAAGGAAGAAAGGTAAGTTGCTCATGTTGATACAGTAACAAACACACAACAAACAATACTGTATAGGTAGCAAGATTAAATTGGTGAGGGTACCGAAATTACACCTATTTTGACAGACTTTTTCACCTACGTGTATGTATGACTAATATACACGATCCTACTTTGTATTTTATTTTGTATATAATACTAAGATGTATCTTTATTTACTGCAGAAGTACATGGGAACAGAACAAATTTGTATTGCCCTCCACCTTTTTTTCCTTCCAAAATCCGTTATTTTTTTCCGCTCTTTATCAATTTCAATTATTTATAAGTTTTACTCTAACACGAGAACATAAAACAGCTTTTGTAATAACGGATTTTGAGAAAATAAAAAGGGGGAGTTAAAAGAAATTTCCTGTCTCCAAGTAGCTATGATTTACTACTACATTTGTATATTGATCCACTAAATTATTTTTGAATCCATAGTATATCATAGATCTTCGAACAATGAGTTTGAACCAAACTCCACATGATCCATGATTCTGTATAGAAATATATTCAAATTGAATCGAATCGCTGAACTTCACATCCGTAAAAATCAAATGACTGATGTTTTGTTTTATTTCTCATGATATTTAGAACAATTTGACACAAGTTAAACAAAAGAGGAAAAATGGATGTCTGTAGCATAATGAATATTATTATAAGTTCATTTGTATAAAAGGACTGACGTCGCTTGACCACGTTTACATAGATTTTACATTACATTCATATATTCACCTCTTAATTAACTTTGATATCTTGCCTACTTTATTTTCCTAATTAAAATTATGTATGCATCATTTGGTCTCTGGTGGAAAATAGTCTCCTTCGCAAGGTCAGTCACGCCACATCTTTTTGATTTTATATTCACTGATACAACAAACATAGGTGTTTTTATGAGTTTAAAACCACAAACCAATTCAATTATATCTTTTTTCAGATGTATGTAACAGAAAAACACAGACAAGAATTGCAGAACCAAGGTTTCACTGTAATAGAAAATGTCGTCACTGAAAAACAATGTGACAAATGGATAGATGAATATAAAGTTTGGTTATCTCAATTTAAAGAGGAAGAATGGCCATTCACCGCTCATTCACTGCTTCAAAGATACAATACTGGCAACTTTGAAACCACGTGGAAAGCTCGATTGGCAACAAAGAAAGTATTCAGCGAATTATGGCACACAGAAAAACTTCTGTCAAGTGTTGACGCCATTGCTATTGGACGACCACCTGAAACAAGCGACGAAGACTTTGCACGCCCGGGCCAACACTGGCTGCATTGTGACCAGGATGCACAGAGAAAAGGTCTTCATGCTTACCAAGGCGGCCTGTACTTGGAGGCTGCCGCTGAAGATGATTGGACTTTCCATGTGTTAAAAGGTTCACATAAATTTATCGGGGAGTTTTATAACGAAAATAAAAAGGCGGCTTTCAGAAGTAGTTTGAACAAATATTATCACATGAAAGATGAAAATATTGAGTGGTTTGAATCAAAAGGTTGCAAACAGGCGAGAGTAGCAGCTCCTAAAGGGGGAATGGTATTATGGGACTCAAGATTAATTCATGCGAATGTTAGGCCTGTTGAAGGCCGTAATAATCCTGAGCGATGGCGTTTTGTTGTACTGTCTTGCATGGGTCCTGCAATTTGGGCGTCGAAAAAAGACATTGAATCGAAAAAAGACGCTTACAATTCGGTCGCTATGACAACACATTGGCCCTGCCAAGGAGTCAATATGATGAAGTCACAAATCCCATCGTTTTGTCGGAGTGATGTTACTATGCCAACAGAACAGTGTGAAACTGCAAAATCAAAAACAGTAAAGGAACTATGTGGTGTCATTTCATATAATTTTAAGGACGAAAAAAGTAACGGACCTAACTGGACACCGGAATGGGGAGAAGAATTAAATGTTCCGAATGACAAAATGGTTAATTCTAAATTCCAATTGAACAGGACGTACGTGGCTGTATTGGTTTTATCATTGGTTGTAGTATTTATTGCTTATCAGTTTTAATTCAAACTTATTACTAGTAAGTGCGGAATTCATTTGACAAAAGATAAAATAAAAACATTCGCATTATTAACCACATGAAAGCAGATGAAAATTAAACAAATGATTTATGTCAATAATAGCGCTGCATATATTCGAAATATTATTATACTAAATGAAAAACTCACACGTTACAATAACACGAATTTGATTAAATTTGGTAAAGTATCTTTGTTATGCATTAATTATTATATAATTTATTTATTAATATGTAATTCGTTTGATCTTGACAGTTTTTTATTTCTTAATTTATTTGTTATCAATGTTATATTATAATGATTTAACCAGGTGTTTCGATGTTTACATACTATTTTGTTTAAATTATAATAAAAAAAAATTAATGAAATAATGGTAAATAATAGTAATTATGCCTTTCATCCCATCCCTGTGGTCCACTCTTTGCCTATATACGAACGTCTGTCTGTCCTAAACACTTTTCATGGAAACTCAGCTGCTTGATATATGCACATGCATGCGTTCTATAATGAAAGTGTATTTAACTTCCAAATCAATGTCCGTGTGTATTTTTTGTTACTGTTTGGACATGTTGGATATTATTTACTGTTGTGATCTTATGCCAATTCTATAAATTACGAGAACGTATTAGTGACATTTCAACATGTGCCATCATCCTGCAGGTCCACTTTTCGCACCCTCTCACTTATTTTGTGTATTCACGAAAAAAAGTAAGTATTCACAGGGTTGCCTTCAATATCGTATCAATTACATATAGGACTACGTATATTTCTGACTATTTAACGTGCATCTAGCCTAGCTGCTACATAAGATATTGATAGCATATAGGCTAGCTACTCTGTTGTCTGCTCTATGGTCGGGTTGTTGTCTCTTTGGCACATTCTCCATTTCCATTCTCAATTTTATCGTCCAGAATACAAAAATCTACACAGCATTACGTAGCCGCTACGATATTGAACGCAACCCTGGAAAGTTTCGAAGCTTTCATTTTCGTGTAGAAAAATGCTATAAACAGATTAATACATGTCCTTTTCCATATCTACCCGGGTATCACCTAGAAACTTCAATATCAGCTCGAGACGTAAGTCAAATTTTGATTGAAACTGTGCTATCTCCCGCCTCAGTTTCATACATTGTAAGAACAAACCTGTTGAATTATATTTTAGTCAAAGATGTTCGCTACTCTTGCTCTTGACCTTTTTTGCAGATAGTCTGTTCCGAATTCTCTGATTCTTTCCAAGCAGTGCCAATAAAATATATATTACCCTTAGTTTTCTTTTCACAATTTTATAATATATTGTTTAAGAAGCCATTTAGGTCAATCTTTTAAAATCCTTATATATTTTTTTATGAAATTTAAAAGAAAAGAGTGCCAATGCTAAACATCTGGGGAAAACAATTTCCCGCCATATTTTCAATTGATTATAACTGAAAAGCAAGAGCACGAACCTGTCATAATTTTCTAATTTTTAAATTCCATAAATGATTAAACTATCAATACGTAGAATTTCGTTTGATTGAATGCTTTTATTATGAGCGTCACGAACATATGATGACTATATATGCAGGTGTTAAAAGAATTATCAAACGAAATATTTTATAAAAATGTAATTAACTTAATGATGAATAAGGATGTTGAAATATATAAAAAGCTACAAATATGAAATTATATAATTTAAGGTTGAAAATAGCTGTATACGGATTCAAAATTAATCAACACCTCCTAGATCAAGAATGAATTGTACAGCCACAGATATTAAAAGTTATTTTTTATTGCTGTCCGTTCTTGTGTTTGTTTTGTGATATCTACATGAAAGGTATCTCTTCATACTGAAGTAAAGAACACATCTCAAAAGTCATAATACACAGCTGTGTTTGTCATCTTTAGACTCCGGGTCAAAAGGAGGTTACTTTGGTAATACATGATGTCACATTAGACGTCGAAACCAACCAGAGACTGCACGTCGACCTGGGTCTTTCATATATACACCAAAATCAATGTTACTCTACCATCTAGTAAGTTTGGCCACCTCGTATATTTATTTTTGCTTTGCACCTGAAGCCATTTGTAAGCTGAAACGAAATTATCTGGAAGAACAGTATTTATACTTCTCGCATGACGCTTCCACGAAAATTTGTGTTTATCTCATTATGCAAAGTGTCATGGTTTTATACCCAAAACACGTGGAGAATGTTTGTACTTTCTTTGAAATTTCGGAATTATTTTAGATTTTATCCACGGATTCATTGACATCATTTGGTTAAAAGGACCCATGATATTATCCATACTGACGGATGATGTCTGTTGGAGAGGAAACATTTCCTGCAACAATGACTGTCGGTGACGTTCTTCAATTTCCTTCTCCCGCCGTTTTCGTTTCACTTTTAGATCTCTGAAATAGTCCGTCCATACACTTTCTTTGTGAATAATGAGTGGAATTTGATGATCTTTGTTGCTGAAAATGTCTTTCTTGTCGATCGTAGTAGTCAAAAACGGTAGTTGAGTTGGCATTCTGATCTGATGATCTAAGATATCAATCAATGATATATCTTTTGATTCTTTTCCATTTTCATTATTAAAGTAAAAGTTTAGATTTTTGTTTCTAGAATCTAACGTAACACCGTATCCGGTTTCGAATGGGTGTCTGTATGAAGGCTCGCGAGATTTCCGTATTTCACCTTTCATTAAATTCCACACTGCATCCTGATACTCTCCGGAATCAGTCGTATGATGCAGGTCTCCATGGAATATATCCCCACCACTCTGGGATAGTCGATAACTATTTGGCATTTGAATTGAACCATATGAATTATGCCAAACGTGGTCTTTTCTAAACCATTGTTTTGAATCATAAGAAGGATGTTTATATCTGTCAACAAACAGTTTGAATGGTGTGGCACTATCCTGCAGCTTGTCTGAATCACCGATTAATGGTTTCCCCTGAGGATATTTCTGAATAGGAAACGTATATTTGATACCATTTCTTAAGATGGAAGTTGTGCTTGCGACAGGTCTTTGAACAATCCCAACCGTTTTGTGACGATGTATTGTTTTGTCATGATCTTCACTTTTGTTATAATTTTGATTCTTTTGACTTTCAGTGTCTGAATTACCCTGTTCATTCCTGATTGTATCATTAGCAAGATCAATATCATCATCATTTAAAAAATCGGAATGTTCGTCTTTGTTTCCATTTTGTATCACTGTTACATTGCTTTTACCTTCATTGTTTGATCCTTCATTGCCACCGTCGATTGACTCTTCTAGTGTTTTGTTACAACACCAAACATATTGTCCACATGTGATTGTAGAGTTTATTTCCGTATCACTACAAGACTCCTTGCACTTGCACTTGTAGACAACTGCAATTAAAGGACACAAACAAAATTACATTTGAATGACATTATAACATGTGAAATGTTGATATAAAAAAGCAAAATGAAAATATCTTGTTGCATGTTCAGATTCTCAAATGATCATATGCAACTATTACAGTCATAATCACGTTCGATAACTCTGCATGTGACTGGTTCAATTAGGATTTTTATACTGGTTACCTGATGAATTATTTAAAGAAAATTGAAAAATATATTTAGTTCACCTCGGTTTATATCCATTCGATGTCTTCTTTTATGAATATAAAATAATATTGCAAAGAATTTCATTGATAATCGGACAACACCAGGTATTGTCAAAACATGCATCTGCATGGGTATTGTCAAAACTTACATCGTGATTAGGTGCCATGTTTGTTTTCTTTGATCACGTTGATGTTATGACTTAATTAGTATCTCCTTAATCTTGCTATGCCTATTCTTATAGTTACAATAACGTGTCATATTTAATTGCAATATAAACAGAGAAAATAAATTGAATTATGTGCATTAACAAAATAAGTGTCGAACATCCTCTACGTTTGAAAATTATTTATTCGCCATTTTTCAAATTTTTATAAAAATAACAACAGCATGTTTAAGCTTGATAAAAAGGAACCAATGTTCGATTACATGCTGCTGTAAGGTAAGACAATGTATGAAAACGCGAGCATCCAACAGTTATTTAATTTTCATAGTAAAAATCGTACAAATAATATTTTTACCATGTCGCCCCACGCTGTCAATCTGGTCGCCATCTTGAAAAATAATAGCAGATTTTCTGAAAATAGCTTATTTTCAAATCAATTTGGAAGGGACATAATAGAAAATTAAACTATTCTATATACGATATTTCAAATATTTATGAATATAATAATAAGCACAAAGACCCACAATTATTCCATCTATTTTGTTTAAATCGCAATTTAAGTTAAAAACGACAGAAAATCCAATATTTACCGTAGTTGTGTGATTTAACAGTGTGAGCTTCACAAGCGGCAACTATCTATGCTCTACTCTTTATTATCGGCCAAAAACCAAACTATTCAAGATCTTGTTCAAAGACAATCATCAATTAATTTTGACAATCCAAAAAGTTTCTTCTTTTGTGTGATGGAAACCTTACAACTATATAATCTTCCAAATATATGGGAACTTCAATGCAGTCTGCCTACTAAATATAGTTGGAAAACATTAGTGAATCTCAAAATGTCAAACCACTGGAAAAATACTCTTCAAATTGATACAATTCAAAAGACATCACTCAAATATTTAGCTATACATCAAATTAAAAATGGAAAGCCGCATATCTCCTACACCACATTGCAGCCTACAATTCTTGATGTTCGAAAAGGTATAATCAAAAGAAGGATGATGACACGAACGTACACCCTACAAGCTGATCGGCACAAATTCAGCAGATATGAAATTGCTCCAACTTGTCAAATGTGCAATCAAGAACCAGAAGACCTTACTCATATGCTTACTACCTGCTCAGCATTAAGTGAAACAAGAAAAGAAACTTTCAACCCTATTAAAAACCATGTAACGAAATTTATTGGAGAAAGGAAGTGGAAAGAGACATTCTTTAATAGACATCAAATTACAGTCCTTATAATTGACTGTACAAACTTCTCATATATATTTAGTGAAAGTAAGCTCAAAATAGAGGAACTAGAAATGCTCACGAGAGATATGTGTTATAAGATGCACAACTCGAGGCTAAAACTGATAAGTATAAGTGCGTAATGGCTGGTTGACAATTATCACTCAATCTTAATTTTTTTTTATTTAAAGTCTATTTTAGATTTTAAGCAAGTGTATATATTCTTGGAGTGTGTATATAGTTAGACTTTTAACCATATTACCCTCAAAAGAGGGGTGTTCCTACCAGAGGAAGCTTATACGAAGAAAAGAAGTGTGAACTATCGAGGCAACAAGACAAATTTTCAAAAGCATTTGGAAGGGAGAAGATCAAAATTTAAACTATTCCAAAAGGAATTTTTATATTTCTAAATATATGAGGAATTACTACAAAGACCCACACTTTTAGTATCATGAACTCAAAGTAATGTATTTCATCGATTCCAGAAAGCCCCTATGCATTTCTATACAGTTTACTTGGGCTTGATACGGGTGATGTGTGACGTCACAAAAGTCACGTGATGACTGCTATAGTTGGATATGATGCATATTTGCTTTTATAATCAACAAGTTTTTAACGACCTTGACTGGCTATACAGCCCTTGCACGGTCGGCTTAAACTTTTATAATCCAACGAACTATATAATGAATATACATCAACGATACCACCAATGAGCATATCATGACACATGTATTTGGGACGATCATGACACGTGTATTTGAGACGATAATGACACGTGCATTTTGGACGATCATGGCACGTGTATTTGGGACGATCATGACATGTGGATTTGGGACGATCATGACACGTGTATTTGGGACGATTTCATCATACATGTTCTTTACCAAATTACCATAAACTTATGCAACAGAAGTTAGCCGACGTTAAAAACTAAAAACTAATCATATATTGTTAAGAAACCAATATATATAATATCTTATTGACTTTTAATATTCTACAGCAGATGAGCATTTTGACAAATAATGTCTCTTCAGTGAATACTCGAAGCCAACATACCATAAACAATCAAATGGCATGCCCAAGAATTGATGTGATACGAGAAATGTCACAGCGGGAATTGAATCAGAGCTTACATTGAAGAAGATATAATCCTTAGTTACAACCGATTTTTTAAATTTTATCAATTCAAGTTTTATATGAAAAAAAAACATATTCAAATGTTCATCTAGGAAAAAATTCTCAAGCTGCTGATCTGATGGAACGTTGTACCCCTATTTACTACAAGTCGAACATCAGATGCGTTATTTAAGCGAACACTTTCCCGTGTAATGAATCAATTGAAACATTTAAAAATCTTGAAGTTACCGAAGTATCCGGCAGATATAAACACAACAAAGAACAGATATATACATAATTACTTACATTCTGAGGATAGAGGCAGAACTGAATGAAAAGTAAGTAAACATCCCAGAAGAAATATAACCATGGAAATCATTGTCTAGTCACTAACGTGACAACTACAATGTGTCGAAAGTAACGAAATGAACATGGATATGAGTGAGAATTTATGCTAATGTTCTACAGAATAAATCACAAAATTTAAAATATAAAACATATCTTTTAAAAAGTGTCACCTTTATACATATCATAATCAGTCAAACTGTTATAATTCTTACAATGCGTCGGTCTGACTATATGATCAGTAAAGGATGTTTTCTACATGTTGATCTTGACATCTAAAAATATGATTTTGTTTTAAAATGTTTGTTTTAATTATCGAAATATACATGATATGATCACTCATCTATTGGGTTTTATATCGTCTGATACTTCTAAATCAATAAAAGGTGATTACGATCTTAAATGAAGAAGTATTTGATCAGTCATCAAAATTATACTCCTTTTTCTCCTTAGTTTTTGTAGTAGCAGAGCTACACTAGGAAACAGAGATAATAGAGATTGTCAAATTTAAAGAAAAAAACTAATATTTGTTATGGGCCGGCACTAAGCTGGTTCATTATATGATATGGGTTTGAGATTGTTACATGCGTTTCTGTGGATCTACATTAATATTTTCTGCGGTGTACGGAAATTCAAGACAATTAAGTAATTGAAATACATACATTTTTAAAAATTATTTTTTGTATAAGAGTAAGATGTCAAATAGTTATAAAAATGAATGCTCATTGTTTATTGTATAACATATAGGGGTCAAGAAGACATTCATTGTCGAAATGCACAAGTGATGCAGACAAAATAAATGGTACCATAAATGTAATTTTACCATAAAATTGAGAATGGAAATGGGGAATGTGTCAAAGAGACAACAACCCGACCATAGAAAAAAACAACAGCAGAAGGTCACCAACAGGTCTTCAATGTAGCGAGAAATTCCCGCACCCGGAGGCGTCCTTCAGCTGACCCCTAAACAAATATATACTGCCTATGCACACTTAAAGAAAAAGAAAAATCGTCCTTCCGTCAATATACTAAAAAAATCTTAAAATGTTGGAAATATATGAAAAACTTGTACACTGATGATGTTATAAAGTTTATTTTTGGTAAGACAAAATATTATCTCGATTGTCTCGGGTATGCAACTATTGTAATATTTAGATAAATTAGTTGACAATTACATGTAGTATGTTTTTTTGGGTACCTGCAATTGCGATATTTGATTAAAGATTATGAAATATACTACGTAAAAAAGCCAAATGATTTTACCACAATTGATTAATATTAAGAATTCAGTACAACACTTACTGTGGTTAATTTGATTATATTACACTGGAGTTCATACCCATAAGGTATAGTTCAACAAGTTCTGATTAAGTAGCTAGAAAGTTAAACAAACAAACCAAAAATCTTTAAAAATTGTCACAAGAAGACTTATTCAATTTTTGGATAACGGTATTAATTTTAATACGTTATTATTAAAAGGTTATGTCTAATATATACTAATTTTTTTTAACACTTCAAAATTTGATAACGATAGTATATTTTCAATTTCGATGCCAATATTCTTTGTTAAAGGTATTGCATGTGATATTATATTAACAAATGTCATTCGAATTTTTTAGTATTAAGATTTTTCGATAGCTTGTTGGTTTTTGATTTTATTTTCGTCGCTCGAAGGTTTTTAAAAGTGCAGTTACCATTAATATTAATATATAAAACTTCAGCATCAACAGATATATTACATAAACCTTTCTGGAAGTAAGTTAAAGCATTGTTTTAATTTTATAGCCTATGGTTTATTTAATTCTAGGAGGCTTAAAAACGTTTTACCTGAAAGATATAATTGAGTAAAGCAATTTCTTCATTGTTCCTACTTTTAATGTTCCTTTAACAAAGTTTTAAAAGTACTGATCTCTATTTACTATTCAAAACGAGGGAAGTCCATTAATCCTCATAAGTATAGTCAGATTTGAAACATTTATTTTGATGTTATTTTATGTAACAAACTGTTTTATATGAAAAGTGTAACCCCAGCGAGGACAAGGTTTGTGTAGTTGATATCATTTTGTTTATTAATTGAAAAGCGACACATTGACACATTGACATATTTGTTTGTTTTTATAGTGATTAAGATTATAACACAATGTTGACTGATTTAACCCTATTTTTGACATTTATACCTGTTATGTAAATTCGTCTTATTCACACATTATTGTAAATATTATTGAAATGTATGCAACTGTTATTCAAGTAAGAGGTTTATCCAGCTATAAAACCAGGTTTAGTCAAGCATTGGTTGTGCAAAGAAACGTCTGTACCAATGCAAGTCAGGAATATGATAGATGCTTTCCATTCGTTTGATGTGTAAGAGCTAGTGATTTGATCAGAGAATTTCCATTTTGAATTTTCCTTGGAGTTTATTTTACTTTTTACACATTGAAAGAAACGTTGAAGCCTTTTCCAGACATTTAGAGCTTGAAACAATATCCATCCTGTTCCATTGTAAGTTACGTTTAAATAATGACATCAAACTATTTATTAAGGATACTTTTTTTGTGCTAGATTGATTTAATTACATTGCCTTTTATTCAAATATATACTGTTTACACCTACGATGAACTGTACTTATAAAATTGACATGGAGACGGTAATTAGACAGTATCAATCATCATTAAACAGATCTTAACTACAACAAGACAAAGATAACAAGATTAAAAGTTACAATGACAAATTAGATTATTTACCATAAGTCAATTATACCTATACTATAAGGTTGTGAAATTGAAACATATTCATCGTTCTGCACAAAAGTCCGGAAACAGTAATAACTAGTTTTCAAGGACAATGTCTGTGTTTTATTTTAATCGTTTTGGTAAGATGATTTGCTCAAGCAAGGAAATGGCGACTTAAGTAAGAAAATTTTACTTTTGTTCCTGCGCAGGAAATGAAATATCAATAAATGTTCAAACTTCTTGAAGAGGACCCAATGCAATTAAATATTCTTTGTTCATTGATTCGTACCAGTAAATTTTAAATTGGAATAGGGAATGTGCAAACGAGACAACAACCTGACAAAAGAGCGGAAACAGCCGTATGCCACCAATAGCTCTTCGACACATCGATTAATAGTTCATTAAAAGGGACGTCATACTAAACTCCAGAACAAATGAATGAACTAAAATTTAAAACCATTCAAGACTAGCAACACCCAGAGGCTTCAGAATTGGTACATGCACACGCATTCGGCGGGGTTGACTATGTTTAGTCAGATCACAACATTTCCTCTATACCTCTAGCAAAAACAAACACACAGCAATACGCCTAGTAAAACTAATTTTAAAAGAAGTCCTTTTCCGATGTCAAATAAGGTAAAACAATTAAGCCTGTTCACAATATACGGACTTCATATATAGGAGTGTGTTCCTGATGTAGAAACTTCTTCAATAGAGGTATAGGGAAATATATTAAGAATTAAATGAACACCATCGCGTACAGCTTGATCTATATATACGATGTGTCTGTGTCTAAACTAATTTACAAGGTTTTTACTCTGTCTTACTTTGTGGTTTACCATCTACGCTGTCTGGTTTGCAAAGTACCGAATGTGACCTACTAGCATTAACGAACATGACTGTTTTATCAAGGTCATTGCTATACGACATATCTCTGTTACTTCACATTCAATTCTCATGCATTTAGTTATGATGTTTGTTTTGTAAGTCTGGTTGATAAATAAAGGCAACAGTAGTATACCACTGTTCAAAACTCGTTAACTTATGGACAAAAAATAAAATCGGGATAACAAACTAAAACTGAAGGAAACGCATTAAATATTAGAGGTGAACAACGACACAACATAAAAATGTAACACACACAGAAACGAAATAAGCATTAGACAAAATCCGATGAGAATAACAAATATAACATCAAAACCAAATACACGAATTTGGGATAGAAAAGTACCGTGACACGTCTTATAGTAATGTGAATTCACACTCAAACACAAGAGAAAACAAATGACACAACGGAAACACAACGTTAAAATGTAAAACACACAGTAACGAACTATAATAAAACAATGACCATTTTTCAGACTTTTACAGGACATTTGTAAAGGAAAAAATGGTGGGTTGAACCTGGTTTTGTGGCATGTCAAACCTGTCATTTTAATGGCAATGTTAAATATAACATTAAATTGACAACATAATTTAACAGGATTAAAATACAAATAAATAGGAGAACATATTAGACAAAGAAGCACATGAATAATAGCTAACAAAAGGTATCAGGATTAAAATACAATACGCCAGAAACGCGCCGTCCACACAAGACTTACCAGTGACGCCCAAATATAAAAGTTTGAAAGGCAAACAAGTACAAAGTTGTACAGCACTGAGGATCCAAAGTTCAAGAAGATTGTGCCAAATACGGCTAGGGTTTTCCTTATTATTTGGAACAATTTATGCTATTGCAAACAGTAAATTTTATCAAATGACAGTATTATGCATGATGTCATTTAAGGATGATGAAGGATTTTTTTACTTTTTTTTTTACACTTAAGTCAACTTTGGTCATTGTAAACTATTTGAACTAATGTGGTCAATATTGTTTTTGGTAAGGGCTTAAACCAAGGATTTAATTGCATCTGATGAAGGATTTTTTTACTTTTTTTTTACACTTCAGGATGTTTGCTTGTCATGATTTGGATTTTTATGTCAGATTTTCAAAATCCTCTGGTTTTATCCATTTGAATGCATTAAAAAAAAATTGCCCATGAACCCCCATTTTTCTTTTCATAAATCTTTTACATGGATATTTATACGCCATTTCTAAAAGTTTTATAAAATTTTATTTATTCTTTAATAGTTTTTGAGAACTTTAGCAGGTCAATGATAAGGCTATGAAAAATCAAGAGAATTCATTTTCCCGCCAAAATTTCAATGGCTCATATCTCGAAAACAAGCACATTGACCCCTATATTTTTTTTGCTTTTCTGCTTTGTCAATTAATCCCCTATCAATTTATACTAGTTTTAAGAAAAGTTATTTATTTTGAAACTGATCAGCAAACTTCCTTAAGTCAACTTTAGTCATTGTAAACTATTTGAACTAATGTGGTCAATATTGTTTTTGGTTTTAATTCTAATTTCATTTTCTATATGTATGACACATAATTATTCAACAATTTCATTTATATAATTTTTTATTTAAACATGTATTTTAATCATACACAGTTTCGGTTTTGAAAACAAACCAACATGGTTAGATGATACAAACAATTACACCATTACAAGTTCATATCCCTAGTATGTATTCTATTTTAAGAAAGGAGAAGGGAAGGTAAGGGCTTAATTTGACCAAGAATTTAAGTGCATCTGATGAAGGTTTTTTTTACTTTTATTTACACTTAAGTCAACCGTAGTCAATTAAATTACTTAATGAAACTATTTAAACTAATTTGGTCATTAGACGCATTAATTCAAGCTTAAATATGTCAAATCTAGATTACAGTTATGTAACAAAAATATTCTTCTTTCCACAAAATATCTAAAAGTTTATTTAGTTTTTTTGTAATGCTATATTTTGAGGCAGCAAATATTGTGTTTCTGTTGTGCCGTTGTTCTCCTCTTATATCTGATGTGTTTTTCTCAGTTTTAGTTTGTAACCCGGATTTGTTTTTTTCTCAATTGATTTAATTAAGAGAACAAGTGTTGTTTTAAAAATGTCATCAGAAGTAAAAATCGTGTGTCAACATATGTTCATCGGAGTTTAAAGCAAAATTGATGGTCCAAACCAAAAGTAAACCATTATAGGTCAAGGTGCGGTCTTCAACACAGAACCTAGGCTCACACCGAACAGAAAGCTATAAAGGGCTCCAAAATATAATAATGTTAAACCATTCAAATGGAAAAACCAATGCTCTAATCTATATAAGCCATTTTTTTTAACATTTCAGTGATATACAAAATGACATGTCATTACTTTATTGCTTTTAATTTTTTTGTTTAATCATAAAAGACAGTTTTATGAAATATTTGCTTTTCATGGTCGATCGAAAAAAATACATTTTGAAACGTTTATTTAACAAATAGTATAATTGTATTCCTAATTTATCTCGGATAGTTATTGTTCAATCACCACATTATAACCTCGTAAGAATTGGAACTCGGACTTGTGATATTTTGTAAATGTGTTGTAGTACCACATGCTTGTTCGACGATCTGAAAGCAGACACAATATAGAATATTAATGCAATTGAAGTGGTATTCACCATAATTATGAAGTCACACATTGTTATCTGTCTAAAATCATAACAACTTGCTTTAATCATTAAATATATTTACAAAAATACCTGCAAAAAATAGCATTCTTTATTACAACTTCTCATTTGAAAGCTCAGGTTGCAATTTAAAGATATCTATCTACTTCAAAAATTTAAGTGATGAATTAAGTAAATCGTCTCCTATAATCAATGACCTAATGAAATCAAGACGTAGATGCACACGAAGTTGTCAGCCCACATCTTTCATCCGTTGTGTGACGTGTGATAAGCGAATAGCGGGTGATAAGTCCTATTTCTGAGACATTTTGTTGATTTTAAGTACTAGTATCTGAGATTCCGATATCATGAGCTCGATAGTCAGTACTTCGGTATGGACACAATTAATGAAAAAAATATCTTAAATGGCCTGTTTATAAATTTTAAATTTATAGAGAAATTAACATTTCCACTACCTCAAGCAAATTTGGCCTCAGATGGATTTGACTAATTTTTTATGTGTTTTTCTCAATTGTTAGCTCTTTACCGTTTGTGTTTTTCTCAATTGTTAGCTCTTTACCGTTTGTGTTTTTCTCAATTGTTAGCTCTTTACCGTTTGTGTTTTTCTCAATTGTTAGGTAGCACTCCACAGTTAGGAGTGTAGTTTCGCATTTTGGCCCCTGTGGATTTTTAAAATATGAGAGCTAGTGTGAAATAAAATTCATTTTTGGATAGCTGAGTACTAAAATAGCCTTCGTATTGGGTTTATATTAACATCAAGATTATGTAATGCATGTAATATAGGCTGTTTTCTGTATGGCAGTCCGTATTTGCATGCCCATACCATACATTGGTCCGGCAATTATTGTAATGCTTTTTTCCAACTTTTTGTGGCACGAACTTTATGATTAGATTTTATGAAAAAATGAGGCGAAAGACACCCATTTTTTATTTGATCATTAGGAAGATCTATGCAAACAGTTTCTAAAAAGGTATCACTCAAAGGCATTGAAATTCTAGTTTGATCCAAATTTTGGGGGGATATGTGACATGTTTACCCCCCTTTTTGCAATATTTTATTGTAAATAAATTCAGAATGTTGCCATGGATACACATAAAAGGAATTATTTTTCACCCTTTTAACTTTGAAAAATCAATTCTATGGAAGATACTTATTACATACATATGCACATGTACAACACAAACAGTAAGGTTAATGTATTAGAAATCCAGGAATAGGAGATGATAAAACATTTTGTGGCTCATTTTTAATTTTATTTTCTAACTGTGGAGTGCTACCTTACCTCTTTACCGTTTGTGTTTTTCTCAATTGTTAGCTCTTTAACGTTTTCGGTCCTTATACATGTTTGCTTTAAGATACTACGTTATCGGCTTGGAGCGTTAATAAAAAAACGCTTCGGCTGCATGCAATTTAATATGTGTTGTTTTCATTATTAACCGTAGACATATTTACCTCAATAACCCCATTGCTGTGACAGTTAGTCATAATTCCAGAAATGTCTGTAAAATGGCCATGTCGAGTTCTTCCAATGGCAATATATGTTGGTAGATTGGCACAATTTGAAATTACCTTAATATACATATTCAAATTGTTTTTCAAATAATTTAAAATAATTATTACACATGAATGTGATAAACTTTTCATTATAACCTCATATTGAATAGTAATTCTTTGTTTGCTATGAGATTTAAAATGAAATAATAGCATGTACAATTCTCTTTCTATTTTTATGCTTAAACTGAGACAGGAAACAGCTACACTTCAACGATATAAAGCAAAAGAAACTTGAAATCAACGTTTGAAATTTGAAAGTGAGACAAGCTAAACACTATATGCGAAAGGTTGAGAACTATGTCAACTCGTGATTAAGGTGGTACTTAGGTGAGGTTTAGGAATTTTTGTCAAATGTTCGGACTCCATAGTGTTTTAGTATGATACAGTTTAAAATATTTTGCTCTACGACACCCACTTGTTTTTTCATATAACACTGCAATAGCTCGTTTACCAAAATTTAAGCAAATTGTTAATTTCTTTTCTTTTGGTGTGTGACCCAAATAATTTCAATGCAATTATAAGGTACATATCAGAGTCCATTTCGAAAAACTTAAATATCTCGAAAAAGAGCTCGATAACCTTGTTAATATGTTTAGCTTATTTGTTATCCTAACCAATAGTCGTCTGACTTATACTATCAATTTTATATTCTTAATTTTTCTAAATTTCCTTAAGTAAATCCTTAAATAATACAAGACATACATTGACACCTCGTTTCCACATGGACATTTCAGGAGCACTACAGTAACTCATGAGTAAGGCATCAGCTGAGTTTGTGCCGTCCAGACAACCTCTAGACAATGGGGCGGACACACTTGTCTTTGTCATCAAACTTTTTATGGCTCTAAATTTATCACATACATGTGCGTTGGATGCTTGTTAAAAGACGGGAAATATTCATATTTGTATTTCATGAAAAGTAAGGAATTTTGATGAAATATGAATAAAAATATATGTTTCAATGTGTTAAAAAGTTATGAAATATACAGACTAGTGTGTAAATTAATGATCAAAATATACATTAAAGGTGAAGGAAAAGAATTTGATTACAAAAAAATCACTGTGTATAAAATGATAAATCATTTGAAGGTTTTAAAGACGGTCAAATAATACTCTATAGCTAGGTTGGGTACAACGTTTGGGAAATTTTGGTTCTGAAAGCTCTTATACTTTTTAACTGTTTTGATTCGTACATCACATATGAGCGACACAATCTTGTACAATGACCGAAGACAGAATACATTACAATATTTCCTTGCTTTTCGAATTGATAATCATGATGACAATACAAATTGAACACTATTAAACATAATTAACTGAATGCACATGAGCTTGATTAAAAGACAATGCATTTAAGCTGTTAAGATGACTTAATTGTAGAAATTTTAATAGTTGGAATCATGTGTCTTCAATTATCTTCAATAAGGTATAGATTTGTAAAAAATAATATCGCAATATTAATACTTTGCTTGATTAATGTTTGGTATAGATATAACCTTTACTACAGTAACATTTATAAAATGTACCATATTGTCTTTATTTGTAATAATATTGATTTTGTTATCAGTAAATTCAAATCAAACTAAATTTTGTTTCTATATACAGATCTTTTCAACTGAGATTCTTATAATTTGTTCGTATGACGTATTTTTACCCATTGCCTGGTTAGGGGAAGGTTGGCACGCCTTATAACTACATCAACACATTCTGTATGTGACTGTGTCAGGTCATTAGCCTGATATTGAATGGTTGTCGTTCATTGCCGTATGTCATATCTATTTGTTTTTCTTTGTTTTTTTTATATAAATCATTGTAAATCAGGCCGTTATTTTCTCGTTTGGACTATTTGACATTTATGGGGCCTTATTAAACTGACTTTGCATTGTGGGTGTTCTCATTGCTGAAGTCCGTGCGGTATCCTATTGTTGTTAATTTCTGTGTCATTTGATCTCTTTCGGAGAACTGTCTCATTGGCATTCATATCACATCTTCTTATTTTCACATCGTTAAGAATTTAGTTTTAGCAGGCCATTGAGTAAACTCATCATCAATGGTAGTTAACAACTCAGCAAAAGAGTTAATATTTACCTGTCGTTGGAATAGTTGGAATAGCTGTAGTTGGCGGAGGTAAAGCTACAAGAAATGTAAACATATAAAAAGTTTGTTTTAAGATAAGATAAGATTTTCTGAAATAAGATAAAAAGTGAGGAATATACATTCTTTTCATTAATAACAGACTATATTACTAGTACATTTAATTTCTGAGTCATTATGTCTCTTGTAGTGAGCAGTCTCGTTCACAATTCTAAAACATTCATTTTTTATATCATGCCAAGAACATGAAACTAGTAAAGTTATAAAAATTCATACACAATCAAGTCATTGATGATACTAATCATCAATGATAGCTAACAATTTCAGTAAAAGAGTAAATATTTACCTGTCGTTGGACTAGCTGTAGTTGGGGAAGGTAGAGCTTAGAAGTAAATGTAAACAAGTTACAACTTTTGATTTGAGATAAAATAAGATAAGTTTTCCTAAAACTAGATAAAAAGTAAGGACTAGATATTTTAATTATTTATTGTATACTATATTTTGTTTCATTCCTTTGTCATTTGGTCTCTTGTGTAGAGCTGTCATATTACAATCATACCACATCCATTTATTTTTTATATATACCATCGTTAAAAATTTCATCAATGGTAATTATCAATTCAGCGTTTATATTTACCTGTCGTTGGAATAGTCGGAATAACTGTTGTTGGCGGCAGTAAAGCTAAAAAGTTTATGAAAACATATCATAATTTGTTTAAACATGTTTAAGATAAGATATTTTTTTCTAAAATCTATACTGCTTAAGATGGAGACCGATTTCATTGATCCGCATCAAAAACCATACAAAGTTGGAAATATTTGTGATACTTGTGTACTATTATTTTCCTTTTTTTTCTTCTTTTTAGCCATGGCATTGGCAGTTTGTTTTCGATCTATCATTAGTTTGACTGTCCCTCTGGTATCTTTTGCCTCTCTTTTTTAAAATGATAGAAGCGAGGAATAGATATACTTATTATTAATTATAGACTAAATAATATTTTTTTCTGGCTAGAAAGTAAAAATGTAGCCATGTTATATGTATTTCAAATAGATTTCTCAGATTTATGATAACGGCCTTTAAATAAGTGTCTTTTCCTGTTTGCTAATAAGCTTTTATTCGTTCAAGCAATACAACTTCCACAAAATGGTGTGATGAAAAATAGAACTTTTAGAAGTATATAGATTATTGTATTTTGCATAGGTTACATTTGGTATTTTTATAATGCCATAGCTGTGAAACCAAATGAAGGATACAACTGGTTTTATTATTCAAAACCTCAGTTAGACCTTTGAAAGCTATCGGCTCGAAATTTTTACAGCAAAACTAAAATATTACAATCTATGTTTGTTAATTTATCAGCAACACTCAGATTGACGAACGAATCAATTCACCTAAATATTCAAGCAAAACAAATCAAAAAGAGGCTAAGGTACTTACTTGTCGACAATACAGTTGTTTCGGTTGCTGTAGCTATCAATATACAAAAATCATTTTATCTTATATATGTTTGAGCATATAAACTGTAATACATATTAACTATATTATCATCAATGAAACTATATTAAAAATAAATCTTACAGATTTTCATTGTTCGAAACCAATTTTGTTCACACAAATGTTGCAAGGGCTTTATGTTATGTTATGTCATTTTAATGAATATTTTATCACTGTTTGTAAATGAATACTGTTACCAGTGGAGCTTTCACTTATTGAGTCGATGTTTGAAAATTTTGTTGCTGTTTGAAAATTACATTCGCTGTTTGACAATTTTGAACCTTATGCATGACTATTCCATTAAATGACTTTTCATTTGCCTTTTTCTCACTTTATTCTTTTGTCACTAGGTGAGAATTTAATACAACATGGCGTTCAATGAGCAGTCTATATTTAGTGTTCCTTAACACATTATTAAAAAACGGTATTTTGTCGTCATGTAAAATATACCTCTCATTTAAGCTGATGAATTTCCAAAATGTTATTCTGCACACTGACATAAAAAAATGTTGACTATGTATATATATTTTTGACCTATAATGGTTCACTTTTACAAATTTTGACTTGGATGGAGAGTTGTCTCATTGGCACCCATACCACACCTTCTTATACCTATACAGAAATAACGGAAGATATACTTACTACTCTGACAGTAAGTACCATTATAACCAGTGGTGCAGTAACAGTGAAAACCTTGAAAACTACTTCGGCACACGCCTCCATGTTGACATCTTACATTTGCACAGTCTAAAAGTCATGTACAAAGTGTGTTTAAAATATATGAATATATTGGAATCCAAATTTTTTCCTTATCATCTGGAAAGCAGATTCTGATTTTCTTATTTCAAAATGTTCTGTTTCTTTGATAGAAAGAAACACAAAATATGTGTTATTTTTATATTTTTGTCTGTTCTTTTGATGGTATTCATTTCACGTGGCGTGGTACCTATATATCTCGTTATAGCGTTATTGTTCTTTGATTATTTTATTCTTGTCTTTCATTTTTTCTAATATGTCTTTTCTCTATACTTTTTGGTGTTTCTTGGTTGCATATGACGTGGCTGTGTACATAAACATTCCGTCGTTGTGTTTTTTCCATGATTATTTCTGTGATCTTCGTTTTCGTTGTTGCTTATGTGCTTTGTTTGTGTGCCTTTTTGTGTTTCATTTTAACATGTGACGTGGCTCTGTACTTATACATCCCGCCATTATATTTTCCTGTCATGGTAAATGTTTGTTAACATATCTGTTTGTTTTTATGTTGAACAAGATTATATCACAACGTTAACTACTGTACCCCTATTGTTGACATTTTACCTATTATATCTGTTTGTTTTGTTCACACATCGTGTTCAATATAATGGAGTTTCATATGACTGCCTTACAAAAGGTTTATTTAGCTATACAACAAGGTTTAACCCACTATTTTCTACACAAGAACAAGTCTGTTCCAAGTCCGGAATAAAACAGTTGTTTTCCATTCCTTTTATGTTTTTAAGCTTCTAATTTTTCCATTTGATTAGGGACTTTCCATTTTGAATTTCCTCGGAGTTCGGCATTTTTGTGATTTTACTTTTTTCAGTAAACTTGAACGCAATATAGAGACCGTTCGCTATACATATCTTTTAATCATAAAATGAAAGTTTTTCCTTGGCAATTATATACTATCCTCTATTTTTATAATTAAACAGGAGTTTTATTATATAATTTATATTTATATAACGAACAACTAATAAAAGTAAACACATAGTCAATATAGGCAGAATTCGTACAGGTACGAAATATAAGTTTGACCAGTTACTAAAAGCTTTTAATATATTTTCAATATTTGTAGTATTGGAAATTTATTTAGTTTTTTCAGCGAAATGGTTTACATTATGTTACAGTTATGCAATTGTTCAGAATATATAAGACAAAAACTAACTGTACTAGTACGGACAGTACTGGTGATACGTATCATGATTTTATAAACAACCACCCAGTGTTGTTTTGTTTATAGATATTAAAAACTGTCTGTATCCTACAATTGAGTCAAATTGCTTAATAGGAGACAAAAATACTCACGATCAATCACTGAAACAATAAATTAAATATCAATAAATTAATCATCAAAACCTAAAATTCAAATATTGTATTTTAAACAACAAAATACATACGATTAAAAAGAACTTCAACGTCAAGTGATGAAAAAGCAATGTCATATATATATTTTCTTCTTAACTCTGCCTTAAAGAAATGCTTTGTGAATTTACTAACAAATACAAGGGAATGTATTTCTTTTATATAGAGGTTCTGAAATACTAATCATAAGATAGAAATATCAGTTTTAAGTATTCTGTATTCAAATGGTTCGGCTTACAAACAATCGATTGAAAATCATAAACAGTACCAATGTCAATGCACCATATGTATAAGGGATGCATGAGGCCAACCCATTGAATAATCTTAATCTAAAACATTTGTCGAAGAGCGGAACAACCAAAAAGGACCTGTAATATAACAAAAATCCGGTCTGCGTATGAAGAAGATATTATCTATAATTATGTTTACAAGGAACATTATAAAACTCAATCGTGCCGCATGTGGAGCAGGATCTGCTTACCCTTCCGGAGCAACTGAGATCACCCCTAGTTTTTGGTGGGGTTCGTTTTGTTTATTCTTTAGTTTTCTATGTTGTGTCATGTGTACTATTGTTTTTCTGTTTGTCTTTTTCATTTTTAGCCATGGCGTTGTCAGTTTGTTTTAGATTTACGAGTTTGACTGTCCCTTTGGTATCTTTCGTCCCTCTTTGATAGATTCATGAATTGTAAAGAAAAATTTTCGTAGGCAAAGTTGACATCAGACAGATTTGACTATTTTTTCATATAGCATACATCTTTGACTTTGAAATATTTGGCTTAGAGGTACTTTCATTTGTTAATGTAGTTAATGCGCTTACCGTAGTCACATAATTTCCCCGCATATCCATTATGGCAATTACATTGAAAATCTGCTCCCGTATTTACACATGACCCAAACACACATGGATTTGACTTACAATCTATACAGTCCAAATAGAAACATGATTAAGATCTATCAAGAATTCTGTCGTCATATAAACAAAGTTACAAATTAAATTGCACGAGTATAATATAAATAGAAATCACAACAATCAACAAGACAAAAAAAAAACCCCAAGTATGGTTAAAATGGATCAGTTGAAAGAACACCTGTGCTCGCTTTGAGATAAGACACAGATTAAGCAAATAACATTAAGACTGACATGCTATGCTTCTCCTTCAAACACGAAGCATTTAGATGTTGGAGCAAAACTAGTTTACCTAAAGTCATAATTATGATTTGGAAGTATGACATCTCTCATAAGGATTAATGTGTCATTTTTGTACCGTTATTTTTACCATAAAGCTCCTAACGTGGATATTGATACATTCACAATCCTAGTTTTCAAATTTTAAGTTGTAAGCTTTCCAGTGAAGGTAAATCCAGAAAACAAATTCGGACGCACCAAATACATGAAATAGTAAGTGTTGTTTTCATTTACTGCAGAATTTGACCTCAATGACGTTGTATTCAGTTAACCTATACAAACAAGAAAGCTAGATAGCCTTTTCGTGTGAACCATCAATAATTAAATAGTAAATAGATCAGAAAAAACGTTTACTCTACCGTTTATACATAAGGAAATGCCTGAATCAAGTCAGGAATATGATAATTATTATCAATTCGTTTGATGTGTTTTGTGTTTTTTGATTTTGCCATTTGATAAAATACTTTCCATTTTGAAATTTTCTTGGAGTTCGATATTTTTGTAATTTTACTTTTTCAATGAATGAATGAAGGAATGAATTATTTTTTTTAACAAAAAACCGAACTCCAAGGAAAATTCAAAACTGAAAATCCCTACAAATATCGAAAGTATACTTTACTTTATGTGTTGTAAGGGTTTACCGTAACGTTCTATTCATTTTCACTTACGATCGATCCCTGAAAAGATAAAATGAAAGTAATATAAATTCATTGTTACAACAAATATGTATGTCTTGTTTTACCCTTATTCCGCTTATTCAAATAAACTGCATTCAAGAGCGATGTATAATCCTGGCTTTCACCAGTAGAAAAATAAGGTCAAAATGAATCGTAAGGAATATTCAATACTTTCATTTCTCATAAAAGAAACATCTAGAAAAATTAGAAAAAAAACCGGAATTCGTCTTTTAGACTTATAAGACATGAACACTTTAGCATATTAGTTTTCCAACTCTATTAGACATAAAAAAAAGTCTTTTGAAGTAAATTGTTTTGATAACAACATGATTTCATTAACGCTTATTGATTTTGGACGCACACAATGTCTAGTTGGTGGTTGTTTTTAAGTCTACACATGACCTTTATCTAACTATTGTATAAAGATAAAAAAAAAAGTGGACTCAACATACAAACATACTGTGGATTCATTAATATTCGTTGGATACCAATTTTCGTGGATTTCGTAGGTACATGATAACCACGAATTTAAATGTTGAACGAAACGTAAAATTTCTATTATGCTTTGTATGCCGATATTGGCATAACCACGAGATCAAATATCCACGAAAATGCAATTTTTCGTCAATTCACGAAAATTGATACCCACGAAAATAAATGAATCCACAGTACATATACATAAATATTTCCTGGTATTTTGTTTTTTAGACTAGACCGTTGTTTTTCCCGTTTGAATGGTTTACACTAGTAATTTGTGGGGCCAATTAAAGCTTGCTGTTCGGTGTGAGCCAGGATCACGCGTTGAAGGGCATACCTTGACCTATAATAGTTTTCTTTGATAAATTGTTACTTGGATGGAGAGTTGCCTCATTGACAATCAATCATACCAAATCTTCCTATATCTATATATGTATGTCAACGGATTGTTCAATAGGTAAGTAATAAATATTAAAGTAATAATTTCACACAACATTACCTATTTCACAGGTGACTCCAGCATATCCAGCAGGACAGGCGCAACTAAATGATGACAGTGTATTTGTACAAGTGCCATGTACACATGGATTCGTAGAACAATCTGAAATTATTTTTTTATTTCGTGTAAATACTGTACGAGAAATCTTTCCCCAAACTACTCAGGTTTCTATGAGACGTTGGACATATTGTAACACACATGAATTGTTTCGTTTAAGTTAGGATGGAATTTGAAATTAAAAAAATAAATATTAAAGGGACGAAAGATACAAAAGGTACAGTCAAAATCATACATGGAAAATAAACTGACAACGACAGCATTAAAATTGTCATGTTTCTTGCTTAACTTAGCTTAACACACATATTATGCTAGGCATTCATGTGTAACTCTATGATAATTACTTTAAAATTTTATATATACATACACGATGCTTGCATTATTGGAGACGCTAACACTGTTGGCTGGTTTTACTTTTTTTGAATTCATGACATTCCCTCGGAATATTGTTTGTAACCTTGATTTGCCTGTTCGAAGTCAGGAGTATGATAGTTGTTAACCATTCTATATGTGTTTGGCCCTTTGACTTTGCCCTTTGAGTACTGACTTTACGTTTTGAACTCGGAGTTCGGTAATTTTATCATTCTAATGCAATTAGTTTGTAACGATAATTTTCATTGGACGTTGATAAATATTTTGAGGGATTAGATTCCACGTTCTACCAGTCAGTAACTAAGAAAGCCACCATTTTGATTTCTGGGATATGTAATTTCTCAAAAAATAAACAAGATATTCACATTTTGAGCCTCAAAATCTTCTTTTAATCTATATTGAAACCATTCTGAAGCGTACGAGAAGTAAAAATATGTTTAGTATTCATGTTTGACATCCAGAGGAATCTGATGTACAGTAGTTGTCGTTTGTTTATGTAATATATACGTGTTTCTCGTTTCTCGTTTTGTTTATATAGATTAGACCGTTGGTTTTCCCGTTTGAATGGTTTTACACTAGTAATTTTGGGGCCCTTTATAGCTTGTTGTTCGGTGTGAGCCAAGGCTCCGTGTTGAAGGCCGTACTTTAACCTATAATGGTTTAATTTTTAAATTGTTATTTGGATGGAGAGTTGTCTCATTGGCACTCACACCACATCTTCCTATATCTAAACACATGACGTCACATTGTTTAGATGCTAAAGACAATGCAACAGTTTCGCGGACTTTTTCATTTATGCCATTTTTAAGCCAAAATATTTATCAAATGACATTTATTTTAATATGTGGCATTAGAATGGAGATAACTGTATTGTATTTTAAGCTTGGCCTTCGTAAAACTTGATTTTACTGTCGCAAATATCCGTTTACCTATCTCCGCTCCGCGTCGCTAGGTAAACTCAATTTGCGACAGTAAAGTCTACTTTTTACGAAGGCCAAGCTTAAAATACAATACAGTTATCTCCTAATTTTACTTTTGACTAATGGGTTGTAAAGAATTTGAAAATCAATCAAATAATGACGTTTTTTTTTGTCATCCCATGCAGCAATTGTAAAGTTGTATACCAACTTATCAACATAAAAGTCATAAATGTTTATCGGGTGCCACTGTAATCATTATGAGTTTGTTACATGTATTTTATTTAGACTTTGTTTATTACAAGAGGCAAATATGCTACAATGCAAAGGTGTATGTTTCTGTCGATTATGGTAAAAGGTGCGATTAAAACTTCCAGATATCTTGACCTTGAGCATCAATGAAGCGACACTACTTGTTAAAATGTGCATCTTGTGCATTACAATTGCTATTGATTTAAGGGGAAATAGTAATAAGCATCATGATGACTTGTATAAAAGCAACTACTAGTAGTATCTGTCCCAATATCAAAAATCTTTGTTGCATATTTCATTGTACTTGACATATGATCATATATTGAACTTCAATATTCAAACTGGAATTCAATATTTGTTGGAAGACAAATCTATAAACAACTATTGGGAGCATCAAAATCAATGAAAAACTTTATTACCGCCTTTCGTAGTTACGTACTCGCTTTGATAAAGTATTACAATGAAAAAATGACATCCGGGTCGTATTAGTATTATACATGAAATACCTTTTCTAGGAAAATTCATCATGGATGTGATATATTTGTCATGTCTATAATTAATGGAATACTAAATTGTATCAAAGCTTTTACGCGAAGAACGTGTTTTTCTTATAGTTTCAGTTCTAGTTTAGTCTGTACTTACGTTCTGTAACTTGAATAATACAAAAAAAAAATGAAATTATGATTAATAATAATTCTCTATTAGTTTGAATGCAGCTCGTTAATTGCAATATGAAAGTTTCAAAGAAAATTTGAATGTTCTGACGTGGTTTATATGTTATGTACACGCTTTAATATGCAATTCATCACGCAAACATTGGTGACATTGTAATATAAATTATTTGATAGTTTGAAATATTAAAGGAAAAGTTGGGCAATTTTTTCTTGTTCTCAACAGTAACAGAACGGGAAATAGTAAAACACTATCAACAGCCTTTACCTCCGGAACACTTTCATTCTCATTTAAGTTTGGGTTTTGCTGTTGTAATAGTTTTTGTCATAGTGCTTCCTGTTTAGATTTCTTCCATTAATACCACATTGGTGTGTGGTTTATTTGGACTTATGACTTAAACAAAAGTAAGTTCTTAAATCGACATATTCATCGTATTTTAAATTAAATACTAAAATGCATTATGAAATTTAAATCTCTGTATATGCATTTTCTTAAAACTTATTTCGACTACGACTATACGTTTGCACAAACAATTTTTTTCGGTTTCGATTTCTAATTATATTTGCCAAATTGATGATACTTGCCAAGCATTCTTCGCCATCAAATTTGTGTACAAAATCGTTTTGCAAACATTTATGTTTTTGTTTCACAAGGGAAATAATTACGAGTCAATCAAATAAATCGTTATATTGGTTCCATAAGTATAGATCACTGTATACAATCAGGAGTATGGCTGTTGTTATTTATGTGTTTGCTCTTTGATTTAAATATTTGATTAGGGACTTTCCTTTTTCAATTTTCTTCGGAGTTCAGGATTTTTATTATTTTACTCTTCACTACAAAATACCTTTACAAAACAAGTCTTTCAATAAACGTTTATTGTTAAGGCAAATTGACAAAGTGTGTTATTTACATACTGAAATCGAATACTACGATTTTAGGACGAAACACGCTCTTGAATAGAGCTCTTAAGATTCATTCGAGAGATAATATTGTTAGAGTTGAAACGTGACCTCCGAGTCAGTTTTATAATGCAGATTTCATTGATTTATTGCAGATTTCATTGATTTATTTTTCATTTGACAAAGCAAATATTTCTCTGAAAAAAATAACCCCTCAAATTTGGATGCTAAGAACCAAATCATTAATTTTTCAGAGGCTTATACTTTGCAGTATCTATAACTATAAGGCATTAATCAGTTACCTTTGTTACATCTTGTCCCAGTAAATCCAGTCAGACATGCACATGTGTAGCCCGATAACGTATTGACACATGATCCATGAACACAAGGACTTGAACTACAATCTTCAACAGATATCATTAAAATTTTATTAAAAAAAATAGAGATTTATAAAGAATACATTTTAAAATTGAGAGCTTGTATTTGAAATTTGTCTGTATTTAAATTGCGTCTCGTAGGTTGCAAATATTACTGTTTGTTTTGGACACTGTTTGGTAGTTTTCTCGTTTGAATTGTTTTACATTGTCTTATCGGGACCTTTTTATCCGACTATGCGGTATGAGCTTTGCTCATTGTTGAAGGCCGTACGGTGACCTATAGTTGTTAATGTCTGTGTCATTTTGGTCGTTTGTGGACAGTTGTATCATTGGCAATCATGCAACATCTTCTTTTTTATATTTGAAGTAAATGTTAATTTTGATCATGTCATCATCTAAAATTAAGAGCTGAAACGAACATATAATGATAACGTATTTTAATTTGTTGTTTTTAGACTTGGACGAATTCGGAAATATTAGAGTGATATTTTCTGGTATTGAACTTATTATTTTTATTTTTTATTCATCTCAATCAGGAAAAAACCTCAAAGTATTCTGTAAAGGATTGATCGTTTATCCATTTCTCCATGTTTGTTTGAGGGAACCTAGTTATCTTTATAATCACGCATGTTATTTACGTTCAGTTTTCATATATGTATGTATAATGATACTTACGGTCGACTCCTACAAATGAAATATATTTTGTTATTTTGGAGATATGCTTTTACATTCTAGCATTTATGTTTACCAAAAATAATTGTTTTTTTATGAAAGAGGGGCGAAAGATAGCAGAGGAACAGTCAAACTCATGAATCGAAAAATCAACCCAGGAAATGCCATGGCTTAGACTGAAAAAGACAAAAAGACAAATAATATTACACAAGAAACCACAAAGTTGTATCACTGTCCCAGGTAAGGGGGAGGGTAGGAATCCCACTAGCATGTTCTAAATAATAAGGATGTTCTTATCCCAAGCATAAAAACATAGCCGTATTTGACACAACCCTTTTTCAACTTTTGATCTTCAGTGCTGTACAACTTTGTACTTTTTTTCACTTTCGATTTTTTATATCTGGGCGTCACTGGTGAATCTTGTGTGGACGAGGCGCGTTTTTGGCGTTTGGAATTTTAAACCTGATGCTTTTTGTTTTCTATTAATCATGTGTTTCTTTGTCTAATACGTTCTCCTATTTATTTGTATTGTAGTCCTGTAATATTATGTTGTCAGTTAAATGTTATATTTAACATTGCCATTAAAGTGCGAGGTCTGGCATGCCACAAAACCAGGTTCAACCCACCATTTTTTCCTTTAAAAATGTCCTGTACCAAGTCAGGAATATGGTCATTGTTATCTTATTGTTCGTTTCTGTGTATGTTACATTTTAACGTTGCGTCGTTTGTTTTCTCCTATTTTTGAGTGTAAATTCACATTGCGATAAGACGTGTCACGGTACTTGTCTATCCCAAATTCATGTATTTTGTTTTGATGTTATATTTGTTATTCTCATGGAATTTTGTCTGATGCTTGGTCCGTTTCTGTGTGTGTTACATTTCAGTGCTGTGTCGTGGTTCTCCTCTTATATTTAATGCGTTTCCCTCGGTTTTAGTTTGTTCCCCGATTTTGTTTTTTTGTCCATGAATTGATAAGTTTTGAACAGCGGTATACTACTGATGCCTATATTTACCCCACCAGTCTGATTGTATGTGTCTGTCCGAGGTCAGAAACTGTTTACGCGGTATGGGTTTTGCTCATCGTTAAAGGCCGATGGGTGACATATAGTTGTTTATTTCTGTGTTATGTTGGTCTCTCTCATTGGAAATCATACCATATCTTCTTTTTTTTAAAATAATACCAAATCATTCATTCGATGAAGATTAAAGATGCAAACGTAGGTAACTTAACTTAGGTCAAAATACGCTTCTCAACACGAAGCCTTGACTCAGACCGAACAGCAAGCTATAAAGGACCCTTAAATGACTAGACTAAGTGTAAAACCTGTCAATGGAAAATCAACGGCATACTATTTATAAAAAACGAGAAACGAGAAACACTTATGAACCACATAAACTACTGAAAATCAGAATCCTGACTTAGAACAGGGAGAAACAATTGCAGCAGGTTTAATTGTTTGAATCGGTACAAACCTTCACCCTTATCGAAAACAACAGAATAAAACAAAACAATATAAAAAAATAATAATGTGTATTAGACATTTGATAACATATACAACAATATTTGCTCTTGCAATTAGAGGATACAATATGTCACCTCGCAACTAAACATTAGATGAACAAACATCTACTTATGCTATAATGTTTGTAAATAAATTCATCATAGATACCAGGACTAAATTTTGTACATACGCCAGACGTGAAGACCCTTCGATTAGCACTAGTACATGTTTATAATGAGTTTACAAAAGACAGAAGGTATGGAAAGTGCACAAAATTATATTCAACCTCACAACCATTCAATTATTAATGAAGCTTTCTGCATGTTTCAAAAACAATCAAATGTTCCTATTTATTTAATAGATAAAATGGATAGAGAAATAGCCATCCTTTTGTGAACTTACTTGTATTACACATTGCTCCAGAATAACCTGCATAGCATACACAAGTATACGAAGCTTGATCATTTAAACACATCCCATGATGACAAGGGCTTGAGCTGCAGTCTACAATCGACAAAGTACATTACACGTTTGTACAATATAAACATTATCACAAAAAAGTTATCATTGATGTTTAAAATGTCCAAAATGTTTTTAAAAAAAAGTCTATAGTTTATTCTTCCTACTTTCCGTCCAAGGTGAAACATCAATTTTCATTCTCCTATAACAGTTTTTTTTTCTTTCTATTATTTGATATTTTAAACTTTTTTTTTAGCATTTCTGAGCAAGGTCATTCAAGAAAGTGCACTTTGGAGTAATATAACTTGTAACTGTCAAAAGTTCATTAAATGCCGGTAATAGATATGAAAATTGTTTTTTATAAAGTGTACCAAATTTTCTCAAAATTCGTTTTTTTTTAAAACTGGTTCTGAATTGATAGACTGATATATGCTGTGAAAAATTCATGACACAAACATTATTATTTTGCTTAAATACCTTAACTATTTAAAGATATACTATTGGTGAATATACACAGTTAACTTTTCATTTGATATGTTGCTGAGCACTTTAGACGGAGAACCCGTATCTATACTCGCAAAGAAAAATGCAAAAACGAGCTGTTATTTATGCGATCAATACTTGGTCAGACATTCCGTTTTGCGTTTCTTTGTTACAATTTTGTTTGTTTTTAAATTGATAAAGATTAAAACACAATGTTGACTGTTTGAGCCATATCCATTTTTTCTTCTTATGTCTGTTTGTTTTGTTCACACATCACTGTCACTATAATGGAATTTAATGCGACTTTAATACAATATAGAGGTTTAGCTAGCTAAAAAACAGAGTTAATCCTCCATTTTCTACAAAAAAGATCCTGCACAAAATCCCTAACATAGAAGTTGTTTTCCATTCGTTTGATGTGTTTGGGCTTTTGATACTACTATTTGATTAGAAACTTTCCGTTTTAAATTTTCCTCATTGTTCAGTATTTTTGTGAATTTTTCTTTGTAATATTTTTCTTAGAACACAATATTCAATTGATATCTTAATTTCACCGAAAGGCAATTTAGCTTAATCACATCTCAAGGTTTGTTTTTTCATTAAAACGGCATGGCATTGTAACATGTTTGTTTTCGACTCATAAGTTTAAATATGCCTTTTGGTATACTCGACTGTATTTTACTTACGATTGATGACTGAAATAAATAAAAACAATCTAGTAAACATTATCCTTTATCGTAAGTCATTTTCAATAATAATCTTATAGGTCCTTTGACAAAAAAACATTTCTTAAGGTTTGCAAATAATATGTATATTTAATTATGAAGTATGGTCTTGTTCAGTTAAAGCTAGGATAATATTTATAATTTAACACAATATGAATATTTTGCTTTCCATACATTATCTGGTCCTACACTCTTTCATTCCATATAATTAACTATTGCAAGCGGTAGTTCTTTCTTAAGAATAATATGATATTCTTTTTCCCTATCCATTGTATATTATAGCTTTGTCTTGGAAAAGATTGTATACTTATTCATTGAAATGAGACATTCATCTAGCTTTCGCATACTGCCAGTTTCTTTATATCATTTATTAGCTGGTTTCTGTTTTTAGTATCGTTCTAATCCGTCAAGCCACTTTTCAATTGACGTTTTAAACTCTATATAATTATATTGATGTTTTACTTTTTAGTTACTAGCCTAGCATACATGTAGGGTTAGCCGTTCATTCACATAATATCTAATCATGTCACACTATTTATGTGCATGTTTTAAACAATGCATCTGCAGTTCCGTTGGTTTCTTTGGTTGATGCCGGTCATACAAATTTGCAAACTCCCCGGCAGTTCCAGTTCCGATCCGCATACGGGCCCCAATACTACTCTACACTAATGATGGAGTAAGGGAAAAAAGTTCCGGAACGGAAACGATCACTGTCCGGAGTTTGACAAATTTTTTGTTCAATGTGGTAAGTCTCAATCATGCTTCCATAACTTTTGTTTCTGAACTGTTTCATATTGGAACTCTTCCAGAATTGTTTTTATAGTTTTATAGGATGAGTTTTTATTTATATCTGTAAAACACATATTAATCTGTAGTTTTACATCTTGTCCTTTTGTATCTGATGGCAATCTAATCTCCTCTTCTTCTTAACTCTTTAATTGTTTTATTTTGTTTTCTTGTGTTTCACAGTATTTTATCAACAACCTTAACTCAAACCAATTTTATAAACATTTGGTATAAATTCTTCTAAGACCTTTTGATAATTGCCAATTATTGTGTTTAAAAATTATACGAAAAATTTAAAATCAATCTCCATATTCTTTGTTTTTACCAATATTATATTGATAAACCTTTTCAGATGTACCTCAATGGATTAAATGTTCAACTTTATCCCAAAGTAATGGAAAAAAGATTGAAATGTTTAACATCCTTTTATGAAACTTACCTTTATCACATATTGCTCCAGAATAGCCCGTATCGCATGCACAAGAATACGAAGTTCGATCATTTATACACCTGCCATGATGACAAGGGTTTGGGCCGCAGTCTACATGTAATCAACAAATTATATTACACAAAGGTACAAAATACCCGTTAATAATTTTCACATAAAAGTTGTTATTACTGTTCAAAATTTTATAAAATAATGTATCGATTACAAATATGATCACAATTTTTTTTCTTTCATTCTTTGCCTCCTAAGTAAAACAAATGCATTTCTGTTCTCGTGCAAAGTTTTGATTTTTATGCACCACATATGATAGAAGATGGGCATTAATTTTTATGTTCTGTGTGTCCGTTCGTCCGTTCGTCCGACCGTCTGTTCCGCTTCAGGTTAAATATTTTGGTCAAAGTAGTCTTTGATGAAGTCGAAGTCCGAATATTTGAAAGTTAGTACATTTGTTCCCTAAGATGTGATCTTTTTAAATTTAATGCCAAATAAGAGTTTTTATCCCAATTTCACGGTCAATGGAACATAGAAGGTGATAGTACGAGTGGCGCATCCGTGTACTGAGGACACATTCTTGTTTTTTTTCTATAATTTGATACGTAAAGCATATTTTTTAGTGTACCTGAAAAGGGTACATTAAGAAAAAGTTTTTTGGAGGCACACGACTTGTCATACTCTCATATTCAATAAAACATAAAAAGTAATTCTTCTTTCAAAACAGGTACCGAAATAATAAACCAATGATAGTGTATTACATAAAGGAAGCAAATAATATTGTTTTGCTTAAATACCTGATCTTATATAAGTCATGTTGTTGATACTAATGATATAGCTATGTATACAGATTTGTCAAATTGATGAGCTGTTAACCAATATTGACTTATTGATGTTAACGAATTCCATTACTACATGTTATATAACAAGTATGTGTGTGATAAGTTATGTATCAGTTCATTATGATATATCAATAATGTGCAAAGAATTTGTGCGAATAAATGAACTCATCATAGATATCAGGACACAACAGCGAATAAAAGCTATAAGTTAAATGAAACTGCAAATTCAAACAATAAAGTTAAAGATGTTTATTTACTTGCATAGCTTAGTTTTGCTTTAAAAGAAGTGAAAGCGACCTTGAAAAAAAAACAGAAATTTTTTTGTATTATCGACGTATTCATAAATATACCCATACTGAAGTATTGACTCTCCAAACACTAGCTCGCCGATATATGCAGAGCGTTAAAAACGAAGCATCTTTTTATTACTAGCAAGTGCGAGGGGAAACCGTGACGAAAGAATATAAGTACATATGCTCTTGAAGTTATCCGGTTAACTTTGGCAACAGCTTGAAAGTTAATTGGCTACCTATCAACAATCAATGAATGCAATATTATTTGTCGATAATACAATAAATACAAAAATAGCGCATGCAGGACTTAGTTTAAATATATGCATGCATCATGTGCATTGGTTCAATAATTTCGATAACACTTAAATTTCAAGAAACTTGTTTCAAAGGACGCCATTACGAGTTGCTTGACCCTGATGAAATATTAGCTTGACAGATGATATCGGATATGTTCGTTATGTCTTTACTACAATCTGTGCCTTTTTTACGAATGTGACAGACCGAATTCACCTGTTTGGTAAAAAAATGATCAACACCTGAGATAACCCCCAGTTTTTTGTTGCGTTCGTGTTGGTGTTTGATTTTGCGATTTGGTTATGGACTTTCCGTTTTGAGTTTTCCTCGGAGTTCAGTACTTTTGTGATGCTCCTTTTTTTATATGCCCAAAGGCATTTTAAATGAAAAAAATAAAATAGTTGTTTTAACCCAATATGCATGCTTTGACAGCTGTTTGTTTTCGACTTATGGGTTTTGATATGCATTAGATATCCTGACTTGTATTTTACTTACGATAGATGACTGAAATAAAAAAAAAAATCGATCAAACATTATTCATTTCCAATATTTTGGTCCTTTGAAAACAAACTTATACGTAAAGTTTGCAGTATATATGTTTGCAATAATTGAATGTTGTATCTATATCTAAACACATTATAAATTTCTTTCATTCCATTTATTAATGCTTATGGTGCTTTACTCTGTAGATTAAATTAAATTAAATTAAAGTTGCACCATTATTTGTTTCTAATTGCTGCTTTGGCATTCTTTTTACTTATCCGTTGTAGGTTATGTATAAGTCATATGGTTCAATGCTGACCCAGTATAGATCCATAGAAGGTTAGTAACATCCATAGGGGGTTAAAAAAATGCCGCACACTATATGTATTTTACTCAGCCTTATGGTCCGTAGAGGGTAAGTTGTAAACCGTATAACGAATTTATTGCAGTCCGTTTTTGGCTTTTTTCGTTTTGTAGAAAAATAAACAATGATATAGAACAACATCAATAGAGGTCATAGTCCAGTCAATCTAGCATAAATTTGTCCCTAACCCGAAAGTAATCGCAACAGAAGATTTTTAAGTATTAATCTTTAGCAATATACCCCAACTATACACAGAAAAAAGTCCCATAAAATTTAACTTGAGGAAAACTTAAAAAATCACCATTTAAAATTCCTATGAAATTTGCATTGAAAAGGGAGATAACTCTTGCAAAAAAAGCAAAAATATCAATAAAAATTGATACAAAATTGTAACTTCACCGCTTCTATTAATAAGAATGTATTGATTTTTGATTTTTTAGCGATCTTTAGATTATAACAAACAACTCTAAAGGTGTTTTCATATATTTTATCCAGCTATAATCTAGATTTCGTAATCCATTAGTCGACCATTTAATGAGTTTTTCAACATGTCAAGGTAAAGAATCTCAAATTTAGAAAAAATAACTAAGCATGTATTCTTCTTTTTGTGGTTTAAAGTTTCTTTAGATAAGTAAGTTGCTGAAAAATATAATATGCAGATATAAACAATATCAAATTTTCACATTATTTTTTTTTAAATGGTTACAAAGCTTCAAATTTGCAATTTCTTAAATGAAAAATGCACGAAAAAAATAAAACTATCCATAACACTTGGGTTTTGTACATTTCATGAGCAGGAGATTATATAATTTAGTCAAATACAACCTTATAACCCCATCAAAGTATCATACTTTACATACATTTCAAGAAAAACAACCAAAAACTGACCAAAAAAGACTCATTTTTGCAAGAGTTATCTTCCCTTTCAATGTTAATTTCCATAGGAAATTAAAAATGCTGATTTTGAGTTTTCCTCAAGTTAGATTTTTTGGGACTTTTTTCTGTGTATATAAAGGGCATAATGCTATAGATTAGAACTTAAACATTTTCTGTTGCAATTAGTTTGAGGTTAAATCTTAGTTTGACTGGACTATCATCCCAATTGACATAAGACGCGACTTCATATACCAACATATGTATTTTACTAACCCTATACGGATCCATAGTGGGTCACCGAATGACTGCTTAAAAACAATAACAACGTAATAATTTACACACGGTGCAACAATGATTGATATTAGTATTTTAAACAGGGTATACCTAATTATTGAAATGAGACATTAATCTGGCTGTCATGAACTGGTTATAATGTGTTCAGCAACTGTTCAAATGATTTGTTTAGGTTGCTCTAAGACAGATAAATTTCTTGTTTGATTACTTTTCTAGTATAATGGGAGGGTTAGGTGCCAATAAACATGTAGAAACCAATCACATTTCTTTTTTGTTCAGTGGATGTCATTGGCTGATTTCGGCAATCCCTATGTTTCGTTTGATGTAAGAAGCTTAAATCTGGACTTCGTTTTTTTTTGTTTTTGACCTGTTTCGCATTTGAATTTGTCCAGGGTCGCTTAATCATTTTAAATGATAAGGACCTGTTTCAGGCGATAAAACACATACACCTGCAGCTTAACATCTTGTCGACTATTGATGACAATTTCAGCATGTCTTCTTTTTAACACTCTGGACTATTTTTCGATTGTCTAGTGCATCACCATAGCTTTAACTGTAACCGATTTTATACCACTGCATTATAATTTCTGTTAAGATCCTTTGATAAAAGCACAAGCCCGTGGTTTCCCAATACATCAGGTAAAAATGAGTGTAAGGAAAGATTGAAAACAAAATGTATATTCGGGTTCACAGTCATGCATATATTGATAAAGCTTTCTGCATGCTCCACAAACGATTAAATTTGTATTTTATTCAAAAATAAACAATAAAATAGATATGATATCATACGTCCTTTGTTTAACTTACTTGTATTACATATTGCTCCCGAATAGCCTGCATCACATACACAGATATATGACGTTGGACCATTTAAACACCTGCCATTATGACAAGGATTGGGGCTGCAATCTACAATCAACAAATAACATAGCACGTATGTACAAAATAAACTCAAGTCTTAAAATAAAAACTATTATTAATGTGCAAATTTAAAATTGCATCGATTACAAATCGTCAATAATTTATTGTCAAACTAATTATTATCCTAAGCTAAAAACGAATCAGTTCCCGTTCAAAAGGTGAATTGTTATTCTATCTGTGAGGCTAAATAATTACATTTTTGCATCGTTTTCATAACTCACTATTTTACACTAGTACCGAATTGATTAACCAATACATTGTGTGAAAATAAATAAAGCAAACACTATTGTTCAGCTTGAATACTTTAACTAATAGTATTAATAATATTGAAAGATATATTAATGCTGAAAAGACACAGTATCATTGATTGTACTATTCAGCATTATTGACCGAGAACCGGTATTCCTATTTACACAAAATGATGCAAAACACACCCAACCTGTTAAATCACAACGTGCAAGAAATGATCTCAAAGCTCCCTTTTTACAATGGCACCAATATGATAAAGTAATGGATATTGCAAAACTTGTAAGAATCAAATTCAATCTGTTTTTCAAGCTTGATAAACCTCTCACTTGTATGACAGTCTCATCAAATTCAATTCATACTGACAACGATGTGTGAAAAACATCAACTGATAATAATTGTAAATGTGATAGTAATGATACGACTGAATACAGAGGTGTCATTATAATGCATTTTTTTGCGACTGTCATATTAGTGAGAGTTTAAGCTAGCTAAAAAACATATTAAATACACAATTTTCTACATAAGAAAATGCCTGTAGGAAGTCGCGAAAATGACATTTGTCTGATGTTTTTAGCATTTGATTTTGCCATATAATATGGAAATTTCGAATTTAGTTTTTTTGTTTTGTTTTGCAATTTATGTGCAATAGTTTGGTACAATTGCTGTAGAACCCGTATATATTTATATTCACAAACAAAAGCAAAACAAACTGGTTTACTACAATTATGTATTCTAATAATATGTATCGATAAAACGATGTCCATAATTCGCAAATTTTCGTAGAAACAAAAGACAATATTATACAAGTATCTTAAAACCCCCAAACGATTGATCTTTGATTTAAAAGTTACTTACGATTGATGACTGAAATAAACAATGAGTAACCATTATTTATGTTAAGACAGGTTTATAAATAAAATTATTGTTACTTCGGAAAACACAGGTTTATTATTAAACCTGTTTTCCTTTAAAATTTCTAAATATAAAAAGAAGATATGGTATGATTGCCAATAAGAAACTTTCCACAAGAGATCAAATAACACAGCCATTAACAACTAAAGGGCATCGTACGGCCTGTAACAATGAGCAAACCCCAAACCCATAATCAGCTCTCAAAATCCCCGAAATGACTAAGTTATACAAATTCAAACGAGAAAACTAACGGCTTGTGATACATTTTTAAACATTGTTTATTACAAAAATAATGCATATTTTATCTATCTTACTTAAATTATCTGTTTCCTTTTTTTTTATGTCTTTCAGTTTATCTTAGAATACTATTTTACTTGAATAAGGACAGTGATGATTTTCCGTGATAAATACAAAAAGATGTTGTTTGAGAGCTAATGAGACAACTCTTCATCCTAGTCAAAATTTATAAAAGTAAACCATTATAGGTCAAAGTACAGTCTTTATCACGGAGTCTTTTTTCACATCGAGCAGCAAGCTATAAATGATCCAAAAATATTACTACTGTAAAACCATTCAATCGGAAAACCAATGGTCTAAACTATATAAAAAAAACTTATGGGCCACATCAACAAACGACATCTAGTCAATAAACAATAAACATATATGTGTAGATCAGCCCAATCTTTTTCTTTTCTTTTTCTATTTTTGATGTTGACCATATTTGTTTATTCTTTACGTCTTATAAGCCTTTGATCAGCTGACCATCATGGTTTTGCTTGTAAAGTATTTGCCTTTATGATTTTCTTTTTACAGTTCCCTGTTTTTTGTTTTTTGTTGAAAGTAGAACAGCGACCTGTAGCTGTTAAATTCTAATTTTGAAAATACATTTGTATTATAACGTTTTTTTTCCATTGATGCTTGGAAACTAAGTCCCCAAATGTTGTAATATTTTTCAACTGATTTTGATAGTTCGTTCTTATGTTGTACTGTTATACCACTGTCCCAGGTCAGGGGGAAGGTTGGGATCCCGCTAACATGTTTAACCCCGCCACATTATTTATGTATGTGTCTGTCCCATGTCAGGAGCCTGTAATTCAGTTGTTGTCGTTTGTTTATGTGTTACATATTTGTTTTTCGTTCATTTTTTTTTTACATAAATAAGGCCGTTAGTTTTCTCGTTTGAATTGTTTTACATTGACTATGCGGTATGGGCTTTGTACATTGTTGAAGGCCGTACGGTGACCTATAGTTGTTAATGTTTGTGTCATTTTGGTCTTTTTGTGGATAGTTGTCGCATTGGCAATCATACCACATCTTCTTTTTTATATTAGTTTTGAAATCAGTGTTCAGTACAGAAAATAGTTATAACATAATTGCCGTAAGTTATTAAATTCGCTCTGATCAATGGTACACCATAGATAGTTTTGTTTATGTGTATCGGTTTCTTTTGCTTACGAAGCTCCACACGCATTCAGGCATTTCTAATTCTTTGCCTTATCAATGTTTATTTTGGGGATGGAGCGTTTTCTGGTTGGGTTTAATAAAAAACAATTACGTTACAACAAATTCACAAAGTTTTATATTCATTTTCGCGCACAAAACTGACTGTAACATGTGTAAAACGTATTATTTTGATTGTTATAGCTTCATTTGTTCCTAAAATTGAGTTCAGTGATGACTGCTGCACCCATATTTGACTATTGTACCTATTATGTCTGTTTTGTTTACGCATCAATGTAAATATAATGTAATTTGAAGCGACTGTCATACAAGCGAGAGTTTTAGCGCTTTAAAACCAGGTTCAATCCACCAATTTTTACATTTAAATATGCCTGTACCAAATCAGGAATATGACAGTTGTTGTCCATTCGTTTGATGTGTTTTATCATTGGATTTTGACGTTTGATTAGGGACTATCAGTTTTGAATTTTCCTCGGAGTTCAGTATTTTTGTGATTTTACTTTTTTCAAGTATAAATGTTCTATATATAAACCCACATGTGTCACACTGATGTCCTGTGTATCCAGCATAGCAAACACAGCTAAAGGTTGAATGAGAGTTGATGCAAAGTCCATGTTTACAGGGATCAGTGACACAATCTACAATGAATAAAGTATACTAACATAGCAAACACAGCTAAAGGGTGAACGAGAGTTGATGCAAAGTCCATGTTTACAGGGATCAGTGACACAATCTACAATGAATAAAGTATACTAGCATAGCAAACACAGCTAAAGGTTGAATGAGAGTTGATACAAAGTCCATGTTTACAGGGATCAGTGACACAATCTACAATGAATAAAGTATACTAACATAGCAAACACAGCTAAAGGGTGAACGAGAGTTGATGCAAAGTCCATGTTTACAGGGATCAGTGACACAATCTACAATGAATAAAGTATACTAACATAGCAAACACAGCTAAAGGGTGAATGAGAGTTGATGCAAAGTCCATGTTTACAGGGATCAGTGACACAATCTACAATGAATAAAGTATACTAACATAGCAAACACAGCTAAAGGGTGAATGAGAGTTGATGCAAAGTCCATGTTTACAGGGATCAGTGACACAATCTACAATGAATAAAGTATACTAACATAGCAAACACAGCTAAAGGGTGAACGAGAGTTGATGCAAAGTCCATGTTTACAGGGATCAGTGACACAATCTACAATGAATAAAGTATACTAACATAGCAAACACAGCTAAAGGGTGAACGAGAGTTGATGCAAAGTCCATGTTTACAGGAATCAGCGACACAATCTACAATGAATGAAGTATACTAGCATAGCAAACACAGCTAAAGGTTGAATGAGAGTTGATACAAAGTCCATGTTTACATGAATCAGTGACACAATCTACAATGAATAAAGTATACTAACATAGCAAACACAGCTAAAGGGTGAACGAGAGTTGATGCAAAGTCCATGTTTACAGGGATCAGTGACACAATCTACAATGAATAAAGTATACTAACATAGCAAACACAGCTAAAGGGTGAACGAGAGTTGATGCAAAGTCCATGTTTACAGGGATCAGATACACAATCTACAATGAATAAAGTATACTAACATAGCAAACACAGCTAAAGGTTGAACGAGAGTTGATACAAAGTCCATGTTTACAGGGATCAGTGACACAATCTACAATGAATAAAGTATACTAACATAGCAAACACAGCTAAAGGTTGAACGAGAGTTGATACAAAGTCCATGTTTACAGGGATCAGTGACACAATCTACAATGAATAAAGTATACTAACATAGCAAACACAGCTAAAGGTTGAACGAGAGTTGATACAAAGTCCATGTTTACAGGGATCAGTGACACAATCTACAATGAATAAAGTATACTAACATAGCAAACACAGCTAAAGGGTGAACGAGAGTTGATGCATAGCCCAGGTTTACAGGAATCAGATACACAATCTACAATGAATAAAGTATACTAACATAGCAAACAGAGCTAAAGGTTGAATGAAAGTTGATACAAAGGCCATGTTGACCGGGATCAGTGACACAATCTCCAATGAATGAAGTATACTAGCATAGCAAACACAGCCAAAGGTTGAACGAGAGTTGATACAAAGGCCATGTTTACAGGGATCAGTGACACAATCTACCATGAATAAAGTATACTAGCATAGCAAACACAGCTAAAGGTTGAATGAGAGTTGATACATAGTCCATGTTTACCGGGATCAGTGACACAATCTCCAATGAATGAAGTATACTAGCATAGCAAACACAGCTAAAGGTTGAATGAGAGTTGATACATAGTCCATGTTTACAGGGATCAGTGACACAATCTACCATGAAAAAAGTATACTAGCATAGCAAACACAGCTAAAGGTTGAATGAGAGTTGATACAAAGGCCATGTTTACAGGGATCAGTGACACAATCTACAATGAATAAAGTATACTAACATAGCAAACACAGCTAAAGGGTGAACGAGAGTTGATGCATAGCCCAGGTTTACAGGGATCAGTGACACAATCTACAATGAATAAAGTATACTAACATAGCAAACACAGCTAAAGGGTGAACGAGAGTTGATGCATAGCCCAGGTTTACAGGGATCAGTGACACAATCTACAATGAATAAAGTATACTAACATAGCAAACACAGCTAAAGGATGAACGAGAGTTGATACATAGTCCATGTTTACAGGGATCAGATACACAATCTACAATGAATAAAGTATACTAACATAGCAAACACAGCTAAAGGTTGAATGAGAGTTGATACAAAGGCCATGTTTACAGGGATCAGTGACACAATCTACAATGAATAAAGTATACTAACATAGCAAACACAGCTAAAGGGTGAACGAGAGTTGATGCATAGCCCAGGTTTACAGGGATCAGTGACACAATCTACAATGAATAAAGTATACTAACATAGCAAACACAGCTAAAGGATGAACGAGAGTTGATACATAGTCCATGTTTACAGGGATCAGATACACAATCTACAATGAATAAAGTATACTAACATAGCAAACACAGCTAAAGGTTGAACGAGAGTTGATACATAGTCCATGTTTACAGGGATCAGTGACACAATCTACAATGAATAAAGTATACTAACATAGCAAACACAGCTAAAGGTTGAACGAGAGTTGATACAAAGTCCATGTTTACAGGGATCAGTGACACAATCTACAATGAATAAAGTATACTAACATAGCAAACACAGCTAAAGGTTGAATGAGAGTTGATACAAAGTCCATGTTTACAAGGATCAGTGACACAATCTACAATGAATAAAGTAAACTGGCATAGCAAACACAGCTAAAGATTGAACGAGAGTTGATACATAGTCCATGTTTACAGGGATCAGATACACAATCTACAATGAATAAAGTATACTAACATAGCAAACACAGCTAAAGGTTGAATGAGAGTTGATACATAGTCCATGTTTACAGGGATCAGATACACAATCTACAATGAATAAAGTATACTAACATAGCAAACACAGCTAAAGGGTGAACGAGAGTTGATGCATAGCCCAGGTTTACAGGGATCAGATACACAATCTACAATGAATAAAGTATATTAACATAGCAAACACAGCTAAAGGTTGAATGAGAGTTGATGCAAAGTCCATGTTTACAGGGATCAGTGACACAATCTCCAATGAATGAAGTATACTAGCATAGCAAACACAGCTAAAGGTTGAATGAGAGTTGATACATAGTCCATGTTTACAGGGATCAGTGACACAATCTACCATGAATAAAGTATACTAGCATAGCAAACACAGCTAAAGGTTGAATGAGAGTTGATACAAAGGCCATGTTTACAGGGATCAGTGACACAATCTACAATGAATAAAGTATACTAACATAGCAAACACAGCTAAAGGGTGAACGAGAGTTGATGCATAGCCCAGGTTTACAGGGATCAGTGACACAATCTACAATGAATAAAGTATACTAACATAGCAAACACAGCTAAAGGATGAACGAGAGTTGATACATAGTCCATGTTTACAGGGATCAGATACACAATCTACAATGAATAAAGTGTACTAACATAGCAAACACAGCTAAAGGTTGAACGAGAGTTGATACATAGTCCATGTTTACAGGGATCAGTGACACAATCTACAATGAATAAAGTATACTAACATAGCAAACACAGCTAAAGGTTGAACGAGAGTTGATACAAAGTCCATGTTTACAGGGATCAGTGACACAATCTACAATGAATGAAGTATACTAACATAGCAAACACAGCTAAAGGTTGAATGAGAGTTGATACATAGTCCATGTTTACAGGGATCAGTGACACAATCTACAATGAATGAAGTATACTAGCATAGCAAACACAGCTAAAGGTTGAATGAGAGTTGAAACAAAGTCCATGTTTACAGGGATTAGCGGCACAATCTACAATGAATGAAGTATACTAACATAGCAAACACAGCTAAAGGTTGAACGAGAGTTGATACATAGTCCATGTTTACAGGGATTAGCGACACAATCTACAATGAATAAAGTATACTAGCATAGCAAACACAGCTAAAGGTTGAATGAGAGTTGATACATAGTCCATGTTTACAGGGATCAGTGACACAATCTACAATGAATGAAGTATACTAGCATAGCAAACACAGCTAAAGGTTGAATGAGAGTTGATACAAAGTCCATGTTTACAGGGATCAGATACACAATCTACAATGAATGAAGTATACTAACATAGCAAACACAGCTAAAGGTTGAACGAGAGTTGATACATAGTCCATGTTTACAGGGATTAGCGACACAATCTACAATGAATAAAGTATACTAGCATAGCAAACACAGCTAAAGGTTGAATGAGAGTTGATACAAAGTCTAGGTTTACAGGGATCAGCGACACAATCTACAATGAATAAAGTATACTAGCATAGCAAACACAGCTAAAGGTTGAACGAGAGATGATACAAAATCCATGTTTACAGGAATCAGTGACACAATCTACAATGAATGAAGTATACTAACATAGCAAACACAGCTAAAGGTTGAATGAGAGTTGATACAAAGTCCATGTTTACAGGGATTAGCGACACAATCTACAATGAATAAAAAAAACTGGCATAGGAAACACAGCTAAAGGTTGAATGAGAGTTGATACATAGTCCATGTTTACAGGGATTAGCGACACAATCTACAATGAATAAAGTATACTAACATAGCAAACACAGCTAAAGGTTGAACGAGAGTTGATACAAAGTCCAGGTTTACAGGAATCAGCGACACAATCTATAATGAATAAAGTATACTAGCATAGCAAACACAGCTAAAGGTTGAATGAGCGTTGATACAAAGTCCATGTTTACATGAATCAGTGACACAATCTACAATGAATAAAGTATACTAACATAGCAAACACAGCTAAAGGTTGAATGAGAGTTGATACATAGTCCATGTTTACCGGGATCAGCGACACAATCTACAATGAATGAAGTAAACTAGCATAGCAAACACAGCTAAAAGTTGAACGAGAGTTGATACAAAGTCCATGTTTACAGGAATCAGTGACACAATCTACAATGAATAAAGTATACTGGCATAGCAAACACAGCTAAAGGTTGAATGAGAGTTGATGCATAGTCCATGTTTACATGAATCTGTGACACAATCTATAATGAATAAAGTATACTGGCATAGCAAACACAGCTAAAGGTTGAACGAGAGTTGATACAAAGTCCATGTTTACAGGAATCAGTGACACAATCTACAATGAATAAAGTATACTAGCATAGCAAACACAGCTAAAGGTTGAACGAGAGTTGATACAAAGTCCAGGTTTACAGGAATCAGCAACACAATCTATAATGAATAAAGTATACTAGCATAGCAAACACAGCTAAAGGTTGAATGAGCGTTGATACAAAGTCCATGTTTACAGGAATCAGTGACACAATCTACAATGAATAAAGTATACTGGCATAGAAAACACAGCTAAAGGTTGAATGAGAGTTGATACAAAGTCCATGTTTACAGGAATCAGCGACACAATCTATAATGAATAAAGTATACTAGCATAGCAAACACAGCTAAAGGTTGAATGAGCGTTGATACAAAGTCCATGTTTACAGGAATCAGTGACACAATCTACAATGAATAAAGTATACTAGCATAGCAAACACAGCTAAAGGTTGAATGAGAGTTGATACAAAGTCCATGTTTACAGGAATCAGTGACACAATCTACAATGAATAAAGTATACTAACATAGCAAACACAGCTAAAGGTTGAATGAGAGTTGATACAAAGTCCATGTTTACAGGGATTAGCGACACAATCTACAATGAATGAAGTATACTAACATAGCAAACACAGCTAAAGGGTGAATGAGAGTTGATACATAGTCCATGTTTACAGGGATTAGCGACACGATCTACAATGAATAAAGTATACTAGCATAGCAAACACAGCTAAAGGTTGAATGAGAGTTGATACAAAGTCCAGGTTTACAGGGATTAGCGGCACAATCTACAATGAATAAAGTATACTAGCATAGCAAACACAGCTAAAGGTTGAATGAGAGTTGAAACAAAGTCCATGTTTACAGGGATTAGCGGCACAATCTACAATGAATAAAGTATACTGGCATAGAAAACACAGCTAAAGTTTGAATGAGAGTTGATACAAAGTCCAGGTTTACAGGAATCAGTGACACAATCTACAATGAATAAAGTATACTAGCATAGCAAACACAGCTAAAGGTTGAATGAGAGTTGATACATAGTCCAGGTTTACAGGAATCAGCGACACAATCTACAATGAATAAAGTATACTGGCATAGAAAACACAGCTAAAGGTTGAATGAGAGTTGATACAAAGTCCAGGTTTACAGGAATCAGCGACACAATCTACAATGAATAAAGTAAACTGGCATAGAAAACACAGCTAAAGTTTGAATGTGAGTTGATACAAAGTCCAGGTTTACAGGAATCAGTGACACAATCTACAATGAATAAAGTATACTAGCATAGCAAACACAGCTAAAGGTTGAATGAGCGTTGATACAAAGTCCATGTTTACAGGAATCAGTGACACAATCTACAATGAATAAAGTATACTAGCATAGCAAACACAGCTAAAGGTTGAATGAGAGTTGATACAAAGTCCATGTTTACAGGAATCAGTGACACAATCTACAATGAATAAAGTATACTGGCATAGAAAACACAGCTAAAGGTTGAATGAGAGTTGATACAAAGTCCATGTTTACAGGAATCAGCGACACAATCTATAATGAATAAAGTATACTAGCATAGCAAACACAGCTAAAGGTTGAATGAGCGTTGATACAAAGTCCATGTTTACAGGAATCAGTGACACAATCTACAATGAATAAAGTATACTAGCATAGCAAACACAGCTAAAGGTTGAATGAGAGTTGATACAAAGTCCATGTTTACAGGAATCAGTGACACAATCTACAATGAATAAAGTATACTAACATAGCAAACACAGCTAAAGGTTGAATGAGAGTTGATACAAAGTCCATGTTTACAGGGATTAGCGACACAATCTACAATGAATGAAGTATACTAACATAGCAAACACAGCTAAAGGGTGAATGAGAGTTGATACATAGTCCATGTTTACAGGGATTAGCGACACGATCTACAATGAATAAAGTATACTAGCATAGCAAACACAGCTAAAGGTTGAATGAGAGTTGATACAAAGTCCAGGTTTACAGGGATTAGCGGCACAATCTACAATGAATAAAGTATACTAGCATAGCAAACACAGCTAAAGGTTGAATGAGAGTTGAAACAAAGTCCATGTTTACAGGGATTAGCGGTACAATCTACAATGAATAAAGTATACTGGCATAGAAAACACAGCTAAAGTTTGAATGAGAGTTGATACAAAGTCCAGGTTTACAGGAATCAGTGACACAATCTACAATGAATAAAGTATACTGGCATAGCAAACACAGCTAAAGTTTGAATGTGAGTTGATACAAAGTCCAGGTTTACAGGAATCAGTGACACAATCTACAATGAATAAAGTATACTAGCATAGCAAACACAGCTAAAGGTTGAATGAGAGTTGATACATAGTCCAGGTTTACAGGAATCAGCGACACAATCTACAATGAATAAAGTAAACTGGCATAGAAAACACAGCTAAAGTTTGAATGTGAGTTGATACAAAGTCCAGGTTTACAGGAATCAGTGACACAATCTACAATGAATAAAGTATACTGGCATAGAAAACACAGCTAAAGTTTGAATGTGAGTTGATACAAAGTCCAGGTTTACAGGAATCAGTGACACAATCTACAATGAATAAAGTATACTGGCATAGAAAACACAGCTAAAGGTTGAATGAGAGTTGATACAAAGTCCATGTTTACAGGAATCAGCGACACAATCTACAATGAATAAAGTAAACTGGCATAGAAAACACAGCTAAAGTTTGAATGTGAGTTGATACAAAGTCCAGGTTTACAGGAATCAGTGACACAATCTACAATGAATAAAGTATACTGGCATAGAAAAAACAGCTAAAGGTTGAATGAGAGTTGATACAAAGTCCATGTTTACAGGAATCAGTGACACAATCTACAATGAATAAAGTAAACTGGCATAGAAAACACAGCTAAAGTTTGAATGTGAGTTGATACAAAGTCCAGGTTTACATGAATCAGTGACACAATCTATAATGAATAAAGTAAACTGGCATAGAAAACACAGCTAAAGTTTGAATGTGAGTTGATACATAGTCCAGGTTTACAAGGATTAGCGACACAATCTATAATGAATGAAGTATACTAGCATAGCAAACACAGCTAAAGTTTGAATGTGAGTTGATACAAAGTCCAGGTTTACAGGAATCAGTGACACAATCTACAATGAATAAAGTATACTAGCATAGCAAACACAGCTAAAGGTTGAATGAGAGTTGATACAAAGTCCATGTTTACAGGGATCAGCGACACAATCTACAATGAATAAAGTATACTAGCATAGCAAACACAGCTAAAGGTTGAATGAGAGTTGATACAAAGTCCATGTTTACAGGGATTAGCGACACAATCTACAATGAATAAAAAAAACTGGCATAGGAAACACAGCTAAAGGTTGAATGAGAGTTGATACATAGTCCATGTTTACAGGGATTAGCGACACGATCTACAATGAATAAAGTATACTAGCATAGCAAACACAGCTAAAGGTTGAATGAGAGTTGATACAAAGTCCAGGTTTACAGGGATTAGCGGCACAATCTACAATGAATAAAGTATACTAGCATAGCAAACACAGCTAAAGGTTGAATGAGAGTTGAAACAAAGTCCATGTTTACAGGGATTAGCGGCACAATCTACAATGAATAAAGTATACTGGCATATAAAACACAGCTAAAGTTTGAATGAGAGTTGATACAAAGTCCAGGTTTACAGGAATCAGTGACACAATCTACAATGAATAAAGTATACTGGCATAGCAAACACAGCTAAAGTTTGAATGTGAGTTGATACAAAGTCCAGGTTTACAGGAATCAGTGACACAATCTACAATGAATAAAGTATACTAGCATAGCAAACACAGCTAAAGGTTGAATGAGATTTGATACATAGTCCAGGTTTACAGGAATCAGCGACACAATCTACAATGAATAAAGTAAACTGGCATAGAAAACACAGCTAAAGTTTGAATGTGAGTTGATACAAAGTCCAGGTTTACAGGAATCAGTGACACAATCTACAATGAATAAAGTATACTGGCATAGAAAACACAGCTAAAGTTTGAATGTGAGTTGATACAAAGTCCAGGTTTACAGGAATCAGTGACACAATCTACAATGAATAAAGTATACTGGCATAGAAAACACAGCTAAAGGTTGAATGAGAGTTGATACAAAGTCCATGTTTACAGGAATCAGCGACACAATCTACAATGAATAAAGTAAACTGGCATAGAAAACACAGCTAAAGTTTGAATGTGAGTTGATACAAAGTCCAGGTTTACAGGAATCAGTGACACAATCTACAATGAATAAAGTATACTGGCATAGAAAAAACAGCTAAAGGTTGAATGAGAGTTGATACAAAGTCCATGTTTACAGGAATCAGTGACACAATCTACAATGAATAAAGTAAACTGGCATAGAAAACACAGCTAAAGGTTGAATGAGAGTTGATACAAAGTCCATGTTTACAGGAATCAGTGACACAATCTACAATGAATAAAGTAAACTGGCATAGAAAACACAGCTAAAGTTTGAATGTGAGTTGATACAAAGTCCAGGTTTACAGGAATCAGTGACACAATCTATAATGAATAAAGTAAACTGGCATAGAAAACACAGCTAAAGTTTGAATGTGAGTTGATACATAGTCCAGGTTTACAAGGATTAGCGACACAATCTATAATGAATGAAGTATACTAGCATAGCAAACACAGCTAAAGTTTGAATGTGAGTTGATACAAAGTCCAGGTTTACAGGAATCAGTGACACAATCTACAATGAATAAAGTATACTAGCATAGCAAACACAGCTAAAGGTTGAATGAGAGTTGATACAAAGTCCATGTTTACAGGGATCAGCGACACAATCTACAATGAATAAAGTATACTAGCATAGCAAACACAGCTAAAGGTTGAATGAGAGTTGATACAAAGTCCATGTTTACAGGGATTAGCGACACAATCTACAATGAATAAAAAAAACTGGCATAGGAAACACAGCTAAAGGTTGAATGAGAGTTGATACATAGTCCATGTTTACAGGGATTAGCGACACAATCTACAATGAATAAAGTATACTAACATAGCAAACACAGCTAAAGGTTGAACGAGAGTTGATACAAAGTCCAGGTTTACAGGAATCAGCGACACAATCTATAATGAATAAAGTATACTAGCATAGCAAACACAGCTAAAGGTTGAATGAGCGTTGATACAAAGTCCATGTTTACAGGAATCAGTGACACAATCTACAATGAATAAAGTATACTAGCATAGCAAACACAGCTAAAAGTTGAACGAGAGTTGATACAAAGTCCATGTTTACAGGAATCAGTGACACAATCTACAATGAATAAAGTATACTGGCATAGCAAACACAGCTAAAGGTTGAATGAGAGTTGATGCATAGTCCATGTTTACATGAATCTGTGACACAATCTATAATGAATAAAGTATACTGGCATAGCAAACACAGCTAAAGGTTGAACGAGAGTTGATACAAAGTCCATGTTTACAGGAATCAGTGACACAATCTACAATGAATAAAGTATACTAGCATAGCAAACACAGCTAAAGGTTGAACGAGAGTTGATACAAAGTCCAGGTTTACAGGAATCAGCGACACAATCTATAATGAATAAAGTATACTAGCATAGCAAACACAGCTAAAGGTTGAATGAGCGTTGATACAAAGTCCATGTTTACAGGAATCAGTGACACAATCTACAATGAATAAAGTATACTGGCATAGAAAACACAGCTAAAGGTTGAATGAGAGTTGATACAAAGTCCATGTTTACAGGAATCAGCGACACAATCTATAATGAATAAAGTATACTAGCATAGCAAACACAGCTAAAGGTTGAATGAGCGTTGATACAAAGTCCATGTTTACAGGAATCAGTGACACAATCTACAATGAATAAAGTATACTACCATAGCAAACACAGCTAAAGGTTGAATGAGAGTTGATACAAAGTCCATGTTTACAGGAATCAGTGACACAATCTACAATGAATAAAGTATACTAACATAGCAAACACAGCTAAAGGTTGAATGAGAGTTGATACAAAGTCCATGTTTACAGGGATTAGCGACACAATCTACAATGAATGAAGTATACTAACATAGCAAACACAGCTAAAGGTTGAATGAGAGTTGATACAAAGTCCATGTTTACAGGAATCAGTGACACAATCTACAATGAATAAAGTATACTAACATAGCAAACACAGCTAAAGGTTGAATGAGAGTTGATACAAAGTCCATGTTTACAGGGATTAGCGACACAATCTACAATGAATGAAGTATACTAACATAGCAAACACAGCTAAAGGTTGAATGAGAGTTGATACAAAGTCCATGTTTACAGGAATCAGTGACACAATCTATAATGAATAAAGTATACTAACATAGCAAACACAGCTAAAGGTTGAATGAGAGTTGATACAAAGTCCATGTTTACAGGGATTAGCGACACAATCTACAATGAATAAAGTATACTAGCATAGCAAACACAGCTAAAGGTTGAATGAGAGTTGATACAAAGTCCAGGTTTACAGGAATCAGTGACACAATCTACAATGAATAAAGTATACTGGCATAGAAAACACAGCTAAAGGTTGAATGAGAGTTGATACAAAGTCCAGGTTTACAGGAATCAGTGACACAATCTACAATGAATAAAGTATACTGGCATAGAAAACACAGCTAAAGGTTGAATGAGAGTTGATACAAAGTCCATGTTTACAGGGATCAGTGACACAATCTACAATGAATAAAGTAAACTGGCATAGCAAACACAGCTAAAGGTTGAATGTGAGTTGATACAAAGTCCAGGTTTACAGGAATCAGTGACACAATCTATAATGAATAAAGTAAACTGGCATAGAAAACACAGCTAAAGTTTGAATGTGAGTTGATACATAGTCCAGGTTTACAGGAATCAGTGACACAATCTACAATGAATAAAGTAAACTGGCATAGAAAACACAGCTAAAGTTTGAATGTGAGTTGATACAAAGTCCAGGTTTACAGGAATCAGTGACACAATCTATAATGAATAAAGTATACTAGCATAGCAAACACAGCTAAAGGTTGAATGAGAGTTGATACATAGTCCATGTTTACAGGAATCAGTGACACAATTTACAATGAATAAAGTATACTGGCATAGCAAACACAGCTAAAGGTTGAATGAGAGTTGATACATAGTCCATGTTTACAGGGATCAGTGACACAATCTACAATGAATAAAGTATACTGGCATAGCAAACACAGCTAAAGGTTGAATGTGAGTTGATACAAAGTCCATGTTTACAGGGATTAGCGACACAATCTACAATGAATAAAGTATACTAACATAGGAAACACAGCTAAAGGTTGAATGAGAGTTGATACATAGTCCATGTTTACAGGGATCAGTGACACAATCTACCATGAATAAAGTATACTAACATAGCAAACACAGCTAAAGGTTGAATGAGAGTTGATGCAAAGTCCATGTTTACAGGAATCAGTGACACAATCTACAATGAATAAAGTATACTAGCATAGCAAACACAGCTAAAGGTTGAATGAGAGTTGATACATAGTCCATGTTTACAGGGATCAGATACACAATCTACAATAAATAAAAAAAAACTGGCATAGGAAACACAGCTAAAGGGTGAACGAGAGTTGATACATAGCCCAGGTTTACAGGGATCAGATACACAATCTACAATAAATAAAAAAAAACTGGCATAGGAAACACAGCTAAAGGGTGAATGAGAGTTGATACATAGTCCATGTTTACAGGGATCAGATACACAATCTACAATAAATGAAAAATACTTGCATAGGAAACACAGTTAAAGGGTGAATGAGAGTTGATACATAGTCCATGTTTACAAGGATCAGTGACACAATCTCCAATGAATAAATTATACTGTGAATTCATTTATTTTCGTGGGTACCAATTTTCGTGGATTAATGAATAATTGTATTTTTGTGGATATCTGATTTCATGGTTTTGCAAAAGTCTTCGTATAAGCCTTTGCATAACTTGCATTTCATTGAAGATTTAAATTTGTGGTTATCCTTTACCCATGAAATTCAATGAAAAATAGTAAACCAAAATAAAGTGATATGATTAATGACCACTAAGGCCGTGTTAACATTGACCAAAACTCGGTAACGTTCCCATTGATAAAACTCAATGTTTAAATGTAGTTTAAATCATGTTTTGTCTACATGCAGTCGATAGTTAATATAGATCTTGTGTGGGTTAATTGTTCACAAAATTAGGTATTTAGAACATGAATTTTACCATAGGAAAAACGTTTTTGGAATGAAATTGTTTTTCAGAACAATTATTAATAAATTTCTTTACAGAAATATTTGTCTAAAATTAGGCCCCCAGTTTCTCGTTTGATAAGGTTTGACATTGTCATTTCGGGGCCATTTATAGCTGACTATGCGTTGCATGTATGGTCTTTGCTCATTGTTGAAAGTCATACAATGAGCTATAGTTCTTAATTTATGTGTCATTTTGGTCTCTTGTGGGAGTCGTCTCTATGCAATAATACCACATCTTTTTTTTTTATATTGGCATATTTCTTTGTTTTAATTTTTTTTTTAAGAAGCTTTATAAATCCCTTATCAGGAATCAAAGCATCTTCATTGCCGAAATCATAATTCATTTTAAATGGTCTTCCCGAATCGACTAGCCGTACACAAAAATATTTGCCACTAGTCTTTACTCAATCAACGATTCCCTCATAAATGCATATTGAAAAAAAGTGTGTGTTAAATTGTTTGTTCTTTGTGTAGTGGTGTCTCATATCTGTTAAAATACACTAAGAAATGAAAAAAAACCCACATTATACACATCCTTTTTTTGCAAATACTCCATGGAGAAGAAATGTCATTTGAAATAAACAGGAAAGATAGAAATGAAGTGATTCGTAACAGCTCAATACTTTCATAAAGGAGCAAGCACTTGACTTCAAGGGGAGTGTTATGGCATGCCATAAAACCGGGTTCAACCCACCATTTTTTCCTTTTAAAATTTCCTGTACCAAGTCAGGAATATGACCATTTTTTGTTATAGTTCGTTTCTGCGTGTGTTTAACGTTGTGTTTCCGTTGTGTCGTTTGTTTTCTCTTATTTTTGAGTGTGAATTCAAATATTCCTATAAGACGTGTCACGGTACTTATCTATCCCAAATTCATGTATTTGGTTTTGATGTTATATTCGTTATTCTCGTAGGATTTTGTCTAATGCTTAGTCCGTTTCTCTGTGTGTTACATTTTAATGTTCTGTCGTTGTTCTCTTATATTTAATGCGTTTCCCTCAGTTTTAGTTTATCACCCCGATTTTGTTTTTTTGTCCATGGATTTATGAGTTTTGAACAGCGGTATACTACTGTTGCATTTATCTTTGCTATTTTTTCTGAGTCAGATTTTTTTTATTCGCGCGAAGGGGTTTATTCAGTCCTTAGTTTAAGCCAGCCATCAAATATATATTTTTTTCAATATTTAACACTATAATGTATGAGGAAAATCTTAATACCTTTTTAACATCTGTTTGACCATTATATTTTTTTTTTTTATCAAATTGGGGATCAGAATATTTTTCAAGGAATAAAACCCCGTTACACCCCTAGAAATGTTGTCCGGAAAATTGTTCATTCTGGTCTTTACATGTAACAGCGTAATGAACATTTGAATGACATATAGTTTAGAAGTGTGAACAAATCTTATGTACAGGTAATAGAACAAGGTGTATAGATGTGAACAAATTTAATGTGAAACCTGTGCACATTACATCGAGCTTATTGTTAACATGTTTACTGTTCATGGCGTTTAGTGTGAACACGGCATAAGTCACTTTCACAGTTAATCGTAAATTTATTAAAATAAGGAGATGTGATATGATAGCCAAAGAGACAACTATCATTCAATGCGTTGGATAATTTAAAAAACACATCTATAATTAAATGTTTGTATTTGTTCTTTCGCGTACGGAACAAAATATTTAAAAAGATATAGAAAGAAAAACAATTATATATCGAAATTACACGAATAAACTGTACAAAAGAAAGAATTAACCAATTATGTTACACAAATAAAAGAGAAAACAGTGTAATACATATAAACACGACAATTTAGCTCGAAGCAATTATAAAAGCACATTTTCATAGATTATCTTAGCTGTTTTTGCCAAAACTTTTAGAAATTTTGGTACACAATGCTCTTCAACTTTTTACTTTATTTGGCCTTTTGAACTTTTTGGTGGATTCGAACGTCACTGATGAGTCTTGTAGACGAAACGAGCGTCTGGCGTATATACAAAATGTATCTATTATAGGTTTAATTCAACCCCCCTAGCCCCCCTTTTCATAACAGAATTACAGAAGAATATGACAGTTATTCTGGCATTAATATTAAGTATAATAGAGGAGAGGCGAAAGATACCACAGAGACATTCAAACTCATAGATTGAAAATAAACCGACAACGCCATGGCTAAAAAATAAAGAGACAAACAGACAGATAAAAGTACACAAGACATAACATAGAAAACTACAGACAAAGCAAAACGAACCCTACCAAAATCTAAGGGGAATATTGTTTGCACCGGAAGGGTGAGCAGATTCTAATATGTTGATACTTACGATCAATGACAATAGCTGAAATAAAACAAATATCATAGACTTCCAAATAAATGCCGATTTGAAAATGTCAATAAAATTTCATCAACAAAGAATTATTTTCCTTTAACAACATCATTTAATATCTATTTGAAATAATGACTTTTTACAATATCCTTAAGGAGTCTAAGTTTATCTTATCATGCTTATGTTCCATGTTACATTCCACTAATCACTCAGGGAAAGTTTTAACATTCTTATTACATCAAATTTATGTTAAATAATATCACTCATTACGATTATTCATATGTATTCTAATTGTTTCTAAACATTACTTTCAATTGTTTAACATTACCGTTTATGGCACTCATTCAGAAAAATTGAGAAAACATTGATATTGTTTTGTCTAATGATCAGATGTGTTATAGGCTTCGTAAATAAAAAACTAATACTTGTTAAAAAATAGTCAAAATATTTTTCGTCAGAAATTATAAATCCAAAAAAAAAATCATAATTCTTTAATATCCAATCTATACAAATATCATCTGAATATAACATAAGAAATGTACGAAATTTGATTTACTTAACATGATCACTAAGGCCAATAATACCTATGCTACATGTACTTCCAGTATAACCTCTGTCACATTGACATGTATATCCATTTAAAGAGTTTGTACAGCTTCCATGAACACAACGATTGATACTGCAATCTACGCAACAACAAAAAAAGATTCAATATTAAATTCAAAAGCAACAAATTCTCTTGAAAACAAATTTTACATACTGAAAGGCAATTATTCTAGTTTTGCAAGCTGTTTTCGCATCAGCATAAAATTGAAAATGGAAATGGGGAATGTATCAAAGAGGCAACAAACCGACCATAGAAAAAACAACAGCAGAAGGTCACCAACAGGTCTTCAATGTAACGAGAAATTCCCGCACCCAGAGGTGTCCCTCAGCTAGCCCCTAAACAAATATATACTAGTTTAAAGATAATGAACGCCATATTAATTTCTAAATTATGCATGCAGGTTCTTCAAACCTACAAAAAATGTATAAACTAATGAAAATTAAAAACGTAAACACCTACACTTAATATAATCCTTGATGTCGTAAACATATATATTCAAACTAGGTTAATAGTTGCAAAGACGAAGCCAATTGTATTTTGTCGTTATTAAACTGTTTTAACGTCAATTTAAATCAATTTGTATACAGTGAGATTTGTACCCTTGATAATTTAAAGGAAAAAACAAAGAGCCAAGTCAACTCAATGACCATCAAAATGTGATGTATATGTATATGGCAGGAGTTACAAGCAACAAATGTAATCAGCGTGTTAAGTATCAATATTTAAAAAAAATTGACAGTTATTAATGTCTTGATAAAGAAATAAGGTTGATACTTACGATCAACTGCAATAAAAGAAATAAAACAAATATCCCATAACTACAAATTAACTGGCTACTTGTAACGATCATGTAATTTTGATTTAATCAACAAAGAAAATCTTAATTCTCCTATATCAAATATGTACAAATATAACAGATGTTTTACGTCTCATCAAAATTCTGGTGGTATGAACAATTGTTTCCGTTTTCTCTCAATCAGATTGTTGTATTGTCTACTTGTACACCATAAATTAATGTTAATTAAAAAGTGAAATAACAAGGTTTTATAACCTCTTATTACAACATAGATTTTGTCTAGTACTATATTTATTTGTCAGATATGAATTCTAAATATAGAAAGAAATAAGAATGGACAATGCATATTATTGAATATAAGAACTGTTACTTACCATTTATTTCTAAACGAAACATGGAATATGTAAATTGGTTTTCAACGTACCGATTAACATTTCAATCAAACGCATTTAAACGATTTATTGGTAAACTTTTTATTTAATCATTTGTTGATTTAAACTTTGCTTCAATTTCTTAGAAGGATTTACTGAGTCGGTGCCTTTCAGATGTAAACACATTTACATATCGTTTAGCTATTTATGTGTTATTTTCAATATAGCTACAAATTACCACGATTTCTTACTTTTTTCCTATCTCAGAACATAATTTCATCCAATGATCTCTCAAGTTTTTGAACAACTCCATTTGGTTGGTGAACAGCTTAGTTGAGCCTATATTATGTCCTTATTTGTTCACTATACTGATTCTAAATAAATCTTATAACCTATACACAAGGCCGTTAGTTTTCTCGTTTGAATTGCTTTAAATTGTCATATCGGGACCTTTTACAGCCGACTATCTGTATGGGCTTTGCTCATTGTTGACGGTCGTACGGTGACCTATAGTTGTTAATGTCTGTGTCATTTTTGGTCTCTTGTGGACAGTTGTCTCATTGGCAATCATTTCACATCTTCTTTTTTTTTATACTTATTAATTTATGCATTTATTTAGATCTGTCAAATAATCCAATCGAATAATGTATGTCAATAGATTGATTATAACACACATTACGATGAATACTTACTAGTATTACACGTCAAACCGGTATACCCACGATAACAAGAACAACTGAAGCCAGTGGCTTGATTTGAACATAAACCATGTGCACAGGGTGAATCATGACAGTCTATGGTAAAATATATGAATACAAATGTTATTTTTAATTTTATATCGTCTACAACTATGTGTACCTTTATCTATTATTTGATTTAAGGATACTCAACCCTTATATTTACTACAGTATTCATCACATTAGAAAGATATAATTTATGTCATTTGTCACCACGGTTAAAACAAGTGACATAATATTACCTCCCTTGAAAAAGACTAAATACTGGGTCTTTTCATTGCTTGTTCCGTTTTAGCAAAGGGCCTTACCAATCAATAATTCACGAGAAAAGGATCTGGTAAATAGTAAAAATTGATAAAATCAAAACTTCCATTTAATGTTACCATTTCCCTTTTTGATAGCTAACGACGACTACAGCAGAAAAGCTTTGTGTAAAATTATTTCAAATGTTTGCTAAACGAAAATATTTCTGAAGAACTGACTTCAACTGTTTTTCTATTGGTTGTTTTTCTCTCTGAAACAGGCTTATTATCTGTATATATACATATATGCGGCAAGGTCACGGAAGTTCAAGGAAAATATTCCAAATGAACGTTTTGATATTCAGCAAAGATTTTTAAAATAACATTTAACGGACCTGCTTTTAATGTTAACATTGAATAATGTATAAATAGAAAAGACTGCAAATACATGCACAAAACATAAGACGACTTTTACCTAAATTTTATAGAAAATTATACCAAAAAAAATCGACTTTACAAATATATATATATTTAAGTTTTGAACGTACACTAACAGATTTTCAAAGGGTCCAATACTTCTAAATAGAATGTTCACATCACAAGAACACACCAGTATAACTATATTTTTGAAAATTGTTACATGCTTAGGACTTTGTAAAACAATGCGAAAATCGATTTTGGATTTCATTTTTCCCCATTTTGTTTTTATCAATATGCCACACAGAAAGTTTCAGATTTCAGTTTCAAATGTTTTGTTAAATCTGGCCTAGACTATTTTTGCTAATATTAAAGTATTGTCAATTTCAACATTCTATTAACAGTAAACATACACACCTTCGACTTTTGTTAATTTGATTTTTTTTAAATTTGGTGTCCTACCGGTATTTTTGTCTTTCGTCGTTTTTCGCAATGGCATTTTCAGTTGTTTTCGACTTCAAAAAAAGGTTTGCATTTCCCTATGATCTTCAACAACTATACTTACAACGTACTGGACATTGGTATTGTGCCGTACTTATGAGACGTTTCCGTCATTAATCCGTTCAACCTTATGTCGTTTCGGTCATACACCCGTTCATGCTTGGTCATATCGGTCCATTTTTACTTTTTTCCCCTTAACATTTTTCATGTAATATTAAGGTAGTCGAACAAATGAAAGTTTTCAACGACCTTGACTGGCTATACAGCCCTTGCACGATTGACCCTGGGTTACGCCTTATTGGGCATTTAATAATTTGATTAATGGCAGTTACAATAAATGAATGTTTTAACGACCTAAACTGGCTTTGTATAAGGTAGTTTATGAGTATAGCGCCATTTTAAATTGAACAATCACAGTAAATAAACGGTCTAGCACTTTGTCAAAATCTATAAAAATTGGAGACAAATTTGAAATCTATTGTTTACAATAATTATATACAAAAAGACGACTCAGGTATTCATTGCGTTATCGAATTTTTTTTTACAAATAAGCCATTTCAGGGGAGATAACTTTTTAGTACAAACTTATACTGCAGATATTTTGAATTTTTCGTTTTTTTACTTCTAGCAAGAAAACAAGTTCGGTGACACCATTTGTTATTTTTATTTTCATAAAAAAGATTATAGAACCTATCTTCACCTATTTTATTTTCAAAATTGTGTATCATAGGTTTCTATTTAGGCACAAAAATGTGTTTTTCATGAACAAACTAAGAGATGCTAGCAATTTTGAACGATCCATACCTTGAACAATAGCACAACGATCCATACTTTATAGTTTTTAAAGCATTGTAAAATCTTCATTTTAGCAAAGTATAAGAAAATTTTGTCATTATTATTCTATACCCCTTAACTACCTGAATGTTGTTTACTTTTACAAATAGTAGCATGGATAAAGAGTTGTCTCATTGGCACTCATATCACATCTTCTTATATTTATTAATTAATTCTACATCAGTGATACAGACTTTTTTAATTAGATAAACATGAAGCAGAGTACTGAAAATGTCACAGTCGGCATTTCAGGGCCTTTTATATCTGTCTATATACGGTATTAAATTTGATCACTGTTGACGGCCGTACCGTGACCTATAATTGTCAACTTCTATGTTATTTGATCTCTTCATAATTGCACATCCTTAATTAAGAAGGCTCGAGGGTACAACTTTAGAAAAACTTGAAACATTTTTTTTTTTCATTATAAATATTATTTATGACATTATTAGTTGTTACTTTATGATATTGTACAACAATCAACCTGATTAACACTCTTTACTACCATTATCTTTTAGAAACGTGACCAAATTTGACTTTTAAGTTTAACATTGTGTACTTCTTATCAAACTCAAATTAAAAAATTAATGGTACTTTTAATCTGCAGTCAACTTCTAATTCACTTTCAAATATTCAAGTTATATAGGTGAACAAATCATAATAACAAAATATCGTTTGATCTTAAATAAAGGTATGACTGTAGATATATTTTGCCGTCACCTTAATTTTCATAATAGCATTACTTTCCTTTTGTATACATGTTGTATGCACATTGATTGCTACATATAGTATACTAGTATATTCCAATGCATTTTGCATATTAAGGTATACAAAAGCTTCTTTTTAATCTTATGTAAAAAGGAGGGTGAGTAAAGAGATTTAGAGAAGATACTTTGTTAAATATTGAATTCACTCACTTGTCGATATTACAGTGTTGAAAAGGCCACTAATTACTTTAAAGTGTTTTAACAGAGATATCATACTCATTAAGTATTCGATAGTGATTATGTTAGGGGAAACAACAATAAAAATTGACAAAAACCAAGTAGGTAAGTTGACAAAAGGAACCCGCCTGTTATAAACGGATAACACGACAGGCAAAGTGAAAGAAAACCAATGGGAAATTCACAGGTCACAAAAAAAACACTAAAGAGTCAAAACGTGCTTTGTTCTACAGAAAGTTCACACATGTAACCACCACTGTTATTTTAATCTATCAGGTAATCAAAATAGCTTGAAAGAATATGACGAACACTTAGGCGCAAATTGTAAAATAATTTAAGTATGCAAAAGGTTTATATATTAGCAGGGTTCAATGATCTCAATATTTCGCCTAAATATCTGTCAGTTTCTATTTAAAAAGCGATAACATCTAGTTGTTTTGTAGCTTTACTTACGATTTATTACTGTAATATAAAACAAACATATTAAATTAGTGAAGATATATGATTGATATTGAATAAGAAGAGTATATAACATTTGAATTCTAATCTGACTTTAAAATGTTTCAACTTGTTTCATTCCAATATACATTTTTGTACCTGCATCCCTTTTTTGAAGCAATTTGTTAATATTTTATTACCTAAGTCTTAATTGTACTATAACTTTATCTATTTTAAACAAATTTTTGGTTTTATTCAATATCATTAACGGACTTTTTCTGCTATTCGAATATACACTTTTAGTAAAGAACAACTAATTTATCGATATATATTTTGTATAAAGGTTATAATTCGTTTTTTTGAATAAGGTTAAGTAATCACTGAAATTGGAACTAAATGTGTTGAGCATACACAAATGTTCCCGTCAGTTGCAAACTCGATGAGTAGAATATTCGAAACAAAACGAAAACCTAATCTATAGCTTATATAACTAAAACTATGAAACTATATGTACATTTTAAATACATTTGTAGCGTATTCAGGTAAAATAGAAACAAAAAATATTTACACAAAACACTAACCCTATAAAATGATATAATAAATACTGATCTTACCGGTTTCACATAGTGCTCCAGTATATCCGGCGTCACATTTACAGTGGTTCCGATGAGAGGCACTTCGAAAACACTTTCCATGGTGACATCCGCAATCCAAAACTTGAAAGTACATTTTTAAAGTCATTTTGGGCGAAAAATATAGGAATGAAAACCGTAAATGATTTTTGTATGAATTTTATCGCGGATTTAGGTTATTTATTTGATTGTACATTGTTTTGTTTATCTTATTCCTGTTTTTAAGATCATGATGAGATTAATATGATTTAAAAAACCTTAAGATAAGTTATAATTATTATAAGATATTTGAAAGCTTTAAAGTTAACAATGTTTGTGCGATAGTTCAGGACTAACTGTTTATCATTAGTCATCACAATTTACTTGCTGTTCCTGTCAGATTTGTAGGTTTTCCTAACGGACACCATGTCAAGTTGGTTTATCGTTATGAAATACTTAGTATCTAATTCAAAGAAAACAACGAATAGAATTGAACTGTTGTAACCACAATCGCGTCCTCTTTTCCATGAATGTGACCAGTTGTACTTACGTGACCAACAAAAGGAGTGCTTAATAAAGAGCAGGATCTGCTTACCCTCCCTCTGTGTTTGGTGGAATTCATGTTGTTAAGTCTTTGATTTTCTGTGTTGTAATTCGTATTTTTTTTAGTTTCTTTTCATGGTATAAAACTAATCCGTTTGTTTTTGACGAATAACTTGGAATAAGTTTGAATTTTCCACTGTGTTATTCGTCTATAGATTTGTTCAAATCAACACATGAAAAATTTCCTTCTACTTTATTCAAGCAGCAGAACAAACAAAACAGAAAACATAGGTTAAATATATCAAATCTAGTGGTCGAATAATATTATTTATTGTCATTAGGAAACATCACACATGTGTATGCGTAAGCAATAGTCATAGTTATGACATAAGTTAATTTGGAAATGTTGAATTAAGCCATACATGCAATAAAAGCCGACGATTTTGTAAAATTTACCTATAAATGTTAACTGGGCGTCCATATCTTTGAAATGGACTGTACCAAGTCAGAAATAGGACAGTTGTTGTCCATTCGTCTGATGTGTTTTATCGCTCGAGTTTGCCATTTTATTAGAGATACTCCGTTTTGAATTTTCCTAGGAGTTCAGTATTTGTGTGATTTTACTTTTGTTTAGCATTAGATCACTTACTTTCATTACAGTGAGTTCCTTTAAAGCCAGGTGGACAGATACACACAAAACCATGTTCCTTATTTTGGCATGTTCCACCATTATGACACGGTTGGCTAGCACAGTCTGAGAATGAACGACAAGAAAAACTAAGAAGTATCAATAATTAAATCTATAGAAAAAATAAAATGCTGCGTAAAGATCTCGTGCATTTTGCTGTGTTTAACGCCCGATTCTTATAACACGACGGGTGCCACATGTAGAGCAGGATCTGCTTACCCTTCCTGAGCACCTGAGATCATCCCTATTTTTTAAAGGGGTTCGTTTTGCTTATTCTTTAGTTTTCTATGTTGTGTCATGTGTACTATTGTTTGTCTGTTCGTCTTTTTTAGTTTTAGCCTTGGCGTTGTCAGTTTGTTTTCGATTTATGAGTTTGGCTGTCCCTCTCGTATCTTTCGTCTATCTTTTATATAATTTAAGACAAGAATGTGATATTCATTAACTATAAAGTATGCTAATTTTGCGTTATTTTGTAAAAATTGACCCAAGGTGAGACTTAATTATTTGACAAGAAACATGAATGGATTTGCAGTAAACGAATACCATTTTGATTTAAAAAAATGATAAGAATATGGATTGTATACTAAAAAAAGAGAGGGAAGGTATAAAAAGAAAAAAACAGAAAACCAAAATACAATATCAACAGACAAAAGATTGGCTAAAACGTTTGAAAGACATACAACGGTTCTCAAATTACTACAAGCATCCCGAAACAAGAATGGAACATCGATGCTTTGTCTTCCAACTTATCATTGATTCTGAATATACTGCAGTTTTCAACCTTATACACTGCTTCTGCACGGACAGTTAACTTGATACACTCTGTGCGACAAAGATGTAAATAAAATTGAGGATATCAAATCCACATGAAATCCAGGACAAAAATAAAATTTGTTTATAGAAGTATGCCACACATGTCAGTAATTATGTCCAAATTGCAAAACTGTGACACAACTACTGATATTTTTAATTTTTAAATTCGTAATCATAGACCATTAACGTTATAATGAAAACTTTTGTAAGTAGAGATTACTGAGTATGGTATGTAATTCATTTCGTTGTAATTTGTTAGTCATTTCCTGTTTATGAGAAAAGCAAGTATAATGATAAGTATATCAGGTATGATTGACAATGAGACAAAAAATCAAATGAAGTAAAAAATATATCATTATATCATATGCAACCGCACACCTATTTCACGATGCGTAACCACAGTATGCCAATAAACAATGTAAACTGTACAGCAATTATAGGTATCACATCACAATAAGGTATGTAGTTTCGCATTTTGGCTCCTGTGGATTTGTCAAATATGACAGCTAGTGTGCAACAAAAGATGGGTTTATATGAACATGAACATTGTGTAATGTATGTATTATGGCATGTTTTCTGTATGACAGTTCGTATTTTCATATCTATATCAGACATGGGTCCGGCAATAATTGTAAAATTTTATCAAACTTTTTGTTGCACGAATTTTGTGATTAAATTTTTGGTTGAAGACATTTGGTAGATTAATGTCAACAGTTTCAATAAATGTTTAAATCAATGGCATTGCAATGCTAGTTTGGACCAATTTGGGGGAGGGAATGTGTCATAAAACTTTTGAAAATAAAATCTATGGAAGATACTGCTTACATATACACTTGGATGACGCACACAGTTAGCTTAATGACCTTTATGAATTAGAAAGCCAGGAAAAGAAGATGATTAAACATTTTGGGGTTTAATTTTAATGTTATTTTCTAATATTTGAGTGCTACTATAAGTGTTATGCAAGATGTTTTACAACTAGCAGGATTGCACTACTGAACTGATAATTCAAATGAGAAGAAAAGACGTGACTTACGATCTACATGATAATGGTGAACAGCTGAAAACAAGAAAATACATCATTCAACACCTCTATATGTACATATTCTCTTGAAATTGAAAAAGGGAAAACACCCATTTTTAATTTAAACAATATTATAATTCGCGAATATAGGAACAATATAGTAGAACGTATTCTGTTTTCCCTTGTTCTCTTTGTTGATAACGTTTGGTTTTGTTCACTTTCATTGAGTTTCCATTTTTTAGTTACCGTGGAGTATTGAAACAAATTTATTTATTTATTTTTTCGCTTTATTTAAGCACATCGGTGGTTCTCGACTGTTTTCTAATCCTGGTCGTGTTGTTGTATCTTTGAAATATGTCCCATTTACTTTCTCAATTTTATTAAAAATAAAAAATCTTTTATTCTAAACTCATACATGTATAATAGACCCACTTTTTTATGTATCTAGTGTCCTTATTGGAATGAGCCACCGTAAAAGACTTACCATAGTTTTGACAATGAGTTCCATAATAATGTGCTGGACAGGAACAAATGAAATCGTGTTCCTCATTATGGCATATTCCACCATTAGCACACGGATGGCTGGTACAATCTGACAATAAACGACAGGAAAAACTTGCATTTTAAACATTTAAAGAAGTATCGGTTTTGAATTCCGAAGACGACACAATTCAGAATATAGATCACGTTTTTGCTAGGTCTTAATATAAAATAGTGGACAGCTACCTCCAATCAATGTCTGATTTTAAAGTGCGTTTAAGACAGGATGTGATGATGATTTTAACACTATGATGTCTTATGTGCTTGCGTTATTGTTTAAACTGCTAAAATTGACAACTCATTACTTTAGTTACTTAGAATCATGAACGAGTTTGCAGTAAACGAATAACATTTTGATTACATTTTTTTTGGTGTGTTTTAACGCCACTTTTAAGCCACACATTTGGGCAGTTTTTATTGGCGGAGGAAGCCGTAGTGCACGGAGAAACCCACCGACCTTCGACAAGAAAATTGAAAATCCTAGTCAATTAAGATTGGAGTCATGTGCACCGGCACGAGCAGGGTTCTAATTCACCATTTTGATTAAATGATTTGAATGCTAAACATATACTTAAAAAGGGGAATGTACAAAAAGGGGAAGCCAGAAATCCAAATCAAATATAAACCAACAACAAGTAGGCAAAACATCTACAAGACATACAACAGTTTTGATATCAGTACACCGATAACTAAAATAAAGCAGCACGATACCCATCCAAAACAGGGGTTGAAGTTTACAAATTAATTTACACTTTAACGAATTATAAATTACTTCAAACGTTTGTACATTTTCAGTGCAACGTTTTAATTTGATATAGGAAGATGTGGTGTGAGTGCCAATGAGACAACTCTCCATCCAAATAACAATTTAAAAATATTTTATTTTTTTTCATTTAGAACAAAAACAACTGGTTATTGTAGTTTCAACTTAAAAACTCCTGTTAAAAAAACATAAAAGTTATACTGAATTCGCCATAACCAATTTTATAAAGAGAAGTATAAATGATATGTACTGCATTTAATTGTAAATTTCGAGTTTTTACTTCTTAGAAAATGAATAATGAGCGTTCGTTCTGTGATGTGGTATCAACAGTTAGCCAGATAAACAATTTAATATGATTGGCAAAAAAAAGTAATGTAGTCCAAGATTATTTTACAACTAGCTGGAATGTAATACTGATTTGAAAACTCAAATGACAGAAGAAAAAATTCTCGACACTTACGATTTACATAAGAGTGAAGATGAACTGTAAAAAAGAAAATATAAAAAACGATTTTATGTGTAACTGTCTACTTTAAGACACGAGATTTATTGTTCGAAGCAAGCCACACATGTCCGTTATTATGTTCATAATGTAATGTTGTAACAAAAAATATTGTAAAGTTTTTATTCTTAAACCCGTGATCAAAGAACATAACAGCTATATTAAATGCGCTGAAACATGTTAAAAAAAGATGTAAAGAGAAGTTTGTATTGTTTTAGTTTTATTTCTTTAAACATGACTATGAAAAGGACCAGTGCCCTTTTTATGATTAGTGGACGACAGTTTTTCAAATAAAACAATTAAGTATTCGAAGCATTACTAATGTAGTCCAATATTATTGTAACACTGAACTGCCAATTAAAAAAACAAGCAAAAAAACAAACTTGGACACTTACCATCTACTTGATGCGATATAGAATGGGACTGTTGCGATATAGAATAGGACTGATAAGTTTCTGTAAACAAGAAAATGAGAATAATTAAATACTTAACCGTACACTTGAAATTGAAGTCATACATAGACAAAATCATATTCCTTAAATCAAACAGCATAACAATTTACGTATATAAGACAAATATAGTAAAAAGGAGTTCGTTTTTCCTAGTTCTGATAGTTTGATGTTGTTCGTTTTTATAGAATGTTTGAGTGATCTTGGAGTTCGAAGTTTTTGTTATATCCATGTGGTATAGACCTATGCTTTAAGTAAAATTATGGACAAACTGGTCGCATGTTTCTTATGTTAGAACACTTACCGTGGTGGTGACAATGAGTACCATAAAAGCCTGGTTTACAGGTACACACAAAATCGTGTTCCTCATTCTGACATGTTCCACCATTAACACAAGGTTGGCTGGTACAATCTGACAATGAACGACAGGAGAAACGAGCATTTTACAGCCGATTTCAATGAGTGTGTTGATTAAGGTAAAATATTTGGTTTGCTTGTTTGCTAGCTGTATCGTGAAGTCATTATCATAATAAGTAAGCTACCATACTTTAAGAGTGGACTAGTCCGGCAGATAACCTATCTATCTTTCTGTAGGACTAGACTACTTCGATAGGATAGTAGTATATCGTACCTTATAATGACTTTACAGTTCAGCTAGCAAGCAAGCCCACCACAGATATAAGCTTTAAAATTGAGAAAGGAAATTCCGAATTAATCAGAGCGACAACAACCCGATCATAAATCAGACAACAGCCGAAGGCCACCAAAGGGTCTTCAATGTAGCGAGGAACTCCCGCACCCGTAGGAGTCCTTCCTCTTCACCTACATATTCAATGGAAACGGTTGTAAACATTTGAAGAAGTATCTGTTATTGGGTCCACATAGAAAAAAATGCCTAATATACATTACATGTATGTTGTTGTGACTAAATATAAAAATTACCTCCTATCAACGTCCGATTTTATAGTGCATTTAAGACAGGGTTGTGATAATTGTTAACTATAATGGATGCTGTTTTTGCGTTATATGTTAAATTGGTCAAATTGACACTGTGACACTTGACAATAAATATAGGCGTGTTTGAAGTAAACGAATCACATTTTGATTATATAATTAGAACGCAAAATTTTACTTAGAGAATGATCGAAAAGGTACAAAAGGTGGCAACCAGAAATCTAAATCAAAGGAGTAGGTCCGGTAAGGACCGATTTTGGCCTCACATTTCAGGTTCATCTGACAAAAGATGTTGACCACTTTTTAAACACTTAAGTGTGTATTTTATTTGATCCACTTAATTTTTGTGAAAGATTTTTACTAATTTAGTCATTAAAGAACCGCTCCGAATCAAGCTTAAATATGAAAAATCTACCAAATATGCTGAAAAATGTCACTTTTAAGATGGTGTTTGTCAAAAATGAAAGTGTCCGCATCCGTTTTCATCCTCAACCTTTATATTAGTTATGTATTATCATGAAATACAACTTACGTTTAAATATTTTGGATGAACACGAATGCGGCCACTTTTGTTTTATACGGAAACCGTCTAAAATTTAACCAAAATGCTAGAATTGTAAAGATTTCAGTAATGTAGCATGACTTAATGGTTCTAATACTCGATATAAGTACATCGTAATGTCAAAAACAGCCCATACTTATGTAGCAGAAGCATTCTACTGTCCAATAGATAAATAAAAGTATACATTTTAACAATTTTGTAAAACTGCTATATTTTGGGGCCAAAAAGGGGTCGTACTGGACCTACTCCTTTAAACATATAAGCAAACGCGTCTTATAAGAGGGACGAAAAATACCAGGGGGACAATCAAACTACACTTAACAAACAGTCAATTAAAAACACACAAAAGAACACGATCCCCACTCGATGCAGGGATTGAAAATACAAATAACATTTGCATTTCAACGAATTATAAATTTCTTTAAACGCTTCCATAAGTATAATGTAAAGATTTTTTACATTTGTAATTTTGTAATATATTTGTACGATTCATTGTAAAGGTTCAAGAATTTAACAGTACAAAATATTAAGCTTTCAATCAGAAGATGAATGAACGTTCCCACTGCCTGTGAACTGTACGTTTTTGATGGTATTATGCAAGTTTCTGTTAGTATTCTGTTAGTTTATGATGGTATCCTGTTAGTTTCTGATGGTATTCTGTTAGTTTCTGATGGTATTTTGTTAGATTCTGATGGTATCCTGTTAAATTCTGATGGTATCCTTATAGTTTCTTATGGTATCCTGTTACATTTGGGTGGTAATATGGGGGATTAATCGTCGAACTTTTCATTGCTCGTGAATGCAAAACAGTTACCAGTTTCTTTCTTCTTACTGATTTTTCACGGGCACTTATTTTGATAAATAATTTCGGGATAAATTATGTGACAAATATGCGAAGAATATTAGTACGTCAAATACGCTTGATAGCCATGCAAAAGATATCTTAATAGAAGTATGTTACACATTTCCCTCCTTATGTTTGATATTTTGTTCATAATAACAAAAAAAAACTTGATAATTTTAACTCTTAAACGCATAATCTAAGATCATAAACGTCATTTGAAGGGGGCAATACCTTTTTATGCTAACCTGTTTAGCCTTTTTAAGGTGTTGTTAACTGTTATCTGAGATACATTTAAACTGTTAACTGTTTTCAACGCACTGTGTTAACTGTTTTCAACGCACTGTGTTAACTGTTATCAGAATGTTCGCATTTGTTGTTAACCGTTTTTGCCAAAATCAAGGTTAACGGACCCCCTTTTTCCAAAACACTTTGTAAAGAGAAATTATCTATGATATGCAGTGGTGCATTTCATTGTAATGTTTGAACTTAAATTTTTTTAAACATGAATAATGATAAGTTCCCAGTTTCAAATTTATATGATGTTTCAACGACAGTAAGTTAAATAGAACAATTTAATATGTGAAGCATTACAAGTGTACTAGTCATTTACAACTCACAGCTATGTAATACTGGAATGATAACACAAATAAAAAGAACACCGTCGATACTTACGATCTTCATGATGGTGAGAACGATCTGTCAACATGAAAATATGAAAAAAGTTTTAATATGCAACCTCCTTCTTGACATTAAGGGGTGTCAACTAAAGGCATCTGTGGTATACCGTTGTTCAATTATCATCAATAACATTACATTAATTAAACAGTAACATTTTACTTATCTAAGAAAAATAAAGTAAAAAGTAGTCCGTTTTTGTCTGTTCATTTAGTTGATAACGTTAGGTTTTATGAGTTTTAATGGACTTCCCAATTTTTAGTTAACTTAAAGTTCGGTGTTTTGCTATACTATTATAAAACAAATTTCAACTTTAAAATCAAATATTTCAAACACAGTTGGTTTTACGTAATACAATGTTTTCCTTTGAATGTTAGAGAGGGTTGGATAAGGATAGAACAACAACACAAACATTCACGACTTCAAATGTTTCCTTATCAGTTTCAACTAGTGGAATCATTTATATGTGCTGCTCTCGTACTAGCTAATCATATAGGCTTATAATCGCACACATTAGTTTCGTGAACTTTGGAAGATAGTTGACTTATTGGAAGTCATGCCACGTCTTCCTACTTTTATGTATTGCGGGCGGGAGCTATTGTTAATACAACCAGCCAACCTGCCGTTATTTTCAAGATACATTTTTTTTCTCAAATATATCGAGCAAACTACTTACTAAATTTTCTTATGTTTTCTATAAAAATCATGCAATTAATGTCATGTTCCTTTAAACTGTATAGACAGGAAAGGATAACAATATGCCCGGGCATTGTCACTATGCCAAAAACATATCATAGTTTTCTATGTGCAAAGAAACTTGACAATATAATAAAGCAATCATAATTAAAACGCAAAAACACTGTTAAGTTTCGACTCGTTACTGCTCAAAAGTTAGCTGATGAAATACACATCTACATAGCGAGTTCAAATTTTCTACAAAGTTTGATGAAACTAAGAGTTTAATTATATTCTCTTGTGTGAATTCAGGGAAGTTTCGATGTCAAATTGTTGCAATAGGGCAATCAGGACATATTTTTAAGTTCAAATGGACATAAAACTTAGAAAAAAAACAATTGACTAATAATTTACTGCATATCCACAAGGTAAGTCCTTGTTATCAGAAAAAAAAAAGTTTAGTAAAATTCTGTTGTGTGGTTTTAGAGGAATTGCGATTACAAAAACTGGCCAGAGAGAGGGCCATTTAATTTAAAAAAAAGGGTATGTTTTTTTTTCTAAAGAAATATTCTGATCCCTAATTTAGTAAAAAAATATTGTGCAAAAATAACTCGTTAGATAACGTCGAAAATTTAAAAAAAACCTCCCCCACCTACTTCAAGCTTAATGAATATGAAAACCTATTGCTTATAATATCTTTAAATGAACCTTATCACATGAAAACTGAACGTTAGCCAATGCACCATGAAGTCTATAAGTGGGATGTGTAGTGTCGTAATGTAAAACAGTTTCTTTCAAAAACAAAACTTGTATACATCGGTTCAAATGAAAAGGAAATCTAAACAATGGCTTGTTGTTTGACCAAAAGCTAAACAAACAAATAAATAGCGACACGAACCTCATTTAAAAAAAGGAACACCCAGTTCTATTTTTGAACTTGACATTGTTTTTAGAAACTATCATATATATGTACTTACCAACTCGTTTAAATGTATCTGCAAATTTTTTTACAAAATGTACTCATAGTTTAAACAAAAAATGAAATGACATGACAGTTAAACTCCTTGGAATAATGGAAGCCAAACCATAAAGTGGGATGTTATGCTTGCTATAAAACCATGTTAAACCTATTATGTAGTTGCATACTTTCCTAGGTTATACATGACAGTTGCTTTTCATTTGTACTGTAAATAATTATTATCGAGCGTTTGTTTTTGTCAAATCAAATGTCATGAACTTCTTCCTTTTTGGGGTTTGGTATTATAAAAATATGAAGTTTTAATGTTTAATTTCTATATGAACTAAACCCAAAAAGCTGTCAATCTCGTTTGTTTCTATCAATGTCTGATAATGTTACATATCACTGCAGCATGATGGTTTTCATTCTATTTGTTATGGTTGTGTTATAAATAACAAATAAACGTGTACTATAATCCTAGCTATTATTTAATTTTTTTTTTGCCTTATGGTACATGAATATTACTCATTATCGCTATTTTGTGCATTTTTCCTTTGATCTTTTTTGTGATCATTTTTCCATATCATGCTACTCGCTTGAGATGGCAAAGTACCGTTAGAATCTAAGGAGGCACGTGGCGTTGCTAAGGAAATTGACATGACATTGACATCGTCGTCATAGGAAAAATAGCGTCCCGGCGCAAGCGAGAAAAGCAATCTCGTTGAGATGATCAATGATAATCTGTTTATCGTTATTTTACCTATGACGACGATGTCAATTTCATATCAATTTCCTTAGCAACGCCAAGTGCCTGTTTAGTTTCTAACGATACTAAAATGCTTTTTCTGTTACTAAATACTATAAATAAAGTGTTTGAACACACAGAAAAGACCACTATTCAAAGCGAAGAAGGAACATTAAATTAGAAAAACAAAATAGTAGTTTTTACAAGGATAACATACCACAACACTTGTCCTTGCATGCTCCGTCCTGTCTTCTGACATAAAACGTTTCTTGGTTCTATAAACAAACAAAAACAAACTAGCTACAGATTAAGAACGGTGCGGTCATTACCGAAAATAAACTTATATCAGATTTATTATTTGTTTTTTTTTGTAAATCTAATCTTCAAAGGCTATACATACAGATTAATACACGTACGGATATCAACCCGAGGGGTTAGTTAAAAGGCTGATATGGGTCGAGGATGATACACGGGCCGGTATGAAAAAGAAAATTGTTTCAACCTTTTTTCCATATATTACCTATGTACTTACACACCGAGGCTGTCAATCACGATCACATGACGTCACATTGGGTTGATGGGTTATCAGAATGGGTGTGAATGTATGGGTATATTATCGCTCGTTACACATTACTAAAAAAAACTATGTATGTGATATGTTTTTTATTTGGACGGTATTATTTTAAACTTTAATATATTCACATATCTTCCATTTTTATCTATTTGTGTCCATTTGGTGTTAAATATAATAGATGTTTTGAAATATTGATATACATTGTAGATCACTGCTGCACAACTTTTAAAACACTATTGTAATATGCAGTTAAATAAAAACATTGTTTCATCAAAACTTATTTTTAAAATATCAAATTTAAACTAAAATTCTTACTTTTTGTACTTGTATCCAAAGTTCCTCTCCTATAAGTTTTGAAGAACCAATAAAGACAAGCGACTTATTGGTATAGCTACACCCATACTGCTCCTCAGGGAACTTGATGAACTCTATACACTCTAGCTCATTGTTTGGTTCATAATAACAAGGGATATTTTTACAAGAACAACCAATCCAAAATATGCACAGAAATAACAAAACGTACTTCATCTAAATGAATAAAAAATGTGTTTGAAATAAATAGACAGTGTTATCATATTTTGTTTTCTACTGCTAAGAACCAAAATAAAACCATTAAAAAGGGATTTTCAAACGCTATGTACCTATGCGAATGCATTAATCGTTTAAAGGGGGTTCCAACCGCTGCAACCTTACCTGCATGCGTCACTGCAAAATACTTTGAAAAACGACAAAAAGACAAACAGCAGTTTAAAATATACTGGTAATTAAACCAAAGACCGAGCAACGCGAACCCAACACAATACTAGGGGTATCCACAGGCGCTCTGGGAGCTTCTCCTCATAGACTTTCTTGAAATAATAAGCTACTTAGAGTCAAGATAAAAGCCAACCTGATGTTAAAACATATACAACACAGGCAACACGGGACAAAAGAGGGACGAAAGATACCAAAGGGACAGTCAACATGTTATTGTCTGAGATAAATGCAATCTTAGTATTTAAACAATTACATAATAATTTACAGTAAACAGTTACACTTTTTATATACCATGCAAATCCAAATGTTTAGAAGATATTAATCTTTATTTCTTATGTTATGTCACAGAAGACGCCGAGATAAAATAATTGTTTCATTAGGCTTTAATTTAAATGCATATGAGTTAACTAGATACTTAGCGAAAAAATGACATCAACTACATAATATCCATTTAAAGACCATAACGTGTTCGTTTATATCTCATAATAAAGAAAATTCTATATTTCAAATATTTTTTAAAATTTGTTCTAAAGAAAAGGGATTAAAACCACGTTTATAATACATCAGTTACAACTTCTTTTTAGCCTCTATTTATAATTGCATGTAATGAGAGGTGGGCGAATATACGAACTTCCATAAATATGAAACTTTTTATACGATGTTATATATCTGCATACAAATTTATATTGACTTATAACTAATGGTTCTCCTTCAAACTGACCTAATCAACAACTTATATATCCAACTTAGCAAAAGTATCAAACGCAATGGACAATGACTGACGGGGTCAGGGCAAATATCCACATTAATAAGATAAGCCAATGCTAATACAGCTGCATACCAAATATGATCTCCCTCATTCGGGGTAACCACTATACATCGAGACCACCTAATACTTATGGTTCCCCCAAGATACATTACAATTTGCATTAAATGAAACAACTTACGTTACGAATTATTGTACATACACTGTGTGGAACTTACATGTACATGACATAATGATATGTAAGATAAGACATGTTCTAAATAAATCGTACTGTAATCTCCATATGGACATAGTGATTTAGCGGTGATATATAGCCATTCTTTCTCCATGCCAGTTTTTTCACGGGGAAAACTGGCATAAGCCCGGGGGGAAAACTGTCATGTGCCAATTTTTCCGCTGGGGAAATTTTGGATCATTGCTGTTCTTCCCCTGTGGAAATTTGTAGAAATATAGTAGCTTTGAAAGTCTCATCATGCATGCGAAGGGAATGGGGCATATCTGTTTTCTCGGTTGAAATATTTTTAACATAGTTTTGTTCAATAACAACAAAAGTATTTTTGAAAATTCAATGTCGTCTTGTTTTGCCCCTAATTCTCAATAAATTGAGACAAACACATGTCTTTTCTTCCAGATTTTCCATGTGATTTTTTTATCTGTGAAAATTTAGAATCAATGGCACAATATATTATTTTGACCCAAAACACATACTTTTGAAAATGACTAGTAAAGGTGCATCTTACAAAATAGAACATTTTATTGTTTCTCCCATATACGTTAAAGCATTGATGATGATGATGTATTGGTATTTACTCTGATTGTAAAATACAAATAAGAAGATGTGGTTGATTGCAAATGAGGCTGATCTAAATGACTCCGAAATTAACAACCATAGGTTAATGTACGCCTTCAACAATTAGTAAAACATGATATAGATAATAGCATTCTAAGTCACCGTTTGGCCTTCATCAATAAGCAAAAACTATACTGCATGTTTAATTATAAAAGGGTCCGACAAAAAAATAAGTAGAACAATTCAAATTAGAGAACCAATGGCCTGATTTATTTACAAAACAACAAACTAAAAAACTACAGCAAACCATAGATTTTGAAAAATGTATTGTTTTAACCCCTCCCTATCATTTATAGTGAAATATGCATTGTTAGGTCTAATGATCTATGTCTTCCTGCGGTTGAACACACTTAACATTATCACATAACAAAATATTGGAGATTTGCATCAGAATAAATTCGGTGTTAAAATACCAAATCAAAGATTTTTTAGATTGATATTTAGATTTATGCTGGAGATGGTAGAATACTCCCTATAATTACATTGATTACTACGATAATAGCTTTTGTAGATTCATAAATCAAATATTTATCAGTCTGAGCTATTTAGGAAGGAATGCCTGGCAACTTATTATTTGTCATAAATGGATTTAAGTTTGCTGGAGTAAAACTTCTAAGGTATAGTGATAAAGTTTAAATTAATAATCAATTACATTCAGCTGTCTTGTCTTATTTTTTTTTATTCATGTTTAATTTCTTATGAACTATGACATTTTTATTATTTTAACTAACAATTTTAACATTAATCATTTTTCCGTTTAAATGCAAATTTAGTATTAAGAGGTGAAAATACTACTGAAAAGGTGATTGACATAGTAAAAAGGATAGGAGTGAACATAAAAGTTGATGACATTAGTGTAAGCCATCGTACATGAAAATTCAAGGAAAATAAAACTCGCCAAATCATAGCAAGGTTCCCAAAGCATGATTTAAAAGTCGAAATTTTAAAATCGGCCAAGAAACTTAGAGAAATACCAGGTCTTCAAGATATTTGTACAAACCAAGACCTAACAAAGACGCGAGATGAAATAGCATTCAAAGCTAGAGCGTATGTGCGCAACCATAGACTTAAGGCAACATGGGTGGTTGATGGAAAGATTAATATGATTATTGGGAACGACAACAAAAAACACGCCGTCACACGTATGTATGATCTGAATGACTATGTTTTCCAATCCGATAACTTTACTGAAATAAACGAGATTGAAGACAACCAAGAAACAGAAATGCAGTACGCGTCAAATGGTCATGACAGGGTCAGCGATCAACCAGCTAGTGACGTTCCTGTTCAACTTTATACGAGTGCTCTAGGTACTAATTAATGATCAACCAATTTAAAAAAACGATGTCAAAATATCACATTTACAATTTTCCTATACAGCGAAAATTTTAGATTAATCAAGCGTACACCTGTACTCATTTGACTATTAGTACTTATGAAAATATATACATAATTATTGTTACTTTAATTATTGTTACTTTGATACATGTAAAAAGAAATATGCCAAAAATAGTTATGTTCTACTACATGTAATTCAAAGTGTCATTGTATTCTACCCCTTATATCGAAATAAGTTGTATTCCCGTTTCCCTTTGGCTTTTTACTTACCCCCCCCCCCCTTTTTTTTCCCTCTGGTTATGTTGTTGTTTTTTCAGTTTGTTGGTGTTTTTTTTTTGTGTTTGTTTTATTTTCTTGCATTGTTTAAGCTTTTTTTTTTTTTTTTTGCACCCATTACTCAAAATACCTGAACTCCTACAATACTATTTTCTGATGAATATCAGTCACGGTGAATATTTCAAAAAAATCACTTTTGCATAAGTTATATTACAAAGAATTCAAAAACGATTCTTTTTTAGACTAAGCCTACAATACTCTAACTGTGTTTTTTTTTGTAAATCTGGGTGACGCATACATACTCACTCACCCCTAAGCAAAGTTGAATTAGTTAAACAGATCAAATTCACTCAAAAAGCCTTTGTTCATTGCTTATTAGTAGTCAAATTAAAGTACCAAAAACAAACAAAAAGGTTATTCTAATATGTCTTCTTGATATACGAATCTTGATGTCCAAACAGAGTTAATACTAATTATTTTCTTTTAACAGTACAACTATTTTTGGCACTGTTGTGGTAAAATACTGTTTTTTTTCTGTTACATGTTCCAACCCCTTTTCACTTTGTATATATTTTACTTTTTCCTACTTACTTTTTTTATCAGTCATCCACGTCCTACTATTCCTATCAGCTGTCATCAGTCACTGTTGCCTCCAACACACGATCCGATTATAACCATTTTTATACTATGAGCACACTAAGCCCCCACGCGTGTCCTATATTACACAACGTATCTACTATAATAATAATACCGTTATGTCAAACGTTGACCTAATTACATATAGGGCACGCGTTGGGTCAAATTACTCGCGGTCTACTCGATTGCCTAAGCATCTACGCCTAACTATAGAATTACTGATCATAACAAAGTACAAATCTTTTGGTGTACATTTATATGTCCTATGTCGAATAATATGTAACATTGAAATAACAAAGTTATTTTATGCTTTACTGAATGTTAGATTTAAACTATTACTCAAAACAAAAACATAAACTTGATGATTTTCAGAATATGAATTTGAGTGTATTGTCGTCGTTGGTGATTTTACTGACCATCTTAATTATTGCCACGTGTTTATGGTTGTTTTATCTCATGTATAGAGCTGGTGATAAAAATCCCGGTCCAATCTCTAATTCTACAAGTAGTCCAAGTATCTGTTCAACACATTCCGACTCCTTGCTCACTGGTAGTCAGTTCCTAACTTTTACATGTTTAAATACACAAAGTTTCCTAGCGAAACGAGACTTAATTGAAGCTGAGCTTAGCGACAGAGATATTTTGTTATTTACCGAAACCTGGTTTAATACACACACTGATGACAGCAATATCAAATTGGAATCTTTTAAAAAACCTTACAGAAATGATAGAAATCATAAAGCAGGAGGGTGTGTGGCTATTTATGTGAAAGAAATTATTTTTAGTGAAAAGAAACCTGAATTTAAAATAAACGGATTGGAATGTGTTTGAGTCAAAATACATGTTAAAGGAACAAATATATTATTTGGAAATTTTTATAGACCGCCAGATTCAGATAACCAAACGTGGGAAAAAATAAACTATTCAATAGATCTTGCCATCAATTCGAATGCAGATAAAATTATAATTTGCGGTGATTTTAATGATGACCAACTTAATCATAGCAAACAAAATCTTAGAGAAATTTGCAACCAAAATAGCTTATATCAAATAATTACTGATGCTACATATTTTTTGCGAAAAGTTAGTGTCGCTACTTGATGTTATTATGGTAAATGATCCGGAGGTAATACTGTACTCAGAAGTTGGTGAAAACATCCTCGAAAATTCTGTACGTTATCATTGCCCTATAAGTGCAGTAATAAATATCGAAAAACAATTAACCAAATCCTTTAAAAGACAAATTTGGCGATTATGAATTGTTTAAAAACGAACTCCTTAAAATTAACTGGGATTCTCTAATTGATAATCACAACATTAATACCGCGGCAGTAAATGTTACGGAAAAAATTCTCGAAGCGGCAGCAAAATCAATCCCGAATAAAATGGTTCAGGTTAGGAAAAAGTTTCCACCTTGGATGAATTCGAATATAAGAAAATGATTCGGAAGCGAAAGAGATTAAATAAAAAGGCAAAAATAACAAACGATGAAATTGATTGGTCAAATTTTCGACGTATAAGAAATAAATGCATAAACTATGTTCGATCAAGTAAAAAAAAATTCTTAGAAAAGCAAATTAGTAAAGTTGATAGTATTCACACATTAAGCACTTAACAATGGTGGAAAACCATAAAAAATTTGATAGGACTACCAAACAAAAACTCAGCATATCCAACTTTAATTTTCAATAACCAATATATAGAAAGTGATTGCGACAAAGCTACATATTTTAACGATTATTTCTGCGCTCAGTCTTCTGTTGATGATCACATAATGTATTACCAATATTAGAAAATGATGAAATAAATAAACTAGAGGAACTGGTAATAAGTGAGCAGGATGTTGAAGATGTGCTTTTGAATCTTGATATTTCAAAAGCTACAGGGCCTGATTTAATCAGTCCAAGACTCCTGAGGGCGGCAGCAACTGTCTTGAAGTATCCATTTACAAAACTTTTTAATCTATCCCTCTTAACAGGGAGGTTCCCAGATGTGTGGAAACTAGCAAATGTTATACCTGTTTATAAGAACAAAGGTGGCCCAGAATTTTTACTTAATTATAGACCTATATCTTTGCTGTCTAACATTGGTAAGACAATGGAGAGATGCATTTTTAAATACCTTTTTAACTTTATTACTACAAATTCTTTATTAACAAAATTACAGTCTGGTTTCATCCCTGGTGATTAGACAGTAAATCAACTAAGTAAGTACTATGTATTATTAACGATTTTGGTAAAGCATTAGATGAAGGGAAAGAGGTCAGGGTAATTTTCTGCGACGTTAGTCGAGCTTTCGACCGAGTTTGGCATAAAGACTTACTATATAAGCTTAGAAAAATAGGAATTGATGGTAACTTGTTACATTGGTTTGAAAGCTATTTAAACTTAAGAAGGCAACAGGTTGTCATTGGTGGAGAAACGTCCAATAAGGAACATGTCTCAGTTGGGGTACCCCAAGGGTCTATCTTGGGTCCTATTTTATTTCTCATTTATATAAATGACATGGTTAATGACATCGAATGTGATATAAAACTTTTTGCTGATGACACCTCAATTTATATAGTGGTTGATAACGAATATGAAGCGGCAGAAAAGCTAAATAAAGATATTGAGAAAATACATAATTGGTCTAAGCAATGGCTTGTCAATTTCAACCCTAACAAAACAGAAATAATGACCATTTCAAAAAGGCATCATAAACCCCACCACCCGCCAGTGTATATGAATAATAATATCATAAAAGACGTTGAGTCGCACAAGCATTTAGGGGTAATTATAAATGAAGATGGAAGCTGGAATAATCATGTAAAAATGATTATTGATAAGGCTATTCCTAGATTAGCATTATTCCAAAAGTTAAAGTTTAAACTTAAAAGGAAACATTTAGAAACTATTTATTTATCTTTCATACGCCCAGTCTTAGAATATGGGGACATTGTCTGGGATAACATACCTAATTATTTAAAAATATGCCTGGAAAACTTACAACTAGAAGCAGCAAGAATCGTTACAGGTGGTACTAAGGTAACATCGAGACAGTTGCTGTACGATGAAACCGGTTGGGAAACTCTCCAGTCTCGGCGTGATAAACATAAGTTATTAAAATTTCATCAAATGATTCACGGAGATTGTCCTGATTATCTTTCTGTGTTAGTTCCAAATCAGAGACTAGATCTACACGACCACAGGACTAGGGGGTCTTCAAATTTACAAACTGTACTATGCAGAACAAGCTATTATCAAGAGTCATTCCTGCCAGTCGTAGTAAACCTTTGGAACAATATTCCTGACGACATTCGTCTAAACCAATCAAAATCGGGTTTTAAAACTTATCTTTCTCAAAATATTAATAAAATACCATTGTATTTACACTTCGGCTTTAGAAGAGAACAGATATGCTTAGCAAGACTAAGGCTCCAGAGTAGTGTTCTAAGGGACCATCTATTTAAAAAAAAACCTAATCGAGAACGCACTGTGTTCCTGTGGTCGGGTAGAAACTATCTCTCATTATTTCTTCAAATGTCCAAAATATAATGAAATTCGAAGGGATACTATCGGGACGATCTCTTGTTCTAATCTTACGATTATTTTATATGGGGATAGTCTAAAAGCTGACGAGGACAATATGCAAATATTTCATAAAGTTTCTGAATACATTAATAAAACAAAACGTTTTGAAAGTTAATCTAGTATATGTATATATATTATATATTTAGACTTTTTTTTTTTTTTTTTTAAATATGATGTAAAATTGAGTGGATTACCCGGTGTAGTTGAGTGTGGTCGGACGTGTGTGTTGGTTCCAGTGACTGTCTAGAAAAGTAAATAAGAGTTGACTGTTTCTTGTGTTTTTTGTTTTTTTTCCTCACTTTTTATTTTTTTCGTTTATTTTATTTGTTGTATTTTTTTATTTTGTGTGTGTGTGTGTTTATTTATTCAATGTATCATATGCTATCATAAAATGTATATACTGTTGGTACGTAATATTGTATATTAAAAATAGATGTTTTTTGTTTTTTTTAGGGAGACGGATTTATAAAAGTTTTTCCAAACTTGTTTCCGAATCCCATATTTGTACTTTATGTAACATTGTAATATTTGTCTTGGAATTTGTTTATTAATAAATATTGTTTAAACTAAATTTAGTATTTCCAAATTTACTAGCATATTTTATTATGCTTTGAATTTTTCAAAACACTTAGTATTTTCTTATCCCAGGCATAACTTACCTTAGCCTTTTTTGCACAACTTTTTGGAATTTTGGATCCGAAATGCTCTTCAACTTTGTACTTGTTTGGCTTTATAAATATTTTGATATTATCGTCACTGGTGCGTATTATGTAGATGAAACGCGTACTGATTTATAATCCTGATACCTTTGATAACTATTTACACCACTGTGTCGATGCCACTGCTGGTGGACATTTCGTTCACAAGGGTATCACTAGGCAAGTAGTCAACGCTTAGGTGTTGACATGAATTTCAACAATGTGGTCATTTTTATAAATTTCCTGTTTACTAAACTTTGAATTTTTAGACAAAATAAGGATTTTCTTCTCCCAAGCATAGATTACCTTAGCCGTATTTTGCACAACTTTTTGGAATTTTGGATCCTCAATGCTCTTCAACTTTGAACATGTTTGGCTTTATTAATATTTTGATATCATCGTCACTGATGACTTTTATGTAGACGAAACGCGCGTCTTGCGTACTAAATCATAATCCTGGTACCTTTGATAACTTTTATTATATATTTACAGACTGTGCTATGAACCCGTTGTTACTTCTTCGCTCGGTTGCACATTTGGTGTTCATTATTTGAAAAGGATATTTTACTTTTTTAATTATGTACAGACTGTGCTATAAATCCGTCGTTCATTCTCCGTGTTGTTGGAGATTTACCAGTTTTTATAACTTTTAATTACTAACGTACATCTTTAATATTTTTATGTACAGACTGTGCTATGAACCCGTCGTTCCTTCTCCGTTTGTTTGCAGATTTAGTGTTTATTAGTAAGTATTTATATAAGTTTTCTGTTCTTTTTACAGGGTGACGGGATTAATTCCCTTAGTAAATAATCAGTACGCGGTTTGCCTCTAGCTCAGTCAGTATACGCACTGCCTTGTAACACAGGGGCCCCCAGATACGAGTTCCAGTGGAGACAATCGAGTTTTGTACTGAAATTCATGCTCTCAGGTTACAACAGTATCGAATAAACTAATCACACGAATTGCGTAAAAAAATTAAAGACTTTTTCTCTATTTCTCTAATAAAGTTTTTTGACAACTTAGCGCGACGAATGATCAGCCATCACAATTTAGGTTATTTTCATAGTCATATATTGTTTTCAATCAAATCTCTCAATCTCAAAATAGAATTGATGCAATCTTTTCGCTACTTTTTATGAACGTTTGTCTTTAATAATCGAAATTGCAAATAAAAATCTCGAAAGACATGGGAGCGGTCTGCAACTTCATTTTTTTGCAGTAAAATAATTACAAATAATTCTTTGTTGACCTTGTTTTATGACAGAAATTTGATAATCAGCATTTTCACTTCGATTTATTTTATGCTTTTCAGACCAAAATTGTCCTCCAAGTATTAAGGAAACTGGAGTAAGAGAAGTTTATTTTAAAGAAGGAGAAAAGCTGAAGCTGAGTTGTGTAGCAAATGGAGTTCCAAAACCACTGTATGTAATCTATAATATATATAAAACAACAAAAAATGAAAAGTCTCACAAACTTTCCTCCACCATTTCCCGGATGATCAGAAATAAAAACAGATTCTCTTTTCTCCTCATAACGTTTTTCGTCTTACCGGGATGAGCGTTTTATGAATTCTGTATCTTGCGTCTGTTTTTGAGACGATAAAAACTGTGGAAGAATAGTGAAGCATATTTAAATTGTAACCGTTTATTTGGCAATTTTTTGTCATTTTATCTATAATGATGTAATTTCTGACAATATGTCTTGCCATTTTGATTTGTCTTTTAATTATAACAGATTATAAGCACAAATAGAAAAAAAATTACAAGAACACATGAAATAGCATACAAATAAATGCTAGATTGGATTTTAAAACTAATTAGATAAGTTACCGTCTCTTTGTTGCCTTTACAAACTGTCCTTCATTTCAAGTGTGCGATTTATTTTCAAAATATTGTTATGGACTAGTTGGATAGTAATTCAAACCTTAAAATTAACCAATATGTATATAAGTTACAGATGGACAAAGAATGGAAAGGTGTTCAACCTAAGTCGACACAAGGGTCGTATAGCTTTGCAATCTAATTCTGGTACACTTCTTATGAAGAGAACGAAACGAAGAGATGAAGGAGTATACCAATGTGAGGCCTGGAATATTGAAGGTGTGTCACTGTCAGATAAAATAACAGTAAAGAAAGCTAAACTGGAAGATTTTATTGATACAAAGGATGTTACCCTGAAAGTAAAACGTGGACACTCGGTAAACATATCATGTTTAGTTCCTCACAGCACGCCTAAGGCAAATATATCGTGGGTTCTATGGAGTCTAATCGATGCATCAGTCACACAAGTTAACTTTGACGATAGAAGGTTTACTCAAGACCTCGAAGGTAAAACAGTATTATAATGATTGTAAGAATAATAATAAGCATTGTCTATTTAAAAGAGGGACGAAAGATACCATATGAACAGCCAAACTCATCAATCGAAAAACAAACTGACAACGCCATGGCTAATTGTGAGGGGATTGAAAATCCCACTAAACAAGAGACTCTAATGTTAAGTTTAAACATATTTTATTTGTTAAAGTACAAATTGGATAGGATACAAGTCAAACAGACTTATGAAGTCTTCTCCATTTAACATTTATAGCAATATAATACAAAAATATATGTATGAGCATGCATGTATAGAATGGTATATCTATTTAGTAAATATATATATAATGTACATTAGACTAGAACATTTGTCTTAGCACAGAACACGTTATCATACGTCCCATTGTCGTAACTATTGTTGGGTTTGTGGACAGTCAATTTCTTATGGAAACCTGACAATTTGCAGGTATTTATTTTCTGGCATAATTCAAATGATGCGTTTTCTTAGTAAATTACAAAATTACAATTTGCATATTTAAAAAAAATGATATCAGTTGTATTCTGATAATGATGCATATTACTGAAATAATGCAAGAATAATGATAAAACGTAATTTTTCACAGGAAATCTGTATGTCACAAACGTGAAAGACGAAGATTATCAAAATGGCAGATTGTATGTTTGTATGGCAAGTAATGACGTGGCTGGGCAAACGACGTTTTCTAACGGAACTGTCATTAAACCAACTGGAAAGAAAGGTTGTATTTTTTAAACAGTGTAATAAGTAAAGTACCAGCGATTATATTGACTTCTTTTGTAAAAGAAGTTTCATTTTTAGCCATAACTATTTTAACCTTTTAAAGATTTTTTGTGTTTAAATATCCGAGTGTTGGGGACAAGAGACACAGCCAGCCTAATAGGAGCTTTCTGAAATTGTTTTTACTATTGAATGTCGAAATTGTCATGTATGATCGTGTTGCTCTTAAAAGTTAAGGTTCAATATGTGCTGAATAAGTCCTGAACATGAAAACGTTGGTAGCAAAAGAACAATTGTTTAACGATACATATTCCAAGTCAAATTCTCCAAATTATACAAAAGTATGTTACGAAGGACAAAAATGCAACAAATGGCCAATTTCCTTTCTTGGAACAAGAATAAGGAATCCACCCTGCTGCTTTTCTTTACCAAGTTTGAATCCAAATTGTAATGCACCAAATATAATACTAAACGTCCTTGTAGCGTTTTGTCGATCAACATTCAATAGTTCCGTGTATTAAGTTAATTTCAAATGATACCGTGAAGCATGTCCATAACTCTTGTCAAAAGAACGTCAACTCTATACACAGAATGAAAGTATAGTATTTACAATGCAGTGTTTTGTCTTTAGATGCTAATACATTTGTAAGACCGCATCTAATGTGGGCATCACCCGAAGAAACTATTGGAATTATGGGAGATCCTTTGAAGCTGAAATGTATATTCGGAGGAAAGTAAGTTGAAGTATTAAGTCAGTTAGATAATGTAAAAATCCTCGTTATTCGAGTTTTTTGTCAAGATAATGGGCAATATACATACAAAGATGCAACAAAAATGACGAAAACCTGTGTTCAACTTGCATTTTTTGTATAAAATCATATTGAGGCGACTTCTATTCACACATTTACTCAAACTGAAAAAACGTCCAGAATGTAACTATAGTTTTGAAATCACAAAGATCTCCAAATATGTTTTACTTTTCAGTCCATCCCCAAGCATGCAATGGTCATTTTCTAACAATTACAATAATTTGCTAGTGAAAAACAAAACAGGAATCAGCGTTGATGGGCAAGAATTAGGCTTTAATCGATTGCAGTTGACAGATAGAGGAAAATATACATGCTACGTAGATGATCCAACTGGCGACAGAATAGAACACGTGATAAACCTTATTGTCAAAGGTTTGTATTGTAGTTTCCGTGCATATCTTATACATAACCAAAAATGATCTTCTTTAGAATAGAAACAAGTGATAACTGAATGAATTCATTCAAACAAAACATCCTTTAAAAATGCTTTATGTATTTTTTGACGATAACATGTCAATGTGATATGATCAGGAACCCTGCTGTAGATGAGACCGACATGCTTCGTATTTTTACGTGTTTGTCTCTAAGACAGTTGGCAATTACATACGTGTATAATGTGTTGACCTCGAGAATACCAGACTATGTTTTTTTTTTCTGTAATGCCATATGTTAAGCATAGATGCCGCGATTATCAGATTAAGAGTCTATGATTGGGCGAGGCCAGAATCTAACCAGCAACCACAGGCCTCAACGAGATGACGCGATAACAAAACAAAAGAGGCATATCAAATTTGTATTAATTGAAACAGAGAATATGTAATAAATTGAGGAATGCAAAATGAAAACACCCTCGATCGAATTCCAAATCACCTTAATAATTATATCTATAATTGGATAAAATATCATACCTTTTTTACTTTAAGATGTTCCCTGGTGTTCATGAAGATTCCATATAACAATCAACATTAGAGTCACTGATTAGTCTTTTGAAGACGAAACGCTCGTCTGGGGTATATACCAAATTTAGTCCTGGTATCTTTGATGAGTTTATTTACAAAAAAAAAGAAGATTTGAAAGATAACAAAGACCTTTTTGACATGCCATTATACTCACAAAGGCAGGCTAATCAAGAAAACAGACAAAACATAACAAAATACAAAACAGAAAAATAAAAACTGAGCAACATGAAACCCACCACAGCCAGAGGGGGATCTTGTGTGTACAAAAAAGGTACGCATATTCTGATTCAGATGTGACACCTGTCGTGTGAAACATGTTAGTACACACACTGTAATAAATCTTATTCGATAGGTAACGGAAATGTAGTTATGGCAATTTGTATAATAACTGGTATAAAACAAGTTCTTAGCCCTAATACTTTTGTAGAAGAAAATTGTTAATGATATTGCCATGCATAACAATTCAATACGTGTTTATTTGAGTGGTAGAAACTGATGTCAAATATTTCGTATTGTCAACTTTTAAAAAAGTCTTTTTTCGCACTTTACTTTTTTCTTACTCTAGCTAAGCCGTTCTGGCTTGAGGGAGGTCAGCCAAGTGATATTCATGTGGAGAGTAGAACAGGAACAGTTGCTACTTTTTCATGTAAAGCGGGAGGATTCCCTACTCCTGAAATAAGCTGGTATATAAATGGCGTTTCACTAAAAGGTGAGAATCTATCATCTACCTGACTGTTATATGCAGTTTTCTTGCATGAATGTCATTACACATCTCTATTTTAAGACTTCTATTGATTAACGCACTGGGAAATACACATGTTTAACTGTTCATTTATAGTGTTGTCTTACAAAATATCAAGAGTTGGAATTGTTATTTCGGAACATGTAGTTGTCTATTTTGATTGATGCTCAAACGCATGGTATTCATCTAATTGGTTTAAATGTATTTTAAGAATGTTAGATAAAGGCAAAAATAGTATACCACTGACTTGGTACAAGACATTTTAAGAAAACATTGTGGGTTTAACCAGGTTTTATGGCTAGCCAAACCTCCCGCTTATATAGAAGTGTTTAATATTCCGCTAAAATGACAATACAACTTTAGGAATACAGTACAAACATACACAAGAACACTCAACACAGAAAAAACACAAATTGTTTTATATAAGTAATTCGTAGCATGTAAACCACAGAATATCAACGGACATATCCCTTCAACAACGATAGAAAACCAGGTCACCACAAACGAAATATCAACGGACATATCCCTTCAACAACGACAGAAAACCAGGTCACCACAAACGAAACATCAACTGCTCGTCAACGTGTAATGGTCAATTGTCTAAATCTAACAAACATGTCGGAAAGTGTGACTGTGAATGGGAACCTTGATTCATCGTAAAAATGTGTAACTTTGAAAATATAGCAAAAGAATAGTACATTATATACTTAATGAAATGATCAGTTTAGTTCGTTTATGTTAAGAACAACACTTTTATACATATATTATAAAGATATCAGCATGTTTATTTTTGTAGAATCTAACATCTCAGCAATGTCAGAAAACAGATTTCAGAATCCAAATGATTGCACCGTCACTATTACTGACATACGACTGACCGATGCCATGGTACTCCAATGTAATGCTTCAAATATGTATGGTTACTTGTTCTCAGATTTCTATCTTAACGTCTTTGGTAAGATATTATAAAGTCTTTACATACACTAAACATCGTATGAAAGACTGTGCGCGAAAGGTACTACTTTTATGCACAAATAAATCTTTTCAGTGTTATATATCTTACTCTTTGTATATTGTCAGAATGTCTTGTATACATATAGTTTGAAATTCAAAATGTATGTGATGCTTTGAAAACGTCACATCAACTAAATTATTCGACAAAATATGGTTAGTTTATAGTTTAATATATTGTCTTTATGAGATTTTTTAATGATTTGTTTACCACGGATTACAATTACATTTAAGAAACATGTGTTCAAACAGTTAAAGATATCGAATGATTCAGATCCGAAGATGTTTTCTCTTATTCAACATGTTCAAGACTTTCTAACATAGTTTTATTGCCATACAGGTGTCAAAATTTTTGATATTTTTTTTCGATTTTTCATTTCATCAATAAGATACAACCTACTCTTGCTTGATTTATTACATTCTGAAACGTACAAGAGATTGTAAAATGTTTCTCGCCATACCATGACATATGACGGTATATGCAAAATCCTAGGCCTAGATCAAGTGTTGCAGACGTTTCTATTCGACGCATGGAAAATGTTTACCGAAGGAAAAATAAAAAAAACTTAAGAGGATATCGCTTGATATCTTTTTTCGTTATTGAATAATACATCTTTTATCATAAATATGAATTAGATAGCTCGAGATGATACAAAATAATTTCATATTCTCACTCGATATAAAACCTATAACTATCCGTTTATTTTTTTTTTTATTTCAGAATTTAAACAAAGGGATACATAATCTTCAAGTGAATAAAACGATAGTGTACTAAATGACAAATACTTGTCTAGAGACACAACTATGTTTTTTTTAAGTTGTTAGAATACTATTCAATATACAAACGGGTATTTCTATATTTCAATTTTTAATCGGTTTAGTCTGCTTAATATTGAAATAAGGACAGCTTATAAATTTAAAGTCTTGTTGGATATGACTAATTAAGTCTTAATAAGGTTGATAACCAAAGCTGATAGCAACAAACAAACAAATATTGCTATAAATATGATTACATTAACAATGATATATAAAGTCGACGAATAACAGATTCCCCAATGATGAAAAACCAGCAGTAGACGAAAAATGAAAACAACCTCCATCAAATTACATCAGTCAGAAGAAATGTTTCGTATTTACAACATGTGATTCACAAAATTTTTTGTTCTTTTGAATATAGGATGAATTATATTCCCGAGATATTTGATTTACGTACTCGAAACATTTAACATAGATTTTAAAATCGTAAAGATGACAATATGTAAAAGCATTGAAATTAAGATTTTCTTGACTGTGACATTTCATCAAGATTTTTGTAGTTTTTGTTACTCTTGTCAATTTGGAATATAAAAGATCAAACTGACAGTCATATTCATTTAATAAAATATTCTTTATTAAACTGTGCAAATGTTATTTCTCATACATTTATTTGTGTCATATTAAGGTGGGTTTTTTTAAAATAAAAAACGGCGCCACCACTTGTTTTTGCAACATAATTTGAACCAGCATTTTAAGCAATCGGCAGAGAGCTTTAAAGAAACATTGACACCTAATCGAACAAAACAGAAATACAAAACTACCGATTATTGTGTACAAAAGACATCACAATCTAAAAGAGTAGTTAAAGAATTCAATGAAGGAAAATGATATAGTCATATGAACTCAAATAAAAGATAAAAATATCACACACAATAAAATAACAGAATAGCTAAAATAAAAGAGAAAAATAAATTACATAAAACAGATTAAAAACACCCACAGTCTATTTAACCAATACGATAATCATTCATGATTGTTAAATTAGAGTTGGTCTTGAATTTAAAAACAACAATAAATTAACATCAATACATTTAAAGAGTAACTAACGAATTGGAAGTTTCCTTAAATAAATAACAAACACGAACCCGGTAGTTATTTAATCCGGAACGGTGAACATATTAATTATTTTATTCACTTTCTTTGAATCCTTTATCCTTATTTCGAAGTAATCTTAGTTATGCTTTTAGATTATGATATATTTAACTGATTAGTATTTTGGAAGCTAGAAGAAAATTTCCAGTTTAACTGGGGTCTAGTTATATAAGTGTGTATACTTTCACTCAAATAGAAAGAAGTCTCAATGTTAACTATAAATTGATGTCATATGTGAATTTATCTGTAACATATTACACTGACAGTGACAATATTTAAAATATTTACAATTAATACGTTGATGTTTCGTCGGATTGTTACAGAAAATAAGAAAAGGTATGAGCTGTTGAAGAGTAATAATACAAATCTATCGAAAACGGAAAGGCCAACTAATAAGTATTTAACTTCGTACATGATTTGAGCTGGTATTTTCAAACAAAAATTGATTATAATTTTTGAAATACGTTTAAATAACACACACTCAATTTAGCTTTTTGTTATTTATATAAGGAAACTTCCAATTCGTTATTTTTTTTTCAAATGTATTGATGTTAATTTATTGGTTTTTTTTAAATTCAAGAAAAACTCCATTTTAACAATGGTCGAATAGACTCAGAGAACTGACTGTGTTTATCATGTTAATATGGTGTTATACTTATCCTTTATTTGTCATTTGCAATATTACTTTTACTGTTTAGTGTAGAGTTGGTGACATCCATTTAACTTGATTCGGTACATAAACATCTCGTTATTGTGTTAATGTGCTATGGTAAATATTTGTATTCTGGTCTTTCATTTTTCTGATTTGCTTTGTCTATTTGTCAAGTTGCCTTTTTTGTATTTCATTGTTACATATGTGTTTTTCCTTATACATTTTTAGTGAATAAGATTACAACACACTGTGTTACGAATTTATCCTAATGTTGTTACATTACATATTATTATATTCTAATTTTATTAAAACAATATCGACCAAATATATTTAGATAACATTGTGAAATATTAAGAATTTTAGGACTATAAAACAACTATTTATTTCATTAGGTAACCGGTATAATGGAGATAATTCCAATTGACATAAATAAATTATACCGAAATTTTCTAAGACAATATTAGCCGATCAAACTGCTATAAACTAGTCAGGATAATAAGGTTTTCCAAACGTTTATTGAGGAACGAAGGACAACAGGGTCTTTCATGGAAGATTCAAACATCTCAATACAACGATTATACTAAACATCACATCGACAGATATAAGATTTTAGAAACAGTTTTGCATTTCTCCAGAAAAAAGCAACCATTACATTTTATATTCTATGCAATTTCAAGCATATTTTGCATTGCCTATTAAGAAAAAACCATTCCGTATATTTATTGCAGAATGTAGGACAAAAATAGCTTTATGGAAGATACAAACACATCTCCATACAACGTGCTTACTAAACATCTCATCAAAAGATATAAGATTTAAGAAAAAAATTTGCTTTTCTTCAGAAATAAGCAACCATTGAATTTTGTATTCTATGCAATTTTAATCAAATTTTGCTTTATTAAGATATAACCATTATAACTTTGATATGTATCTATTGCTCATCATTGAAAAAATGAGTCCAGTTTAATCTACTATTTTCTAAGTTACGCAAACTTTGTAAATATTAAAATCAATCGGGTCCAGGACCAATCCAGCATATCCTCATCAAATCCTTCGAAATTATTTCAATTTATTATATGTGCATACTCAATGTATGAAAAATATTCCTTGTAATGGAATACATTTTTTTCAGCATTAATTTTCATATTTTGTTAAGAAATTTGTAAAAGAGAGAGTCAAACGCATAAATCGAAAATAAACTGACAACGCCATGGCTAAAAATGAACTCGAACCCCACCAAAAACTAGGGATGATCACAGATGCTCCAGAAGGGTTAGCAGATAACACATCCGGTAAATAGTCTTATCCTGTAGGTCACATTCATGAAAGGGAAGTGGGTTATAGTTACGACGTAAGGAACATATCTGATATCATTTGTGAAACGGTTATTCCATAACGGTCAACCAACTCTTGATGGCGTCCCTAAAATTTGCGAAGGGATGAGATCAACTTCACCATTTGGAACTCTTGGTTTTAATAGCTTCCTTATGAGCAGCAACCCTCTATCAAGAAAATCATGATATGAAATACAAGCACGGGAATATCGTATCAATTGGGAGATATATACCCCGTATGCAGGTGCTGCTGGAATGTTGCTACGTAGAAACGGAAAGTTCACAATTGGAAAGCTGAAATCATCTCTTTTGTCGTAGAGTTTCATCATTGTTAATATCTAGATGTAAGTCAAGATAAGAGACCGACTTAACTTATCTGTAGTATCTTTTATCTCTAGTTCGATGCGTTCCACATTATCACCAAATTTTGAATTATGTAGTGAAAGAATATCATCTATATAGCGGAAAGTAGAGTCAAAGGATATCGCTAACTCGTTATCTTTCTTCCTAAGAGGTTCCTGTAAGAAGTCAGTCTCATGATAATAAAGAAACAAGTCGGCAAGTAGAGGGCCACAATTTGTTCCCATTAGAATGCCCACAGACTATTGAAAAACACGTCCCCCGAACGTAACAAATATGTTGTCAATCAAGAAATCAAGCATATTCATAATGTCAGTTTCAGAGATTATTTGTTTGAAACAGAGTGATCCTTTACAAGGTAGGATGTATCCCTCCCTAAGACAAGATACTTGTATCTACGTTGGCCAAAGCAATACATTTGAAAGCAATTGACCAATTCTTTAATAACGATACAATTGGTCTGCCAGGAATTCTAATTCATTTAAGTGTTCACTTATATTTTGTCTCGATCAGTTTGATTTTAAATTGTGCATCTTTGGTAGCATATATTTTCGCACTGATTCTTATTTTCGTATCATGCTAAATACTCATATGTAGTGTTGTCATGTAATCGTTTCAGCAGTCTATTTTATATAGTCTGAAATATTTCTATATGTCACTCCTGGATTGTTTCATAATGTATGTTTTTATTTAGTATAACCATTACCTGTTTAATGTATAATTTCTTATCAAGAACGACTGTGGATAAATTCTTATCAGCATTTTTAATCATAATATTTTCATTTGCTCGTACATTGTTTAAATCTTTCCTTTCCTTTTAACTGAGATTGTCTCTAATTGTTCTTCATTTTAAATTTGTTAATTTCCAGTTTGGTCGCAAATAGATTATTATTTGCATGTTTCGGTATATCCGGATTTTCTCCTGAATGGGTGGTATGTTTATGTATTGGAAATATCTTCAAATTGAAATTAACATCTCATCTTCTTCGACATTTCGTCGAAATCATGTAATAGTTTTTGTTTAGCATATTTATTTTTTAGATTTACCAATAGATTAAAAACCTTTTCCTACAAGGAGTATTTCATCACTTGGTAGGTTTTCTTGAGTAAATATATCTAGTAGATTATTTAACGCTTTCTCAATTTTGGCATTGTGTTTACTGCTATAAAAAAATGTGTTTGCACATTGCTTATAAACTTAAAACTCTATTTGAAGGATCAAATATCTAAAATTTGTTATTCTATTGAAGAACAACTTCAGATAAGCAGTCTCTATTTGAGAGATTACTTTATTTTTGCCTTTCTTCTTGAGAATAATATAGTTTAGTAGTTTCTATTTGAGAGAGTACTATATGGTTAACGTTTTTGGTCGGGATAGTTTTTGATGCAGTTGAAGTCCAATCAATTTGAAACTTAGTACGCATGTTGCTTATGATATGATCTTTCTAATTTTAAGGCCAAATAAGAGATCCCTTCCCATTTTCACGGTCCATTGAACATTGAAAATGATAGGGCATCCATGTACTGGGGACACATTCTCGTACTCCTCATATGTTAGAGCGTTTAGATAGATCCTGCAATGTGTAATAGGTAAGCGTGTGTATTTTATCCATCATATATTTCTACCTTATTGCCTTTACGTGATCACACGATCTTGCATGCTCCTTGGTTAGTTCTGTATACGCCACAGATACATGCACGTTTATTTAGACCTCAGCTTACCTAAATCATGAATAGATTACAATGTCTTAAAATAAATCAGGATAGCTACACATATTTAAGTATCAATTTCTTCTTGTGGATCTTAATTTCGTTACAAAATATGAAAATAAATGCTGAAAAAAATGTATTCCATAACAAGGAATATTTATCATACACTGAGTAAATACACAGAAAATTAAATTAATTACGAAGCCTTAATGAGATATACTGGATTAATCCTGGACCCGATTTGTTTTAATAAATATGAGAATAAATGCTGAAAAAAATGTATTCCATAACAAGGAATATTTATCATACTCTGAGTATGCACATAAAAAATTGAATAAATTTCGAACGATTTTAATAAGATATACTGGATCAGTCCTTAACCCAATTGATTTTAATAAAATTTAAAAAATCAAAACATCAGTAAAAAAATTACAAATAAAAAAAGACTGAGCAGTACGGACCCGGTAGTAAAATAATCCGGGATGGTCAACATATTAAAAAAATTATTTATTTACTTTCTGTGACTCGTTTATCCTTACTTGGAAGTTATCTAAAATTATGATTTAAAATTGTGATGTATTTAGTTGATTATAATTAGTTTCTCGGAATCAAGAATAAAATCCCCAGTATAAGAGTAGTCTAGTAATATAAATATGTTTCGCTTGAGTAGCAAAAAGTCCCAATGAGTAAAGAACAAAGTTTGCAGTTAGCTTTAAATGTATGTCATTTGTGAATTCATCTGTAATATATTACATTGACAGTAATTTGTAGCAATATCTAAAATATTTACAGTTAAACCTAGATATTTCGTCAGATTGTTACAGAAAATAAGAAAAGGTAGGAGCTTTTATGAGTTATAATACAAATCTGTTAATAAAGGAAAGGCAAACTATTTTTTTTAAATGTTTGGGTATACTTTTATAAGTCTATATAACATACCGTAATTTTAATTTTTGTTATCTATAAAAGGAACCTTCCTATTCGTTAATTAGTCTTTAAATTTATTGATGTTAACTTTTTTTAAACTCAATGACAAATTCCAATTCCACAATATATGATAATCATATTGGTCAAATAAACTCTGGGTACTGACATTGTTTATCATTTCATCATGCTGTACAACGTGTTACAGATATGGATATGAATGAAGATATGGTTATAAAAATGTTCTATACTGGACCAAACTGCAGTTTTCAAAGGAAATAGAAAAAAAATACTGAACTTTTTATTGGAATGAAGTGTCCGAAATGGTTAGCATTCTGTTTCGTTAAAAAAATATTTGGTTTTTGATGATTATATGACTTTAAAATGTTTCAGTTATAAAACATATTTTTGTGGCTTTCTTTTTTCAAGATTATTAAGAAACGCTCCACTCATGTGGAAACTTTTAACACATTTGTTTAACTGTTAATTTGTAAAATTAATTTGCAGTAAAAGTTTAACTGTTTACCTCCTGCAAAGGATTATGATATTAAATATTTTGTAAAATCACTGAATCAGATGCAGTTAAACTTATTACATTTATAAATTCATATATAATCAAATATTCAATCGAAGATACAAAATTTGCGTAGTCTTTCTGAGTCAACATTTTAAAAAGAATTAACCAACACGATACTACTGTGGATTCATTATTATTCGTGGGATACCAATTTTCGAGGATTTCGTGGGTACAGGTGAACCACGAAATTAAATGTTCAAAGAATAACATATTTTCTATAATTTTGTATGCAGACTTTGCCAAAACCACTTTAAAAATTTAATAACAACGAACATGTGATTTTTCCTCTATCCACGAAAATTGGTATCCACGAAAATAAATGAATCCATAGTATACTTTTATAATAATATATAAGTATAAACGAGAACGAGAAAAATACGAAAGTGATATTCAAACTTTCAAATCGTCAATAAAGTTCCTTTTATTTTGTATGTTTGGCTATGAATTCGTTATTCAATAACATTTGTTTCGTAAATTAATTGCTAAGTTATATATAATTGTACCAATTATCACAATAAATCTTCTTTGAATAAACGAACCTAGAAAACACATACCTCTAAAACAATAAATAGATAGTTTTTGTTAGAAATCTGGTTTATCAAACCGATACTCGACATTCAACCATGCAGCTTCATAGAACACGCATTACAATACTATTTATAACAAAGCATGATCTCGTCTATTCGTGCTTCTTCAAGTTAAACGTTTATTAGATAGGAGTTCACTTAAACGTATTTATTCTGCTTTTATTAGACGTATATACGAATATGTTGATGGTGTTTGGCGTATTAAATTGTAAGCTTTGTACCTTTAATAGTTTTTTCACCACTGGGTCAATGGCACTGTCGTTGACATTTCATCCCCGATGTGTCACGAGCGCAGTAGTGAGCACTTTCGTGTTGATATGAATATCAATTATATATTATTGTTTATAAATTCACTGATTGCAAAAGTATGAATTATTCGAAATGCTAAGAATTTCTTATCAGAGGCATACATTACCTTAGCCTTTGGGCCCTCAGTGCTCTTCAACTATTGTTTTATTTGGCTGTCTAAATATTTTGATCTGAGCGTCTGTGATAAGTCTTATGTAGACGAGACGCGGGTCTGAGGTATCAAATACTAAGCCTTGCAATTTTGATAGCTTGTTTTGGAATTGTAATCTTTTCTATATTTTCGTACTATGCAAATTTCATCTCTGACCATAAATAAGTGAGGTTTTGAATCAAATTAATCTAAAAAAAAAAGTCGTATGTTTTGTGCGTCTGAACATAGGCTATAGTTGTTCGTTTGTGTTTTATTTACAACAATACATGTTTGTTAATTCTAAAGTGCACCAACACACTAGAATCTCAACTTCTAAAAATATGAAAATAATTTTTATCTCCTTTTTTCTTCATACTAATTTTTAAAATCCATGTCATTTATGCTCTGTTGGATAGTTGTATCATTGCCAATCAAATTATTTTCAAGCAATATTAATCAGTTTTGATCAACACTATTATTTTCAAATTTTATTATTGAGACGATCCCTCAAATCTTTCTCAACTGTAGGAGTAGACACATGTTAGCATGCATAATGCAATAACAACAACTCAAATCAAATAATTTTACTTGACACAATAGGCACATGTATTTCTTGAAAACAAGATAAACATTTATTTTCATCTGACTTCACCTATTGTTCAATCTTTAATTTAAATTACACAATACGAAAATTTCATGAACCATAAATGTTTTCATTCAATGTAAAAGAGCTCGTTGTGTTTAAAGACCTCGAAATTAAAATTTCTCCCGGTATTTGTCATAGTAAATCATGAAAATAATGGACAGTTGCGACGACACTTACTTCGTAAATGGTAATGAGCCCGACCCTCAGTTTTCGTCGTGTTTATATTTATTTATCATTTGACAGTTTTAATATTTTGTAGAGTTGCAGGGATACAATATTGTTTACTTATCAATCAAAATCAGTACAAATGATACATATCTCCTACAAAGTCAAGATGTTTAATAGTGAACAATTATTGGTCAAAGTACGGTTTTTAATCCGGAACTTTTATCCATGTCAATAAGCTATAAAGGGCAACAAACCAACTTGTGTAAAACAAATCAGACTGGAAACATTATTTTTTTATAAGCTCCTCTTAATTTTGTGCGAATTTTTGTGTAATTTAATGTATATATAAAAAGATGTTGTATGAGGGCAAATGGGACAACTCTCCATCTTAGTCGTCACAATTTGAAAAAGTGAATAATTATTGGTCAAAGTACTTCAACACGGAGCACTGGCTCACTCCGAATAGCAAGATATGAACGGCCACGAAATGACTAGGGTTAATTAACTGGAAAAAAACAATGGTTTAAAAAAAAAGAAACCGCTAACACCTATGAACCCATTAGCAAACGTTAACTACTAAACATTTGAAATGTTCAGTAACAGATTATCAAGTTTAATTCAGATTATCGTCATTGAAACATATTAAAAGAAACATTTCTAAGATTAGCTTTCTAACATTATTGTCGGTTTAATTTAGAAAGGTTAGGACAATCATGTGTAATCACTGTTCATATTTCAGATAGACGAAATTAAAAAGACTTTCAGTATGGGATCAGGGTTTTCACAATGTGATGTATGCAACAATCGATCTGCAGATCGACGCTGTAAAACTTGTGACAAGGATATTTGTAATGAATGCTATAGACATCACTCTCATGGGTTCGCTGCAGCTATTGTAGGAGGCATAATTACTATCATCTCACTCTTGGTGTAGCTTTAATTAATTATCCAGTTTTATAAATACTGTCAAGCATTGGAATCAGAAATAGTTTAGAACTTATTCTTTAAAGACAACAGAGATCAGTGCATTTCATTTTCTGAAAAGAAAAACTTTTTGAATGAATTGTATAGATAACATTGTTCGTTTGTAATACTTGATGCATTTGTTTTTGTTTTTCATGATAATATTAATTATTATATTTATAAGCCATTAGTTGTTATAGTGGTTTGATTCTGTAGATGAACTTATTTTAATGATTTTTTTTAATCCTTGAAAAATATACATTACTCGACTTAACGGAGGTGCGAAAGATACCAGAGGGACATTCAAACTCATAAATCGAAAATAAACTGTCAACGCAATGGCTAAAATGTAAAAGACAATCAGACAAACAATAGTTCATAAATCACAACATACAAACACATGAACCTCACTTTAACTGCGGTTATCTCAGGTGCTCTGGAAAGGTAAGAAGAGTCTGCTTCATATTTGGCACCCGTCGTGTAGTTTATGTTGATACAAACCTGATTATAAGTCAAATTCATTAGGTCACATTCGTGAGATATGATTTTTCATCTGGGAAACGGGTATTCCAACAACTCGTGAACGCGTCTAAAAATTTACGAAAAATTTACGAAAAAAAAACTTTAATTTTAACAGCGTCTTTTATAGCTGACTATGCGGTATGGGCTTTTCTCATTGTTGAAGGTCATACGGTGACCTATAGTTGTTAATTTTTGTGTCATTTTGGTCTTTTGTGGATAGTTGTCTCATTGGCAATCATACCACATCTTCTTTTTCATATCTTTAGCTTGTAAGCAGCAAAACTTCTAGAAATATCGTATCTATTGGGAGATACATATGCCGTATGCAGGTGCCTCTGGAATGTTGCTACATAGAAATTAAAGAAGGACGAAAGATACTACATGGAGAGTCAAACTCATAAATCGAAAATAAACTGTCAACGCCTGGCTAAAATGGAAAAAAAACGAACAAAAAATAGAACACATGACACAACATAGAAAACTAAAGGATAAGCAACACGAACCCCACCAAAAACTAGGGGGGATCTCAGGTGCTCCGGAAGGATAAGCAGACCCTAATCCACATGTGGCACCCGTTGTGTTGCTTTTGTTATAACAAATCCGGTAAAAAGTCTAATTATATAGGTCACATTCACCAAAGGGAAGGGAATTGTCGATACGACGTAAGGAACATATCCGTTATCATTTGTGAAACGGTTATTCCATAACGGTTAACCAACTCGTGATGGCGTCCGTAAAATTCGCGAAGGGATGATTTCAACTTCACCATTTGGAATTTTTGGTTAAATAGCTTCCTTGTGAGCAGACCCCCTCTATCAAGAAAATCATAAAAGGTAATGCAAGCACGGTATATATCATAAAGGTTCACAATTGGGAAGCTGAAATCATTATTTTTCGGTCATAAAGTTTTTTTTTTTTTTAACGACCCTCATTGTCAATTTCTAAATGTAATCCAAGATATGAGGCATATTTCCCTGTATCTGTTGTATCTTTTATACCTATTTTGATGGCATAGATTTGTTCAACATCGTCATTAAATAAAGACTATTTAAGTGAGAGAATAGTATAAACATGTATAACGGAAATTAAAGTAAAAGGATACTGCCGGCTTGCTTTCCTCTTAAGACGTTCATGTATGAAATAAACATCATAAGAATAAAGAAATAAGTAGTTGTTTCCAACTGGTATGCCAAGAGGTTCAGAAAACTAAGTCTTCAAAAAGTAACAAATATTTTGTCAATAAAAAAATCAACAAAATTGAGAATGGAAACATCTTTATGATTTAAGAGATATTTATTATTTAATCAGGTGTAAAATAAAATCACAAAAATACTGAATTCCGAGGAAAACGGAAGTCTCTTATCAAATAGTAAAATCATAAGCTAAAACATATCAAACGAATGGACAACAACTGTCATATTCCTGGCTTGGCACAGTAGAAAATGGTTGATTTACGGCGATTGTTTTACAAAGTAGGCCTCCATAAAACAATATAGTTGCAATGTATTAATTAAAGCAATACTCTTTCAATTTGTCATTTGTTTTGAATATGGAATTCTTGTGTAGAGTGTAGAAAGATCAAATGTTTTACTACTATTTCAAGAGGACAGAGTTTTAGAATTTAAGTACCCTTAAAGATCTTATGAATTGATATTCGCCACTTCTAACATAGACTGTTTCACAATAAATTTGAAGCCTGGCTTTAACTGCTAATACAATTGATGTTAATGATTTATAAAGAGGTTTCGTAGAGCAGTTTGAAGACCTAGCAACATACCGTTGTTTGTAGGATTACCTATCAAGTTTAGGTTTCCACTTCACAGATGGCAGATCCCGTTTTTCATCTTCGGTTGATATTGCAAAGGAATTAGGACAGACCTGTACATATCCAGGTTTTTCTCCTGAGTTAGTGTTGTAGAGTTTGCAAGTGGATTGTTAATACCTAAATAAACTCATCATAGATACCAGGATTAATTTTGTATTTACGCCAGACGCGCGCTTCGTCTACAAAAGACTCACCAGTGACGCTCGATTAAAAAAAAACAGATAAAAAGGCCAAATAAAGTACAAAGTTTTAGATCACGGAGGACTAAAATTCCTAGAAGTAATCATTTATCAAGCAGTTTATTTAATTATGATTTAAACGCAGAACACGACTGTGTTTTGAGCTTTATCTGCTTGGAAAACTCCACATTTGTTACGAAGGACAGAGTGTTTGTAACATTTTAAAATTGGTGTTGTAAAGGTATTAATGAACCCTCTTCTTCGAGTTTTGCCTATTGTCTGGTTTATTTAGAGACTAAATCCATCAGTTTTTCAAGTTGTTTTTCTAATTGATTGATTTAACCTCACGATATGTCGGTCCTTTGGATAACAAGTTTCCTAATGGTCTCCGGTAATTACATGCTCTGTGGATTATATATGCATAGGTGACTAGCATAGGCGCAATAAAGATGTTCGACATGGAGATCCTAAAAAATGTGTTTATAATTAAACTTTCAGTTGCAATTGGTTTGGTATAGGTATAAGCAATAATAAGCACAGACTGATCTTTAAAAAGAAAGCGGTATTTTTAATTGTGCTAATTTAAAGGATATAGCCCAAGTCAACGAAATATGTAAACTAACACAGATATTAAACTTCGAGGGAAATTGTAAGTTCAGCCCTATAAAGCTCCATTAAACTAAAACTAAACCTTCTAGATAATTGTGTTCTAAGATTTCGGATATCTGAACTAACATGTGCGTTATAACAGTAAACACAGGATATATATACTCAGATTGTAAATGTCACCATTATTGTTCTGACCTCTCTAGTGATAAGTATGTACGTTCCGCGTGCAATCCATTGTCTGTTTAAATTGGTAGTTCATATTGAAATGTGAAATTATTCAAGATAGCTGGCATATATTTGGCACAACTTTTGGTTAATTTCCGTTTCTCAATGCTTTTTAAACTTGTTTTGGCTGTCTAACTATTTTGATCTGAGCGTCACTGATGAGTTTTGTGTAGACGAAACACGCGTCTGGCGTATCAAGTTATAAGCCTGGTACCTTTGATAACTGTTTACACCACTATATAAATACATCTTCTTTTCGTTCATCATAAATAGGATCCAAGTTACAGGATACCAGTCCGGTACCCACGTATAAAGTACCTTCGAAAATGTCCTTTTTTTAAATGAAATATTGTACCGAGATGAAAAAAAATGCCTAAATTTGTAGTTTATCTAAAGGGTACTCGTTAAACTTTCAAATTCTGCTAAATTTTAAGTGATAATTAAATGTAAAGGGTGGATGATTATGTGAGTAAATATTCCAAATTTTAATTTAGATTTTAACCAGGAAGGCAGTAAAACATATAAAATGGCCCTATTAATACTCAAAACAGTATTGCTCTCTTTAATGCAGGTCATGACCCTTCAAGAATTTTCCCAGAAACAATTAAACGGGCTACCAGTATGAGAAAGTAACTGAAATTTTGCAGTAACTTTTCGGGAATAAAAATCTAACCTTTTATTTGGATAAAATTGCATTAAAGTAATAGGAGAAATAATTGGGTCCTTGTTCCATCTATATGTCATAATTTTATGTTATTAACTTAAGACAACATTGAATTAAAAACATTGACATATGTTATGAACAACTGATTGATGCTTCTACGTCAACCTTTGCTCAGTTACATTCATAAGAAATTATTAAACAATGTGACCTTCTGGCTGGTAACAACATTACTAATAACATTCATACTGTCAATATAAATGCACTGTTGGAAAAAGGACAGTAAAATATTTTTAAGTGGTGTTATTTGTTAAGTAAATGGCAAATGTAATATGTATGGTATATGATAAAACTTAAATCGTCCGATTGAGTGGAAATAAAAATAAAAGTGGAATATAAAAATCCTATGAACAATTCGAATTATAGAAAGACGTAACTGTATTGATTTTCATATTGCAAAGGCACAGTTTTTTTTTATTAAAAACAAAATATCTTCACTTCTTCCCTAAAATATGGAACCATCCTGTTGGTAATGTTTTAGATGTCGTCGTCTGTAGCCTTGAAATAGAGCTTGTACCTGTTAAACAGAGTATATATAACAATTAATACTAAATTAGGCAATGGTTTATTTTTTATGATTGAGTATAATAATAATAAAAAGTGATCTTAATGATAACAAATTTAATTTCCACGACACACTGATCCTTTAGGTGCATCATAACATTCGTTTTAAATCGTCTTCCGTGATACCTAGTATTAGTATCAAATTTTGATCAATTGAGAACAGATATTGAGGTTATGCAATACATTCGATTCGATTCGTTTACATCAAAATAAGTTACAGTCATGTTGAAACCCTAACATTTTTTTAGGTCTTCGAGCATTTTCAATATTAACGCTGGTTAATCTTTTTTCCAAAAATAGACAAAAAAAATATGCTTAGGTTTGATTAGTTTATGTAAATTAAAAATGTAGAAACTCGTAAATATTCATAGGAAACATCTGAATTAAGCTTCCAAATGTTTACGGAACGTTTCACCAATCCTTTTTTTCACATTTATCATGTTGGGATATGTTATAGCCAACTAAACAGTAAGCGTTTTGTTTCATACTTGAATGCCTTCAGTGGTCTATGATAGTTGCTTACATCAATATCATTTGGACACTGGTCAATATTTTTTTTTATTGGCAATCAAAACACATCTCTTCATATCTATAATCTATGAAAACAAGCACTCGAAAATAAGACGAAATACTATTAAACACACTGTCGTTTGTTTATATAAAGGGTTTGTCGAATAAAGAGTTTAATGATACGTTATGGGAAATTAGTTTTAAAAATGTTAAATGTCTTAATCATGTTAATGTATCCATTAATCGAAATATCGAAATATTCCTTTTTTGTTATTATTTTCTTATTATTGAGGAGATAAGAAATAGAAAAAGATGCACATAGTACAAACCACATAGGCCACAACTGTAAGAACAATGGTCCTTGTAAATCGACGTACATACACCAGGTGCCTGGCAGTTAAAGAATGCTTCATCGACACAGGGATTCCAAACTGACCCTGAAATTGGATAACATATATTCGATTTAATTATTAGTATTTCAAGTATTTTCTCTATGGTCCTCGCTTGTTTTACAGTCTGAAATATGTTGTAATTTCTTTAATATTAAAAGCGAACAAACTCAATTTTTAATGACAGTTTCAGTTATTCGTTCTGTAGATTGAAGTTTTTTTTTTTTTTTTTAATTTATTTCCGTAATCTTGTCTTTCCTCGATATAGTAAGTTTGATAGCTTTTGACAATTCAATTAAAGCGGCGACGGCAATTAAAAATCAACCAATCAATTGGAGTAAACTTTTTTGTGAGTATTCAACCCTTCCATAACATGTGACAGTGCATGGTTAAGCAGGACAAAATGAGCAAACTGTAAAATATATATTTGGAAACATTGTAAAGATAGTCTGACTCATCTGATAAACAAGTTAATCTAATGCAAAAACAACTAACAAAAAACAAAAACCACATACACTACAAGTTAAAGTGAACTCACATTAACTCAAGATCTCCAAGACTTATCAATAAGTTAAAAAAAAAATGCCTTTATAAAAAGTGCTGAAAGAGATATACTTTTTGCAATGCCAAAATAAAAGTATAATAGATGGACAGAATGTATACCGATTATAAATTTTCTTACATAAATACCATAAACAAAAGCAATGCAAGTTTTGTAACTCTTACCTTGCGTCCCTATCGTTTTCGTTATGATGGTTGTTTTTGTTGTAGTCTCAACAGTTGTACTCGGAATGTCTATTGTTACAATTCCTGTAGGTGGTGGGATGCCACATCTTGTAGTTGCTGTGAAACTAATTTTGAGGTGACGTCCTGCCTGGACATCTTTGTCATAGTTCACATTTGTAAGTACAAATTCTTTGTGGTCGACACTTGTAGATATGATTTTCGCATCCCATGGCTACCAGAAAAAATATATATATACATTTTTAGCATACACAGACCCGCGCTCATGACGCATAATTAGACATATGTGTTCAGCGAAATGTAATTTGACAAATAAACGATCGATCTTTTTCGATGGAGTTACTTGTTTGATATGGTGATGTGTGTGTGTGTTTTCTGATTCATTTGCCTCTAGAGTTTTTAGGTGGTACATTGACAATATTTAATTATTAACTGGGGAAAATATTTGCCACATTAGTTACCACAATTGAACAATGGGCCGGTAAGTTCGATAAAAATTTAAAGACGATATAAGCTTCTTAAATAAAATTAGTTCGACTGATAGAATGTCAATTAAAGTTCATGTTTCAACATTCTTTTCACAAAACAAATGCGATTGAATGTCAATTCATTCTGTTATGTTCCATTGTTCCGCATGCCCAAAATCTCATTTTATTAACATCAAAATTAATAAAAAATGTATTACCTGCAGTTTGTATACTACGTCACTGAATTTCAAATGAATATTCCATCCGTGAAGATCTTCATGAGGAACAAGAGTTATTATGCCGTCGTAACCACAGTTCCAGGCTATCACTGTATAAACCCCCTGTTCCTCAGTGCTTACCGATGATTGCTGTCCTACTGTTGTCTTATACGGTACATGTGTACTACCTATTGTACTAGACGACTGTGTTCCAACGGAACTTGTGCTGGTTCCTACAGTTGACTTATACGGTACATGTGTACTACCTATTGTACTAGACGACTGTGTTCCAACCGAATTTGTTCTGGTCTCAACAGTTGTACTCGGAATGTCTATGGTTACAATTCCTGTAGGTGGTGGGATGCCACATCTTGTAGTTGCTGTGAAACTCATTCTGAGGTGTTGTCCTGCATGGACATCTTTGTCATAGTTTACATTTGTAAGTACGAATTCTGTATGATCAACACTTGTAGTTATGATTTTCGCATCCCATGGCTACCAAAAAATAGATATAAACATTCCATTATACATAACACCAAATTAGACATATCAATGTTGGAGTTTATAAAACTTAAACTTTTCTTCATAGTTTATTTTTTATTAAATTTTCTGAGTTTACATTTGAAGTATTTTGAAAATAGTCATACTTTTGATCTGAGTTAACTATTTGAAACATCATTCCAGTCAGCTAAGAGGTATTTTTGAAAAATAATTTTGTTTTGTCTTTATGTTTGTGCATGTGTTGCTTTGTTTGAATATAATATATTGTAAATTGTTTTGTGGAGAGGGCTTACATAGGCTATGCCTGTTGCCCAATCCAATTCAATTTATTTGAATAAAATATTGTTTAAACTAAATTAAACTATACATAACACCAAATTAGACATATGAGTCCAGCGATATGTCATTTGACGAATAAATGACCGATCTTTTGGCGATGGAGTTGACTGTTTGGTATAACGATGCATTGTATTTACTGATTCGTATGCCTCTTGAGTTTTTTGTGGTACATTGGCAATGATTATTTATTAACTTGGATACATACTTGCCACATTTGTATCCAAATTTGAACCTTCTTTAGTCTAAGATGCGCAGTTTAGTACGATACAAATTTACAGACTATAAAAGCATTTAAAATACAAATTGACTTATATAACGTCAATCAAAATTCATGTTTCAAAATTCGTTTCATTTCTAGTAGGTTTTTGTTGAGCTAGAAGGTCACGATAGAAAGTTGAAAGAAACTTAAACTAGAAAACAGGTAACACAACACGAATGCAAATGTTGTACTCCTGTATTGTTCAAAATAGAACTAATGTCATTTTGTTAACATTAAATTAAATAAAAATAAAGTACCTGCAAATTGTAAACTACGTCACTGAATTTTAAATGGATATTCCATCCGTGAAGATCTACATGAGGAACCAGAGTAATTTGTCCATCAAATCCACAGTCCCAGGCTTTCACTGTATATACACCTTGTTCTTCACTGCTTACCGATGACAGAATTGTAAGTAGGTACAGAATGAACATTTCTTAAAGTGCAAAATAAAATTAATGTTTTACGCTCTCGGTTTATTTGAAGTAATAAGATATCTAAAAAAGATATGAATATGAAAAGATTTTCAGACGGTGATCATTAGAAGCCTGAATCGCTAATCAGGCAAACATTTTCCATTTTGATAGTAATAACCATTTTGATAGCACTGTTTATCCCGATAACAAATTAAAAGTATGTTTGTTTACCATGAAGATGCAAAAGATGTTTTAGTATTTATTTCATAATCCAATTAGAATACCTAAATAACTAAAATTTACACAAGAAAACATTTGTTTCTGCTTGAGGTTCAATACATTGTCAAATATACAAGAATACAAATATTAAAGGGAAGTAACTCTTGAATATTTATTTTAAAAAAGGCGGCCATCCCTGAGAAATGGACGTATACCGTGGTCCGACGGGCGACCGATATTGTTTCACTGTACTATTGTAAAAAAAAAATTATCACGTAAACATCAGAATGGCAAAATTCATCAGGACCGCCACCCTTATTAAAGCGGTCCTTTATTTGGAGGTAAATTTGGAAAAATTATCAGCAAATGACACTTTTTCTCAAATGACAGTTTCAGTCAATAGCGTATATATTTTGGTCCTGGTATCTATGATGAGTTTACCCAAACCTACAAAAATATTTATTTGTTGGTTTCAGTAGAAATTATGGCATGTTTGTACATCATGCATAAATTGCTGATCGTTTTTGCTATTTTACTATCGATTCCTCTTTCGGGGTTTAAAAAGTGAAAGAAAAAAAGAACGAATAAAAAAGGAATCGTCCACTTTTGAACAGATGTTGTCAAACTTGGTAAATCCTATCAAAATATATAAATAAAGATGTTGGGTAGCCGCCGTCTAGTTATTACTGACTTCTAATATTTTGTTCTTTTAAAATTATCGTAGACCATTTAGAATCCGAGGTATGAACTGTTATGCTAAGTGGTCTACTAGAAGTAATTATATCATCAAAATACAGCATACGCAAAATTTTACACTTTGTAGCTTAAAGTTGAATTCGGACGTTATCATCTCATCAAACACCCATACATTAGTAAATCAAGGTATATGATTCTAATATACATGTGAAGTATTTGAGATTTGATCTGTTACTTCAAAGGTACAAATATAAGTCAAGAGTTGTAAATTTGGATAAAGGGTTAATTAGATGCATTCGTTTGACAAATACTTAAGTTGTAGGTCAATTTTCTTATTTGTGATCTTAATTCGTATGAATAAATACATTCAAACTTAGCAAAGCCATTAATCCGTGAATTCAAAGTTATGTGAACTTTATCTTCTGACAGATAGATCTTTATTTTAACAACTACTTATCTGAAATTAATCTAAATAATTCTAGAATCAACCGGTATTTATATTGTTCAAATGTATACTTCGAGTTACTTTTACTAACCTGTGACTTGTCCTTATATCTCGTTTATGAACTGTTGAACATCTTAATATTTTCTTATCAGTTATTTCAATGACCTGTCGTCCAGTACAGTCTTCAGTAATTAATCAAAGAACTGAAGTACTGAACATGCATTGACTTTAGGTATTTATGAAAGGTCACAGAAAAAAATAATGTCTCCGTACTTGAAAGTTGGCTTAAGGATCATAGATATATTTTTCGGGGTAAGGTTCTTATGTGGATGATGAATAAATGTCAGGCAATTCAACCTCATCGTAATAAATAGTATATTACAGTGATATACTCAACTAATATGAGACAGGCATTACCTGTAAATGGGGACGAAGTCTGCATGAATTATTTTTTTTTAACTAAAAATATTTGTTAAAAAAAAAGAAACGGAAATAACCGTAATGTTTCCGATGTTGGTTCTGTTGTTAGGGATTTTAGTTGTGACGTTATTTAAGTTATGACGTCATATGCAATGTAAACCAAAAAACGCTATCATCAGGTAACGATTTTTCATATCAAGGAATTATTTATAAAAAAGAAATTGGTATTGCGTTCCTTCCTATTTATACTAGACTGATAAATATATATTTTACTCAAAGATTCATTTAAACAAGACCGGAAAAAGGAAGTACATTGTAAATTTCTGCGCAGGTCCGGGATTTCAAAACATGACATAAAAAAAATTGAACGATTTTGTGTTCATTAGTACAATGAAAAGTTCTGGAAAATTTTCCCAATTTTTTTTTTATTGAATTTTCTACTGTTATTGGGGACTTCGTCCCCATATTATCAGTCTAATCTGTTTGGTGTTATATAGTATATCAATACGTGTATAAAAGTTATATATATATAAATAGCTCTTTTCAAGTTTTCATGCCTGTAAATTGACAATATACGAACACAACTGAAAATACTGCTTAGCTGTATAATGCACATTACACAGTAGATAACAAATGTAACATGCTTTATTCCAAATTAGCAGACATGTAATCCTACCCTGACACAAAATTCTTGCTTTTTTGTTAAGTGATTATAATTTAATGTTGATTGATATACTCTTATTTCCGACATTTTACCTGTTATAGTGTTTGTTCACACAACAGTGTAAATATAATAGAATTTTTGCGATTGTCATAAAAGTGAGAGGTTTAGTTAGACATTCATAACATCAGGTTGAATCCATAATTTTCGACATAATAAAGTACTTTTAACAAGTCAGGAATATGACAGCGGTTTTCCATTCGTTAGGACTATTAGTTTTTTCATTTGAAGAGGGTCTTTCCGTTTTAAATTTCTTCTGTATTTTAGTTATTAAACTTTTTCGTAACAGCGCCAGTTGATTAGTTACGAAGCAATGGATATTATTTTTTTGGTCTTTGATGAGACCCATCCGAGAATCGAACTCACACACTATTGCATCTGACTGAGGAGAATTCTTAGGTGGTTAATAATATAAAAAATGTAATAATAAAACTTATAAACGTCCTAATAGGAAATGCAGATTTGTTTCTTTTGTCAAATATTTCTTCTAATAATGTTAATAAAAAAAAACAATGCACATGTTAATATTTATTTAGACTGGAAAAAAACAGTTTTTTTGTTTTGTCTGCCTTTTATTTAACTGTAATCATGATGGTCTTCGCTACCCGTCTACATGTAACCATCCAGTTGGTGTCGGTGATTTTTCTGTTGTTCTAGCTTGTAATTTGGAATCGGGTAAACTATCTGCATATAAACAACATGTAAAATTTGTATATCGATAATTTTTAATTAAGATTAAGATACGATGAACAACAAAGCATGTGTCCTTTGAATAAACACATTGAATTTCTTAAATATTATCAATTAAGTATTGTACTCCCATCTTTGAATATTGTCCTCATCGGTTTAAAGATTAATTAGTTGTTTAATAGTTTCAAATTATATATAGAATGAATGATATAGTATTGTTTCAAGTAATAAACACGTTCACGTACAACATTTTTATACTTACATACTTGTCATTGCATTAAGTTGTGCTTTTTCAGACTGCCTCAACCCAAAAACGGTTGGGGATGTCCTGTTTTGGAGAAGTTTGGTCCATCAGTAAGTTGACATTCAGATTAATTAGAGTTCAATAAAATCATTTGTAAAAGGGAAAAAACATTGAAGAGTCAAGTCAAAATGATTTAATATTAATTACAAGGAAATCGTTCACTCTAATTGCAAGAACTTGTTTAGAAATAACATAATACAAACCACAAAGATTACAACTGACAGGACAGTATTTTCTTAATATGGACGAGCAAACAGTGTGGTCCTGGCATTGTACATACTTGTTATCAGCACAAGGCTTCTTGGTGGCTACTGGCACTATATATATACAAGATAGGATATTTAATGTCTCTATTTCTGTTATTTCACTTTTTTAGTTTCTAAACTCGTAGCGTTTTAGAGCTGGAGGTTTGAAACCGAAGCTATATTATCATGTAGTGTTTTCAGTTGGCTTGCCGACTCATTGAAGTAAAACTGATTTACCTTCATGGGGAACGCTAATATTCCACAAATTGAAACATCAAGGATGTAAAACTACGTAAGCACGTGATGAGTTATATTGATCCAGAAAAGTGCTACGAACGCTTTAAATGTATAAAGTGGTATTTTCAATATTCAAAGTACCAACAGATAATTTCCTGTAAAGACTGTAACCATTAATGTCATTGTCAACACAGTATGTGGACAATAGTCATTACCCATATAATATTTTCTCTATCAAACTTAATACCTGTTTTCAAAAACGTTTCTGTATTCCGCTAGATTTATTTTCCTTTTTCTTAAAATGTGATAAATTTAAAATATTGACAATAAACTGTTTTTCCATCAATTTTATAACATATACAGTAATATTGCGTTTACTTAAATTTTCCAAACCAAAAAGTGACTTTTTCTACAAATAAAGAGTCTGTCTGGAATTTCCAACATAATATTTGCAAATCTAGACCCCCAAATTCGATCAAGGAAAATAATTACGAGTGATTGTAGGGTTCAGAAATGGAAAAGCAGAAATCACTTTTCGCAACTCAAAACGATAAAGCTAAAATCGTGAAAATCGAAATTGTTACAGGAAACAACATATATATCTCTTAACTTGAAAAAATTTCGTAAAAGCGTTTTAAAGTTATTGCATGGACACTGTTTGGTAACCAACCGACGGGCGTTCATCGCCAAATTAATATATATATAATAAACTGATATTTTCCCCAGGAAATCCGATAAATAATTACAAATTGGATGAAAGTTGTACCTAAAATAAGGGACGAAATTATTTCTAGATATTTATCTTCAAGTTAAGTGACTCTCATCGAAGATACCAGACACTTGTTAACCAAACGTGCATTACTTGTAGAAACGACTCGTCAGTGACCTTCAAATAAAAAAACTCACAAGTCCAAATAATCTACGAAGTGAAAGAGCAATAGTAAAAACAAAGGAACATTATTATCAATCTCTGGTAATGAACAATATGAGCCATATATAAAACGAAGTAGTATATTTTGATAGCTCTAAATAATTCGAACATACCACACATTTCACAACTTAACGGACAGCTGCCTCTAAAAGGAGATTTACATATCCCTAAATCCTGACAGTTGATTAACGGTTCATCGACACAGGGTTTTGTTGTTGTTGCGATAGTTAGTTCTCGTCCAGCGGTTGACAGAGTTGCTTCTTGTATTGATGTAGCCGTTGTAAATGGAATCGCTTTTGAAAAAAAGTTAACGTCATGAATATATATCTTATGACATATTTTTGTAAAGTTTATAAAGAGATATTTTGAAATGAGGAGAATTGATAGATTCTGAAATCTGGTTTATCCAGCTTTATCTTAGTATGTAACGTGATGCGATTTCTTTTTCAGCACTACATAACAATTAATGTATTTTGTAATCAAATATCCCGTACTGTACTTTTATCGCGTGAAATCATGTTTGATGAACAATGTCTACGTTTTAAGTTTTACACGGTTGTTTCTAAATGTTTTGACACAATTTGTCTGTAAAATTATTATTCAGCTATATTTATCTTTAGAGAAACATGGAATATTAACACAACAATTGCAATGGTTTGTTTTCAAACTCTGCCTACGATCCTGTGCAATACATTTTCTAAATTTGATAAAATTTCCTATTTACACAATCACACATGAACACAAACATGTGCACACATGAACACATGCATAGAGCCATCAATCCATCCCATCTATTAATCCATCAGTAATCACGGAAACACAAATTGAAGCAATGGTTTTAAGTTTTATACTTCAATCTATAGTTTTCTATGTAGTAGTGTTTTCTAGATTTTTTCTTTTCGCCTTATATCTTTTTTTTTTTGCAATGACGTTGTATGTTTTTCATTTATGGCGAGTTTCAAAAATATACCATTGGTATCTTTCAAGTGTTTTTTTTATATTAACATGAAATCTAAAATCATTTTTGATGCCTACCTTTGGCACATGAAGTTCCGGAAAATCCTGCATAGCACACACAATGATATCCAGATGGTGTATTTGAACACTGACCATGTATACAGGGGTTACCGCTGCAGTCTTGTCAATATAATACATAAATTGATATACAATGTGAAACGTTTATATTCTATCTGAACACATAATGTAAAAATGGTTAAAAGACACAAAACAGAAAACATAGATTTAAACGTTAATTAAAAGTACAATTATAAAAATAATGAACTCCGAGGAAAATTCGCACAGGAAAGTCCCCAATCAAATGACAAAATCAAAAGCTCAAACACATCAAATCAATGGATAACAAATATCATTCCTTAATTGGTATTTACTTTTGTAGAAAATGGTGAATTGGATGACTTCAAGATGTATTTCGTGCCTTTTTTGCATGGACACAATTTAAGGCAAACACAAATCCTATCATTCTGCAGCCTCTTTCGTCAGCTGTAAGACCAGGTTTGTGTTTGGAACAGGTATGTTTCAAGTTAGGAATATGGTCTTTATGACAGTTAGTTGTATTCCAGCCGTTATGTTTGTTGATAAAGTCTACTGTTTTTTTTCAATCTATACATGTCATATTGACTTCCCTTTTTTTAAAATTCAGTTTAAATTAGAGTTAAGTTTTGGTGTTATATCAGTTTTCTGGCAAGTATTACTTGCAATATGTTTTTACCTAGATCTATGGACAGTCCATTATCTAACATGCAATATTTAAGCTGATATTTTCTAACAGAATACATACTCTGTTCAATAATTCAGCTATGAAATGATAAAAAGAAAACCTTGAAGTTGACTGATTTTTGTTAGTACACAATGTACATACCCATTGTTACCTTACCAGCTTTATGATCCGTCTTTATAATTGAGTTTATTAAATCTGTGGCGAATTCTGCGTATTAAAATGCAAAATGAATAAAAATTTAAAACATTTATACACAATGTTATTTTTTCTGAATATTTATTTGTCTTCCACGAATAATAATCTTAATGTGTCGCCTTAAATTCTGTAAGAGCCATTTCTCTATTATACATTTTACCTAGTACTCTCTTTTTCATATTCTAGCACCATATTGTTTTATATTCTTCTGGGTTTGTTGTTTTGCCTTTTTGGGTATAAATGGACAATTATTCTTTAATCAATTATTCTTCTATCAAATCAAGGTCATCACTCAAGAAAATTTACGGTCGCCATCATGAGCTAGTTGGCCATTATGACAAAAGTGTGTCAAAAATCATATCTGATATTCTTCCTCAGTCATAATAACCTTCCATCATTACCAAACTGAATAAGAAATAACACGCCGGGTGCCGTATACGGTGCAGGAAATGCTTACCCTTCCGGAGCACTCCCGGTTTTTAGTAGAGTTCGTGTTGTTTCTTATTTCTGATTTATAACTGTTATGTAAATGTCCTTTGGCTTAATGAGTCTTTGGTTACTCCTTGTTTTTGATTGTTATTGTCTAGTATGTAATCCATATCAGGACCGTAAACAATATCTACATAACATCTTTATCAAATGAAATTGCATGTAGCAAATATGTATAGTAAGGCGATTCTTGAACTACTTATCCTGCCTTGTTATAAAAATTCAACCTTTGTATTTAATTAGTATTTGTTGATTTTGCGTTTGTTCGTTTTGTTTTGTATCAAGTATACTATAGTCTTTATGTCGACCTTTAAAACGAAATAATTTTCAAATAACTAATCCTGTCATGTGGGAGAGGTGGGGGGATAAAGGTCTTTTTCATTTTGTAATGCTCAGGGATTAGAAAATAGACACAAGCCAATTCCCTGTTTGTGGCCTTATCACTGACTGATATTTATCAGCTGGCACTTCTTCCCTTTGTATCCCTAAGGATCATGCTACGACTTTGTCAAAAATAGATAAAACAAGTGAAACTGCGATCTACTGCTCACTGATGATACCCCCGCCGCAAGTGGATAATATTAATAGTGTCAAAATATGCACGTGTTCGGTAAACAGGAAGTTGTCAAGTGGTGAATCTGAAAACGCATCACATGGTATAGCTGACATATAAAAACTCTGAAACCAAATTTCAGAAATCCTGGTAGTGTAGTTACTGAGAAAAATGTGACGAAAAATATTCATTGGACTGTCGGACTGACGGACTGATGGACTGATGGACAGACAGAGGTAAAAGCGGGGGTATAATTATATTAAATATTATGTTACTTACGTAAACCCATATGAAGCACTGTATGTATATAAAAATCATTTTTACAATAAAATCGAACTAGTGGTTATAAACACTCAAATATACCAGGCTTTCTATTTTTTGTTTTTAGTTTGAATTCACTTACCTGAAAAAATATTTAGAAAAAAATTGTCCTTTTATATTAAATTATAATTTATTCAGTCTGGCATGTCTTTTTTAGTGTCTCTTTAAAGAAACACAGTAGCATTTTTGCTTACATTCTCAATTTTATCTTGTTCAGTGTCTGTGGCCAAACCTAGTTGTTATTATCTTTTTTTCAAAACTGAATTAATTAAATAAAGAAAATGAATGCTATAAATAATTAAATAAATAATTTGTTAGAAATTGATTTTTCATTATATTCTCTATACTAATTGTAACAGTGTATGTATCATTTTTGACAATCGATAATGTCTCTCCATATCAAAATGACGGAAGTATGTCGATTCTATCAAACCTTTGTACCTCAATGCGTACATATAAGCAACGTTTGAAAGGCAGCCATTTTGATTTGATGAAGCACACATTATCCGGCAAACCTACCGTTATACGATTTATAACTAGAATGAGATATGTAAAAGAGGGACCAAAGATACCAAAGGGACAGTCAAACTCGTAAATCTAAAACAAACTGACAACGCCATGGCTAAAAATGAAAAAGACAAACAGAAAAACAATAGTATACATGACACAACATAGAAAACTAAAGAATAAACAACACAACCCCACCGAAAACTAGGGGTGATATCAAGTGCTCCGGAAGGGTAAGCAGATCCTGCTCCACATGCGGCACCCGTCGTGTTGCTAATGTGATTACAAATCCGGTAAAAAGTCTAATTCGGTAGGTCAAATTCATGAAAGGGAAGGGGATTGTAGTTACGACGTAAGGAACATATCCGATATCATTTGTGAAACGGTTATTCCATAACGGTCAACCAACTCGTGATGGCGTCCGTAAAATTTACGAAGGGATGATATCAACTTCACCATTTGGAACACTTGGTTTGATAGCTTCCTTGTGAGCAGTAACCCTCTATCAAGAAACTCATGATAGGAAATGCAAGCACGGGAATATCGTTTCAATTGGGAGATATATACCCCGTATGCAGGTGCTGCTGGAATGTTGCTACTTAGAAATGGAAAGTTCACAATTGGAAAGCTGAAATCATCTCTTTTGTCTTAAAGTTTTGTCTTCAACCGAACCTCATTGTCAATTTCTAGATGTAAGTCAAGATATGAAGCCGACTTAACTGTATCCGTAGTATCCTTTATCTCCACGTCGATGGGATAGATGCGATCCACATAGTCACCAAATTTTGAATTGTTTAGTGAAAGAACGTCATCTATATAGCGGAAAGTAGAGTTAAAGGATATTGCTAACTTCTTATCTTTCTTCCTAAGAAGTTCCTGCATATCCTCTTTGGTAAGTGTCGTGAGGGTAACTTACTTTTAGAACTATTTTCGTTAATTTCTCAGTGAACAGCACCAACGAAAATGTCCATTATTTTTACAACTTATAAGTAACTAAAGTTGTTACAAATACAACTTATGTTGATAGTTGCAATTTTATTTGGAATTAAAGCATTGCTTTGTCTACAAATGTTATACATTGGATATAGAACATGGCTTTGTTTACAAGTATAAAAAAGGAATGTGTGGTATGATTGCCTATGCTGCTGCTGCACATAGATGATGGCTTTGGCAACAGTTTATTGACTGTGGACAAATATAGAATATGGCTTTGTTTGCAATCCAAAATAAGAGCGACTTATCAAATATATGGTTTTTTTTTCAAAAGTATACTTACATCCTCTCTTATCTGAAAAAAAAATGACATGAAGAAACGGCATATAAAAATGGCATAAAAAATCAATCTATTTATTTGAAGTATGAATTTTTCATATTAAGTTTCGGATAAAGCATGTAACACGGTTATTGTCCATGTGAAATGATAAATATTTAGAAAATTGCTTCGGTTCTTTTATATTCCTTTATCCTGTTGAAAAGGGATATTGATAAAATGTCGACATTTTATACACGCTGGCACGTAATTATAAACAGGTTGAAAAGTAAGTAGAACGAAAATATAGCAAGTCATCTAGTCGAACGAAGAAGTTGATTTGCGCAACCTTTTTGTGTGGCTGTATCAGGTCATGCTGTTTGACCATGTGTCGTTCCTTGATATTTATTAAGCAAATGAAGATATGCAAATTGTAAAAATGAAAGGGGGCGAAATATACCAGGGTTGCATTTAAACTCATAAAAGGTATAATAAATTCACTCAATGAAAAACACATTTGAATAATTAGAATTAATGGTTTTACTTCAAAAAGTTTTTCCAGTTTATTCCTTAATATTATATGGATTAAAAGAACGTACATATTTTTATATGTGTAGCATGCAATGTATATAAAAATTGCGAATGTGTCAAAGACGCAACAACCTTGCAAAAAGAGCAGAAAACAAAACTGTTACACTATAGACAAATAAAAGGCATTTAAAACACTAATAACTACAAGGTTTTTTTTCATTATATGAATATCTACAGAAAAATACTTACCAGATCCCACCAAGTCCTGGTTAAGACCTAAGGCTATATTAATCAATATTGCCCATATTGTCACACAACGCAACATGTTTTGTGAGTCTATATAAAAAAAAGAAAAAAATCAAAACAGTACTTTAGAAAGAATGAAAAATGAACATGAATTTGTTAAATATAAATATCATAGAAACAGCTAATCCTTTCTTCTTTTATCAAATGATGTGAACATTGTCATGCAAATATAAAAGTTTAATTGTTCTTTATTCATTGTGCTAATTATCTCCTCGTGGTATTTATAATATTTTACTATAGGTTTCGAACAATAATGCGAAACTCTCAAGAACCATAATCACATTGAAACATAGTTTATCTATCCTTCGTGCTACATGTAGTTATTTATAATAAAGTAGCTGTATTTTACAAATAAAGGCAACAGTTGTATACCGATGTTCAAAACTCATAAATCAATTTAAAAAAAACAGATCCAGGTCTTAAACCAAAACCTTAAACAAAATGTCATAATAATACAAAACTTTCAAAATGGAAACTGTCTTGAAACATATAGTGTATAACAGATATACGAAACGTTATCCGATTTAAGTTGTAACACCATAAGCATTTTCATGGAAACAACATGAACATTTTTGTGGCAACACCATTAACATTCTTAAATTTGTGAAAACACCATTAGCTTCTATGTGAAAACACCATTAACTTCTATGTGGAAACACCATTAACATTTTTGTGGAAACACCATTAATTTTTTTGTGAAAGCACCATTAAGACTTTTGGTAAATTTGGTATCAACACAGCAAATGTGATTTTACAACATTGTAGCAGGAAAGAATATAGAGCCATGGTTGTAATTGAAAAATAAATAAGCAAATATATCTCGCTAGCATTCCATAGATTAGTACCTTATTTCACATTTTAATAAATTCATTGTACATCTGGTAATTTTAACTTTATAGGTATCATCCTTCGATATGCAGGTGCAGTTTTACGATTGTAAACTGCCTCAACACAAAATTACGAAATGGAGATTAAAATTGAGAACGGAAATGGGGAATTTGTCAAAGAGACAACAACCCGACCATAGAACAGACAACAGCAGAAGGTCACTTAAAGGTCTTTAATGCAGCAAGGAACTCCCGCACCCGGAGGTGTCCTTCAGCTGGTCCCTACACAAATATTTATACTAGTTCAATGGTAATAGACCTTATACTAAACTCCTAATTATACACAAGAAACTAAAATTAAAATCAAACAAGACTAACAAAGGCCAGAGGCTCCTGATTTGGGACAGGCGCAAAAATGCGGCGGGGTTAAACATGATTTTTTTAGATCTCAACCCTCCACCTATACCTCTAGGCAATGAAGGAAGGTAAACGCATAACAATACGCACAGTAAAATTAGGTTCAAGAGACGTCCGAGTCCGATTTCAGAAAAGGTAATAAAAGAAAATAAAAAATGACAATAATACATAAATAACAACAGACTACTATCATTTACTGACATGCCAGCTCCAGACCTTAAAAGATTATGTCGTCATCATATGAATATCAGGCACAATCCCTCCCGTGTCATGCCAACAACTGGGTTGAAAATAAATGTGTTTAATTCCGATGCAAAGACCCTAAAAGTGAATCAATATTAAAATCAAAATATGCAATCTTTAATGACCTAACAAAAGTATCGTAACGATCTTTTAAATAAGATTTGGATTTTACATATTTTGGCCACGAGCATCACCGAAGAGACATGTATTGTCGAAATGCGCATCTGGTGCAGAAAAATTGGGACCGTCAATGTTATCACTTCCACTGGGTCGATGAATCTGCTGGTGAACTGCTAGTCCCCGAGGGTATCACCATCCCAGTAGCCAGTACTCCGGTACTGGCATGAAAAAACGGATTGTTTGTGTTATTAAATTTGCGGTTTCAAAATGTGACAAATTATTATAAATTAAGGAGTGTATCTCTCTAGTGCAAAGCTTTGTTTCCTTTCAAGGATTTGGCTATACGTTTTGGAACTTTTTGAATATAGTTTTTCATCTTTAATAAAAGCTTTGGATTTTACATATTTTGGCCACGAGCATCACTGAAGAGACATGTATTGTCGAAATGCGCATCTGGTGTAGAAAAATTGATTCAAAATTCAAGGGCAGATATAGTATCAAAGCATATCCAATTGACATAGTTCTTTTGTTTATTGCTCCTAAAAAATGACCTATTAGAGTTTTAACATATGTGTTAGCATTCTATCTTTTTAAATGCCCATTTAATTAGGTGTGTTAATTTTTCTTAATTATAATATGAGGTAAATTGGTATATAGGATAGAGAAATCAAAACTGCATCCAATGACTATTAACTTTTTCTAACAAAGGAAACTTATTACAATAAGACCTTTATAAAAACGGAAAGGGTATATGTGATTAAAAAAAATGTAAATTGTGAAATCATAAAAAAAAATATCGTAATGATTTACTAGTATTATTTGATATGCGTGAATATTGTGACATAAATATTTCACGTGATCCCTGTCCAACCAGTGTAATTAAGAAACATGTAAACTGGTAAAACATGTGTAAGATAAAAAAAAAAAAGGAATAATGAATAGACAATTTTCGCTTCAAAGAAATGCAGCTCCATTACTGTCCAGCTATTATCTCTTGAAAGGCATTCATGTGAAATTGTGCTGTACATAGTTTCTTACCGCTTTATGTCACTTGAAGTCCAACCTTGTGATACTCAAGATAAACTTAAGTTTAAAGATTATCATAAGTCATTGTTCACGATAATAAGGCAATATTTATGTGGTGCCGGCTTGACACGAATGATGAATCTAACACTGAAAGATGGATCTAATAACTATACTCAAATTAGGCTAGATCCAATTAGGAGTTCATTTTGTTACTTGGGTGTCATTTGCATTCGAAAAATGATTTTCATTCATATATTGACTTTATCCAAATATCCGACCTATTCCCATTTAGATTACAGACCACACGGTATTGAATATGAACTTTGTAAAAAAGAACATATGGCAGGCACTTCGAAAAAAACTGTATCCTCTAGGAAAGAGTTGGTTTTTGTTTTCGTTTAGAGATAATACCAAGTATAAACATAGCTGACAAAACAGTTGTTTTAGATCGCTTGGACGTTATAAAGTAAAGAAAACGCACAAGAATACCAGAGCAATCTAATTAAAATTAAATCCTATAATTACTCCCGTTCTGATATGTCGCACATCAAGGATCTAACCTTGATGCGCGACATATCAGAACAGGAACAATTAAACGAGGTAATTTTAATGAGATTGAAACCAGATATTAAAAAATTGTTCATCTTTGCTTCCGTCATTTATGATACATCAAAGGCACATTATCATGGGTGAAAATATCTTGAAAGGACTTTATATTGATACCAGGATTAAAATAATATGTTTACGTCTACAAAAGACTCACCAGTGACGCTCGAATAAAAGAAATTTTAAAAAGGCCAAATTAAGTACGAAGTTAGGGAGCATTGAGGACCACACATTCAAAAGAGTTTTGCCAAATACAGCTAACGTAATCTATTCCTGAGGTAGAAAAGCCTTAGTATTTCAAAAATTCAAAAAACTTTGCATTCTCGAATGAAACATAATTATGGAACTATAAATCTACAATAAAAAGAACCTTACACTAAAGGGCGCTGAGAGTTTTGCTGTATATCATTTATGAATGTGGAGCTTGTATGCAGACAGACCTATTCCAGCTAATGTTGAAAAGTATCCTATCATTGAAAGAATTAAAAACATGAACTAAATGTGTTATGTTTTATCTAAAAAGCAAACAACAGTTTAACCAGAAGACCTGTATATATATTTCCAAGATGTCATAAACTTTTATCAACAAACGAGAGTTTATCAACTACCAATGGAAGACGGATTTATATAAGTTTTTTCAAACTTGTTTCAGAGTCCCATATTTGAACTTCGTGTAACATTGAAATATTTTATTGTAGCAATTTTTCATCAATAAATACTGTTAAAACTACATTTTGTAACTACAACATGTTTTTTACATTCCTACAACATCTGTTACCATCAAGCCAAATACCCTAGCTTTCCACTAGAGCGTCAACTAGAACATGGGTTGGACCATTTGTTCTTACGACTTACTCGTGTTGAGGCTATCTATAGTCGACTACACAATATAGATTTATCTCGTTGTCAAAGGACTTGGTAACCTATAATTGCTTTACTACCGCTCCATTTAAACTCTTGTGGCGTTACTCTATTATCTCTTGTCTCATTTACAATCGCACCGTATCTCCTCATTTGTATACAGAAAACGACACATCACAGATCAAAGATTCACGGAGGAGTATGAAATTGATCATGAATAAATTAATTCCAACTCACGCCACCAACGTTACCATACGTTACCATAACGGAAAGTTTTAGCTTTTCGTCCTATTTAGGGGATAGATAATTATGCCTGGTCCTGGTTTTCCCACTCTTCACGCTCAAGAAAAGGATTATGTTGGGTTGTTTTTTTTTGGGGGGGGGGGGAACTACTACATGTAGATCAATTCAAAATTCCTCGCGGAAAAATTGGTATAAGACACTTTCCTTTTTTTCACGAGATACATGGGCAAAATGCAAAACGCACAATTCGAAGAGAAACTAACAACGCCATGATATAAATCGAAATCCTGAAAACGACGAAAAAACAAACAATTCCGAACACAACTACACAGAAACTTCAGAATGGTTATCAATAACCAAATTTACCGAAAATTGAAGTGCTCTCAGGTGCTCTGGCAGAGTAAACAGTTCTATGTTGTGATGTTACACGATAGTTTCAGATAAGGGAGATGATTTTAAAACGTTTAATCCCGCTGCAATTGTAAATATCTAAATAGCTACTTCCTGCAAAGCCCACATGCATTTAGGCAAAATAATTTCAAACTAGAAGTGCAGATTCTTGACTTTTTACACTCCGCATACGAGTTATTGTCACACACAGTGATTGTTTGTGCAGTGTTTGTTGTCATCGTTGAGCTGTTGCAGGTGGAGGTAGTGATAGTTTAAACATATTTATTTATAGTGGATTGGGAAACAAGGTTTGCAACAATGTGCAGCTTATATTAATCTCTTTCCACTTTGCGGGTGAGAGTGCTGCCTTGTAGCGGCATTAGCCTACTCTTTTTTGAAATCTACAAGAGTGTCGTGCAAGATATATACCTCTCTCTCTGAACACGGGTCAGCCATTTATCGTCCCCTTCCGACGGACTATCATCGTTTCCTCAAGACCATATTCGCAAATAGTGTCAAGGGAGAGCCGAAAATTGAGTTCCTGAAATTTTCATCCTGAACGGGAATCGAACCAGGAACCTTTGTGTTAGTAGTCAACTACTATGGAGGTAGTGATACATTTGTGTTTATAGGTTAGGTAACCTTTTTGTAAACATATGAAATATCCAAGGACTAATCTTATAGTTTATACTTTTAATGAAATTTCATAGTTAAGGAAATTAATACAGATCAGCCTTTCTTAATAGGAAATTGATTTAGCTTAACATATAATATTGACATTTGTTTATAGTTTATTTAACAGTCATTTATGAAATTCAATTGATATTTTAGTTTGGCTTTCTATGTTGTAATGTTACACTATCGTTTAGAAGGTACTTAATAAAACGTTTAAACCCACTACATCTGTTTGCACCTGTACTTATATAATGCATCTTTCAAAATGAGGAGCGATAGATACCAGAGGAACAGTCAAACTCATAAATCAATAATTCAAGCGTCTGATGTTCAGTAGATGTCGTTTGTTTATGTGGTATATAAGCGTTTCTCGTTTTTTATATAGATTAGACTGTTGGTTTTTCCGTTTGTATGGTTTTACACTAATATTGTTTTATGCCCTGTATAGCTTGCTATTCGGTGTGAGAAAATGCTTTGTGTTGAAGAACGTACCTTGACCTATAATGGTCTACTTTTATTAATTGTGACTGGGATGGAGAGTTGTCTCATTAGCACTCATACCACATCTTCCTATATCTATATGATGTGCTTTTCGTATAAACGAGAATGTTTTGCATTTTGTTAAAGAGAAACAAATAGGCAATTTGCAATTATAATAATTATTGCAGTATACCTTTATCTTTTACTTTTGACAATATTAATCAAGAAACATGCACCTATTTATTTTTTTATTAATTTAGACCGAAACAATGATTTTTTTCACTGTTCACTGCCTTCATTCAGCATACTATATGTCTGTAACCAGTATTGGTCATCGTTTCCCTTTTACGTGTAACCATCCTGTTGTTGTAGGTGATTTAGTTGTTGTCACTGTTTTTGGTGAAGTCACTTGCAATTTTATATTATTATAACCTGTGAAAACATATGGAAAATATAATGGTAGTCAATGGAAGAGATTACTTGTAATAAAGATTTTATTTACAAAATATAAAATAAAAACTTTTCTTTTCTTTTTTTGTTGTTGTAAAGTCAATATTGTAACAGGTGCTTTTTTCAATTTTGGTTTGATATGCTATTACATTATTTGATATTGTAAACTGCAAGGCCAGTTGGAATAGTTCTCCTTTTTTAAATTTTGTTAAACTGAACTCGTACAATCTTTCACATACTAGTATTGTACTTTTAAAGATTTATCCGTGATATTCAGAACTTAAGATTTTGTATATTTTTTATCAACAAATTTTTCACACGAACAGTAGCTTACAGATGTTGAATGCTGCATTTTTATTTATTAGCAAACTTTGCCAGCTATGTTAATAACACAGAAACTGTCACAATTGCCACATTTAAGCTGCTTATATTTAACAGTAACTTGTCAGCAGGATTTCATTGAGTTACGGAGACCTTAATCCGATTTCGACTAAGTGGTTGTGGGCATTGCCGTCTTAAATAAAAATGGGAAGAAAAAACAAAACTGTCGTCGAATGTCGGTGCAAACCAAATTCTATTAGGAAGTGGTTATATTCAAATTTCAAAACAATAAGATAATATTTAACAAACCACAAAGACCACAGGTTTCAGGGCAGTATTGTCTATATTTTGACGAGCAAGCTGATTGGTCCTGACATTGTACAAATCTGTTGTCAACACAAGGCTTCCTGGTCGTTACTGGAACTATAACATGAAACATAGAATTTTAATAATCTATTTTTTTCTTCTATCTTCACATTTTTTTTTAGCCTTGGAGTAGTTTAGAGCCTTTTTTTAAGAAATAATTCGTTATATTAATTTAGACCATAGTAAGTATTTCATTGAATACATTTTGTTCAATTTCTAAATGCAGTTCAAGTAGGTCTAAATAATCAAATTAAAAGGAGTAGGTCCAGTAAGACCCCTTTTTGGCCCCAAAATATAGCAGTTTTACAGAATTGTTAAAATGTAAACTTTTAGTTATTCATTGGACAGTAGAATGCTTCTGCGACATAAATTTAGGCTGATTTTGACAATACAATGCACATATATCGGGTACAAGCACCCTTAAGTCATGCTAGCTAAATTACTGAAATCTTCACAATTATAGCATTTTAGTTAAATTCTAGACGGTTTTCGTGTAAAACGAAAGTGGCCGCATTCGAGTTCATCCTTAATATTGAAATGTAAGTTGTATTTTATGATAATGCATAACATATATAAAGGTTGAAGATGAACACGGATGCGGCCACTTTCTTTTTTAGACACAAAAAAAACACCTGAAAAATGACATTTTTCGGCATATTTGGTAGATTTTTCATATTTAAGCTTGAATCCGTGCGTGTTTATGACTAAATCAGTTCAAATCTTTCACATAAACTAATTGATTCAAATAAAATAGACACTAATTTAAAAGTGTTTAAAAAGTGGTCAGATGAACATGAAATTTGAGGCCAAAATAGGTCCTTACTCCTTTAAGAAGAATCCGAAATACCTTTCAAAAATGTTTCGGTAATTCCTTGAATTTGGATCCTAAACTTAATTACTGTTGATAGAATTTTTCAATAATTGCTTACGCCTATTGTTAACAACTACATTGAAAGGTAATTAAAATGTAAGTTTAAGTAGACAATTGATGGATGGATTCTGGTTTAACGTTCAATGGTAATTTTCAAAAGACTAATGCATTTTCAGGTCTATAACATGTTTGTGTTATATGAGATCCAGCCCTATGCATACAGATGTAATACTAATACATGTATGTACTAGATGTGTGTGCTGATCACGATTTTAAACCTGCTAGTTCACAAGTTTAAAGGAACACATGCCACCCTAACAAAATAGCAAATCTGTGCTGTTTGATGTTTGCTTCCATATGCTGCATGCTTAGCGAAAATGTCTATTTCCAACTCTTAGATTTGACCCGACTTTTAATTGAAACCAGAATCTCCAGCGCTCGACACTGAACAGTATATACACATGCAAAAACTGTTGGTACATGGTTCCTAAAAAATCAGACAGAAAGAATAAGTTCATGATATTATTTTGAAAATTCATTCATTTATATGAAATGATGCAAACAGAAACTACAAGTAATTGTATACTAGTATAAAGTAAAATTAAATGATTGGACATGTAATGACATCCCTATAACGTACCACAGTCTCCACAACTTAATGAACAGCTGTCTCTAAAAGGTGACTGACATATGTCCTTGTCGTGACAGTTCACTAACGGTTCATCTACACATGGTTTTGCTGTTGTTGCAGGCTGCTCAGTTGTGGTAGTAATAGCTCGTCTGGTTGTTGTTATCGTTGTTTGTAGCTTCGGAGTCGATTGATCTGTAATCGCTCGAAAAGATAAACACATGCATTGCTTTATTTTTACAGAACAACCATTACTCCAATTCAAAATTGTTTTACCAAGAGGTATTTTATATGAAAGAAGGGCGTAAGAAGTAAAATAACAAAAATACGGAATTCCAACGGAAATTCAAAACGGAAAGCCCGTCTAAAATGGAAAAAGCTGTCATATTAATGACTAAGAACAAACATTTCCTTGCGGAGAAAGCATTGAACTTAACTTGGTTTTAAATCACTTGTATGACAGTCGAATTGAATTCCATTATATTGACAACAATATTGATAAAAGATGAAAACGTTACAAATTATGGGACAGTAGTGAACATTTTAATATAATAGTTATCACTAAAAAAACATAGCTGTTTCAACAACTATTGTTATTTTTTCATTATATTTGAAAGAAAAGGGGGTGCTAATGTTAGAGAAAATCATTTCCCGTCAAATTTCAATTGATTATTTCTTATTAATTAGAGAAACAAGTACACGGACCTATCATATTTTTTCTTCTTTTTAAGTTTCGTTATCTATATACAATCAATGTAAAACAGTCTTTTTAAAATCTTGTCATTTTGAAACAGTTGCGCGCTACGAATGAATTGAACACATATTAAAGTGTTCATGCAATTTTAATTATTACAGATTATAAAATCCGTATTCAACAATGACGTTTATATTCAATGTGCTGACCTTGCATAGTTTACTTACGAGCTGTATGTCCTTTATGATCTGGCTTAACAATGGAATCTATAATTTTGGCGCCTAATTCTGAATATCAAATGAAATCATAACATTAAGCGACTATGACATACAAATTGCATGTAAATGTATCTTCCGATGCTTTAGTACAGTATAATGTTGAACTGGCTACCCATCCGGAGCACTCTTTTGCGATAAAATAGATTTTTGCGTTGGTTTTTTTTATAATTCGTTTATAGCTTTCGTGATCTAAAAGTTCATGTGAGCATTTGCTATTACTTGTCGTCGGTGTTTTCTGCTGTAAACTATCATCAAATATCTTCTCCGCTGAAATATCTTGGCCAAAAGTTACCAAACATAACCTAAACATGGAGATTTCTTACGGTATTTTGTTTCAAAATTTATTAGTCATTAGAATTTTTGTTTATATCAACTGCAAAGTTTCAAGAAAAGTCCACTTTGTAATTATTGCCACTGAAATGTCAAGTTTTGTATGAAATCCATTTTTGCAGAACTCGTATCCATTTTTATTTAGGGGCTAGATGATAAACTGTCTCCGGGTACGTTTTTTTTTTTCGATGTACATGTAATGAGAATCCATGGTTGAGCTGTTTTCTGTTCTTTGGTCGGGTTGTTGTCTCCTTGACACATTAACCATTTCTATTCCCAATTTAACTTTTACTGGTGTTTAGATATTTCTTTAAACTGTTCTTGGTAGAAATTGCAATTAGGTGAACATTATAATGTTGTGAGGACAAACAGATGGGTCTTTCTATGTTGTAATGTTATTTTACAGTTAAAGATTTTTTAAAGTCATTTATGGGACAGATTCCATTTCTAAGTAGCAACATTCCAGCAGCACCTGCATACGGGGTATATATCTCCCAATTGATACGATATTCCCGTGCTTGCATTTCCTATCATGATTTTCTTGATAGAGGGTTGTTGCTCACAAGGAAGCTATTAAACCAAGAGTTCCAAATGGTGAAGTTGAAATCATCCCTTCGTAAATTTTACGGACGCCATCACGAGTTGGTTGACCGTTATGGAATAACCGTTTCACAAATGATATCGGATATGTTCCTTACGTCGTAACTGCAATCCCTTCCCTTTCATGAATGTGACCTACCGAATTAGACTATTTACCGTATTTGTAATCACATAAGCAAGACGACGGGTGCCACATGTGGAGCAGGATCTGCTTACCCTTCCGGAGCACCTGAGATTATCCCTAGTTTTTGGTGGGGTTCGTGTTGTTTATTCTCTATGTTGTGTCATGTGTACTATTGTTTTTCTGGTTGTCTTTTTCATTTTTAGCCATGGCGTTGTCAGTTTGTTTAAGATTTATGAGTTTGACTGTCCCTTTGGTTTCGTCCCTCTTTTATACCTTGCTGTTCGGTGTTATCCAATGCTCCGTTTTGAAGGCCATACTTTGACCTATAGTGGTTTACTTTTTATATATATAAGTTATGACTTGAATAGAGAGTTGTCTTTTTGACAACACATACCACATATTTTATCTAGTTTAAACGAAATATTTAGCATACTTAACTTACGTATTCCAAGTAAAGATGGGATAAGAAGCACTGTAAATATAATGCTTATTTATTTTTCAATTATTAATTTAAAATCTTTATGCGCCAATACAATACCAGATAATTTTTTTCAAGATAAATTATGATTTTGTCTTTTTGATTTGTGAAATCGTACATTTTTTTTTTTTTTGATAGTACAAATTACAAATAATGTGTTTGAAATTTGACTTGATGTACTGAAGAAAGTTTTTTTCAAATATAATTTTTTAAGGAGAGAAGCAGGATTCAGTTTTTTCTGCGTGTTAATTTTATCATTGCTATATTCATCGTTTAGTCATTATTTATGGTTTTGTAAAAATAAATAAAGTACAGAAAGAACCTCATTTAAGACAAATATAATCATAGACACATTAAATTTTTGAAATTCTTCATAATAATTAAACAGTAAAAAATTAGCACAAATTACAGTTTATTTGAATATCATTACTTTATTGTTCAAGTTATCATACTTACAACCAAACGTCCGTTTAGTTTCTGTGGGTAAATAATAATAATAATTATATCGTCGTTTATAAAAAAAGAATTATAAAATAATTTTTAAATTTTTAACCAGCACTTAAATAAACCTTCATCAATTTCGATTATTCGGAACAAAAATATTTGTCTTATCTTTTAATGTTATCCAATGGCCGCTGCTTTCTATAAGTGGTAACTGTTGAAACGATTAATCGTCTATTGTATGGAAAAGTATTTGCCCCTACTTGATAGCTTTCCAATTATACGTTTCGGTTTATGAATTCAATCCAATTCAATATTTTATTTAAGTCTCATCTCTCAATAATATATAATACAACATTACATTAAATGTAAAAATATATAAATATAAAAAGAGAGCCATCAGAGTCGGATTTAGGGGGGGGAGGGGGCAGGGAGCTCTAGCCCCCCTTTTTTGTAAAAAAAAATGGTTGCTTATATAGAGAATCATTGAAGCGTAACTGGAGCGGGACCCCTCTTAGGTCAGTCAGTGGGCCCCCACTTATGAAAAATTCTGGATCCGGCACTGGCCATTCTGTACAGAACTACATGCATGTTCAGTTTAATCAGTAATAAAATAGACGTTTAAGTATAATGTATTAATCGCATCAAAGTGGAAAGTCTATTAACAGAGTAGAATCAATTTAAGATATCATTAGGTCTTAAAATGAATTAACCGCTGAATGAAATAAAATATGCAAAATGAAAAAGATCTTCAAGTGCTTCAAATTATTTTGTAAAAATTTGTAAAAATTCCACCAAGTTATTATTAGATCTAAACACTTAAGAAAATATTTGTTCCCCCACCTTTGACCCGGCTTTGTACTTTATCTAGAACAGCTTTTTAAATTTCCAATTACCTTCAACCCCGTTCTTTATTTGGTCTACCGTTAACTTTGATTCGATGGTTCGAGGGCCACTAGGAATTAAAAAGCAAGCTAATCGCTCATTTGTTGTTTAAAATTATATAGTCTCGTATCTTTTAATTGAAATTTTTACAGTGCATTTCTACTATACAAAATATGACCCATATAAAGGCTTGGCATTTAAACATTTAGTATGTCATTGACCTAATACGATTATGTTTACGTGGTAAAGATATACTTACCAGATCTCAACAAATTATCTAAAATTAAAATAGTTTACAATGCATCATAAGGAAAATTAACGACTGCATGAACAAGAAAATAAAGCCATGTTTACAAAACAATGATACAGGAAATTCAATTTAATATATAAGTTGTGTTTTTTACCTTATTGGGACAGTAAGTCGGCAGAATCTGAATACGTGTTGCTTCACTCAAACTCCATCTTGTTTTTATTCGAATTGGAATTTGTAATTTAATTTCCAAGTTCTTAAAAAAACTTTAGTTTAATACGTACCGCAGCAGTTATTGGAACAATCTCCATTTTTTAGTCTTACGTATTTCGTACTTTCTCCCTAAGAGTGATAAAAAATGGAAATTACTAACACCCAAATGAATGATCCATCCTCTCACAAAATAGCTGCGGAGGACGTTTTAGCGATTTGATAGGACATTTAAGCGAAACAAATGGGACGTTTCAGCGCCAAAGTAGAACCCATTTTAGCGCCTAATTTTTAACCCATTTTAGCGAAAATTTAAATCGTCAATGTCCATTTTAGCGAAATATTTTTATCCCATTTATAATATATAATAGATAAAAAAAAAAACAGACCCCAAAAAAGCACTATATTAAACAAATGATGTCCATTAAAATACAGCACTAAATGACTAAAGATTAAATCCAGTAATGTTAAAATTCCTTTCTAGCCGGGAATTTATATTCCAAAGAACGAGTTCTGGATATACTCCCTGTGCAATACTGTTGTATAGCATTTGGAACTTCTGCCAGATGAACTTTTCTTTCTTTTTATCATGTCTAGATTGCATTGTGGTGCACATTCGGATATACTTCGTATTTTTATACTTGTTGTTGTTTGCAATTTGATAATAAAGTGTAAAGTAAAACGCCACTAGCTGAGTAACAATTATTATTTGCTCATTATAATGAGCATGGAACGACTCTGCCTAATAATTTATTCACTGTGAATTACACGGAACTTCTGTCCAAAGCTTAGTTAGTAAAGATAAGTTTTCGCTAAAATGTGCTTTCGAAAATACAGATAAACGGATTAACCCGGCGCTAAAATGTCCCCTAGTACGTTCCTAGTAGTCCAAAATTTTTCGCTAAAATGTCTTGCGCCCCAAAATAGTCCCATTAAAACGGTAAACAGTATACAACAAACTTTATTCCATTATTAATATTAATTGTCTCGGTTTTTAAATGATAAAATTAAGTATATATGGTAACGTTAATCCGACCTTATTTTCTGACCTCAATGTATAAAAATATAAATTCATGAAAATTATATAGAATAAAGTAATATAAATTAATACTAAGTATGCAAGTGATTTTTTAAACTATTTTTTCCCCTAGGGCACAACAGATCTGAAATAATGTTTCAAAATGTTTTTATTTGGTCGGGTTGTTGTCTCTTTGACACATTCCCCATTTCCATTCTCAATTTTATTGTGGTTGATCAAATTATTCATGAACTCTTCTTTATACTGAAGCTGGTATATATGCTTCATTTGTTAGACAATATGAATATCAACTTGAGTTTACGTGTAAATAACTTCTGTGCAAATAGTGGTATTTTGCATTAAAGTATAAGTATAATGAAATAAAATACAGCTATTTACATAATTTATGGCAAATTGATAAAAATAAAGAGACGATTAGGAAACTACCTTTGGATATAGGGTGTGGTGGGGTAGAGTGGGGGCTCGGACGGAAATTTGAAAAAGCATAAGAGGAGTTTTGAGTAAAATAGAAAGCAGGACGGGGAATTTTACACACAAAAAAAGACAGGATTAAAGTTCATGTAACAAAAACGGTAGGACCGAAGAGAGTGAGAAAATAAAATGGCAGGACAGAAATTACAATTAAGAAGAAATGCAGGACAACATTTGCATCCTTCACGCCCCTCTCCCTATCAAATAATAGCTGCCGTACGGATATACCTCTCCTTTAGTTTCGATGATTTCAATCCACTTATCACCATCTATATCATTTGATGTCCCGGTAACTTTGACGGAATCTTTTAAAGTTGTACATCCATGTTTGGCTTTTTGTATGTCGATATATTCCACACACTCTAGTCGGCTATCAGGGAAGAAGAAGCAGTCCTGTGTAATGCTTGAAGCTATGTGTATTAATATCGCCAAAACAGTCGCACTATACAACATGGTTTCAAAATTCTATATAGCAAGAGAGAAAAATAAAGTATAAACATTAATGGATTTGTTCGATGTGCCGAACTGCCATCTTTTTTTGGTCGTTATAAATTGTAACCAACTGAGACTTCTTTCATGCTTTTTCTTGCGATAAGTATAAAGAGAGGTTGTCACTTGTGTATAGTTTCCATCTCATGTCTTCGTTTATCTCTGTTTTATTATTTCATTCCGTCTACACATTTTATAAAAGCACCCGTTTGCATCTATTGTTTAAATAGTTCTCAACATGAATATGCATGGAATGTTGTCGCTGATTGATGATCTTGGTGGAAAAGGGAATGGGACTGTTTTCTATATTTAGCCTTTAATTCACTATTCGTTTGATTGTAATATCTCATTCATAATAATTTAAGTATACGTTTACTTAGTGACATATCTCCATTTATTCCGATAGGGAGTGTACATGGATGCCACTGTACCCTCGCAGCTTTCGAGGGTTTTTTCGGATATCGAAGGCATTTACCAGAACATACATACATTCTTCCTTATTCCTTAAATTTTATGGTCCAGTTTTCTCTTTTCTCTATATATTTTGCTCATTATTGATTTCTCTACTCTGTAAACCCTCATATATGTTCGAAATTTAATGCTTGTTTAATAGAGACACTCGAGGGCGTAAACCCGAATAGGTGTTACCCATTTACATCAAGATATTATTGTCCAAGTAGAATGATAGTTTTCAATAATTTAGGAAGATGGTCTTTCAGTGATTCAACCATATGTTTTTGAAAAGCAAGATCAATACTCGGCATTCAATTTTATTTGATTACACCACAATTTGCACAGAAGTTATATACACGTAAACTGCCTTTTTTTAAAGTTTATATATGAAAATAAAAAAAAATCCCCCCTAATATTTTACAGTGTTGTACTACTTTTGGGACAAATCATATCTTAATGACAGAAAACTTCATCGGCTCTAACTCGAAATATGGACAACCATAGGGGTCTTGAATTCTTTTGACAGCTTCCGAAATGCTAGTTTTTAACCTTTTTTCAGCTGGACCAAATCACTACTTTACTTTAAAATGCATGCTCAACTTTTTTTACAGTGTCATTTCACCCCTACTTGCTATTTCAGACATAAAACATTAAGAAATAAATTTGGAAGGGGTATGAAAAAAAATTGGCAAGTAACCCACTGTCCTTACTAAGGACTATAACGGTGTCCTAGGACCAGATACAATGTATCGTGGTATACATTTTTAAACAAATAGATGAATTAATAATTTTGATGTGTCCAGAGCGCCTTTCTTAAATTGTTTTTTTCTGGTTCGATCGCTTAAACATAAATAAACTTAGAGCCAAGTACAAGAACACTTTTTTTTTTAAAATAAATCTATAGAAAAACAAGTCAGTAGTTAGAGATGGCCAGAAACCTTTTGGTCTCAAACTATTAGGAGTTGCGTTTTTGAAGTCTACATGTATATGTAAATTCCAGCGGTGCACTTGGAAACTTCAGTGTGATATTCAAATTTCATAATTAGCGCTTTTTTCAGCTTTAGACTTTTAAAACATAACCCCTTATATCAAGTTATATGTATCAGACCAACAAGGTTGTACGAATGGTCAGGAATCCCCTTCTAACTTCCACTAAGCAATAGATAATAGAACGACAACATATAGTCTATCATGTCACGACATTAGCTATATCATTAAACAAATGCTGAGGATCAAAGTTGCTCTCAGTCATTTTTATTATTATGTTTATCATGTGGAACTTTATTTTATCAATTTGATTACAGCCACCCAAAATATAATCACAAGTGAAGCGACCCCCGAAACAGACACAAAAAAAGATTTTTAAAAATTACTTGGTTTACAGTAAATACATTACAATCCCGAAAAAAACATTAAATGCTAGTTGTACGAATTGTTTGTACATAATTACTTACCGCATTGATTTATGTCCTAATTTCAAACATGGAATCTAAGACGAACTTGACTTTTATCTTTTGGCCTTTTCAACTTACATTACTGTTGTATCATTGATAACGAGATCTTAAATATTTAGTGTACAAATGTACACACATATATGATTTACGATTTTGTGGGAATCATGTGTTGCTGGTTTGTTTTTTGTTATGTTGTTTTGTTTGTTATGAAGGTGTTTTCTGTCCGATTTCTAAATCACAGCATTTAACAAGTTTTTTTTTCCAGTCTAAACTAGCTTTGACCTGTAATGGTTTACTTTAACAAAGTGTAACTTGGATGGGTAGTTGTCTCATTGGTACTCATACCACATCTTCTTATATGTATTATCAACTTACTCATTGTCATTATATCTTTAAGATACTTTAATCCTTAATTTATGGAAATACACACACCAATGGACCCAAAACGAAAGAGAAGTGACGGAACAACCACACCTACCTCCGCGGATAGAATGAGCAAACGTTCCAATACTGAACCGAAAAAAGCTTAACTCAAAATATGTCAAATCAAACTGTATATGTTAATAAGAAATCAAAAACCTAAAATTGAAAAAAAAATGCATGCCTGAGTTTTTTAAATTTGTAAATATATCCACTACTTTCAAACATCATATTTGTATATTGTTTCTATTGATTGTGGACTGTAGTTTTTATTTCATCTATTATATGTATAAAAATAACTGTTTCAGGAAAGGTGAGCAGTATAAAGTCAAATTATTGAATATTTATGATAGGTTGTTATGTTTAACCAAATACGGTAATGCAAACGCATTATATGTGATATGTAGTGTATATAGTGTACATGTATGTGTTCAAATTTACGTAAAGGTAAATACTTTTCATGAAGTCAAAAGTCTATTGTTTAGAAACAAAATTAAAGATCATCACGTGTCATTAAACGTTACATCAGAAGTAAACAAATTTACCTTTTCAAACTTCTACAATGAGTATAAAAATAGCATCAATAAACGTAAATGGCTTAAGAAATGTTAAAAAACGTACATTAGTTTTCAATTGGATTGTTTTACAAAACATAGATCTTGTCTGTTTACAAGAAACACATTGTACACAGGACCAAACTTGGCTTTGGAGCAAAGAATGGAAAGAATTTGGGGGTGGTGAAAGTTTTTGGAATTGTGGTACAAACGAATCGAGAGGTGTGGGAATTTTATTAAAAAAAGATTTTACGCTTAGCTTTGATGTCCCAATGATAGATGATAAAGGTAGAATGCAAATTGGTGAATTTAAAACTAACACTGCGGTTTACCATATTTTTAATTTGTACACCCCAAATAAGGGTTCTGAAAGGAAACATTTTTTTGAAAACTTGAAAAACTTTAAAAATGACTTGTATTCAGATGATAGCACAGACCATTATAATATCTTTTTAGGAGATTTTAACTGTGCGTTAGATAGAAAGTTAGATAGGTCCCCTTCACACCAAAATGATGATACAGGCTTAAACGAGTTGAAAAATCTTCTATTGAATTTTGATTTATATGATATATGGCGATCTAAATTTCCAACAAATAGACGGTATAGTTTTCAAAGAGGCAATTCAAAATCACGAATAGATTATATTTTTTGTACGAAATCCCTTAGCTGTAAAGTTTTAAACACACGTATAATCACATTTCCTTTTAGTGATCATGACATAGTTACTTCAAAAATAAAATTAGATGACATTGAAAGAGGACCGGGATTGTGGATCATGAATCTAAATACAATTAAGACTGATGAATTTTCAAATGCATTTAAAACGTTTTGGGAAAATTGGGTTAAAAACAAGAATCGATTCAATAGCATTCAAGAGTGGTGGGATGTTACAAAATCAAAAATTAAAATTTTGACCATGGAAATTAGTCAAAAACTAAACCGTTTATCAAAACAAAATAATGTCATTGATTTAGAAAAACAGCTTGAAAAATTAAAACTTCAATTAAACGAATCAAATAAATCATGTGACAAAATTTCAGAATTAGAAAATAAAATTAAGGAATACTATACTAAAAAAGCAGTCTCTGCAAAAATTAGATCAAGAACTAAATGGGCCGAAGACGGGGAAAAGTCGACAAAATACTTTTTTAATTTAGAAAAGAAAAATGGGCAGAACAAACTATGGCAACGTGTAAAAACAGAAAACGGTGAGTTTAAATGTGACATTGATTCAATCTTAAATGAACAAGTAAAATTTTATACTAAACTTTTTGCCACGGAAGGGTGGGACAAAACAGCGGGCGAACAACTTTGTCAATTTATCGTAGACAAGGTAAGTAAGGAAGATCAAGAGATGTTAGATAGAGATATAAATATCTCTGAAGTAGAAAAGGTACTAAAATTACTTAAACAAAACAAATCACCTGGCGAAGATGGTATAATATCAGAATTTTATGTTTTATACTGGGATATAATAAAAGACGATTTCTTTAGTTTATTACAAGAAATTTTTAATGATACTATATTGAGTAACTCTCAACATAAGGGGGTCTTAACCTTATTACATAAAGGAGGGGAAAGGGAAAATATAAAAAATTGGAGACCACTAACTTTACTAAATTGTGATTACAAAATAATTGCAAAGATTCTATCTGAAAGACTTAAAATAGTATTGCCTAAAATTATTCATACCGATCAGAAGGGGTTTGTTAAAGGTAGAAATATAAGCGAGGCTAACCGAATGATTCAGGACATTATAGAATATATTGACAACGAAGATGAAGAAGGAATTATATTATTTTTGGATCAACAAAAAGCTTTTGATAGGGTTGAATGGGAATGGATAGATTTTGTATTGGAGAAATTTGAATTTGGCGGGAAATTTAGAGCATGGATAAAGATGCTATTATATAATGCTACTACGTGTATCAAAACTAATGGGTTTGTATCAAGATACTTTTCTATTACTCGCTCCGCTAGGCAAGGGTGTCCAATAGCGCCTCTGTTGTATATCATACAAGCTGAACCCATGGCATGTGCAATAAGGGGTGACATTAAAATAGAAGGATTAAAATTACCAGGAGGGGGAGGGAACTTTATAGAAACTAAATTATGTATGTTTGCAGATGACACCCAGGTATTTAATAAAAATGAAAAATCTGTAGAAAATACTTTTAAAGTTTTGTCCTTATACGAAAAAGCTTCGGGTTCTAAAATAAACTATGACAAAACAAAAGGCTTACTATTAGGGGCTTCTAAAAGAAAACGATTTAAATTTGATAAAATCAAATGGATCACAGGCAATGTTAAAACTTTAGGGGTGTGCCATGGTTATGAAATAGATGACAATGATATTTGGAGAAAAATAATAGAAAAGGTTAAAAACTGTGTACATGTATGGAAAAGTAGGAAGCTTACATTTAAAGGTAAAACACTTATAGTAAAAAATATGATACTTTCTCTTTGTTCTTACGAGATCGAAATACGAGGAATTCCGGATAAATATACTAAAGAGCTAAATAATATAATTTGGAACTTTATATGGGACGGTAAAGTGAACCAGGTAGATAGAAATGTCTGTTGTTTGGACGAAATAAAAGGGGGGATGGGAATGGTAAGTATAGATACGTTTATAAAAAGCAAACAAACAAAACTAGTATATCGTTTAATTCATGAGCCATTGGAAAGCTGGAATGCGATCGGTAAGTATTGGCTTCGGAAATTTGACGTAAAATATAATGACACTTTTTTTGTATGTAAATGTTCAAGTTTAAACGGTTTAGATATGAACCAACTACCACAAATTTATCAGAAAATTATAAATACGTGGTCAGGATTTATTCAAAATGTTGAAATACCTCCCTATAAAAGTGCTATTTTAAATACGAGGTTATTTGGAAACTCTTCTATTCGTTTCAAAAATAAATCATTGTTCTACTCTTCTTTTTTAAAAAGCGGTTTCACAACTATCCAGGACATTTGGAATTTAGAAACTACAGATTTCATCAGCTGCAATGAAATTTATAAGAAGTTGATTGATCAAAGAAATTGTATTTCCGAATTTTCAAAAATTAAACAGGCAATTCCTAAAGATTTCGTGCAAATTTTGAAATCTTGCGGAAACCAGAATTTGCATCATGAAAGTAAATTAAAGATTTCAAATGACCTTGAGATCATTAATTTAAACAACAAAAAAATCAAACCATCAAAGTTAAAACTCAATTATATTCGTACGGTTTTAAATAAAGATGTATCTCCAAAATGTCAAATTAAGTGGGAGGAAATATATGGAACAAATTTACCTTGGGAAAATATGTGGTCGGGACTAAATTTTTTGAAAATTGAAAATAAAGTAAAAGAATTCCAATGGAAATCCTTGCACAATATTTTATATACTGAAGAAAGGTTAAAAAAAATGAAGATATCAAATGGAAAATGCCACATTTGTCAAAATGACAATAATATAGAAACCCTGCAACACTTATTTTTCAGTTGTAGTACATCACAGTTAATTTTAAAAAACCTCCAAGAAATACTTATTAAGTCAAAAATAGGAATAAGTAATCCTTTTGGTGAAAAGGAGGTTCTATTGGGTATAAACACGAAACAACTAAAATATGATAATTTTTTAAACATAATAATCATATATTATAAATGGACACTATGGAAAATTAGGAATTCAATAAAATTTAATAAAACGCCTAAAACACCACAAGATATTTATAAAATCTGGAAACAAAACTTGAAATATAATCTAAAATTTGTTCTTCTTTTGAAAGGCGTTGATATCATTGATAAGACAAAATTGGAATCTGTAATAATGAGAATTTAGACATTTTTTATACAGCTTGAGTCAAAGTACATTTTTTATGGTTTATAGTATTAGAATAATAATTGTATCAAAAACAAATGATAAAAAAAAAGTATTAGCCTATCATGGTTATTGTAGTAAATGCACATCTTTTATGTGGGTATCTTATAATTATTTACTTACTATTTTGAAATTAAAGTGTAGAACTGTTAGATGCTTCTAACATTATATGGATATTATATTTTTTACACTAAATGTATTCCAAGGTTAAAAGTGGATAACTTTTTTTTATTGCCTTCTATTTCCCCTGGATAGATGGTTTCTTTTTGTAAACAGGGACCCTTAGCCTGATCCTGGACGACTAAGGTAATTGTACACAGGAAATATTTAGAAATAAAACGTTTGTATGTCTTAAAAAAAAAAAAAAAAAAGATACTTTAATCCTTGAAGAAACAATTTTCTTTTAAAACAATGGCATTATTAATTCTTAAAAATTCCTCTTTACAAAACTTTAATTTTTTCGAAAAACTAAGGATTAATTTTCTTATCCCAAGAATTACCTTAGCCGTATTTAGCACAACTTTTGGAAATTTTGGGCCTTCAATGCTCTTCAACTTTGAACTTGTTTGTCCTTATAACTTTTTAGAACTGAGCGTGACTGATGAATCTTATGTAGACGAAACGCGCGTCTGGCGTATTAAATTATGATCCTGGAACCTTTGATAACTATTTACACCACTGGGTCGATGCCACTGCTGGTGGACGTTTCGTCCCCGAGGGTAAAAAATGTATCACCAGCCCAGTAGTCAGCACTTCGGTGTTGACATGCATATCAATTATTTTGTCATTTTTTTAAAAATTCATGTTTACAAAACTTTGAATTTTTCGAAAAACTAAGGATTTTCTTATCCCAGGAATAGATTACCTTAGCCGTTTTTAGCACAACTTTTGGGAATTTTTAGTCCTTACATGGTATAGTGGCAAAGTTTACTAAAAAAAAGTCCCAAAATATACTTGTGTGACATTATTAATATTGCGGGTTGTGATATTTTGTTATCTCAGTATTAATGCTGTGTTTTGCTTATAATGGCAATAATTCAAACACATTAGTTTATTTAAATTATTATATAATTTTAATGATCCATGATAAACTAGACTTAGTATTGTTTGTGTTATTCGTCTTTGACAGTCATTTGTTGCAGTGCAAATTTTAGTGAGTGTAAAGTCGACACGAGCTTTCGTACATTTAATACCTCTATTCCGAAAGATATTTGCTGTGTATGGATACATTCCGAACATCTACATGTACACATGTATCCCACATATGCATGGGTTTTATTGCGGGATTGGAAAAGTCTTGAATGATGACCATATTTCTAGTCCACTAGCAATCATTCATGTTCATTTTTCGTTGATACTATACAAGTTAAGCAATTGTCTTTCGAATGTTTCTCTTTTGCTTTAATTAATCATCGTATATGATCATAACATATGTTATCTTTATCAGTATGATGATGGAGAGAAAGAAATGATACAAAGTGACTGATTTTTAACTCTAAGTTACACGGTATCCCTAAACAGGAAGACATAGCACTGTGGTAAGACACCTTAGTCTGACTCTAACAACATTAAAAGATACCAGTCAACAACGAGAAATATAATCATGACATTGTCATGGCGCATTCTTCCGAGTTGAAACAAGCAATTATGTAACAGTCAACAGGAAGACATGACAAATAACTCTGACTCGACATCGACTAGAACAGTCAACGGGAAGACATGACAGATAACTCTGACTCGACATCGACTAGAACAGTCAACAGGAAGACATGACATACAACTCCGACTCGACATCGACTAGAACAGTCAACGGGAAGACATGACAGATATCTCTGACTCGACATCGACTAGAACAGTCAACAGGAAGACATGACAGATAACTCTGACTCGACATCGACAAGAACAGTCAACAGGAAGACATGACAGATAACTTTGACTCGACATCGACTAGAACAGTCAACGGGAAGACATGACAGATAACTCTGACTCGACTTCGACTAGAACAGTCAACAGGAAGACATGACAGATAACTCTGACTCGATATCGACTAGAACAGTCAACGGGAATACATGACAGATAACTCTGACTCGACATCGACTAGAACAGTCAACAGGAAGACATGACAGATTACTCTGACTCGACATCGACTAGAACAGTCAACAGGAAGAAATGACAGATAACTCTGATTCTACTTCGACTAGAACAGTCAACAGGAGACATGACAGATAACTCTGACTCGACATCGACTAGAACAGTCAACAGAAAGACAAGACAGATAACTCTGACATCGACTAGAATAGTCAACAGGAAGACATGACAGATTACTCTGACTCGACATCGACTGGTACAGTCAACAGGGAGACATCACAAATAACTCTGACTCGACATCGACTAGAACAGTCAACAGGAAGACATCACAGATTACTCTGACTCGACATCGACAAAAACAGTCAACAGGAAGACGTTGACACATAACTCTGACTCGACATCGACTAGAGCAGTCAACAGGAAGACATGACAGATAACTCTGACTCGACATCGACAAGAACAGTCAACAGGAAGACATGACAGATAACTCTGACTCGACATCGACTAGAACAGTCAACGGGAAGACATGACAGATAACTCTGACTCGACTTCGACTAGAACAGTCAACAGGAAGACAAGACAGATAACTCTGACATCGACTAGAATAGTCAACAGGAAGACATGACAGATTACTCTGACTCGACATCGACTGGTACAGTCAACAGGGAGACATCACAAATAACTCTGACTCGACATCGACTAGAACAGTCAACAGGAAGACATTACAGATTACCTTGACTCGACATCGACAAGAACAGTCAACAGGAAGACATGACAGATAACTCTGACTCGACATCGACTAGAGCAGTCAACAGGAAGACATGACAGATAACTCTGACTCGACATCGACTAGAACAGTCAACAGAAAGACATGACAGATAACTCTGACTCCACATCGACTAGAACAGTCAACAGGAAGACATGACAGATAACTCTGACTCGACATCGACTAGAACAGTCAACAGGAAGACATTACAGATTACCTTGACTCGACATCGACAAGAACAGTCAACAGGGAGACATGACAGATAACTCTGACTCGACATCGACTAGAACAGTCAACAGAAAGACATGACAGATAACTCTGACTCCACATCGACTAGAACAGTCAACAGGAAGACATGACAGATAACTCTGACTCGACATCGACTAGAACAGTCAACAGGAAGACATGACATATAACTCTGACTCGACATCGACTAGAACAGCCAACATTAAGACATGACAGATAACTCTGACTCGACATCGACTAGAACAGTCAACAGGAAGACATGACAGACAACTCTGACTCGACATCGACTAGAACAGTCAACAGGGAGACATGAAAGATAACTCTGACTCGACATCGACTAGAACAGTTAACATGAAGACATGACAGATAACTCTGACTCGACATCGACCAGAACAGTCAACAGGAAGACAACTCACCTGCTACATAACTCTATGACCTTTTAGCCCAATTGAGGCGAAACTGACACCCACTGTTACAGTTAACAAGAAGACATGTCACCCTGCCATGACACATTACTATGACTCGAAATAGATTAACACGGTTACAGTCAGTAAGAAGTAGTGTCACCATGTCTGCTATGAAACATTACTATGACTCAAAATAAACAAACAAGGTAACAGTCAGGTGGAAGTAATGCCACCCAATTTTAGAGAAATCTATAAACGAAAAATGAAAACACTTTTCTATTTTGCTTTTTGTTTTTGATATTTAAAAATGTAATACGAATGGACACAAATATATACGGACCTATACTGAACTCCGAAACATACATGTATCATCACAGAACAAAAATTTAAAACTAATAAAATATCAACAGGGACCAGAGGCTATTGACTTGGCACACATTTTGTGAGATCTTAATCATACACCGATACATCTTACCGATTCAGAATAAACAAACACAGAGCAAAATACACAGTTAAATGTAGTTTAAAAGAAAGAGTCCGATGTCAGAATATGTAACTGGTGAAAATGGCTAGGCAAATGACAATAATAAGTACATGAATGAAAAGTACACTAGTACTAAAAATGTACTTAATCAAAATCATATCAGATGTAAATCACTGAATCGTACAGCATATTGGCATAAATACAAATTGCTGATCATTCAATGCATTTTTTCTTACTTAATATTCATAATATTTATAGTGAATGAAGTTGAAAAACTTTTGATTTTATTGATACCTTTAAAAATTTGTTGCAAATTTTGCAGAATAATTTCATCAGATAATTCACATACTGAATTTATAAAAACTCTTGTTCAGTATAGGGAGGTGTGTATAACTTGTGGTTTTCCCTCGGAAGATGGTCAAGTTTCGATTGTAACGTATTCTAAACAATTTGAGGTTCAACACAGCCTCCCCCCTTTTATGTCTGAAATCGCCCATGTAAATGTTATATACTGCATTCACTGGATATCGAAAATCAATTCGACCACAACCTTCCCCCTTTTTTGTCTAAATCCGACAAATCTGCCAATGTAAATGCTATATATATACTACATTCACTAAATGTCAAATCAGTTCAAGTAAATAGTATACGTTTACAACTATATTCTTACACCAAAGTACCGTTAACTTCCGATGCAAGTTTAAACAAATGTCGTGTTAATTGTGCATACCTTCTTCCTGCTTCAATAATTAACCAATAATTATGGTATTTAGTTTCATAAATAACGAAGGCTGTAATAACAACATTTACTGAATTGAATTAATTATAAATGAAAATCTTTAAATTCAAAAAAGAAACAAAAACACGACACGTCATGCATATCAGTTAAAGAATAACAAAAGTATATTTTAAGATCTTATCTTTAAAAGACCTTTACTTATTGATATGGTAAGTACGGAATTGAGAATAAAAAAATCGGAAAAACCAATATGTGTTCCATTCAGACACCTATCCTTCAAACTAATTTTCAAAAACAACTTAGGATTTATTTATAATAATGTTTTTTACAAGAGAGGTTTAGGTGTTTTATCAAAAGCGGAATAAATAGAAATTCCAGAATTCGGCTATTTAAACACGAGATTGTCCGACTTGTTTTACTTTTAAAATCGCAATGCTCCAAGTAACTACACTGCCTCGTTTAGTTTTAGTCATATATATAGTGTTAATAAATTCGATATGGATCGTAAAAGGCGGAAAAAACTTCGACTGGAAACCAGATATTAATGGAACTAATGATTATACCTGCGATTTAGATTTTTGTATCGGAAACCAGTTTGATGTGAATAGATGTTGTGCTTGTCTCTATATTACATCAAACATTTCAGAGTTCCCCCCCTTGCATGTAGAAATTATAAATAACAAAGGAGAATCTGTCGTTATATTGAATACGAAGGATATTGGCGCTGTAAATGTTTCTATCAAACATTCTAACGGATGGTTACGTTTCTTTCCATCAAATCTGTGCGACTTCAAATCAGAATTAAAATCTATAGATTTCTCTTACAACCAAATTAAGCAATGGACTAATTTATCCTGCTTGTACATGCTTGATTCACTCAACCTTACAAGAAATAGTTTGGCCACAGTTTCGAACTCAACTTTCATTGGACTGTATTCCTTACGATCAGTCGATCTATCATTTAATGAAATTAGAACAATAGATTTACATATGTTGTCGGATCAATCAATACATTTATTTGGTATAGATTTATCTAACAATCTCATGAAAACACTCGACGCTTCAAACTTGATTGTACAGGACAAATTTTTCTGCAAAATAGACTTTTCGTACAATGAAATACGAGGACTAACCAACACAGATGGAACTCTATTAACAAATGAAATAAATCAAAACGGTGGTGATATTTTCTTACGAAACATGAGAGAGGAAATTCACTTCAACGAATTTTTGTCTGGTTCCTTCAAAACTATTGAAGACTATCAAAGTCTATTGACTAATTTTCGTGGAACGTACGACATTAAGAATACAAAAGCACATTGTGATTGTCACGTAGCAAGATTCCTTAAGTTCTGTCCCGATGACTTTTATCGGATTTATAAAGCAAAAAATAATAAACTATTATGCGGCTCTCCGGAAAACCTGGTTAACGTAAGTGTCCTAGACATACATGAACCATTATATAATGACGTCTTTGATGAAATGATTTGTGAAGTCTGGGACCATTGTCCAAGGAAATGCAAATGCATAGAACAACCAGGAAGAGAACGGCTATTCATAGACTGTTCAAATCAGAGTTTGCACTCACTTCCGGTGGAAATGCCCCAATCGTTGTTCAACCTCGAAATCGATTTCAGTGATAACTCAATTATAAATATCGATAACAGGGAGTACTTAAAGCGTACAGTAGAAATCAATTTTGAGAGAAACTTACTAAAAACAGTCGATAGGACATTTATAGAGAGTATACCTCTGATGGATAGTGTAAATTTAAAAGATAATCAAATTACGACTTTGTCGAAAGAAATTCAAAATCTACATCCGGATATATTTCTATTCAATCAGACAGAAGTCGTCTGTGGATGTTCTTCCGAATGGATCAAAATTTGGCGGGAACTGAAGCACGCGAACAGATCTTTTGAATTTGGATGTCGGGCTGAAAACGGACATGGCATGGTGATTGAATTGTTTTCATTTATTGACCTTTTTTGTGAAACTGAAAAACCAGACAATAGTGCCATTATAGTAGGGTTTCTCGTTCTTTTATCTATTTTATCTTTTGTGTTGACTGCCATAATATTTTTTCACGTCGAACTTTCAATTTTAGGCGCTAAGCTTCGACGGAAAACAAACAAGGATTGGAATCGCGACGTGTTTATATCTTTTGACGAGGAAAACATTGAGGTTTTCATATTCATACAGAAAATTCTTAAGCCAAATTTAATTCGAAAAGGCTACAAAGTTTTTTCATCCGACGATATGTTATTCGGTCAATCGCGGGATCTAAAGGATGAGCATAATGTCCAAGTCGAACCACGTGATGTAATCATCGTACTATCAGATAATTTTGATAAACCTAAGAACATTAACGATAAATGCTGGGTAATGACAGAGTTTGATTATTGCTGGAAGAAGTTTATTGGACTACATATCCGCAGTTTGATTACGTTGAACTTTGATAGTCTTAGTTCATCAGATATATCAAACAGAAAGTTGAAGGCTGTTAAACGGATTTGTCCCTGCGTATTGGTCCCTGATCGACGTCATGAAGTCCTTGCTCGTTTTGAAACTATTCTAGGGGCACCAATAAGAAAGCATGCTTTCAATTAGAACCCGAATATAGAACATTGTTGACGGGGCTACAAAAGAGAAATGTCTACGGAAGCTAAATCATGCGTTAACGATGCGTTACACGTATAAGCCTAATAAATAAAGAATCGCATACATATACTACGATTTAAGAGCCTTTTAAACTTATGACGATATTTGGAGTAAGTCAAATGAGACAAATAAAATATGAAACTAATTCCTAACGAGACCCAACAGTTACAATTAGAACATATAAAACTTCTCGGACTAACGATTATATAACCCTGGTAAACGATAACTTACTATTTGAGGTCGATAAAACTGTTTATCTTTTTAGTTTTATACAGATATTTACATGTAACTATGCGATGTTTCCTCAACGTAGACTATATTTAAAGTTACGAAAATTGAGCTTTTTGTTTTAAATATTGGTATGTATTAAATCGGTAAGATGGGCGTATTTTTCTTCATTCTCAAAGTTTGTTAAAATAAGAGTCCCAAATTACACTTTTAGCAGTCTGTGGGTTTGCGACAACTCGACAACCATCAAAATTTGACCTTTTGTTTTTACGGGGGGGGGGCTTATAATCGTGCTATATATATATGAATATGTGTAGTATAACCATGGTAACGTGTTTTGAATATTCTGTCCACCACTAATACCTTTGTTACATATATCGTTAACAAAGGTTAATTGATATTGATAAGTTCAACAGTTTGAATATAATATTTAATTTTCTTATTCCCGTGATGGATAATCATGTGACTCGTTATGCACATGCATGAGGACGCAAATTTTTATGAAGCGACACTGTCAAGTATGCTTACAAATAAGCGACAGTGTCATGTATGTGTACAGACTAGATCATTATTTAAATTATAGAATTTAAACTGTTTCAATGTTTTAATTGTATGTATATAAAAATACTGTCTTTTTTTTATTCTATGTAGCGACCAATGTTAACATGTGTGTTAGAAGTGTATGCTTACAAATATGTATACTAACTTATTCATGTGACCATTGTACAACTTACTGTGTTATTAAAATAAAAGCGTAATATGTTAATGTCAAATGTATAATATTGACATTCATTGTTTTATCTATGGATATAAAAAAGTTTTTGAAGAAGGGGTGTAATGTTTTCGAAGCACCAAAACTGCTTGAAAGTAGATAAATATATTTTTAACTAACTACCGGTATTCCTTCCCATTTGAACCAATTGTTCCCCTCTTTGGCGACTTGTTCCTTTATTCTTTTGAAGCTGACTTCATACAAGAACTTCTAAGGAAGGATGAGAAGGAAGAAGCTAGTAGCATCCTTTATCTTTACTTTTCTGCTACTAGTATATAGATGATGTTATCTCACTAAATTATTAAAACTTTGGTGACTATGTTGAGCGCATCTATCCCTACAAACTAGAGATAAAGGACCCAACAGATACAATAAGGAAAACCTTAAATCCTGACTTACATCTAGAAACAGATAATGACGGTTGAAAACAAACCTTTAAGACAAAAGAGATGATTTCAGCTTCCCAGTTGTAAACTTTCAATTTCCGTATAACACCATTCCAGCAGCACCTGCATACGAAGTATATATCTCCCAATTGATACGATGTTCCCGGGATTGTATTTCCTGTCATGATTTACTTGATAGAGAATTGCTGCTCACAAGTAAGCTATAAAACCAAGAGTTCCAAATGATGAAGTTGAAATCGTGTATTCGAAAAAATAAAGGACGCCATCACAAATTGTTAGACTGTTACGGAAAATTCGTTTCACAGATCACATATGATATGTTCCTATGTCGTTACTACAATCCTGTCACCTTTACACGGATATCACCTACAGACTTATACTATTTACCGGGTTTAGGATAACTTGAGCATCATGAAAGATGCCACATGTCGAGCAGGATTTGATTACTCATATTTTGTGGGGAGGGGTTGTTGGCGGGAGGACGATCTTGTTGCTTAGTCTTTAGTTTTCGAAGTTGTGTCTTGTGTACTTTTATTTGCCTGTTTTTCTTTGTCCTATTTAGTCATGGAGATTTAAGTTTGTTTTTGATCTAAGAGTTTGAATGTCCCTCTGGTATATTTCTACTCTTTTGAAACGATACTTTAGGTTGCGTTGTCTATAAATAAAGGCAACAGTAGTATACCGCTGTTCAAAACTCATAAATCCATGGACAAAAAACAAAATCGGGGTAACAAACTAACACTATCAGTGATGTACTTAAGTATTGATAGAGAGTTAGCATCTGCTTTATATACTGCTGTGGATTAATTTATTTTCATGGGTATCAATTTTCGTGGATTGCTGAAATCTTGCATATTCTTGAACATTTGATTTCTTAGTTTTGACAATCTTTGTCAAGCCTATTAAAAATATGTGAACAATTGATTTCGTGGTTCATAGTACTGCAACCAGAGGTCATTTTTTAAAACTTTAATGGTCCGGAAGAACACACACCTAAATTATATATCGATGGAAAGAGGAAAACGTGTACAATAAGAAAAGTTGGGTCGTAAAAATCCAGAGTGGTCACAATTTTTTGAAATTGAGGTCAAAGGTCAGAGCTAAAAATATCAATATTTCAACTACAAGGACAAAAAGGAGAAATATTCTGATATTTATTCAATAGAATGATACTTAAACAATTTGGTCATAAGCATATGCTATAAATGATGTTAAAACGACAAATTTGACTACTTATATGAAGAGCTGCCATTACAAAATGGCGTCGATTCGGAACCTTCTGATTTTTTTCCATTTAAGACATAGCAAAAAAAGAAGTGGCCTTGTCCTTTTCACATCCATAAACTTTCATATCGTGTATAGTGTTTCACTAAAGTATATTACAAAATTATTTTCTAAACTATAAAACACCAGTTTATCAAGTTATATCAATATTTTTTCTATCTTTGAAAAAAACAAAATTAAAGCGCTGAAACAGTGTTTTAATTTTGCATTTAAAAGGTTGTGCATTTTGTAAAAAATAGTATCTACTTATAGATAAATACATATTGTGTATTTGCCAAGTCAAAACAGAGCAGTTATAACACAAAATATACTAAAGTCACTCGAGGCGAGTGTGAGGTTTATAAAAAAAAAATCAGTTTGGTGCATGCACATTTTTTACTGGGATTATCCTGGTAAATAAAGTCAACTTATTAATTTGTTAAGGGAAGGATGAAAAATCATACAATGCAATGCCAATTTTCTAATGTTGTTATTCAAAATCAGTCATGACCATTAAATATTTTTTAAAAGCGATACATAATAGCTCAAGTATTCATTAAATAGGGACATGAATAAATCTCTTCGTCATCATATGCGGATTCAGTACGCTTATAAGCATTACAAGACACTTCACTTTTCTTATAAGAACAAGTTCGGCACTGGAAATGCAGATTATGGTCAAAGCAAACTCAGTTTTTGAGTACAAATGCTATCTAGACGTAAATACCGTCATGATTCTGTCAAACTCGTCAGACATAGTCTAACTTTTGCAAAAGAAACACAAAAGCAATGTGAGTACAAAGTTTCGATCAACATTCGTGATCCATATTCCCATACATGTATGCATATGCCCGATATATCTGCACCGCCAATCCCAAATGTAATTGGGCAAATGCTGCTACAGAAACGATTGATTTTGTAATAGCAATACATTTTCGATTTTTTTGTTATCTCTTAGGGACATATACAGTTCACAGTGGAGGATCCAGAAATTTTCATAAGTGGGGGCCCACTGACTGACCTAAGAGGGGGCCCGCTCCAGTCGCGCTTCAGTGATTCCCTATATAAGCAACCAAATTTTCCTGCCACCTGCAACCCCCCCCCCCCCTAAATCCGCCTCTGGTTCAGATGCGTCTTTGTGTTATTTTTCATCAATTAAGTAACAAATGAACTCTTGAGCATAGACTCCGTGTTAAAAACCGGACCGTGACCTATAATGATGGACTTTTATAAATTGTGACTTGAATGGTGTGTTGTATCATTGGCACTCATACCACATCTTCCTATATATATTAAGAAGCTATGCGGGCATCATTTCTATAGAAAACCAACGAGGACAGCTCATGAGAGCACTGGTGGCAGGATGAAGTAATTGTTCTTCCTTTAATGTATCCTTTATATTTTCAGACACACCTTGGTGTAATTCTGAAAGTCTTTACATAGACTTTTATTTTCCTGCAGCAGATATGACATCCCCTATATTGAGTTCAGAGCTCAACTATATATTTCATATCCCTTAGCCCTACCAAGTCTGAATTGTAAGGCGTCACACTATCTAGTTATTTCTGGAGCTTTTGGCAGTTTGGCAAGCATCCGGTGCAATCTTGGGTAAAAGTGATCGGTATATGTATTAGGTCCTGCTACATGAGAAAGGCGTTTTCTTATGGAAAAACAAATCACATTTATTTACTAACCATTTTTATTAATGAATGGACAGCAATTTCTAATTCTATTTTTTTAGTAACTATTTTACTTAATTGCACGGGTGTTGACTTCAATAGGTACTTGGTTATGCATGGATAAGTGATTACTCACATTAATGAGCACAACTTAAAAGACTGTCAACGCGTTTAGAGAACTCAGTTTTGTGTGGTTTTCTTGGTTTTTTTTAAAGTTTTTCTTTTACACAAAAACCCTGTTTTCATATCCAAACGACAAGGAAGAAACTGAGCGCGAGATCGTATAAAAGTGTCAGGTTGTGAAGATGCATGTCGATTAGTTTGATCACATATATGGATTTCTGTTGTTTTTAATTTAAAGTTCCCAAAGGGTGACTGGGAAAACGAAATATGGTCACTTGGTCTTCTCCCGACCGACAATCAAACGAAGTGGAACGTCCGTTTGGCTGTGCGGGATTATCAAGTTCGCAGTCACGTCCAGTCAGAATGGGGACGTTAAATCCGATGCCTTGTGTAAAGGGAGTGCAACGTGCTTTGCACGTTAAAAACCCTTGCAAAAACTCTTTGAGGTGGCCTGTTGCAATGGCAAGTTCTGTCCCAAACCATTTTTATTTTTCATTTTCCAGTGGCAGTCTAAATTTTCCCGACCATCATCCCGAATGACCTCTATTATGACAAAACCTACCTATTGTTTTTATGGTTAAGTTGTTCTCTTCCTTAAGATGCATGAAATATTTGCCACTGAACGTTAAGCAACCAACAATCAATCAATCTAATTTAAAGACGCACCAATTTTGCCATCTTTTGCAAGTCTCATAACATCGCTGATGATTCGCCAAAAGGAAAGCAATACATCAAGAGAAGTTGGTTTTAGCATCACCTTATCACATACCAAATCTCTGCAAAAATTCAAAAGTACTTTACCCCCGACCACTTGAATGTATATTAATTGCTCTGAGGTTAAACACTGACATACAATGTATTTTCACACAATATCAACGATAGTCATATCCGGAAAATACTCTTATCCGCAGGATTCGGTTAACTTTTATAAAAAGTCAAAATTTTATTGACAAAAATATAACTTATGTACAGAAAATTCGCTAACGAACTACTATATATATTCAAATCACTCAAAATTAAATTAACTTCTCCTATAAAATCTACATAATCACACCGAAACTATCAAATTGATTGTGAAGGAAAAAATAATTGCTGGAGCTGAATGACGGATAGGAAATTTCCGTATTTAAAAATGGTACAAATGATGTTTTTATTTTTGAGTTTTTGACAAAATTGTTCGGAATTTGCCCAACAAAATTTGCATGCAGTATCGCAGTAATATATTTGTCCTCTCAAATGTCAAATACTGTTTTTGAATCATTTGTTTTCTCGTTTTCAAAGAAAAAAGCGTTAAATTTCTATCTAAAAAACAGCCAACTTTAAGTTTGAAAGTTTTACTTGGAGATGGTATTATATTAATGTCTTCTTCATACCGATGATCCTTGATGATATGTGCATGGCAAATATTTACGAAAATAGCGGGAAATTTAACCAAAACATATATTTTTGAATTTGAAGGTAACTACCCAAAACCGTAAATTGAGGGGTACCCCCATTAAAGGGATGAAATACAAAAATGTGACCATAGAAACTTTTTACGACCCGACGGAAATTAAAATATAGATATGATTCTATCATTTGAAACAATTTGCAGCCGTGTGTTATTCCGGACCATTAAACTCGTTAACTAAGCGTCTTTTTCGATGTCAGTTGCAGTACTATCACCTGTACCCACGAAACCCACGAAAATTGATATTCAACGAATAATAACAAATCCACAGTTACTGTAGTATATATATATCAATTTTATACGATATGTTTTTGGTTGTGTTTCTTTAAAAAAAAAAACGTAACTTTATTATCAACAAATTGTTCCTCTTAGTTTCTCTAAGAAAGTCTAACGAACTCAATTATGATTAGATATATCCGTTTTGGATTATCTGGATCTGAGATAACTATGTTCCTACTAGTATGTTGAAGCTACAATACAACCCTATAATCCAACATTGTGAAACCTCGCAATGGTTAAGGCCTTTTATCATTTTCTCGCATAAAGATATTTTCTCATAGCTCACGATAAGAGTGTAATACGAATATACGTAAATTTGGTTGGCTTATTCAGCATCACAAGACAAGGTTGAGACAGTTCGATTGAGTATTCGTTATGATATCATTCTCAAGCATACATAAGTGTAAAATATTTAATGTAAATGTTTGATGCAGACACTAGATATAAAACAGCATTTTTATATGTGTAAAAGACTAGATCACGAAAAAGTGATATGAAAATGCGATTATTCAATTTGATTCATTTAACCAGAAATTTGCAATGGCTATTCGAACTTTCAAAGGTTATTAAAACGATGTACATTTCGACCTCACAAACTGGCATATGTGTACTTTTCAATGATATACAAAACAATCACACATTTCATCAACATGTTTTCTTGTATTTAAACTGAATAATATTGTAAAGCGTACACGAAGTTAAAAAACGCATGTTGAGAATGAAATGGTTTTGACATGTACAGATGACACATGTTGAGTAGAATATGATTACCACGGACGTCAAATGCGTAAGACGATATGATTATGATTGATGCCACGTTAGGAGTAAGATATTGTTAGGACGTATGTCACATGATGAGTAGGCTATGGTTGAGATGGATAGATCATGATGATTAGGAAAATGGTTACGATAGACGGCACATGTGAAGAAAAATAGTGTTATAACGGATGCTTAAGTTGAGAAGAAACGACAACGATGGGTGGCATATGTAAAGTGGGAAATGACAACGATGAGTGGCACATGTAAAGTGGGAAATGACAACGATAGGTGGCATATGTAAAGTGGGAAATGAGAACGTTAAGTGGCAAATGTTAAGTAGGATAAGGTAACGATGGGTCGCACATGATCAGTCGGATAAGATAAAGAGGAGTGGTACATGTTAAGTGGTAAATAATACGATGGGTGGCATAAGTTAGGTGGAAATGAGAACGTTGAGTGGCAAATGTTAATTAGGATAAGGTAACGATGGGTGGCACATGATCAGTAGGATAATTTAGAGGAGTGGAAGATGTTAAGTGGTAAATAATACGATGGGTGGCATTAGTTAATTATATAATAAGTGGAAATGAGAATGTTTAGTGGCACATGTTAAGTAGGATAAGGTACCGATGGGTGGCCACATGTTAAGTAAGATAAGATGACGATGGGTGGCATATGCTAAGTAGAATATGACAAAGATGGGTGGCACATTTTAAGTCGGATATGATAAAGATGAGTGGAGTTAATTGGAGATGAGAACTTTGAGTGACATATGTTAAGTAGGATAAGGTAACGATGGGTGGCATTTGTTAAGTAGGATAATATGACGATGGGTAGTACATGTTAAGTAGGAAAGGAGAAAGTTGAATGACACATGCTAAGTAGGAAATGATAACGATTGGTGGCACATGTAAAGGAAGAAATGATTACGATGGGTGGCACACGTTAAGTTAGATATGATTACAACAAATGACACATCTCAAGAAGAATGTTATGAAAATGAATTCTACATATTTTGAAGAATATAGTTACCACAGATGTGACATTTTGAGTAGGATATCATTACGAAGAATGAAACATATTGAGACGGATAGTATGATGTAGGAATGCACACATTGAATCAGAAATGGTCACGATGGATGTCATATTTGGAGTAGGGTATGTTTACGACGGATGCCATGTCGTACTGAGTAGGATATTGTTAAGACGGATGCCGCAAGTTGCAACCTTGTATTAACAACTTTGAAGAATTTGATATTGTTTAAATCAATCTCTCTAAAGCTCGATTATTTAATATTACATTAAGATAAAATAATTCGAATTGATATAAAGCAGTATTTAATTTTCACTCGTGATGAAACCTACAGTATTTTAGATTTTAAGGAGTGGATGTCAAAACTAGAGTAGATGTGATTACGACCTACGCCACCTTTGAGAAGAATATAGTGTCCATGCATGCCACATTTGAAGAAGGAAACAGTTACAACAGATTGCACATGGTGAGTGGGATATAAATACGATGGATATTTCGTGGGACATGGTTACAACTACTGGCATGTGTAGAGTAGTATATCGATACGATGAATGTCACGTGTTTCTTGGGACATGGTTACAACTACTGGCATGTGTAGAGTAGTATATTGATACGATGAATGTCACGTGTTTCTTGGGACATGGTTACAGAGAAAAGCACCCGTGGAGTACGTTATTATTATACCTAATGGCATATGCAGAGTAGTATATGGTAACACCGGATGTCACCTATGAAGTAGAATAAAGTGTAGATGGATGCCTCGTGTGAAGTTTGATATAGTTACGAAGAACGTTATATGTGGAAAAGAATATGATAACGACGACATCCACACGTGGAGTAGGATGTGGTTTTACTTCCAAAGCATATGCAATAACCCTAGGCCTGGTTTCGGTATATTTCTTTTCGCCCAGTCTTCAGCTTTTAGTAGTATGAAGTAGAAAGTTTTTATTATTTTTTCTGTTGAGATCGATCTTAATACCATAATGATTCGTGTTCTATTCAATAATTTTGAGCAAACCTGTTGTAGTGCTTCTGGCTGACGCGGAACAGTAAGTCAATTGATAACTGAGTAAATATTTGAGTGCTTATCAATGCTAAACTATATTGAACTTGAACTTAAAGTTTAAAAAAAACTGACATCATCGTGACGTCAATCACGCTCATGTTGTGTTTGATTTTTTCCAAATCAAAAGGAAAGCAATATATTAGAATTAATGTTCGTTTAGTCCTGAGTGATAATAAATATCAAAGATAAAGGTGAGCTGTTAGTACTTATATACTACCTTAGATAGAATTAGTTATCCAATACTCTGTCTAACCAAATAAATTTCCAATCTGACTCACACTGTGCAGATAAAAGCAGACAACAAGTCAGAACTATTGGAAAATGAAATTTTTCAATCCAAGATGTCGGAATACGGTCAATTTACCAAATAACGTGGAATGTTGCACATGGTAACGGTAAATTTTTGACATCTGAAAATCAAACTTCATTACATTCTGCAGCGTACAAAAAAATTAAAATGTCTGATGCTATTGTTCTTTGCCGGAATAGAATTTGGCACAACTTTGTGGAGTTTTGGGTCATCAATGCTCTTAATCTCTATTTGGCTTTCTTTAATATTTTAACATTAATGCATTATTGAGTAAAATGTAGACGGAACACGCGTCTGACGTTTTATATCATAAGCTGGTACCTTTAATGAATATAAGCATGTCGTAATGTTCTATTGTATTTCTCTATTCTGAATGTTTCCATTTATTTTCATTGCAGTCTTGTCATGTGATGATGTCACTTTAGTGTTATATTTAACATTGCCATGATGCGGGAGGTTCGGCTAGCCACATAACCAGGTCCAACCAACAATGTGTTCACTAAAATATCCTGTACCAAGTCAGGAAAATGGCAAATATCATCTTATAGCTCGTTTTATGAGTAAGTTTCATTGTCGTTTGGTTTTTTGTTGCACTTAAGTATTTCTGTTGTTTCGTTGTTTTCCTCTTATATTTGATGTGTTTCCCTCATTTTTAGTTTGTAACCCGGGCTTGTTTTCTCTTAATTGAGTTTTTAAGTTACACAATGAAAATGTTAATCATCAAAGAAAAAGGTGTAATAACTAGTGTGAATTTTATAACGCTAGGTATCAACTTTGGTGATGTATTTTGAATTGCATGGTCAATAAAAAGGAATTCTACAAGCAGAAGATATGTCAGCTATACAACCAGTTTCAATAACACTGGCTTCTTCGGAGTATGTCTGTATTGTTGAAAGTTTTAGTAATGTTTATATAATATCACATTCTATGGAATGTGAGATGATCTTAGTTCGGATGAGATCTGATGTTGTCACTTAATGTGCCCCCTCTCCATATCTACTGAATGAGCATTGTAGATTATTTGGGTAATGTCGAATATTTTATCACGCACTGAATGGACCCGTAATGATTTCGATACAAACATTGTTTTGGTTAGACCCCAATCAAACAAGCTACAACACATCAAATGAATGGAAAACAACTGTCACATCTCACTTGGTACAGACATGGTAACAAGCTACAACACATCAAATGAATGGAAAACAACTGTCACATCTCACTTGGTACAGACATTTTCTGATGAAGGAATGGTGGATTCATCAATGTTTTATAGCCAAATCTTAGTACCCCTTTCTGAAAAAGGCAAAATTCGAAATAAGTCATGCATAAAAAATGATCTGTAAATCTGATTCTGGTCTACCTTTATGATTTTTGTCCTCATCATTTAGATACTGTAAGACTAGTATAGAATTCTTATTTATTATTTTTTTATTTTGTTACTTTTTTTTTTATTGAACCACACTAAATAGTTCTCACATTGAAGACTTTGTTGCAATACAACTATCTGAAGACAAAAATGATCATATTTTCTCTTTTGTTACTATACATGCCAACTATATGATAGTTTTTAGAGTGTACTTGCCATTCCATTGCATATAAAATTTGCATTAAAATTCAAGAAAAAACTAAATTAATTGGTGTTTTTTGCTCAGAATATTGATTAATTGTCACATCTTTCACAAAAAACCGTGTCATGATGTAAAGTTGTCGCAGACAGGAAAAGAAGTCAAAGACTCTTGTAAAATGAACATTTTGTGAAAATATTGTCACCAAAAGCGCAAGTTATACATAATCTACCGAAATGTCGGCAATTGAGCCATACAAATAATGAAGTTGTGTTGTTAAGAGAAAATTAAGCTTTTCAAAGATCAAAATAAGTTTTGGTCAAACTACTATATAACCCGGGTAATTTTTCTGATAAAACGGTTGGTTCAAAATTTTTGAAAAATTTTATATTTTTGTCAAAGGGTCAAAGTAAATACTTTGTCACACTTTAAGAAAATTAAACGAGCCAAATTAATTTTAATCAAAGTGTTGGGTACCACCTTAACGACAACGATTATGCGTTTGAGTCTCAATTAACAGTTTCGAATATTCCATCCACCACCAATGTCTTTTTGATCCTGGGCGTCGTGTCATCCATTCATTATCACCACCGGACCGGAATCTCTGCTGGTGGACAATCTGTCCCCGAGGATTCTACCAGTCCGGTAGCCTAACAGCATGAAAACTAGTAGAAAAAATAATATTATACTGGATGACACGACGCCCAGGATAAAAAGGTGTCAATCGGCTGTTGTCAAGGACACAACAACACCGATTTTATCAGGTGTCCCCAGGATCATCTTAAATGATGATATGAAAATGACACATGTGCAGTCTTCTGAATCCTCATTGTACTATAAAAATTCAGACAAGTTTGAATATATTCGGCCGTGTACTGTTCAACTTTCAGATATTTTAGATTTCAATGACAACCATCAATATTGCTCTATTTCCAAATGTAACCGTAAAAATTGTAAACCTGTGATATTCTTATAACTGATACCCACTTTCAAAGTAATTTAACTACCAAAAATTACAATACACATAGCCATGAGGATTTGAATTGCACTGCCTCCAATATTGTTTACGGTATTGAATGTACTCTTTGTGGATTGATCTACGTCGGGGAAACTCGACAAAGACTCAATTTTAGGATGAATGATCATCGGTCTAATGTTAATGATCCTAATAACAACAAATTTCTCTATAAACATTTTAATCAGCCTGACCATTCTATTGTTTCAATGAAAGTCCGGATTATAGAGAAAATATATCATCCAACAAATGACCCCATATTGAGTACACCATATCGTTTACAAAGAGAAGACTTTTGGATTAGAGAGTTGGGAACAGCCATTCCCTATGGATGCAATGACAAAATTGATGGTGTAGGTATTTTATCTAGTCCCAGGTGTAGTACTGTCAATACATTAAAATTATTTAATACTTCTGCTCGACGAAATAGAAGTCATGGTCACAGAAAATATTTACCACCTGCTGTACACAACGTGACAATTGATAGTCTATTAGCGTCTGTTCAAAAACCTTTAAGAATTTATCATATTAGAACTAAATTATACTCCATTTCATTGTCAAAACTTTCTTTACTATTTCAAGATGCCAAAAATACTTCCGTTACTGATTCTCGTTCTGTTTTGTATAGATTAGTTGCAATTATCATGGACATTGCTAACCATAGACTATTTAAACCCGTATTGACTACATCCAATAGTGAGGAACAGCGTTACTTTTTTAAGGTAGAATTCGCCAATAAAGGTTTAGATGCTGTAATTATTGGCAATATTTTTATCAAAAATCTGTACAAAAAACTATACCTGATTACTTCAAAAATAAAGCTACACCTGTTATTTCTTATACTTACACCAAGTCTATTGCATCAAAGATTTTCAACCACAAGAGAGTTTTAGAGGATTTTAACCTCAAAGATACAAAATCCAAGCCTGCGGATTGCTCATGTGCATCTTCTCAATACAATTATAGTCCAGCTGGTCATATTATTACTGGTGACCTTGGTATTGTTACAAATAAACAACTAAGAGAGTTGCTAGCCAAGGGACCAAAGTATAGAATCCCCCAGCCCATCAACTGGAAAAAGAATTTCAAGTTACTGATGGATGCAAGAAAATGGATAAAGCGCGAACCAGACGAACCCGAACTGGACACTTTGTCTGAATGGATCAAAGCTATTCGATCATGCATTCAGAGGCGCATACAAAAACTAAGATGTAAATATGAGTACTAGAGTTTCTAACCCTTTCAAGAATCCGGAGGTTGTGGATGCTTTATCCTCTTTGCATGACAAATATGTCGTTGTTCCGGCAGATAAAGCCTCCAATAATATTGTCTTCATATGTAAAAATCATTATTTGCAATGTCTCACTACAGAGCTTGGAATTGATCAAACTACTGGTAATCCTACATATTCTTTAACATCATTTACCAAGGATGAAATTTTACAAAATCATAAATCTGTCCTTCTTTCTTTTGGTATCAACATCAAAGAAAACGAAGAAAACTTGCCCTCATTATACTGGATACCTAAATTACACAAAACTCCATATAAAGAACGATACATAGCTGGGTCTTCAAAATGTTCGACTAAACATCTTTCGAAAGTATTGACTACTATTCTTTCTACAGTTAAAGATGGGCTTCAAAAATATTGTGAGGAGATATATTCTACCAGTAGTGTTAACCAGATGTGGATTCTCAAAAATTCGAAAGATCTACTGCTTAACCTTCGATCACAATCTTTACAATTTTGCAGCAACATAAAAACTTTTGATTTTTCTACGCTATATACTACTATTCCCCATGCTCAGTTGAAAGATCGACTTCACCAACTCATAAAACAGAGCTTTTTCTATAAAAACGGGAATCGTAGATACAAAGTTCTTGTTTTGGGATACAATAATTCATATTTTGTGAAGAATCACACTGAATCTTCCAGAAAATATACTGAAGATGATATTATTAAAATGCTGGACTTTTTGATCGACAATATATTTGTTGAGTTTGGAGGATTTATATTTCAACAGACAGTCGGTATTCCAATGGGTACTAATTGTGCACCCCTGCTGGCTGATTTGTTTTTGTATTCGTATGAAGCAGAATTTATTCAGAACCTTCTAAAAGACAAAAAAAAGCACCTTGCGAAATTCTTTAATTTTACTTTCCGATATATTGATGATGTTTTATAATTGAACAACCCATACTTCAGCCAATACTTACATCTCATATATCCCAGTGAACCTGAAATTAAGGATACTACTGATACTAGAAGGACTGCTTCATACCTTGATCTTTTCCTCAATATTGACGTAGATGGACGACTTCACACAAAAATCTATGATAAACGGGACGATTTCAACTTCCCAATTATCAATTTCCCATTTCTCAGCAGTAACATACCCTCTGCCCCTTCGTATGGTGTTTACATATCACAATTGATACGTTATTCACGTGCTTGTTCACACTATACGGACTTCATATACAGGAGTGTGCTCCATACGCAGAAACTGCTCCAACAAAGTTATGAGGAGGACAGATTAAAATTGACACTCCGTAAATTTTATGGACACCATCACGAATTGGTGGATCCATATGATGTCTCTTTAACCAAACAAGCAAAGGACATTTTTACCACATGGTAGATTGTGGTTTGTCATTATGTCGTCTAATCTTTTAATTACCAAACGTGACTTATTCCCGATTGTGACTGTTTTGCTGAATGTGAATTCGCATTACTATAAGACGTGTTTCTGTACTTGTTTATCCCAAATTCATGTATTTAGTTTACATGTTTAATGTTAGATTTGTAATTCTCATCAGATTTTGTCAAATGTGTTGACGTCTTCTTATTATATATTTAGGTGTGACGGATAGAAAAATTAATCACCTCCTCTTTATTAATTATATTAAATTTTGTACGATTATTTACGTTTGAAGTTGGATTCATAACAAACTGGACATATATATATATATATTACAGTTAATTGCTATTAATAAGTATTGCAATATGCATTTTGTTTAAATGAATTATCAGTATTTAGTTCTAAATCAATCCTAATTCTATCTCATTTTTGAATGATAGTTTTTCATATGTGACGTCATGCTGTTTCTAAATTTCATAAATTCAAATGTGGCATAACGTTTCTGCCTTTTCGCCATCGTTTGTGACGTCACATTTTTATAATTACGTTGACGCCTGGAGTGATTCGGATGTGTGTCTATTTTGTGATAAACTCGGGTTTAGTTTTCTGTAATTAGTTAATACTCCAGTTTCATTATGTATATCTCTTTCATATTCATTTGTTAAAATTTACTGTTTGCAATAGCATGAATTGTTCTATATAATATAAAGTATGTTCTTATCCCGGGCATAAAAACAATGCCGTATTTGGCGAAACCTTTTCAACTTTTAATCTTCAGTGCTGTACAACTTTTTACTTTTTTCACTTTTGATCTTTTATATCTGGGCGTCACTGGTGAGTCTTGTGTGGACAAGACGCGTTTTTGGCGCATTGAATTTTAAAACTGATGCTTTTTGTTATCTATTAATCATGTTTTTCTTTGTCTAATATGTTCTATTTATTTGTATTGTAGTCCTGTAATATTATGTTGTCATTTCAATGTTATATTTAACTTTGCCATTAAAGTGCGAGGTTTGGCATGCCATAAAACCAGGTTCAACCCACCACTTTTATTCCCCCTTAAAAGTATCCTGTACCAAGTCAGGAAAATGGTCATTGTTATATTATTGTTCGTTTCTCTATGTGTTGCATTTCAACGTTGAGTCGTTTGTGTTTTCTCTTATTTCTGAGATATTGAGATAAGACGTGGCACGGAACTTGTCTATCCCAAATTCATGTATTTGGTTTTCATGTTATATTTGTTATTCTCGTGGTGTTTTGTCTGATGCTTGGTCCTTTTCTGTGTGTGTTGCGTTTCAGTGTTGTGTCGTTGTTCTCCTCTTATATTTAATGCGTTTCGCTCGGTTTTGGTTTGTTACCCCGATTTTGTTTTTTGTCCATGGATTTATGAGTTTTGAACAGCGGTATACTACTGTTGCCTTTATTTAGCTGATTTTACAAAGTTATCTTCCTGTAATGTTAGGTACCACCTTAACCGGGTTTATAACGTCGGTAGTCAGTGTTCTATTATATAATCTAGTTGTAACTGTCTGGTCTCGTAAGCAATTTTGATTCACGATTTATTCATTTCTCAATTCTTTTAAAAGACTGAGGAAAGATACTAGAGGGACAGCCAAACTCATAAATCGAAAATAAACTGACATCGCCATGGCTAAAAATGAAAAAGAAAAACAGATTAACAGTAAAACACATGAAACTAAAGAATAAGCAACATGAACCAAACACTAGGGGAAATTTCAGGTGCTCCGACAGGGTAAGCAGATCTTGCTTCATATGTGGCACCATCGTGTTGCTCGTGACTACAAAAATCCGATAAATAGTCTTATTTGGTAGGTCACATTCATGAAAGAGAAGGGGATTGAAGTTACGACGTACGGAACATATCCGATATCATCTTCGAAACGCGATGCTCCATTTTCCTATTAATTTTCAAAAGGCTTTGCCATCAAAGTATTATAAGGCAAGTTTGTTATTCTTTTGAACTAAGCCTATACATGATTAAGCTGCCATTGAAATTTCTCTTTTGTAGCCCTCTATTATGTTCTTCATTCAAAGTCTAATTGAAAGTCTAATTGAAAGCATGCTTTCTAATTGGTGCCCCTAGAATAGTTTCAAAACGAGTAAGGACTTCATGATGTCGATCTGGGACCAAGACGCACGGACATATACGATTAATAGCCTTCAACTTTCTGTTTGATATATCAGATGAACTAAGACTATCAAAGTTCAACGTGATCAAATTGCGGATATGCAGTCCAATAAACTTCTTCCAGCAATAATCAAACTCGATCAATACCCAGCATTTATCATTTATGTTCTTTGGTTTATCAAAACTATCTGATAGTACGATGATTACATCACGTGGTTCGACTTGGACATTATGCTCATCCTTAAGTTCCCTCGATTGATCGGCTAACATATCGTCGGATGAAAAAACTTCGTAACCTTTGCGAATTAAATTTGGCTTAAGAATTTTGTGAATGAATATAGAGACCTCAATGTTTTCCTCGTCGAAAGATATAAACACGTCACGATTCCAATCTTTTTTGTTTTCTGTTGAAGCTTAGCGCCTAAAAATGAAAGTTCGAAGAGAAAAAACATTATGACAGTCAACCAAAAGATAAAATAGATACAAGAACAAGAAACCCTACTATAATGGCACTGTTGTCTTGTTGTTCAGTTTCACAAAAAAGGTCAATAAATGAAAACATTTCGATCACAATGCCATGTCCGTTCGCCGCCCAGCATAGAAATTCAAAAGAACTATTCGCGTGCTTAATTTCCCGCCAGATTTTGATCCAT